>NC_091449.1:59734566-60339566 GCF_964237555.1 Oryctolagus cuniculus
GTGTTTCTTGTAGGCAGCAAATTTTGATAGGTTTTGTTTTTTAATACATTCAGCTGATCTGTATCTTTTAAATGGAGAGTTAGTAGCCATTTACATTCAAGGTATCTACTGATAAATAAAGACTGCCCTGCCATTTTTCCATCAATATTCCTATTTTTTTTTCCTTTGGATTTCCTTTGTACTTTTACTGGGAGCTTTTCTTCCTTTACCTTCTTTCATAGTGATAACCATGTTTCTGTGTTTCTGGGTGCAGCACATCCATTAGCATCTTCTGCAGGGCTGCATAGGTGGTGACAAATTTTTTAATTTCTGATTGTCATGGAAGGTCTTTATGCCACCTTCATTCATAAATGAGAGCTTTGCAGGATACAGTATTCTGGTTTGACAGTTTATTTTAAGACTTGGAATATATCTTGCCATTCTCTCCTAGCCTGTAGGATTTCTGATGAGAATTCTACTGTGATTTTATTTGGAGATCCTTTCAAAGCAACCTGGTGTTTTTCTCATGCACACTTTAGTGTGGAGAGTTTGATTACAATGTGTCATGGTGAAGATCTTTTCCGGTCATGTCTATTAGGTGTTTATGTGCTTTTTGTACTTGGATGTATCTTTCTTCCTTCAAATTAGGGAAATTTCCTGTTACTATTTCACTGAAAAGGCCTTATAAGCATTTTTTCTCTTTCTACACCTTTAGGAACCCCTAGAACTCCTAGAACCCATATATTGGGCCATTTGATATTACCCTGTAGACTTCCAACAGGGTTTTTTAGTTTTCTAATTTCTTCTTCTTGTGTTTGGTCTGTTTAATTTCCTGTGCTTTGTCTTTTAAGTTGGATATTCTTTCTTTTGCTTCATCAATTCTGTTTGTTAAGGCTCTGCTGAATTTTTTATTCTATTTAATTTTTTATTTCCAAGATTTCATTTTGATTTTTAAGATCTCAATTTTATGGAAGAAATCTTCTTTCATGTCATGTACAGACTTCATTAGTTTGTGCATTTGCTTCTGATTAATTCTATGTAATCCTATCATCAATTTTTTTGGTTTCCATTTCTAGCATTTCCACAATGTCATCATCTTCACAATCTAGTATTGGAGTGTTTTGTTTTTTGGGGGACGTCATGTTGTCTTCCTTATTCTTGTTTCTTGAATTGGTACATTTGTTGTTTGGTATTTGTGGAGATTTGTTGGTTTCTTCGTTTTTTTCACTGTGACCACTTTTATCTTTGGACTATGCCTCTGTAGATTAGTGGAGTATCTGCTTCCATGAATACCTAGAGGCATGTGGTGTGTGTGGCCAAGGAGCTCTATTCAGTTCTCCTGGGTGAAGGGCGTGTCTGAGGTGACATACCCAGCTGAGATGACACATCCAGGTTTGGCATGGTAAATAGTTTTTTTTTTTTTTTTAATCAGAGCGGAGGTTTGAGCTTGTCTATTGGCGTAGATTCAGCTTAACTCCTCTCTTCAAAGGACACCAATGCCTAAGCACTAGCTCCAGGGAGAATATTATTCATCTGGTCTGCCACAAGGACCACACCAAAGATCTGTGCAGTCCCCAGTTTAGGCTCAGATTCCCCAGCAATGTCCCTCCCCAGGTATCCAGGGAGCCCTGAGCATGCAGAGCCTCTCACAGTGACTGCCCAAAGTCCCAGCCACACCACGAGCCCTCCCACAAAGCCTCAGTGCTTTCAAGGTCCTGGCACACAAGCCTCCCACAGTGACGAGCACCCAGCCCCCTGTCTGTTCTTCCCATCAGACTCAGGAGTCTCTACTTGGCTGGTTGCTGGGCACAGACACGAACTGACACAGCTGTTCTGTATGTCCAAAAAGGCGCCTGCTCTGGTCTGCTCTCACCTCACTCTCCAACACTGGTGCAGAGGTTCTCAGCTGCTGGGGTCCTGAGTTGTGTATGTCCACGCCCTCCATGTAGGTCCACTGTGTCTCTCCAATTTGTGTAGAGTTTCCTCTGATGCTTTCTCCCTAACTCTTTCCTGAGAATCCACTCTTTCCACTTTTTAAAAACTATGTTCTCCTAGACTAGAGCATCAAGCTCCCTCCCTACTCTGCCATCTTAATCCCAAGTTCAGTCTTTAACAATAAAAAAAATGATAAAGCATTTATCAGATAGTCTTGCAGCATTCTATGTAATTCTATACAAATAAACTCTCTGCATGCAGGTTATATATGTGTGTATATATACATATATACATTCACTACATGCATGTGGACACAAGAGAGGAATTATTTGAAAACCATACAAGAATATCTATCCTGTTGGGACAATAGCACATAGGGAAAGTTCATAGAAGTTGAAGTGTGACATAGTAAATTGTGTCTACTACAAAAAGGGATATAATTCAATTCTAGGAGTGTCTACTTATTCTGCATTGCTTAATCCATATGTCAAATGCTTTAAAAGAAGAAATACACCCTTATCCTAGTGTCCTTCAAAGTAAATTTTCTCTTAGATGACTGGCCTGAGGATATTTCCTAGGATTAAAATACTTTTCTGCAACTTTGATGCAATTCCAATACCCTAAGAGGTCCTGAGTGTGTCCTGAGTCCCTGCCATGAGACAGTCACTGTGTAGTCTGCTGAGGTTCAGAGTCAACCAGGCAAGGACTCATTTGTTAGCTCATTTATAATTCAATAAATCCAGCAAGGAAAAAATAATTGGAATCTCTTACAGTGCTTGGAATATTCTAGCAGAGAGCATCTAACTTCATCTAATCCATGCATTGCTTTTCCTAATACACATTTTTCATGAACTTTCTGAAGATGCACTTGTAGCCATGGATTTCAAGATTTTCACATCAACATTAACTTGTTCTTTAATTCCATTTTCCCTGGGTTTTTGAAGCATCTTTCTAAGTATTTGACAATCGAATGGACATTCTCCCCAGTTGCATGGAGTTGTTACTCCTTCAGAACTCTCCAAATACTGTGGGCCAACATGTCAGACTGCCAACCCACTAGCAGGAATATTTTGTAAGAGGAGAGAGACTAAGGATGATATGCCAAAGACACGGAAAACACGGGGCTGGAAGATGACAGTAAGCTGGGGACAAGTGATTCAAAATGAGGCACATTCCTACCTTTGACAAGGCAGGTGCTCTGAAACAAGTCAGGTGTGATGCTGGTGATGGGGTTAAAGATACAAGGAAGACGAAGAGCAGGGTGATGGGGCAGGAGAGGAAGAGGGCAAGGAGACTCAAGAAGAATGAGGGAGAAAAGTGGTTAGAAAGATAAAGGAATGGCTGGACAATGAAGGCCTGACGATGAACCTCATCTTTTCCCAGCTTTGCTTCAACCATTCAATCAACACAGTTCAAACTGAGCGGGACCAAGAAGAAACTGTGTTGTTTTGGAAACACCTACTTGGTACAGCATTGCTTAGGATCCTTGGAAGTGTGGCCACGGTTCAGGTCATAAGCAGCATTAGGAATACCAAAAGCTAGGCTATGGGGAAGAACAGGCTATGGGGAAGAACATTTTGTATGCATGGATCCATCAGCCACACCTATCTTCTCATCTTATCTCACAGTCATTAAACCATCTCTCCCTCAGGTAAGTCTCCACAAGCCCCCACGTGGCCCAGTCTCTGCATCTTCCCTCATTTTGTCTATGCATCGAGCCTGTAATTTCCATTTTCCTTTGCTCTTCCTCCCAGGGAAAACCTTCAGACCAAGATGCTGTCTTTTAAAAATATAGCGTGCTTCCCCACAATGATCTGTAATTTAAGCCTGGTTGTTTAAGCCCTACACAATGCCTGACACAGAACAGGCACTCCACAAATGTTTGTGGATTCTATGATTCTGAAGGATTGACAGTCCTTTTAGGAAATGCCTTTGTATTTCTGAAGAAACACACACTCATTACCAGCTGCACATTTGCTGCACAGTAGATGCATCTTCATTACTGGATTAATGATAAGTACACTAAGGAATCCTTCAGAATGCAATAAAAAGATGCACAGTTAGGATACAAATGTTTCCACCAAAACGACTGGCTATCACTTCTGCACACAGCATCCACGTAACCGACAAATAAAAACAGCTGTGAATTTGCTCGCTTCTTACACAAATGCACCAGCATTTGCCAAAGCAAGGTCCAAATGCCATGGAGGGTATACCAGAAGAAAAACTGGATGGTTTCTATACCGACTTTTGTAGCAAGTATGCATTTACCTTCATTAGAAAAAAACAAGCAATCCCAAAGCACACCTATGATTTGATGTGTATTATTCCTTAGGCCTCGATTTCTATTTTGAAAGTGAGTGGCTTTATAAACAAGAAGAGAGTGAGTCACACAAAGCCCAAATAATGAGGGTAGTTGTTAACGGTGACTGACAATGGTAAAACCACTGAAGGCTAGGAAACTGCGGTATCCAGCAATGGGGAGAAGGAAGTGCAGCATCAGTGTGGATGGCTCGCCCTGCATCGATGCCACCATGTACAAGGTCTGTGGCTCTGGGAAAGTTGAATACGTCCTCTGAGCTCCAGGTGAAACGTGGTGGCAATCCTCATGGCAATGGTTTTTGTGAAGAATGAGATCAAGTAAAACAAACCTCAAAGTCAAGTGCCTGATGTGGCGTAGAGGCTCACTTGACAACTCTGTAGATGACAGGGGGATGGGGGTGGGAGGAGCGAGGTGGGTGGTAGTGAGAGAGGATGTGAGTGCTGTTGGGGTGGGGGGCAGCTGTGGATGGGGCGTGAGGACTGTGAGTGACCACAGGATGGCTGCAGGGTGGTCAAGGGTGGGTGTGGATCAGCTGCCACTGGTCTATCGGAGGCTGGGGCTGATGGTCAATATACTGGCATTGGTGATGTGTGATAAAGACAAATAGGGAGAAGAGGTCGAAGACAAGTTAGAGGAGAATTAGAACTAGAAGGTGAAACAGGAGCTATAAACCTTCACGCTTCCCCTTGATCTGGGTACCTAGGATTCCATATTCCTCCTTAGATACTGGGAATAAACCAACTTAAAAGTGATGTGATTTTTGAGCTGCCACTAATGGCTATCCTATACTGTCAAAGGCATTTTATATAGTTGGGACTGGCCGTGATGCTCGTTTTCCATGTCATACATTAAAGGAGAATATGAAGAGAAGAAGAGCAGTGAACCCCAGGAGGCAAAAGCTACTGCCTCTTGATTTACCGAGAGGGATAAAGTCCTCATTTCAGAGGGAGGAATTTTTCTTCCAAGGATGCAGTCACGTGGCGCGAGTATTTAACCATGCATGGCCTATGGGGGATATGCCTGTACAATTCACCGACGGTAAAATCGCCACTTACTTATCTTTCCAAACAACTGACATTTTGGAGATAACCCAGACTGTAACCCTTGGCTTTCACAAACCAAATGTTTATACTTCTGTTACATACAGACACTTTGCAAGATGTTAATGTGAGTTTGAAGTCACAAGCAAACATACCTTCACAAAACCAAGACTGCACAACTTGGCCTTGGCTCCAAACTGCCACTTACACTGCGTGTCAGCGTCGTACATCTGCCCCGGCAGTTTGTCCGGATATTTATATTGTCCTGTTTGCTTGGGCTCATCCACTAGGCAGCCGGCCTGAGGTGTGCTGTAGGGGTAACACAGTCATATTAATTACCACCTGGATCTGTGATCTGTCCAAGGAAAACAACATGCCTTCGAATCCATTCGTGCAGATAAAAGCAAAATAGAGCTCAAGAAACAGGCAAGTATTTTAAGTTAGAACTGATGTTGATGCCCAAGGCTGAGTCTTGTTTAGGAGGGTCTGAAGAACACAGCCTTGGAGGGCGCCCTAAGGCGCTCTAAGTCTCAATTTTTCCAGTGTGACATGTGCTAAGAGATGGGGAAGGGAACTAGGTTTGAAAATTCCCCCAACAGACTTGTTCAACAGATCTATAGCCAGTGCCTTCTCTGTGGCAAGCTTAAGGCTCAACAATGAAGGCACAAACGAAAGCAGACAGTGGTAGTGCTTGTCTTCACGGAGCTTTACATCACGCTGTATTATTTATGAATGATGGGGCAGCCGTGGAAGATGTGATTCACCACAGGTAAGCTTTATAAACACAATTAAGATTAATCAAAGAATTGGGCAAAGGGATGTAGTAGGGCAGGAGACAAAAAATTCCCTGGGGGCTGGTGCTGTGGTGTAGCGGGTAGAGCTACCACCTGCAGCGCTGGCATCCCTTATGGGCGCTGGTTTGGGTCCTGGTTACTCCACTTCCGATCCAGCTCTGCTATGGCCTGGGAAAGCAGTAGAAGATGGCCCAAGTCCTTGGGCCCCTACACCCACATGGTAGACCCACAAGCAGCTCCTGGCTCCTGGTTTCAGGACGGGCCCAGCTCTGGCCGTTGTGGCCGTCTGGGGAGTGAACCAGTGGATGGAAGACCTCTCTCTCTCTACTTCTCCTTCTCTCTGTGTAATTCTGACTTTCAAATAAATAAAATAAATCTTAAAAAAAAAAAAGAGAAAAGCTCAGGTCCCAAATCATGAGTGTGAAAACCAATAAAAATGTATTCTTATATGGCAAATATTCCTATTGGCAAACGATTTGTTGATTCTTTTCCTTTACTTTGGGTATCATTTGAATAGACAACCTATGTTTAAACTCACTTGTTTTGTATCATGCTAATTCTCTGTTTAAAGATTTATTTATTTATAAGTCAGAATTACTCAGAGAAGGAGAGAGAGAGAGAGAGAGAGAGGGAGGGAGGGGAGAGAGAGAGAGAGAGGGTAGGAGAGGGAGGGAGGGAGGGAGAGAGGGAGAGTGGGAGAGAGGGAAGGAGGGAGGGAGGGAGGGAGAGAGGGAGAATGTCTTCGATCTGCTGGTTCATTTCACTCCCCAACTGGCCACAATGGCCAGAGCTGCAAAGATCCCAGGCCAGGAGCTTCTTTCGGGTCTCCCACGTGGGTGCAAGGGCCCAAGGACTTGGGCCATCTTCTACTGCTTTCCCAGGCCACAGTAGAGAGCTTGATTGGAAGTGGAGCAGCCGGGACTTGAACGGGTGCCCACATAAGATACCGGCATTGCAGGCGGCAGCTTTACCCTTTATGCCACAGTGCCGGCCCCTGTATCTTGCTAATTCTATGAACATTAACAAATAACCTAGCAGTGATTCAGGTAAAAACAAGAAAGTATCAATTCTAAAAAAACTTCACTAACATCTGATCAAACCGATAGGGATTTCAACCAGAGTGTTTTATTGGTCAACAAAGATTAGCAACATTTATCTATATTATGATATCATACATAAAATTCTTTCCTATGAATCAAATAGTGCTACCTTCCCTAACTCTTACTTTCATTAACATTATCTAGGAGTTGTAACTTACCAAAAGGATTTTACCTATCTGTTATCCTCTGGATGTCTTTCAGACAGAACTGCTATTTCAAACAAACTAGTCAATGAAAAAAAAAATGATCTATTCATTTAAAAATGAAAAAAACAAAACCACTTGAACATTTTAACACTTTCCTGACAAAGTGGTCAGACTGAAACAGTCACAGTAAAAGGACCATTCATCTAACAGCCCAGGAGGTCACAGAGGACAGAGGTCTGAGTACAGATCTTGGCCGGAACAGACCTGGGAGAGAGTCTTCCATCTGCACCACGCCAGCTCACCACTCGAAGACCTTAAACAACATAATGTCTCGAAGACTCGATTCTCAGTTAGGGTTGATTGTAGGATTACCTTGAGAAGCCAATGGAGTCACACGTGCACAGCACTTAGCACAGTGTTCGGCCTGCCATCTATTTGCAACAGCAGCAGCAGCAGCAGAACATGTCAATCTTTCTGTTCACTAACAACTCATGGGGTATTTCCACTGGGTGTTTGTTTGTCCTGACTTTGGCCACTATTTCCCGTCACTACTCCCAAGCCCAGGAACACCCCTCATGTTAACCTGTCTTACCTAAGGAATTTCTTGAGATACTGTCGGCTGCATGAAGACCAGGAAAACACCCCATTGTTTCCGGTCAGCGTGGGCGACATGATGTTGCCTTCTGCCTTCCTGCAGGGATTGCCTTCTCCATCATGAACCATGCCAAAGCTGGAGCAGAGCAAAGACAGCAACAACCCTCTGTGACTCCACTTTCCAGATTGTAACAGAGAAAGAAAAGATGCAGTGCGAACCCAGGGCCCCAGTGAGAGACAGAATGCTTAAAACTGTTACTACAAACAGTTGTAAAATTCCTGTAGAACATTTTGAAGAATGATAGGGCTTTACAGTATTAAGCCTTGGCCACAAAGTCAAATGATAGTGATATCCAATACTGTATTAAGGGTTATAAACTTCGGTCGAGATTTCTAAGCCAAACCACCAAAGTGATGAGACAATCAAATTATCTTATTTCAAACAGCAAAAACAGTGTCTGTGCTACCAATCGTGGAATTACAGTAAGAAAGTTCAGAGTGTGTAGGAGACAGGTAGAGAAAGAAGCTTTAAAATAGGTAGAGAAAAAAAAATAGGTAGAGAAAGAAGTTCTAAGTTTCTGGACTATGCATTTGTAACGTTAATGTAATATAAAAACTTCTTTACATTGATAATCAGTTTATTAGCTGAAGTCACAAATTCTGTTATAATCATAAAACAGTTTTTACAAAATAGTTGAGAGGCAGTCATTTGGCCTAGCACTTAACGCACTGGTTGGGTGGTGGACACTGCCTATCAGAGCACCTGACTTCAGGTTTCACTTTGTCTCCCGGTTCTGTCTTCCGGCTTATACAGACCCTAGAAGGCAGCAAGTGATGGCTCAAGTATTTGGATCCTTTCTTTGGGAGACCCAGACTGAGTTCCAGGTTCCTGGCTTTGGCCTGGCCCATTCCCTGGCTACCACAGGTGTTCGAGGAGTGAACCAGCAGGTGCAAGCTCCTTCCTCTGTCTTCTGCCTCTTTGCTTCTCAAACAAAATAAATCAATACAAAATTTTAAAAATAATGGCTGGAGCTATTGAATGCAGACACATGAAAAACTTGTTTCACATGTATTATATTAAATAAAATTTTAATTTGTCCCATTTCATCACAGAAGATTCTGGCTATTAGAGAGGAAAAACATTTTTAGGTGGTCTCTTTCCTAGAAATCACACACCTAAATTGTTCCCAGATCTCCTGACAGGTAAAATAAACATGACATTAAGGTATACTACCTACATACACACACCATAAAGACAGAGTTTCATTCATGTGATAAGGGGAAGGGTAATTAGCTACTTTATCAACTCAAAGTTGCATAAAAGCATTTTGTAATGCTTTTAAGGAGGCAGAGGACAGAGGGAAGGAGACATGAATTACATCATTTGGAATTCTATTAATCTCAGTAAACTTGTATCTCTTGGCGTTTTTATAAGGCAGATATGATTCCTAAGGAAGTCAATGTCTTCATTTCTTTCACATAGCTATCTTGGAAGGTAGTCTCTTCCAAATCAATGCTATAAGCATGGATAGGAGTTTTTAAAGACTGTGGTTTTTTTGTTTTGTTTGTTTTTTTGTTTTGTTTTTTGTTTTTTTTTTGACAGGCAGAGTGGACAGTGAGAGAGAGAGACCGAGAGAAAGGTCTTCCTTTTTTTTTTTTTTTAAAGGCAGAGTGATAGAGAGAGAGACAGAGAGAAAGGTCTTTCTTTGCCGTTGGTTCACCCTCCAATGGCCGCTGTGGCCGGCGCACTGCAGCACTTGGGCCATCCTCCACTGCACTCCCGGGCCACAGCAGAGAGCTGGCCTGGAAGAGGGGCAACCGGGACAGAATCCGGCGCCCCGACCAGGACTAGAACCCAGTGTGCCGGCGCTGCAAGGCGGAGGATTAGCCTAGTGAGCCACAGCGCCGGCCTTAAAGACTGTTAAAATTTATTTATTCAAAAGGCAGAGCAACAACGACAGGAGAAACAGAGCTAAAGAGGGATCTCCCATCCACTGGCTCACACCCCAAATGCTCCTAACATCTGCGGACGGGCCAAGCCAAAGTCATGAAACTCCCTCCTGGTCTCCAATGTAGACGCAGGGACTCAGTACTTAAACCAGCACCTGCTACTTTCCCAGGTGCATCAGCAAGGAAGCTGAATGGGAAGAGGAGCAGACAGGACTCGAACTTGTGCTTTGATAGGGGATGCTGGGAAGCAGCAGCCTCATCTGCGGTGCCACATGCTGATCTCCATGGGCAGGATGCTATTCAGACAGATGCCCATAGTCCAGCCATTTTCCAGCCCTCCTTCCAGTTTAACAGGCAAGAACAGCTGCACGGCGACACGCTGTGACCCTGTTGGTGAAAGTCCTAGGGGTTTGCAGGTGAGCACTCACAAACAGATCTTTGTTAACCTCAACACATTTTTTTTTCATCCTTCGCTATGCCCATCCTTCCTGTGCCTCAACAGGAAGCTAAGTGGATGTGTTTGGGAGACACATTTCTAAATGTATTTATCAAACTCAAAACCAGAAGGAAAATCTAGGTAGAAAGCACCCAAGTAAAGAGCAAAAATCATCCAAACAGAGAAGGGGCAGGGAGACATTGAAGTCGTTACTCAGGGGGAAAGTCGTTCTTAATTAGGACTTCACTGGAATTTTCTGAGCGTGAGAAAACCAAGTCTGAACTGAGTTTGGAGAACTCAGATTACCAAAAAAACCACTTTTATTTAGCAGCATTAACAGTAGGAGGTCATAAGTATATTCTTCAGCTTATGCCAAAGGTCCTAGCAAAATCTCAGGAAGTCTGTTTGAAAACCTACCTAGAGCCTGAGCGTCTGTTTCATTTTCTAGTGTTCTCCTCCTCACCTCTGGGCTCTTTCCCCCACGCTATCTGAAGAACAGGTTTTCATTTCTCCCTAGCTGCCCTGTTGGAGTTTGATCACAGTTCTCCACGGCCATTGTTGTGAAAAGTGAGCCCCGCTCGTCTCAACTCCACGCTGGTGAAACACATCTGGACCTCTGTTTGACGAGCACACATCTACTTCCTGCTGCGTACAAAGGAGCCTGCTGCCTGATGGGCACAGTTCAGGCCTCTGTTCACAACAAAATGAGCTGATTCTCATCCCACTAAGGAAGCAGCCACACCTGAGAGTGCGGACGTGCGAAGCACACTAGAAAGCTGCTAGGTAACAGCAATGGTCCATGTTCAAATTCCCTGACAATAACAAATTCAGCTCCTAATTATAATAAAACTCCAAAATACCAAAATATAAATTATAGCCAGTTAATGGATGATATGTGGTTTTAATTCAGAAACTGGGGACTCTAAAAATTTATCCAAGTTACAACCTGGGTTACAAAACCCCACCCATGTGTATACACATGCACCAACTCCTATATTCTTTAAAGTAGTCACTTAGTAAGCAATATGCTTATTCCAATGCAGCTACTATTACTCAAAAAGTGCTTGAAAATTCTCTGTAGCAGTGTCTGCATCAGACAGATGCAGCAATGAATTTATCTCACTATGCATCAGACAAATTCAGCAAATGCATTTGTCTCACTACACTCAGGTTTCTCAATCCTCATTTCAAACTCTATTCTCACAAAGGCAGATTGACTAACATCAACTAAAAGAATATTAAGTATATGAAGGGCACCAACTAAAAACCTACTCAGCACACACATCGGAAGCTTTTCTCAACACTGGTATCCGACTGCATTCTGGAAGTTATGCCTTCATGGTTATTCCCTTCATATAAACAAGTAGCTGAAACAGACTACACTGCAATAAAACACCAGAAAAAATGCATGAAAAAGCAGACTATCAGTTAAATAACTTGCTTTCTATTTGTATACACAATGTGATACTTGTAGCTATTAAATGTTATTGTTTAAAATGATTGACATTAACAATAATTGGCCTTTGCTGGGCCCTTCTCAGACACTTCTCAGCTTTACACGATATGCATCCTATTTATTCCACCTGTTGCAGAAATAGTCATTCAAGGAATACAGCGAATCACCCAACCAGTCTTCATGTGCGGTGGTCAACCAACAAGCCACTCACTTGTGCCCCGATTCGTGAGCAATGGTGAAAGCAAGGCCAAGTCCTGTGTCTTCATTGATGGTACAGCTTCGGTACTTACTGCACATCCCACTGATGGGAGCAAATCCTATGGAAAAGATCAAGTCCAGATGTTAATCCATAGAGGGAACACACAGACATGCGATCGTTTTTTGCATCCCCAAAATGCTCACGCTGTTTTAGTTGAGTGCACTCATGTATTTCATATTTTTTTCTAAGAAAACGACAAGGGCACACTCATGTAGTTGCCTGTTGTGAAGGGAGAATAGTCAAGTGTCTCACTGCATACTGTCTTGTTTTAGACATTTTCATCAACTGAGCCTCCTGGCAACCCTGTGAGATCAATATGAGTACTGTAATTCCCATTTTACATATAGGGTAATTAGCGATAGAAAATGTACAAATTTTATCCAAGTTTATTACTTGGGATAGAGCAATTGATACAATCATAGTTAAACCAATGTAACAAATGTGTAACAGCAGCACTGCATAGAAGAACATGCAAGTGTCTAAACAACACATGCACATTAAATTCAACCTTCTCCTGTCACTCAAACGTGATAAACTGTCAAATGCCACCTGCTTCCAAAAGCTACCTCCTTCCAAGAGCAGTCATAAAATCATCTCAGCTAGCCCTTGATTCTATGTTGAATGACCTACGTATATGAATGTCTGTCTTTCTCTATCTGGGCCCCAATAATGAGAACAAGGATCAGCACCCACCTACCACTAAATACAAGCTTGTGATTGGGTTACACCCTCCCTCTAAGTGAGGACATCTGGGAAATCCCATCCCCAGGGTGGCAGCATTCTCATCTTGGTCATCATCCTCATTACTTAACGGAGGCTGCCAAACGCCACTCATATGTGCATGCATATAGCAATAGTCAAGGAAACCAAGAATCATGAAGGTCAATGAACTTGTTCAAGATCTCAGATCTTCAGATCTCAAGGTCTCAGCCATCAAATAACTGACACATCTGAAGTTGAAGCCCATGCTCTTCGCATTAGGACGTAGTGTTTCAAGCAAGTGACCTAGGGGCTAGTGTTGTGGTGCAGCAGGTTAAGCTCCACCTGCAATGCCAGCATCCCATATGAATGCCAGTTCAAGCCCTGGCTACTCCACTTCTAATCCAGCTCCCTTCTAATGTGCAAAACCAGCAGAAGATGGCCCAAGTGCTCGGGCCCTTGCCACCTATATAGGAGACCCAGATAGATTTTTCAGACTCCCTGCTTCAGCCTGGCCTAGTCCTGGCTGTTGCAGCCATTTAGGGAATGTACCAGCAAGGGACAGTCTCTCTCTCTGTCCTTCCCTCTCTCTGTAACTGTGCCTTTCAAATACATACACCAATCCTTATAAAGAAAGTCAGTGAGCTACAGGATAGCTCAGAAGATTCTCGGTGTATGCTCGTTTTGGCAAGTCCCTCCTTACACGCTGGTCTCTGGTTGACTGAAAAAACTGCCTCTGTCTCAACCTTTTCAAACATCAACAATGCTCTGGCTTACTGGAAGCCATCTGGCACGTTCCAAACTCGGGACACAAATGAAGTTCTGGCATCCCTGTGATAAATCGCTCTGACAGAACAACTCAGCAAATGGTTGCGTTTTCTCAAGACTGTACTTAATGGGCCATTATTAAAACAAGCTTCTCAGATGTAATAGAGACATCATAGAGAATCTGCAAAGCACCACAAATAGTATCAGTGGAAGCTCCAGTCTACCTGTATCTGCTATACCACAAGGGGCTACAGAATGTTTTTGAGGCAGAGAGTGATGGGGCTCAGTCACTCCACCTTCTGTCAATCTCTCCTACCCACTTTCCCAGCAGTCTGGACCATGAGCTGTCTCAGCTGGCTGTGGCTTCCACTTCCTGGTTCTGCTTTGCCAGAAGCCAGGAACACTCGTGTGTGTGTGTGTGTGTTCTCTCTAGCTGCCTGTGCCCTGGCACCGCTGAACTGAGAAGCTGCCACAGGGGCTGTCAAGCCTAACATTCACTATCTGGTCTTTTAGGGTCGACTGTGCTGACCTCTGATCTACACAAGTACCAACTCCTGAGAAAAACCGTTAAATTCCTGCTAGATACGATGGAATACAGGAGAGATTTAACCAATACCATCCGTACCCTCACTGCCTCCTAGAAGTTTACAAGTAATTTTCTCCAGGAGGGACTGCTACATGGTGGCAGGGTTTGGCACCTTTCTCTCCAGCTGTCTAGTTCAGTGGTCCGGATGCCAGTGGAATGAACTACAACTTGTCTAGTTCAACAAGGAAGTATCTCCCCCAACATAGTCATGAATACCGTTACACAACGATATTTATTGGAGTGTATATTGACGGTACTCCACAATTTAAGTAGTACAAGAGTCTTTATTCAAGACTATCCAAGGGCTACCCACCCAGTAGCAAGTTTCCTTACTATGTTTTCATCCAGCAGGTTTGCGTGAAGGTATGTTCATACCATACCTAAAGTGTCACATGGTTCGTTCTTCCAGGAACAAATATCGAACCCCGTGAGGAGGATGGCATGGTCGTGCCTCTTGCCATTCTTCCCGATCAGTGCAGACTGCCACTGGCAAAAGCTGTTCAGAGACTGGTCCGCATGGTGGTTGATCAGTAATCCTCCCTGTGGAAAACCCACAAGAGTCAGAGTGTGAATCTGTCACGAATGTGAGAGTGATGAATCATTCCACTGTACAGGCAAACACAGAAGCGTCATGCTTCTTGGGAAAAATGTTTGCCAACTCTTGAGACAACGGGGGGAAACAATCTATTTTAGGTAACTTCTCACACTGCTTAAAACAACTACAGAGTTTTCAGAGCACAGTCTATGACCAACTGTATACCTCTAACAGAAAGAATCCGACATCAGTTAGTAGTGTATCTGCTTACTTCAACTGTTATCACCATCTAAGATGGTTAGAACTCAGAACATAGTAATAGGCCGGTGTGTGGCTCACTTGGTTAATCCTCTGCCTGCGGCGCTGGCGCCCCGGGTTCACATCCCAGTTGGGGCGCCAGGTACTAGTCCTGGTTGCTCCTCTTCCAGTTCAGCTGTCTGCTGTGGCCCGGGAGGGCAGCGGAGGATGGTCTAGGTGCTTAGGTCCCTGCACCCCATGGGAGACCAGGAGGAAGCACCTGGCTCCTGGCTTTGGATCAGTGCAGAGCCGCCCGTGGCAGCCATTAGGAGAGTGAAGCAATGGAAGGAAGACCTTTCTCTCTGTCTCTCTCTCTCATTGTCTATAACTCTATAGTTATCATCTCTCCCACTGTCTATAACTATAGTACCACTGGCTTCACTGTCCTTGGACAATGTAGGAATACAAGAGGTAGGCTACAGACAGAAGTGTTTCCCAACCAACACATGCTCTTTGTATTTTTCTAAAATTCTCAGAGTGATTGAACAAGTTGCTGGCCTCTGAAGTCTGCACACATGGGCAAGTAGATTAGTTTTTGTCTTGCTTTTGACTCCTTGTGTTTTGTGTTCCTTATTGGGATTGCAGACGAAGAGGACAAGCCTCAGGGGACTTAAAAATTGATTGGTAATCCCTGCCTCAGAAAAATACAATTGAAGCATCGAAACACTACAAAGCTGTAAGTGCCATGAAACATCACACTCAATTATAGGCTCCAGTTTTATAGTTTGCCCTGTGCCTGCATCTCGCACCTCACTGTAGTTAAATCAAGAGCAGTTCAATCTTTCTCCTTTATTCTCTATAGTTCCTAGGGTGATGCTGGCGCGACAGCAGATTCATGACAAGAATTTTCTAATGACTTATTTTTCGTTTGTTTTCTAAATATCCTTCTATATCTACCTGCAATTACTCAGCATATCAAACTTGCAAAAATCCAGCTAGTTCTGAGATCTGTGACCAAATGATCCTTCACTGTGAAATTTGTCTGTAAATGTTTAATATTATGTGCTATTATCGATACAGACACATATACAAATTCTAGATACATTTATATATAAAAATTATTTTATGGTGTTGCAGTTTTACCATTTGATTACACAACCCTATTAGTATGCCCAGTTGAATATTCCTCATCTGAAATGCTTAGGACCCTAAGTGCTGAGGATCTGCAATGTTTTTTGATCTCTGGAATACTTGCATGCACCTAATGAGATCATCCTGGAGATGAGACCCAAGTTAAATGCGAAGTTCATTTCTATTTCCTATATACCTTACACACACAGCCTGAAGCTAACTTTACACAGTATATTCATTGTGCCTGCATTTTCACTCCAGTCTACCTCATGGGGTCAAGTGTAAAGTTTTCCATTTGTAGCACTGTGTTGGTGCTTAAGAAATGCTGGATTGTTGCATCAGGAGTGTTCCATAGAGTCCTTTCAAATTGCATTTGTAATGACTAAAGCACAGGTTGGTACACAGTGGGTGCTCAATGAATGTATCCCAAATGGTGACACGAATGAAGAAAACAATGAAGTTTGTCACTTACAGGTTCTTGTTCCAAAAGAATGAGGCTCACCACAACAATGTTGATGTCACTTCCAATGGTCCCATCTTTAAATAGACTGGAAACCTGTTGGACAAATGGAATAGAATCAAATTTTACAATTTTGTTAACTTCATGGAGCATGGCAATGAGACAAGGAGTATTTGTAAATACGTGGATTTCCATTTCACCAAACACACGAGCAGTTTCCTCAAAATTCAGGCCCCTCCCAAGAAGGCCACGTGACTGCATCTGGAATTCAACCCATGCAGGGATTCTACGCTTCTCGGTTTCCCTGCAGAGCCCGAAGGGTTCACAAGAGCCTCGCTTACCATGTTCATGACCGTCAGAATGTACGTCGTGACGTTCCCCCGGCCGTGCTTCTCCACCATCTTCTTATCTGCTACCACCAGGGTTTCCACATTCAGGCCCTTCTGTGACTTCCCAGCGGATCGCCTGGGTCGCCCGGAGCTCCCGTATTCGTCGAACCTCAGATAGGTGTCCTCTGTGGGAGGCTTGGGGGCATCTACAAGGACCGTAAGAGCATTTGGAAGGAAGGGCCATCAATAGATAAAGTCTAGGTTAGGGAGAGACAGCAATCTGAACCCGGGGAGGAGAGGAGCTATGCAACCCACAGTTTGCTAATCCACTACTAAGTGCTCATACGAGGCCAGACTTAGTACTCTGCACCTAGTACACAGGTGAGAGATTGTTTGATTTGTTTGATACATGTTTGGATGGATGGGTGGGTGGATGGATTCCGTAACTCAAAGATGCTCTGAAGAGTAAAAGAGAACAATCCATTTGGTAGAGTAGGTCAACAAAAAACAATTTTAGGGAGGGTCTTTAACACTTGATTTTATGTAGAGTGTAACTCCTGCACAACACTGCCCAAGCCCTATGCTGTTTTTTCACTAGCACAAACTTAAACATAGCCCCGCCCAGTGAGCAAAAAGGACTCTTGCATCTGACACGGATGCAGTTATCAGAGTATCGGTGTGGTTAGGGATGACATGAAAACTCTATGAAACACTTTCTGTAACTGGTAAGGAGTGGGCGCCAACCGAACAGAATGCACACCGGCCACGGCCTTTGACCGAGGTCAGGGAGCCCCTCAGGACACCGTTAGCCGGGGGACAGAGCAAGTCCAAAGGGTCCTGGGAAGGAAAAGGGCATTTGGAAAGCTCTCGAAAGTACCTGCACACTAACTAGGACAGGAAGATGCTAGGACTGTAGCCACCGGTACAACCGTAATGCCAGCTCCCTACAGAGCACAAAGAGAAGGTCACAGCACTCGGAGTTAGGTTTAAAAACTCCAGCCGGCCAGGTATCTGGCTTGTGACCTTGAGTCTCAGTTTCATTACCCCTGGAAAGACCGTGACACTTACTTATAAGGTGGTTCTCAAAACGAGCTTTGACATCTCACATTGAATAAATATCATTACCCCCAAAACTATGTACTATTATATACACGTGTCAAATGGAGTACCCTAACGAGGACATTTCAACAGCACCAAAAACGCCCACACAAATCACAGTTTCTGAAACACGGTCTTTCCCTGTTTCTCCTGATTAACAGGACAGGGGCCCGGATCCCCCTTCTACACGAGAGCCCTCCTTAGCCTGTGCTGTCTGGTCGGGAAGCCACCTGCCACTCACGTCTACACAGTCTGCAGAGCACGTCTGGGACAACAGGAGGAAGGAGGTTTTACTTTTACTTTTTAAACAGCAGTCATTAATACAGTTAGTGAAAACCTTACGAGTGTGCTTGAGACAATGTGAGTATGTAAATCAAAATCTAGACACAGATCAGTCTTCCTGATGAAAACTTATCACCTGAACTGAAATTGTACTGAAGTAGGGGCCGGAGCCAGGGCACAGTAGATTAATCTTCTGCCTGTGGCATTGGCATCCCATATGGACACTGGTTCTAATCCTGGCTGCTCCACTTCCAGTTTGGCTCTCTGCTATGCCCTAGGAAAGCAGTGGAAGATGGCCCAAGTCCTTGGACCCCTGCACCCACGTGGGAGACTCAGAACAAGCTCCTGGCTCCAGATTGGTGCAGCCCCAGCCATTGTGGGTATTTGGGGAGAGAAGCAAAGGAAGGAAGATCTTTCTCTCTGTCTCTCCCTCTCACTGTCTGTAACTCTAACTCTCAAAATAAATAAAATCTTTTAAAAAAAAAAGAAATTGTACTGTAAGAAAATTCTAGATTTCCAAAACTTACCATGGACAGAATATAAAAGCCTCTACTAATAATGTTGCATCAATTACATGTTGAAATGATCCTATTTCCTTTCTATTGATTTACATAAAATGCTATTAAAATTCATCCATCCATTTGTTTAAGCCATGTTTTGATGTGGCTGTGAACAACCTAACATCACATCTGGGGCTTGTGTTGTATTTTCACTGGGCATTCTGACTTACAAAGGCAGCAGCTGTGCCCGGGTCACAAGTCACACCCAAGGGCACTGGACTTCACTGCCCCCTCCTCTCTGGAGCATCTCGCCTTCACGTGCTCCGAACACCCAGCCGGACACCTGGGCACTGACCCAGACGCAATTGTCACGAGTCTGCATACTCTGTCCACAAGCCCGGGACCCAAAGAGCCATGGAGGAAACCGTGCCGAGGCCTTTCCTAGTTTACCAGAGAAAACCAGCTCCTCCCGCATCAGCCTGACGGGGACAGCGCCCATCCACCTCCAGGACACCACTGTGGTAGGGACTGCGGCAGCCCCGTTCTACCCTGCCGAGCCCCCAGCGGCGCTTGAGACAGCCCGGCGAGGCCCACACCAGAACAGAACAAGAGAAAGTTTCCTTACATACATTTCTTGCGTCGTCCACAAAAATGCTGCTTTTGCAGCCTTCGAGGGTGGTGCCGTGTTTCTTGACTCTGAGAGGTGTGGGGACCGTGACCGTGACCTGGGGAGGGACCAGGGCGATTCCAGCCGGAGCCCAGGGGGCCGCGATAGCGCTGGACCGTCTCCTCCGCTGTCCTCTTGTACAGTACATGGGGATGGTGACCTGCTGGGGGGCTGTAGTTGTGTTCCTGAGCCAGCAGCTGAGGTAACGGCGAGATGAGGAATTCATTCTGTCGTGTCCTGATGAGACCCGACTACAAAGCCAAACACAGAGACAGCGTTCAGGATTCCTGCTCCCTGACTGTTCAGGTCTCGTTTGCAGCCCTGTGCACTGACTACTTCCCAGGTGCAGGCACTGTGCTGAGTGCTGCCCATGTACCTCTCGCTTGTAGCTGCACCATTACCTGTTGGTGTCACTATCACGCCCGTTTTACAGAAGGGGAGACTGAGGCTGAGAGACTAACTGTGAAAGCAGGTAGCGGCACCCAGAGTTTTTGCCCTTCAAGAGCAGGGCTTTTCTCTACTCAGCTACAGAGGCACTGGGAAAACACTGCACTGATGGCTGAACATTAAAGCACCTTACCCTCGGAGGATTTGTAGGGTAGTGAGTGAAACAAAGTTGGCCCACCTGGATTTCACATAAACCCTACATCCGAGGACTAGCATAGATGGCCAGGAAGGCGTGAGGGGTTCCCTCTAAGCCGGGGTCTGATATCGCAAACCTGCACTGTATGCACACTGCACATAGCGCACTGTACTCTCACCTCTGGACACAGAGCCCCTGGGCATCCAGGCCCTGCTCTACAACACATGGTCAGCAGGCCAGCGGCTTCAGCTCACTTAGAATCAGAATCTGCATTCTATTAAAGGCCGTGAAAGACTTGCATGCCTCTTACCATTTGAGAATCATTGATATAGCTCAGTATTTGAAAACTCTGTTGTGGGGTTCACACTGTGGCACAGTAGGTAAAGCCTTTGCCAGCAGTGCTGGGACCCCACATGGGCTCCAGTTTGAGTCCCAGCTGCTCCTCTTCCATTTCACCTCTGTGCTAATGGCCTGGGAAATCAGTGGAAAATGGCCCAAGTGCTTGGCCCCTGCACCTGCCTAGGAGACTCAGAAGAAGCTCCTGGTTTTGCATCAGCATAGCTCTAGCCATTGTGACTGGGGAGTGAGCCAGCCAGCAGATGGAAGACCATTCTCCCTGTCTCTGTCATTCTGCCTCTCAAATAAATAAATCCTTAAGAAAAAAAAAAAAGCTTTGTTGTACATTAGATTCACCCAAGGATGTTAAACACACACTTGCCCAGGAAGAATCCCATTCCATTAAAAGGAGACAATCTATGTGGCTGATACATCAAACTTTCTTAACCACCCCCAGGATTATCATAACGGATACACACACATGTGAACCACCGCTCTGGGCCAGAGCTTCTTCCAATGGAGAGATTTCTTCCTGCTCTGAGCACATTAAACAGGGAGACAACACAACCGCTGCTCAAGTCCTCCACACACTCTGCACCACAGCAATTTAGATGGCTGGTGATGGCAGTGATTGATTCAGTATTTATGGAGGTCCAGCTGAGAGCCAGGCACTCAGATCAGGGAAGGCAAGAGCGGTGAGCTAGACACACACGGTGTATGTGTACGGGTCACTGGGAAGACCCAGGCACCTGCCAGGATGGGGCACAATGCTAAGTGGGGTGTTGAAGCCATGGAAACTTAAGTGGATGAACGGCATCAGAGGGGCTTCCTCCGGCCTTATTTCAGCTCCAGGTTGGGGTTCACTTGCTCACTCCTGGATGGAGACCCAGAGCGCACAGTTTGGTTCCGATTTTCCTGTCGCTGCATGCACCTCTTGTCTTCTGAGAGACTATCTTGCCAGCTGTGACGTGGACATCTACATTGGTATCTGGAGCCTGGGCACAGGAACAGGTGACTTTCCTTTCTCCAGGCACATGTCGTGTACCCCAAGTCTTGGCCCTGCCCTAGACACCAGTGTAAACACAGAAGGTACACAGCAGGCAAATCAAACAGCACAAGGGCTCACGGAAGTGATGGAAAAAGAGAAGTTACAGGCAAGATTAAAAAAAAAAAAAAGTCCAGATTCTACCATTCCTGGAGATCCTGTCCACCTGTCCCCTGGATGTAACTCTGAGGAGCCCACCTTCCCCAGCCCATCCTGGTCGTGCGGGCGGACCCGCCTCCTGTCCTCTCCAACACAGTCCTCCCCTGCCAGCCAGAGTCCCTGTCCAACATAAGTGAGTTCAGACTATGCACTCTGGTGCTCGTCTCTCTTCCTGGCCCTCAAATCCCTGTGTAACCTGCTCCCTGCTGACCCTGCCAGATTTACCGGTCCCCCCCCACCCCGACACCACGCCCAACAGGATGCTGCACCCACTTTGTGAACCTCCTCCTTGCAGGCTCACATGCTCCTCCTTTTCCCTGAAGGCACCTCCCACCGGCTTGCTTGGCTTTGCGGGTGCTCAACGCCGACATCTCAGCTGAAATCTCACCTGCTCAGCACCCACGGCAAACCCCCCTTCCCCGTTTCACAATGCTCATGGGCCACAGTGTGTTGGCTTCATGCCTATCTCCATAGAAGGCAAAACAGGGGCTGGCACTGTGGCATAGCTGGTAAAGCCTGCAGTGCCGGCATCCCATGTGGATGCCAGTGTGTGTCCCAGCTGCTCCACTTCCAATCCAGCTCTCTGCTATGGCCTGGGAAAGCAGTAGAAGATGGCCCAAGTTTTTGGGCCTCTGCACCCACGTGGGAGACCCAGAAGAAGCTCCTGGCTCCAGATTGGAACAGCTCCAGCCACTGTGGCCAATTAGGAAGTGAACCAGCAGATGGAAGATCTCTCTCGGCCAGCACCACGGCTCACTAGGCTAATCCTCCGCCTTGTGGCGCCGGCACCCCGGGCTCTAGTCCTGGTCGGGGCGCCGGATTCTGTACTGGTTGCCCCTCTTCCAGGCCAGCTCTCTGCTATGGCCAGGGAGTGCAGTGGAGGATGGCCCAAGTGCTTGGGCCCTGCACCCCATGGGAGACCAGGATAAGCACTTGGCTCCTGGCTTCGGATCAGCGCAGTGCGCCAGCCGCAGCGCGCCGGCCGCGGTGGCCATTGGAGGGTGAACCAACAGCAAAGGAAGACCTTTCTCTCTCCCTCTCACTGTCCACTCTGCCTGTCAAAAAAATAAATAAATAAAAGAAAAAGAAGATCGATCGATCTCTCTCTCTCTCTCTCTCTCTCTGCCTCTCCTCCTCTCTCTGTATAACTCTTTCAAATAAAGTAAATCTTTAAGAAAGGAAAACAAGATGTGACCCTCTCCTCCCACCACCTCGGACATACAATTGCAATGCACACTTGTTGAGGGCAGGGGCTACACTGGTAACTTGGCACGTGCCACCTCGTATCTGCCTCTTAAGTCTACTGACACACAGCAGGACAGAGGGGTGCTGGGGGCTGGCCAACATCAGAGCCCGAAAGCAGAGTCTGGAAATGACAAGTTCAAGGTGGCCGATTTCAGGTGTGAAGTCAAGAGTATTCCATGCAGGAGTTCACAGTTACCTGTCAGATAGAACTGGGGTTGGGAGTGGGCATCTGGCACAGTGGCCAAGCTGCCCCCTGGGACACGAGTGCCTGATTTCCATGCTGGCTCCACTGCTCCCTTCCAGCTTCCTCCCTAATGCACATCCTGGGTGGTGACAGGTGATGCTGGAGTCCTTGGTTTCCTGCCAAGGACGAGGGAGACCTGGATTCAGCTCCAGGCTCCTGGCTGGGGCCTGGCCCAACCGTGGCTGTTACGTGGGGATCTGGGGAGTCCAACAGTGGACTAACAGTCCTACCTGACTGCCTCTCTACCTTGGAAAATGAAATGAGAATAAAAAAAATTAAAAATAAAAAAACTGCATGCAGACAAAAGACACCTACTTGCAGGCTCCCATAGAGTCAGCACTTAGAGAAAGTAGTGAATTAGTCTTGAAAGCCCTCCAGCCTTATTAACTTCCTCACTGAGCTCAACTAACCAGACGAACAGGTTTGCAAATTCTCTGTTTTCTCACTGTTTCATCAAAACTGCAGGCTTCCCAACACCTGGTAGAAGCTTCGGTATTGAGAAAGCAATGAAGAAACTAATGCTCATCCCCTCTGGGTACAAACACTCCGGCCCCACACCGTCCTGTCTCACCGTTTACACAGTAGGACAAGCATCTAGAGAAATCATTTCACTGAGACAAAGTTTTCTTTTCCTGGTTTCAGTTGATGAAAAAGCCTGGAGTCTGACAGAATGAATATGTTTTACAGCTTAAAAATAAAACCCAGTGCATCCAAAAGCAGTCATCTGTTTATTCACGGCGTGCGTGAAACGTTGTGAGCTGCCAGACACGTGCAGCTCTTGGCCGAATCCCATGAGGCTGTGCTCCAGTGTGGCCTCCCATCAAATGGGGGCAGTGGGGATGGAGAAAGTCAGGCTCACATGTGGAAGCAGACACGGTATGAAGACTCAGGTCGGCGTTTAACAGGAGACAGTAACCAAAGTAGGCAAAGTCAGTGCACGGTCACAGAACACAGGACAAGCGCTTTCACGGAGACTGGAAGTCCGCTCCTGGTTCCTGCAGGGAAAGTCTAGACAGAGCTCGGAAAGCGATGGCTCAGAATTAAGGAGGAGAAAAGATGGCAGGAGTTGGAACAAAGCCCAGACTCATGTAGAAGCAGAAGAAAAGGCCGGCTCTGTAATGCAGTGGCTTAAGCCGCCATTGTCAGAGCCAGGATCCCATATGAGTGCCGGTTTGAGTCCTGGCTGCTCCACTTCCCTTCCAGCTCCTTGCTGGTGGCCTGGCAAAGCAGCAGATGACCAAGAACTTGGGCCCCTGCACCCATGTGGGAGACCTGCAAGAAGGTCCTGGCTCCTGGCTTTGGCCTGGCCCAACCGTGGCCACTGCAGCTGTTTGGAGAGTGAACCAGTGGATGAGAGATCTCTTTTTCTCTCTCTTTCCTTTGTTCTAACTCTGCCTTTCAGAGAAACAAATAATAAATCTTAAAAAAAAAAAAAAAAGAAGAAGAAATTCGAGACCATCCTTGTGTTCCCATAGAGAAGAGGAAGGTTTCCACGTCCACCAATGTGATGACATGAGGACAGTGGAGCAGCTGCCCCCAACTCCCCTTTCCCTTAAGCCAGGGATACAGACCTGCGTGGTGCCCCCTACAGGACGCTGTGCAGAAGGGCTGGCTCATAAGGAATCTTCCCTCATTAATAGTCCACCTTTCTCAGTTTTAAAGACTAAGAAACTGAGTGATATGATTTAGCTACTAACCTTAGAAACAAAATAGATACTCGACAAGAGTCAATTTTCTTTTCAGATATTTTATGATTTTACATTCTAAAAGAGAAAATAAAATGTCTTATGGGTTAGCAGTATTTTTCCTATTTTGGATTTCAATGGCAGAAGTAATTCTCAAAGGACTCTCATCAAATAGAAAACATACTTGATGGAATGCCACTTAATTTTCCTTTAAAAGGGTCCTCCCTTTAAGTCATATTTCCATTTCAACGAAAACCTTAGATTTAACAGGAAAAGAAAGACGGAAGTTTTCAGAAATACCTGACAAATTCAGCAGTGGCCTGAGTGCACAATTCATTTTTATGCACTTGATCTTAGCCAAAAGGCCAAGAAGTGAGGCACAATTCATTTTAAAAAGTTCAATGTAGGGGCCGGCGCTGTGGTGCAGTGGTTTCATCCATCCCATATGGGTGCCGGTTCTGGTCCCCACTGCTCCTCTTCCAACCCAGCTCTCTGCTATGGCCTAGGAAAGCAGTGGAAGATGGCCCAAGTCCTTGGTCCCCTGCACCCACATAGGAGACCCAGAAGAAGCTCCTGGCTCCAGATCAGAACAACTCCAGCCATTGCAGCCATCTGGGGAGTGAACCAGCAGATGGAAGACATCTCCCTCCCTCCTTCCCTCCCTCTCCTTCTCTCTCTCTCTGCCTCTCAAATAAATAAATAAAATCTTTAAAAAAAGTTCAATGTGGACAACCTCAAAGATCAATGATAATTAGAGTAAGATACAAGCTACCTGAAGGGAAGAATCTTGCCTCAAAGGATGTGATCCCAATACTTACATCTATTATATAACCCAAAAAATGAGGCTTAATGGTCTGATACAATTGAACAGGACTTCAAATGGAATTGCATCAATAAATATTAAGGAAATTTCTTAAAATAAGATAATAAAAAGAGCATTATTCAACAAGGTACAACAAAGTAATCCCCAGTAGGCTGGCTAAAAAATACTGGCAAAGGCATATGTTTACAGTAATCATAAGGAAATGATATTTTACTTTTTAAAATCTACAACTTAAAAATGCAATTATTTCACTTTAACAGGTTGAAGTGAAATGAACACTATGAGAAACGGTGACTTGATCAGCCCTCACCCTGACTGTTGATGAGCAGCTTAATATGTTATCCCTCTTAGTATTTTTTTTGTTTGTTCTACTTAATACTTTTGGTTGAATACTGTAATCAATACACAATTCTTCTTAAGTGCTGAAACTTAACTGAAAAGTGATTGCTGTTAAATATAAGAGTGGGAATAAAAGAGGGAAGAGATGTGCAATTTGGGACATGCTCAAGCTGACTTACCTCAAACAGTAGAGTTAGAAACATACCAGGGGATTCAAATTCAATCCCATGTACCAATGCCATCTCACTAGTCCCAGTGATCAATTTCTGTTCACAATTGATCATAATGATAGGACTAAGAACCAAAGGGATCACATAAACAAGAATAGTGTCTGCAAATACTAGCTGATAGAATCAAAAAGGGAGAGAATGATCCAACATGGGAAGTGAGATACACAGCAGACCCATAGAATGGCAAATGTCCTAACAGCACTCTGGCCTCATAATCAGCCCTTAAGGCATGCGGATCCGGCTGAAATGCCCATGAGAGTATTTCAGGCATGGAAATCCAAGACACTCTGGGGGAAAAAAAAAAAACCTAAATGAAAGATCTCCACGAGTGAGATCCCAGTGGAAAGAATGGGTCATCAAAGAAGGAGGTACCTTTCTCTGAAGGGAGGAGAGAACTTCCACTTTGACCATGGCCTTGTCTAAAAATGATCAGAGTCAGTGAACTCAGGGGGCTTCCATAGCCTTGGCAACTCATGACAAGAGCCTAGGGTGATTACTGATGCCATAAACAAGAGTGTCAATTTGTTAAGTCAACAACAGGAGTCACTGTGCACTTACTCCTCATGTAGGATCTTTATCCTTAGTGTGCTGTACATTGAGATCTAATGCTATAACTAGTACTCAAACAGTATTTTTCACTTTATGTTTCTGTGTGGGAGAAAACTGTTGAAATCTTTACTTAATGTATGCTAAACTGATCTTCTGTATATAAAGAGAAACGAAAATGAATCTTGATATGAATGTTAGGGGAGAGGGAGTGGATAAGGGGAGGGTTGTGGGTTGGAGGGACATTATGGGGGGGAAGCCATTGTAATCAATATTCTGTACTTTGGAAATTTATATTCATTAAATAAAAGTTAAAAAAATGCAAATATTATCAGTGAAAATCCTTTTTAAAAATGCTATTGAATGCAAACAATAACACTGAAGAACACATCATTGATTGGTTGCTTGACACACAAAGTTGTAAGGAACAAACTGCAAGGACAATCTCAGAATCACCACAAGGATTCAGAAGATGTAGGCAACAGGAAACAGAGACCGACGGCACAGGGTGAGTGCGGGGAGGACAGCAACCAGAGAAACCGAAGACTAAGAAGAAAAAGCTGCGCAAGACGTTTTGTGAGGAAAACCAACGCAGAAGGAGGCTTCAGGGTTGCATGGGACAGACGCAAGCGTCGTGAGCACCGGGCACCATTCTCCAGATGCCACTTGGGACACTCGCAGCCCACAGGGGAGCGACTGGTTCCAACCCACCTCCTGCCGAGCAGACCCCGGGAGGCAGCGAGGGATGGCTCGAGTCCGCGGGTCCCTGCCACCCATGAGGAAGACCCAGACTGCACTTCCGGCTCTGACCTGGCCCAGTCCTCCCTGTTGCAGACGTCTGGGGAGTGAACCAGAAGACGGAAGATCCCTCTCTGCCTTTCAGTAAAAATGAAAACAAAATTTTTTAAAAAAGAAAAATCACCATTGTACAATGGAATGGCGCAAAGCATTAAAGGAAATGCTTAACAGGGAGGACGCCGCCTGGGAGGAAAATTTTAATTTTGCTGCCAGCTAGCTGGGCTCAAGACTTCTGAACTGTTTCCTTTTTTTTTTTTTTTTTTTTTTGTCCATCCGTGAAATAAGAATAGAAATACCCTAACCTGGGTTTTCCAAAGGTCAACTGGGTTTTTATGCATCAAGGTGTTGAGTCGTGAATGTCCCAGAAAATCTTACACTGACCATCACAGCCAGAGGGGCCTTTCCAAAGAAAATTAGCAACCCGGGATGCTCTACAGCTGCTTCCCAAGTCCCAGGTGAGAGCGGGAGGAGGCACTGACATCACTCATCAGGTGGAGGGCACAAAACCAGTGCCCTCCTCCCGGGCCAGCCACAAGCTCGCAGCTCTCCAGAGAGGGCTTGGGCTTCACACACAGGAACAGGGGTGTGTGGGCATCACCACCTGCAGGTGCACAGACGGTTCACGGACAACCTGGAAGGCTCCGAATCAGGGACACCCGCTCTGGAAATAAATGGGTGATCCAGATTTCCTTTTACTGTCACAGGGACAAAAAAACATCTCTCACTTTTTGGAGGAAAAAAAAAAACAAATGTCTATTTCAACAAAAGCTTAGCACTTGCCACTCATCCCCCCAGTACCAATCTGACCAGGCACAGGACTTCCTACACCAATGTCATGTAGTGGGGATGGATGTCTGTAGAGTCGGAAACGCATGAAGTTCCTGCAGAATGCTGGCCGGCGCGGTGAGCCCCAGCGGAAGCAGGGCCGGCGGTGCTCCGAGTGGGTCAGATGCACAAAGTGCTGGTTCTGTGGCGCTGCAATGCCCTCCCGCTGCGTCCCCACCTCCCGGCCGAGTTCCCAAACCTCTCTCATCTTCAGGTCATGATCTATAAAATGGGACTAACAGAAGCACTTGTCTTGGAGGAGTTTTAGAGCATTAAGGAAGCTAAAATTTTCTTTCTAAAGATATATTTTACAAGTCAGAGAGAGAGAGAGAGAGAGAAATGGGCGCACGCGTGCAAGAGAGAGCGTACCAGCACTCTTCCATCCACTAGTTCATTCCCCAGATAGCTACAATGGCCCAGTGCTAGGCCATGCTGAAGCCAGAAGGCTCATCCCTGTCTCCCATGTGGATGACAGGGGCCCAAACACTGGGGCCATCTTCTGCTGCTTTCCCAGGCCACGAGCACGGAGCAAGATCAAAAGTGGAGCAGCTGGGACATGAACCAGTGCCCATATGGGATGCTGGCATCACAGGCAGTGGCTTAACCCACTGCACCACAACACTGGCCCCAAGTTAATACTTTTAAAGAGCTAAAACAGTGCTTGGCACAGAGAAAACACTCAATACACATGTATTATATTTAATTACTTCAAGGAACGAAAGCAAAGAGGTCAGCCTTTCCCTTTTAAAAAATATTTTAAGTTGTTATTTATTTTCATTTTATTTAAAAGGGAAAGAGTTGGAAAGAGAGAGGTGGGAGGAAGGAGAGAACTGCTATTTGTTGGCTCATTTCTCAGATGCTCCAATAGCCAGGGCTGGGCCAGGCCAAAACGGGGAGCCTGGAACTCAATCCAGTTCTCCCGCTTGGGTGGCAAGGACCCAAGTACTCACACCGTCACCTGCTTCCTGCCAAGGTGCGCGTGAGCAGGACACTGTAATTGGAAGCAGAGGCAGGACTTGAACCCAGGCGCACCGACACATGGCGTGGATCCACGTGGATCTTAACTGCTGCACCAAATGCCAGCCCCACCTTGTCTAACAGTGTGTTTATGTCACAAATCGTACCTTCATCTGAACCTAAAATACTGGATAGTGGCATCAATGAGCAACACAGCCATGCAAGTGTTACAAACGTAGCTGACAGGAGAAAAAGAGTTGCTTTACCCACAATCACAGGTTTTAGTGGGGACGGGAAACAGGGGCACCAGGTGGACAGGAAATTGCCAGGCTGCTCCTCTCACGGGCCCCTTTCTTGGGCCTGTAACTCTGCTCCCATGAAGCTCCTAGATTGCAACACCTGATCCCCCTAATCCCAGCTTTTCCATTCTGCAGCCCCAGACTCTCATCTGTCTGTTCGACTCAAAGAGGCAGAGCGTTGCTTTCCGTGTGGCCGCCACTGTGGGGGAAAGGATGGCTTAATTTTTAAATTTCCTGTTGACATGACAATGGTACATTTTAGGGGGTACAACGTGAAAATTTATTACATGTATAATAAAATCAGGGAAATTGTCACTTTCATGCACTTAAACATTTATCATTTCTTTGTGCTGAAACATTTAAACTGCTCTCCTGGAGTTTTTGATAAGATTTATTGATAAGCTGCTATGCTAAGTTACCCTGGAGATCATGGAACATACTCCTATAACTGCATTTGGGTATCCATCAGTCAATGTCTGTGTCCTCCCCTCCATCACTCCCATCCTTCTTATGCTCTCATGGCCATTATTTTATTCTCTGCTTCTAGAAAAATCAACTTACTTGAGATGGTGGGAAAATCCAGTATTTGTCTTTCTGTGCCTGGCTTGTTTCATTTAACATAATGTCCTCCAGCACATTGTAGGATTTCAATGTCTTCTATGCTTGAATTATATTCATTGTGTGTGTGTGTGTGTGTGTGTGTTTCGTTTTGAAAGGGCTGCTTTGGACCAGCCTCAAAAACTAAACGGATGGTTACTGCAGGGACAAACAAAGCCAGGGACTTGCTGGAGAAGATGGCAGCATGGAGTGTAATGACCACGAACTGGAGCTCCTGTCATAAGCTGTCCATCAGCTGGATGGAGCAGGTGAGGGGCAACCCCTTCCCTCCAAGCCCATCCACAGAGGTTCACCGAGGACTCTGCCTATGGTTCATGCAGCTGCACCACGCACCAAAGTGATTCATTCAGGTGACTCCTGGCCTTGGGGAAGTAGGCAGAGTCTCTGCACACCCTCACTTGGACTGTTCACAGTTAGTTCCAACACTCCATGAAGCTTGGGGAAGCACAGGCAGAGTCTCTGTACACCCTCGCTTGGACTGTTCAGTTAATGCAAACACTCCATGAAGCTCAGAATGAGTTATCCTTTCTTCTCCCATCTCTAACCAAATCCAGTTAAAAACCAGATTAGCTATCGTGGCTCTGATTTATGACACTAAGATGAATAGATTCAATCTCTCTTCTCAAACACTTAAACTGCAATCGTGACACCGATATAGATTATGGCCTCTACGGCTCTTGACAGACACTAACATGCTGCTGAAATTTATTTAGTTAATATTTCTATTGGAATAAGCATTAATGACTTCAGCAGCCCAAATCCCATGAGATCAGAATATAGCGGTTCATAACTCAACATTGGTTTGGGAGGCGTAAGCATATTCTGTCCAAAGTATGAGTTTGCCTCTTCTCTGAAGGGTATACACCCATAAAAAACTGTTCTTTTTTAAACTACGTATTAACATCCAAATGGTTGACAGATTCGTCATAACTGATAGCATCAATTTTATTTTTATTTATTTATTTTTTTTGACAGGCAGAGTGGACAGTGAGAGAGAGAGACAGAGAGAAAGGTCTTCCTTTTTCCGTTGGTTCACCCTCCAATGGCCACCGTGGCCGGCACGCTGCGGCCAGCGCACCACGCTGATCTGATGGCAGGAGCCAGGTACTTATCCTGGTCTCCCATGGGGTGCAGGGCCCAAGCACTTGGGCCATCCTCCACTGCACTCCCTGGCCACAGCAGAGAGCTGGCCTGGAAGAGAGGCAACCAGGACAGAATCTGGCGCCCCAACCGGGTCTAGAACCCGGTGTGCCGGCGCCGCAGGCAGAGGATTAGCCAAGTGAGCTGCGGCGCCAGCGATAGCATTAGTTTTAGAGATGGATGTTCGGCACAACAGTTAAGACGCTCCTTGGGAAGGCTTGGGATGCCAGCAGCCCATATCAGAGTGCCTGGGTCTGGGTCTCAGCTCTCTCCCAACTCCAGCTCCTGCTAACGCACATCCTGGCAGGCAGGAGATGACAACTTAAACTCCTGGGTCCCTGCACCCCTGCAGGACACCCGGATTGAGTCTGGGCTCCTCACCTCAGCCAGGCCTGGGCCCTGCTCTTGTAAGGCATTTGGGGAGTGAACCAGTAGATGGGAGATGGCTCTAACTCCGCCTCTGCTTTTCAAATAATATTAATTTCAAATTTTAAGTGTATACATGCTCATAAATGCATCTATTTTTATAAGCAGTCACCACCTGTGTCTCAATATTTCCAAATTAAATCAAGTAGTGTAATCTTTTTATTTATTTTTTTGATAGGCAGAATTAGACAGTGAGAGAGAGAGAGAAAAGTCTTCCTTCTGTTGGTTTACCCCCCTAAATGGCCACTATGGCCGGCGTGCTGTGCTGATCCGAAGCCAGGAGCCAGGTGCTTCCTCCTGGTCTCCCAGCGGGTGCAGGGCCCAAGCACTTGGGCCATCCTCCACTGCACTTCCGGGCCACAATGGAGAGCTGGACTGGAAGAGGGACAACCAGGACAGAATCTGGTGCCCCAACCGGGACTAGAACCCGGGGTGCCGGCACCGCAGGCAGAGGATTAGCCAAGTGAGCTGAGGCGCCGGCCAAGTAGTGTAATCTTGATCAATAGATATTGAAGAGTCCCTCGTTTACTCTGTGCCTTCCCTTATGTCACCACTTACCAGACACTGTGCAAACATCTGATCTGTGAAATCTCAGCAGACTCTCAATACAGTTCTAGTCAGTGTAGACTTTCATTAGCTCCTCTGTGTCTCATAGGGTGTCCGAGTTCACAGCATTTTCTCATTTTTAAGCACACATTTTAGGGGTTCAATAGAGGATCCAGGATGTGACTTTGTGGAGACGGGAACACAAGGATACCAGACTCTGCAGGTGTCGCTCTCGGAACAAACCTCTTTGGGGCTGGTGTAAGGTAAGCTACCATCTCCTGCTTGCTCTGTGCTGTTCCTCTCACCACTTTGGACAGCTCAGCAGACAACAGGACACAGGGACAATCAAGTCTTCCTTAGCAACGAAGGCTGAGGTCAACGTACATTAAAATCAGATCAGCCTCTCAATTTTCATTCTAAAGACAGGAAAGGAGGTACCAGCATTGTGGAATAGCAGGTAAAGCCTGCAGTGCTGGCATCCCATGTGGCTGCCAGTGTGTGTCCCAGCTGCTCCACTTCCAATCCAGCTCTCGGCCATGGCCTGGTAAAGCAGTATAAGATGGCCCAAGTCCTTGGGCCCCTGCACCCACATGGGAGACAAGAAAGAAGCTCCTGGTTCCTGGCTTCAGATCGGCACAGTTCTAGCTACTGCAGACATTTGGGGAGTGAACCAGTGAATGGAAGACCTCTCTCTCTGCCTTTCTTCTCTCTGTGTAGCTCTGACTTTCAAATTAAATAAATCTTTTTTTAAAAGAAAAAAGATATGAAAGGAGACTATCACCACGCTCAATGATGACACTGAGAAAGCTTCTCCCTTCTTCACGCATTAGCTATGCCCGGGAAGAGGGGCCTTGATGTTTGCGAAGAGATGGTCCTTCCCCCATATTCACCAAAATCATGCTCCTCCTTTTGTTTGTTTGCCTAATTGAAAGGTAGAGAGAGAAAGAGAGAGTTCTTCCACCCACTGGTTACTTCCTCAAATAGCCACAGAAGCTGGGGCTGAGCCAGGCCCAAGCCAGGACTCTGCAACTCCATCCTGGTCTCCTACACACTCAGCCATCACTTGCAGCCTCCTCAGATGCACATTAGCAGGAGGCAGGAAAGGAAGCCGAACAGGGACTCAAAACTAGTGACTCTGCAAGACAGAATGGCAACCTGCCAAACGGCAACTTAACTACTGTGTCAAATGCTCACTCTTCAGTTGTGTTTTTTCACGTGGATTTCAAGATCCAGACTTGTACTCCTACCCCTAATTCCCCTGTGCAACAAAGCATATCCAATTAAAAGGGCATCTGTGTGGTTAAAAGCTGGACAAGTTTTAACATGCGATGGATCTCTCAAGTCCCCACCTCTGTGAACCCTGGGATCTCATACCCCTTTAGTCCTGCATTGCCCAGGGCTTAGAACAAAGCAGTGGCCTTTATCTTTATCACTCTATTCCCAAACCCTCTTGCTCCAGAGTTCTTTTTCCCTGCATCATCATGCTCTGTTACAAGAAGAAACCTCAATCAGCACAGGGATTTCACGCTACTGTGCAGTCCAGGCCAATTCAAATCCCCTCGGGTCCCTTGTACCTCTCTCTTGCACTCTTATGATTCCCTACTCAGCTCTAGCTCAGCTGGCTCCATTGCTGTCCCATCGGCAGGGAAGCCCAATGCCCACCTCGGAATCTTTGCATCAGCCCTTTCCTATGCCTAGACTGCTACCCTCCACCCAGAAACCTCACTTCATTTATGGTTTTTCCCCAAGGCCACCTCTCCAAACCACCCTATCAAGATGAAGCAGTCCTTGTTTTCCATCTCAGTCAGCTTTACTTTTCTCCAACAGCCCTCATCATAACTCGGTGGTCAATCACGCAGCCCTTTGCTTCTGGGTTTACTGTCCATTGCTCCTATTGCCTCCACTAAAGCTGGACACTGTGTCTATCTGACTCATCTTTGAATGTCCGATATCTGGCATATGGCAGGTGTTCTGTAAATACTTGTAGAATTCATTAAACTACAGTAGTAGTATTAAGGCAGATATGAAAACAAGCAATACATTAATTCCTACATTTAGGGAATTCTACTGTGGGAGAAAACACAGCCGATGGATACATACATACATACATTAAATCCTGATTCATGCCCCTCCCACAGGTTTGCATACCATCCTGCAATATATCATACACTTATCAAAGCAGTGAATACTTCCATATTCTCTCCCCCTTTCCTTGTCATGGAAACCCCTGGAAAAGGAGAGGTAACTCTGAATTTAATTTTGTGCCCTTAGAACTCTGATAGCATTGGCAAGATACCCAAGTCATGCTGAATCAAAGAGAGAACACGTAAAAACTAAGTGGGAGCGCAAAGTTCCAGTCGACCACCTACAAGGACGATATGGGAACTCTTGAAGTGAGGAATACTGAAGAGTTTGAGAAGTCATAAGAACCCCTCTGCATTAGGGAACACTCTGGCTGACAACCCAGATGCAGGGATTCTCTGCCTTCTGTTAGCAGCACAGGATGTATTACGTGTCTTATTTATTTGCATTTATTTGAAGGGCAGAAAGAGACAGAGATCTTCTATCTACTGGGTTCATTCTCCAAATGACCCTAACACTCAGGGATGAGCCAGGCCAAAGCCAGGAACATGGAACTTCATGCGAGTGTCCCACATGGGTCGGTGGGACCCAAATACTGCAGCCATCAACTGTTGCCCCCAGAGCGTCTAACAGCAGGAAGCTGGATTTGGAAGTAGAGCTGGAACTTGAACCCAGGAACTCCAGTATGGGATGCGAGCAAATCAAGCACTACCTTAACCACAGCTCCAAACACTCAACTCCAGGACTCCAGGACACACCAACTTAACACTCAACTCCAGGACACACCAACTTAACGCTCAACTCCAGGACACACCAACTTACACTCAACTCCAGGACACTCCAACTTAACACTCGACTCCAGGACACACCAACTTAACACTCAACTCCAGGACACACCAACTTAACACTCATCTCCAGGACACACCAACTTAACACTCGACTCCAGGACACACCAACTTAACACTCAACTCCAGGACACTCCAACTTAACACTCAACTTCAGGACACACCAACTTAACACTCAACTCCAGGACACTCCAACTTAACACTCAACTCCAGGACACTCCAACTTAACACTCAACTCCAGGACACACCAACTTAACACTTGTTACCCACTCTGGGCTACTGTGAAGTAAGACAAAACATTAGGCAAGGATCTAAGTTTATATAATGAGTGCACATTACTTTCTCCCTTCCTCCCTTTCTCTGTCCTCCTTCCTTTCAAATAGATCACAATAAATATTTTTAAAAGTATAAAATATTAAATACACATAAAAGTATTCAAGTATTGAAATTCAATAGCAACTCAATTCAGATGAATGTTCCGACATAGATCAGTATCCCTCTCAAAGCTCTAACTCCTTGCCACCTGACAATCAATCATCAATAGATCATTTGTATCTGACCGCCCTGATGCATGTGGTTTCTCACTTTGGACTGTGAGGAACACGCACAACAGTGGAAGCCGTAGTTTCTGGAGTAGCTGATGCCCATCCAATCCCAAGGCTGCCGACACCGATGCGCCCCAGCAGGAAGACACGTGTTTTCACTTGTTTCTGCAATGGTGATGGGTATGTCAAGCTCTCTACCCCGCCCCGTCCTGCTTCTCACTGAACTGACTGCATTCACTTGTTAAACACAGAGCTGAGCTGGAAGCCAGGCCAGTAACCAGTGGATAAAGTTGAGATGAAGTAGGCCATGTGGCATCAACCCATTGGGTTAAAGTTTGGGGCAGGTGCATTACTGACCAGATTTCCAAGCTCACTCAGGGGTAGTGTGCAAGAACCTGATCCGGCCACCACGTTGGAAGCGGCTGGTCCTAATTTCCCTCAGTTATTTATCTTCTCTTGTCCTTCTTCGCCCCCTGCCTTAAGGTAAAACCAAGGAAAATAATCATGGGATTCTGAGATGTTAGCAGTTGTGGAGTCCACCCCCTGATACTACCGAGGGGAGAAACAGGAGCCAGAGAGAAAAAGAATCATCCAAAGTCTCAAAACTGACAAACGGTGGGACACTGTTGCCTGGCATTCAGTTTTCTTGTCAACGTAAAGGAAAGACTGGACTTGATGGTGTCAGCATCCTTCTACACCTAAAATTCTGTTACGCACTAACTATGATGAAACATACAATTTCTGCTCAAGAGAGCAAGCCTCCTTGTGAGCTTGGCACACACTTAGTGATTAAAACATCGATGGTGCTTTGTACAGTCAGAGCCCAATTGACAAACTGAGAGCCCATCTTCCACCTGGCTGAACACCAGGCTTGAAGATGCAAACACCTGTACCAAGCAGAGACTTTCGGAGCGCATATTTCTAGGGCTTGAAAACCAATCTTTTCTGATAAAGGATCCAGACTTAAACCTGCAGGCCTCATCCAGCCCTGGGTAGGTTTTGCTTGCTTGTTTCTCCCTGGGTTAGCTTTTTTCTTTTTCCCTCCATAAGCCAGAAACTCTCTTTCCTAAGTGCAATTTTGGGGCAGCAGCTATGAGTGGCTGTCCCATGAGGACGTGGCACATGTTTCCTAGTCCACTGAAGTCGCTACTCCTCCCATCTGGCTCATTAACAGTCCGGTGCCTGTGGGTGTCTGCCTTTGTGACCCCTGCCCTAACTGACCCCGTACTGGACGCACTTCCCTTGCACAAGCCGTATCTTGCTAGCTGAGGCATTTTGTTTGCCTTTTTTCATGTTGCCCAGATCGCTCAGCAGAAAGCGAACTCCAGAGTTGTCACATGCAAATGTAATTATTAGAGAAAAGAAAAAAATATCTTGGGGGTGTGTGAAGAATCTATCGTGGGGAAAGGGAAACTCAAGTGAGACTTTGACTCTGGACACAGATTCCAATCCTGGCTCCGCTCCTTAAAATCTTTGCAACTTGGGACCATCTGCCTAACCCCTTCGTCTCAGTTTCCTCTTTTGTAAACTGAGAAGAACATGGAATTCTCCTGCTAGCATTGCTTTTATGCAGTCTGAAAAGTACGTTGCTAGGTAAAGGACCTGCGTTAAGCAATCAATGAAGGTCACTGTTAACATGAGGCGAGCAGATCAACACAGCTTTCTTAGAAGGCTGGGAAAGGGGGGGAAAAAGGCATGGTTTATTTAACCTTGTGAAGTCTGCGCGCTTGCAAATTCTTGATGCCTTCATGCAGAAGCGAACACAGAGGCTGCAAACATTTCTGCTCTGTGAATTACGCCTGCCTTCTGCAGCATCCAAATCGCCACTCCAGACAGACGCTGGCGATGAGCAAGGGGAGCCTGGGGGCAAACACAGCACAGGGCTGTGTGTGTGAAGTTAAACTAACACACTCCACCCAGGCTGCGCTTCGGAAACAAGTAAGTAGCAGAAGACATGGGGCAAGTCCATATGCTGCTACCTCGCTAACAGATCATGGAGGGAGTCCCCAGTTGTTCCTCATGCTCTGGTAGCTTTTTCTGGCTCGCTGGACAGTCTTGCACATTCTTTTCCTGCTGCAAGCAAAGAGAAGCAGCAAGGCAAGAAACGAGTTTGGGGCCAAACCTTGACTCATTCCTATCTCACGTCGGACAGTCACGTATCAAAGTGTCACAGGCTGTGGATGTGTTCAAGACGTAAGGCAGCTCAGGTCATCGCCACCATCATGCGACGAGTCATGTTTCAATAAACCATAGGTAGGTCTAAGCTTCCAGGTTACTAAGAAAAACAGACAACCAGGTTTTTGGAAGCCATTCTCAGAACACCCAGCTCAAAAGCAGACACACAAAGGCAGCTCCTTCGTGACTCTGGCTGTCCACGCCTTCACTCCACGACCATTCCTGGGTTTTAACAAAGCATTTTACTGAGAATTGCTTTTGCTATCACGTCTCTCTTTTAAAGGATAGATCACAGGCTACCTGGGGCTTATCGTGATCACAGTAAGACAATCAGCAGTAGGATGCCGAGACTTTCAGCTTCTGCCAAAAGCCCAGAGTTTTATCTGATTGTCCAGCCATGGCTGAGATAACACGTGAACTGAGATGACAGCCAAAATCATAAATCTGTCCACCAACCATCAAGGCTGTGGATACAACTGGCCCTTTCTATCCAGGGGTTTATTTAATTGAAGATCACCACACTCGTTCGGATGCTGCAGACTCATCTGTGGGCTGAGTGAAAAAGATGGGTCCCTTGTATTATGTGTCTGGCTTTACCTCCCACCACGACACCTGGGCACGCAGGCCTATGCAAACTTACAGAACCTGTTTCTCACTCTGTCTTGCACAAACACTATAAACTCCGTGCTCCCTGCAAGGCTGGGTTCACTTAGCACAAAGCTCTTTCTTGACTGCCTCATCAGAAACATCCCTCATTCCTTCCTAGTTTTAGAGGGCACCGTGGCCAGGCCAAAGGCTCAGATGGAATGGCTGGGTTCACATCCTGACTCCAGTGCTCCAAGGGCTTGTCACCAGCTTCATCAAGTGAGAGCAAGCACAGCACGTAGGCTTGCTCTGAGCATCAAGGTCACTGGTGAAAGTAAACCACACAGTAGAGCACCTGTCGCACAATGTCAGGGCTCAGCTGGCCTGTCTCATCCGCTGCTTCCCTGAAAACATCCCGGTCCTTGATTGGCAGGTTGCTATCTTGCCCCACCAGCACTCCAGGGAGGCAGAGAGGAGAACCCTGCACACAAGGTCTTCAACAACTGCATCGCAAACGCGTGCCATGAAAAAGCCATGCACGGATTTGAACAATGTTTCATAACAGAATAAACTTGTCTTTTACTTCGATTTTTCCCCACAAACTTTTTAAAGGGGAAAAAAGTCTTCTATGTTCTGGTCCTTTTTTTTTTTTTTCTTTTTTTTGTCCCGTTTCCCTGCACCACAAGCGAATGGCTGACGCATGACTGATTCTGAATGAGGAAGTGTTGATGGAGGTAATAATGTCCGAATGTGTTCTGTGACAAGGCGGCAGTTTCTACCAAGCTGGCAGCAGTCGATGAGATGAAGTTCCCAGGTGGAGAATCAGGCATGTGATGGGACAAATAAAAACAAGACTCACGAAACCTGCATTGTCCAGTCCACCACGGCGGATGTAAGATTACAGGCTTTCTGAGGGACTTGCTTTTGTTGTTTTGTTCCACACGGTTATCTCTCTTCGTGGGGTGAGGTAGTCTGGAACGCTTCTTTCCTGACAGTGTGTGACTCTTAGATTAACTCATTCAACACATCCTGAGTATTTATAATGAACAGGACACTGACGGACGCCCTGGGAGTAAGAGATGAAGCAGGACTGGCCGCCATCTCTCAGGTGCCTGGGTTCTGACCAAGTGGACCAGCACCTAAACAAATGCCACAAGGAGTCAGCTGCCTTCTGCCCTACTCACCCCCACCCAGGAGCCTGAGAAACCGCAGAAGAGGCACTTAACCAGTTCTCAGCAAGATTTCTTAGAGGAGGTACCCAGACTCAGTCCTTAATGGGACTAGAGTTAGCCAGACGAGCAAGTCATGAGTGGGGCTAAGACTCTCCAGGTGGAAGAACAGAGGTCAAAGGAGAGGGGAGCTCAGTCACCCGCAGTTATTTGATTTTTCAAGCATAGAACGGCTCTGTGTACACCTGCGCACACCTGCTACTAGCAGTGGAAAAATTTTTTGGAAACCTTAAACATCTAAAAGATAATGTATACCCATGTATGATTCAAAACAGAAGTAACGTTACTGGCAAAACTTACATACAGCTGACATTAAAGAAGCAGATTTCTACAATTTTCACAAAATCCACAAAAGCTGCTGTGTTTTTCAGGAGAAGGACTTTAGGTTTCATTCTAACAAAACATGCAAATTCAGCAGGAATTTTAAAGAGGGGTGATGGCTGTGGCTGCAGTGTGGAGGGTGGATCAAAGGCAGACAAGAGCCGATGCTAGGATACCTACCTGTCAGGCACCAGTGCCTGGGCCTCGGCAAGAGGGAACAGCGATGGAGACCAAGCTGTGAGGCTTAAGATGGAGTGAACAAATGCTAACATTAAAAACAGACCAGATTTATAACCATTTAATTACAGGCAATGGTCAGAGGAGACAATCTAAGGAGTGTACTCAGGCCTCTTTTGCAGCCAACTTGGTAAACCCAAGAAGAAAACAGCTTGGTCTCATTTTTTCATGACCTGAAAACAATCACTGAGCCCTACTGACTTTCTCTAACCAACCCCTTCAGCTCGTTAAGTGTGAACTCTCCAGCACCACAGCCACAGATCACATGAAGCTTTTGATATTTAATTCACTGGGGCCAGCACTGTGCCAAAGCAGGCAAAGCTGCCACTTGCAATGCTGGCATCCCATATTGGCACCAGTTCAAGTCCTGGCTGCTCCACTTCTGATCCAGCTTGCTGCTAATTCACCTGGGAAAGCAGTGGAAAATGGTGCTAGTCCTAGGTCCCCTGTACCCACATGGCAGACCCAGAAGAATCTCCTGGTTTTAGAATGGCTCAGCTCCAGCTGTTGCGACCATTTGAGGAATGAACCAGTGGATGGAAGATCAATCGATCTCTTTCTGTCTCTCTCTCTGCCTTTCTCTGTAACTCTGGGTTTTAAATCAATACATAAATTTTATAAAAAATAAAACGCATTTAACGCATTATAATTCAAGGAAGCTAACGCTTACTACCTGCATTGCACTAGTGCCACAGTTCCACGTGGCCAACGGCTACCATTCTGCATAGCACGGACAGCTCTCTCACACAGTACTGCATCGAGTGCTCTCCAGCTGCGATGATCATGATGCTGCCACACACTGTGCCGCCATCCCCCCATCAAATGTATCTACCAACCGTCCCATGACCCCACAAATGAACATTCTGTTTTCCCTTTTAATTGTGAAGATGTCCAGATACTCTTAGAAACAGGAGCCTGGGCAGACACTTAGCCTTCCGGTTATCCTGCTGCTTGGGATGCCTTGCCTCCCATGTCAGACTGCCTGGGCTCACGTGCCAGGTCCACTCCTAATCACAGCTTCCTGCTGAAGTGCATGCGCTGACTTTGCCGCCATGGCTTAGGCCTGGGCTAGTGCCACTTACTGCAGGCATCTGGGCAGAGAACCAGCTGATAGAAGATCTGTCAATGCTTTTTGCCTTTCAAATACAAATAAATAAAATATTTTTTAAAACAGGAAACTTCATCCACCTGTAAGCATAAATAAATGCCACTGCAGAAACGTTTTGGAAGAAATACGTGGCAGATGTAGAAACAACGCCTTCCTAAATCCTCAGTGTTATAAAAGACTAAAAGAGGCGTGTGGCTAAAAAGCAATGTCAACTCCCAATTATCTGTGTGTTCCCAGAGACCAGAGATTCTCCATAAAGGGATTCAATCTCCTTTTTAATAACTGCAAAGGCCTTTATGGACAACCTATAATCTGATGGGATTAGAAATGATAGGACTGCAATATTTGAAAACAAGAGCAAAAACTACAACTTGCTTTCCCCTTGCAAGAATTCAATCAGGATCAACTGACAACTTCACTTTCTAAGTTCCCACAGAGCATCACCAAGGCATTCACCCACACTGTGGGGAAAAGGTGGCATCATGAACTGGACAGAAGTGCCCTGATCTTGAGAAATATATTTTTACTGCCATTTTTAAAAAGTAATTTTAGGGTAATATTAAGTGTTGACATGAACATATAGATAGGATTAAGTGTTAAAGTGATCATATAAATAGGATCAAGTGTCATAATAATAGATAGAATTAAAAAGGAGAGAATGTTCCAACATGGGAAGCAGTCCACACAGCAGACTTATAGAGTGACAATTGCTTTAAATAGCACTCTGCTCTCAGAATCAGCCCTTAAGGCTTCCTGGTCAGGCTGAAAAGCCCGAGAGATCTTGCAGGCATGGAAAGCCAAGACACTGTGGCAAAAAATGTCCTACATGAAGGATCTCTGTGAGTGAGACCCCATTGGAAAGAAGTCGCCATCAAAGAAGGATGTACTTTTCTCTGAAGGGAGGAGAGAACTTCCACTTTGCTGATGGCCCTGTCTAAATACTGAAGGAATCTGTGGACTCAAAAGGTTTCTATAGCCTTGGCAGCTCATGTTAAGAGCCTTGGGTGATCACTGACATCATAAATAAGAGTGTCAATTGTTAAATCAACAACAGGAGTCACTGTATACTTGTCCCCCTTGTAGGACCTCTGTCCTTAATGAGTTGTACTACAAGAATTAACTGTAAAACTTGTTTTCAAACTGTACTTTTATGTTGCATGTGTGTGTGGGTGCAAACTGTTGAAATCTTTACTTAATATAGAGTTGGTCTTCTGTGTACAAAGTTAATTGAAAACAAATCTTAATGGAGAATGGGAGTGGGAATGGGAGAGGGAGAAGAAGGAGGTGAGGGAGGGTGGGTATGGTACAAAGAATAACTATATTCCTAAAGTTATACTTTGAAAATTTATATTCCTTTAAAAATTTTAAAATAAATAAACATTTTTTAAAAAGTGACTGCCTAGCTTCACAGAAACTTTGGGATCAGAAAAACAGTCCCTCTTCACGTGGAGGTGTCCAGTCACTATACAGGAAATTGAACAAAAGGATTAAAGAGAATCACTTAATCCAGTTGTTGACCATGTTATACAACATGCAGAGCTGCAAATATGAGGGGGAAGAAGACAAAGTCAAGTGCTACCACTCCTCTGCTCAGACCCCTCGGGTGACTCCTGCCCATCTCAGAGTAAAATCTCCTACTCTCATCGTGGTCTGCATGGAGACTTCATGATAGCTTCATGATTGGCATGAACTTCATTTCCCAGGGCTAAGCTCTCTTCAATTACAGCATCAACCATATAAGGGGAGCCTTCAAAAAGTTCATGGAAACTGTTTTTCATGAGGGGGAAAAAAAAGAGTTCTATGCCTGGGCTTCAAAAAAAATTTGGCACCAAAATAAACATCTTCTAATCCCATTTTTTCCACAAATTTTTCATAATAGTCTTACACTTTAGCCAGTTGAATGACTTTGAAATGTGCCAAGTAGGATGCCCTGGTATGGGGCCTTTGTCAGTCTTGTTAATTCTGCCCAGAATACTTTTTCCAACTTGGCTCGGGCTTTCATTTCCTCCTACTCCTGTGTCACTCTCACTGCGAACTTCCTTGAGCACCTGTTTGAAATCCCAACTGCCACATTCCCCAGGTCTGTCCCCTGCTTTACTTGGCTTTGTAACACCTGACCCTCTGATAGACTACAAAGGCCTTTGCTTGTGCCCCATGTCCTCCCCTTCGCAAGTAGACTCCAGGAGGCAGGCACTTCACTTTGTACACTGCTGCATTCCCAGTGGTTTGCCCAGTTCCTGGCATGGGGTTGGCAGCGTGAATATTGGTTGAATGAATGTGTGCCTTTGTCCAAACACAGATCCTAAATGGCAGACCCCTGTGCAAAACTGTCAAGTACTAAAAATACATCCTTTTGATGTGGTAACAAGAATGCATTTCATTTACTATCAAGTTTAATCAAGTATTAAACCAGAAGGTTCAAGTGGCAACCACCTATTCCCTTTCTATGCCACTTTGATGAGTGGACTGGCAGAGGTCAAAGCTAGACAAGGAACCTGAAAGGGCAAGCAAAAGTCATTGCAACAGGGAGCAAAGGACCCAGAACCCACAATCAGCAGCCAGCATCAAGGGCAAAATTTCTCCAAAAGTCAGCCACAGTTTTAGATTTAACACTCTTGAAAACCAAATGGCTCAATGACCATCTGAACACCATGGAGGTCACAGTGACTGTCCAGAGCAGGACATGACCTGATCTTGGTCATGGACTGGTCATGTTCTTTCTGGAAGCCAATGTGCAACCACCTGAGAATGTCTCTCAGCACAGTGCAGTCTTCTCTGTACTACTGGCCTAATACAAAGGTCTCAAAATTAAAACCTGCCTGGTGGTATGCAATTCATGCACCCAAGGCAGGAAGTCAAGGAGATGTGAGGTGGCAGGGATCATGTGGCTTGGATGGAGACCTTGAGGAGCCTAGTGGACGGTATTCTAAACCCAGAGCTGGATGTAAAGCACCTGCTGTGATCTGAATATTTGTGTGTGTCCAAAATCATCTATTGAAATGTAGTCACTAAGGTAGTTTCAAGAGGTCCTAAGAGGGCCCTTAAGGAGGTGATTAGGTCACAAAGTAAGTAAAGGCAGTCACGGCCCTATAAAATAGGTCCCATGCCCCTTACACCGAAGCCACTGCAAGAACTTGGCAGCCCGCAATGCAACATAGGGCCTTCAACAAACTGATCATGCTGGCACCTTAAGCTCCAGCATCCACAATGGTGAGAAGTTTGTGTTGTTTATTAGTGACCCAGTTCATGAAATTCCATTATAGCAGCCTAAACAGACTGAGACCCCAGCCAAGCAGAACAACTCCATGGGATGGGCCCATTACAGTCCAGGGCTCTACAATGTAGCTCCCATTCTAGGTCTATTCTTTCGTCAAATATCCTCTGGAAAATGTAGCACAAACATGAGGCTCAAGTCCATCTAGCAGGTATCATTAAGCCTACTTAGCACCCTTTTCTGTTGGCCTTGGCCTGCTGGGATTTTTAATGCAGAGCTATGCCACTCAAGTTAAGAGACCTTCATGCCATTGATGATTTTGTTTTTCAGGAGCAAACTCATTATACAGAGTTATTCCCCCAGAACTCATTAAACTTATTAACAATGATATTAAAATCCACCCTTAGCACTCATTTGGTGGTGAGGCAATGGGGAAAATAATGATTCTACTTCCAAAGGCTTTTCCCCTTTGTTGATACAGTCTTCTGCATTTAAGTGTTTGTTCAGAGATGATTCGTTGCCTTATGTCTGGAGACAGTTGGTAGTCACAGAATAGGCAAAGACCGAGGCCCAGTTTTCAATCCTGGTCACTAGCTGAGTGACATTTTCCAGGTAACTTAGCTCTTCTGAGCTTCTAAAAGATTTTTAAAAATACCTTTGTTTGGGGACTGATGTGAAAACTAGATATTTGTCTAGTACCTACTACACACAAAAATGTTACCCACTAGTGTGACTGGATAAGAAAGTTTTAGGATAAAGGAAATGTAACATCAGCATCAGAAATGGTTAATGTTTTAATAGACTTTAGTGCACAGAAACAGGTGGCAGATCTATCCGGGACTGAGACAAACTTCACTAGAAATTACCTGGTGGGAAAGAATAGCATAACATCACCAAAGTATGATTTACAAGGACATTTTCTAGAAAATACCTAGCATAAAAAGAGACTTCTTAAATTGTTGGAATTCTAGGACTTGGATATACAAAGGAAAACTAATAAATGCTAATATAGGATTGCCAGCTTTATGTTCCCTAAGAATAGTCACTAGAAACCCCCAACTACTATTTTCTATTAAAATCATTTCCAAAAATAAAATATACATTTTATCACCAAAAGGGGAGAACAGGTGTATGCGTGTGTGTGTAAGGATATTAGATATGCACACATGGGCATGCACACACAGACACACACACACACTGCATATAATTATTTCTTATTCTTCTCATTAAGCATCATTGATTCATCAAGCCTGGGGTGTTCCTTTAGCATCTGCGCTTTTACAAGATCCACAGGTAAACCACCCCAGCGCTCCTCACGCTCAGGTATACGGAAGAGCCTCAGCGAAGATGACCACCGGCACGTAAGCTGCACAGCCCCCTTCCTTTCGCCATGTCCCTCTGGTCTCAATGCACAGACAAGACACTGAGGGGCACTGGGAGTTGCATCTACCTGCGGCTGTGGAGACTACAGATCATCTTCCCCTTGGCAGCAGAGCCTCACAGCAGCCTTCTCTCTGAGGAAGGAGAGCGAGCCACAGCCCCGGTGGGAAGACACCTAGGGAAGCTCAGTGAAATTCAGCTGCAAATCAACTGAACCCTCATTTTCGGCATCCTCCAAGTGAGCCCTCCCACCACGGCACACCCTTCTTTTGATGCACTCTCCACAGCCCCTAACCGTGCATCCCCAGAACTCTACCCTGACAAAGATGCAAGCCATCTAGTCCAGAAAGGCCAGAGTCACACCTTTCACAAAACCAACTATTTCTTCTCCAGCACCTACCACAGGCCCTGACACTGAGTAGCTGTTCAAAAACCTAATCTAACGATGGAAAGGAAAGTGGTCACAAGATTCTGGAAAAATTCAAACTGGAAAAGTCTTTTGACAATTTCTAGATCCACTCTAGAAAAATGCGACAGATGTGGCCCACCACTAGCATTACTATTGCTCTTAGCACAGGACAGGGGTGGGTAGTGGCATATGATCACTGTTAGTACTGCTACCACTGTTGTTACAGGAGAGCATGGACGTGGTATATGCTTACTGTTAGTATTACTACCACTGTCACTACAGGACAGGGGTGGGTAGTGGCATAAGCTCACTGTTAGTATCGCCACCACTTTTGTTACAGCAGAGCATGGATGTGGTATAGGCTTACTGTTAGTATTGCTACCACTGTCACTACAGGACAGGGTTGGGTAGTGGCATACGATCACTGTTAGTATTGCTACCACTGTCACTACAGGACAGGGGTGGGTAGTGGCATAAGCTCACTGTTAGTATTGCCACCACTGTTGTTACAGGAGAGCATGGATGTGGTATAGGCTTACTGTTAGTATTGCTACCACTGTCACTACAGGACAGGGGTGGGTAGTGGCATACGATCACTGTTAGTATTGCTACCACTGTCACTACAGGACAGGGGTGGGTAGTGGCATATGATTACTGTTAGTATTGCTACCACTGTCACTACAGGACAGGGGTGGGTAGTGGCATATGATCACTGTTAGTATTGCTACCACTGTCACTACAGGACAGGGGTGGGTAGTGGCGTACGATCACTGTTAGTATTGCTACCACTGTCACTACAGGACAGGGGTGGGTAGTGGCATAAGCTCACTGTTAGTATTGCCACCACTGTTGTTACAGGAGAGCAGGGACGTGGTATAGGCTTACTGTTAGTATTGCTACCACTGTCACTACAGGACAGGGGTGGGTAGTGGCATACGATCACTGTTAGTATTGCTACCACTGTCACTACAGGACAGGGGTGGGTAGTGGCATATGATTACTGTTAGTATTGCTACCACTGTCACTACAGGACAGGGGTGGGTAGTGGCGTACGATCACTCTTGTTACAGGATGGGGAGGTCGTGGGTCATTCTAACATTTATGAAGCTCATACTACTCCAAGTTGGGAAGGGTGCCAAGAAGAGACATTTCACTTAGTTCTCCTAACAGCACTCTAGGGTAGGCAAACTATCATTAAAATCTTATAGATGAGGCAACCAAGTCTCAAAAATACTTAAGCAGCATGTCCGTGGCCACCCAGCTGGAACGGGAAAGCCAGAATGCTCACTCATTATCAACCCTATCACTAAGTGTCAACCATCTCTAACTTTCTACCACCATCTGCCCATTTTTCCTAGAATCAAAGGGTTCCTTACCTCTAGACATTCCAATCAGGGAAATAAAGCTTTTGCCACTTGACAGCAAGGAAGCCAAGAGGTTTGCCATAAAGGGAAATCTGAAATATCAGCAGAAAAAAGAAAAAAGCCAATATGGCTTCAAACTGCTGTAAATTAAAAACAGATTGTGGCCTTTCTACAAAAATATGACTACACTTCAGCATAAAGTCATTTAAAAATAACTATTTCCAGACACCATATGGGTTATGAACCAGTTTCGCATGATTAGTACAATTTTTGAAGGAAGTTGTTATCAGAACCACAAGGTTGAAAAATCATTTTAGACCAAAACCGCAGGAAATATTTGAAGGTGAAAATCTTAATCGAAAAACAAACGTTGAAAGCAAGACAATTGGTCAGGAGAAAATCGGCCATGAGGAAGTTCTAAATTCCAGCACACAGGGGAAATCAAGATTCCAGGAAAGCCTGTAAGAAATGTGGATTGGTTATTTTGTAAACCAAAATCAGAGACCAGGTGGACTCCAAAAACATTACTGCTTTCAGAGAATTTCACATTAAAGGAGCTCCCAGCTTTGTTCACTAAACATGTGCCAGTTTGCCTTGCTTTGTAAAGACATCCACACTGCTTCCGATCTAACACTATTATTTCTACATGTACTAGAAAAATAGCTTTAGAATCTAATTTAGACATGAAAAAGAAGAAAAATCAATCGTTCAGAATGAGAGAAATTTAAGTGCTCATTCTTACATAAGTGAAATATATCAGGATACTTCAAGGAGATCTTAGAAAATGTGTATAATACATGTAATACATAATGGGGTCTTTGCCTAAATGACTCCAGAAAAAGTGTTCAATGATTCTTAAGTAAAACAGTCTGTTCTTACATCAAATTAGTAAGGCTTTATCTTCAGGCACTAAAATGGACACAACTTTTAATTCCATTTTCCCTCCCACAAACTCAATTACTTTCTTATACCACAGAAGGTCAGAGCCCTTGGTCTTCAACTTTCCTAAGTAACAATGTAAGAGAATGTCACACTTCCAAGTGCTCTACCTGGAGTATGAGTGTACTACATCAAGTTTACCTTACAATCATTTGCATAATCACTGTCATCCAGCAGACATGACACTCACATGAATGACTGTGTTCCAAAGAACATGGTTTTCTCTTTGCCCAGGATAAAGGTCTCACCTTGACTACATCTGTAGACCTTGTAAAGAATTTGCACTCACTAGCATGTGGACATTAATCTATTCAAGAACTGGATATGCTTGCCCACTCTACAGTGCTTGAGAATAAAAAGGGGCTCATCAAACAGAGAAGGCAGATACTTAATGTGGATGTGGTTGCAAATGGGTAAAATAAATATGTGCTTTGCTCTGTGAACACAGAGCTTGCAAAAATGTTGAGTAAGTTGCTCTTGTTGAGCATGGGAAGATCTAACAAAGATCCAGATGCATGGCTTATCTGGAAAATTCAGAGAAGTTGGCCAACAATGGAGCCTGGCCTTCAGAAACCAGGCAGAAAGCAACTTCCTCTTGAGACAGAACTCCTCTTCCTGTTTCCCCTCCTCGGCTCCTCTGTGCTTTCTTATCAAGATTGCTGTATTTCCTCACGTACTCTGCCTGGCCCCAGGATTTGAATTTTGAACACCAACTATAAGGAAGGTAAGGGTAAGAAACCAGGAAGAAGTTCAAAGAGAACAGGAAACCCAAACCCTGGGAAGAAAAACTGCCCACGGTTGAGCACTGCTGTTCCAGGTAGAAAACATAAGGATTCTGGTTATCAAGTGGATATTTAAGACCCAATGAGAGGCAGGGATGTGCAGATGGTTGGTGTGAAGAGGAAAAGGAGTCACAGAATGGCCATACAAAAATAGTTTATTTCTATACATAAAAATAGAGAGGATATAGGAGCCTGCGCCTGGCCATCGGCATCCTGCCCTGCCCAGCACACCATCTTCCACGCCTGAAGGAACCCCTCTTTGCTGGAACACGACCCCTACCCACATCAATATGGCTCAGGCAGCAACCAGACACACTGTCAGCTTGGAGGCTTCCCTTTCACTCAAGCTTTGACAGGAGCCCACATCGATCCTGGCCACTGGGTCAACCTCATGTACTTTGCTGTCTTTAGCTGAAACCATGAGCTGGTAGGAAGTCAGGGTAGAACTGCTTACGGTCATCCTCGCCACCACTTTGGGGGTTGGACGGCACCAAGAAATGAAGCCAGCTTAGAAGAAAGTGGACCCCCTGCGATGCAGACACCAAGTCCTGATGACACTGTGTAGCACCCGGGTCCCCCTCAATCAGCCCATGCCTTCCTTCTCACGTCACTCCAGGGACACAAGTCTTGTGCCAGATTTCTTGTAAAAAATATATTCAAGTGGGAGGAAAAAAAGAGGGGGGAAGAAGGAGGGAGAGTAAAGAGAGAGAAGGAGCGAGAGCATGCCCCAGCTCTCCCACTCCTTGGTTCACTCCCCAGACACTCAGAACAGCCCAGGTTGGGCTGGAGTTGAAGCTGGGAGCTGGAAACACAAACCTGGTCTCCCAAGTGGGGAGTGGGAATTACCTGAGACATCACTGCTCCCTCCTAAGGCCAGCAGCTGCAGGAAGCTGGGGTCAATAGCAGGAGCCAGGACCTGAACCCACGTACTTCACTGTGGGACGTGGGAATCTCAGCCCCTAGCACCTAATACTAGCTCCCAAGATTCCATCTCTTGGAGTGAAAACCTCAGGGAATCTTTTAGAAAAGCTCTCGAGCCTTCATGCCCCTTTTTTCTCTCTCAAAGAAACCAGAACTAAATGATGCCTGTTGCTTCTTCTGAGTAAAATATCCTCCGACTTGCTGATGTTAGGATCCCAGGAAGTTGCTTCATCTCCCTGACCATACGTTCTTTCAGCCATGAAGTGGGAAGAAAACAACATCCACTTCACAGAGCTGTCTTGGGCAGCAAGTACGATAATGCTACTAAGCACACAACACCCCTACACACACTGTACACCTGTCAATGATACTATTCAATATGCAACTCCAACTCCATTATCACTGTGACTTTGGCTACTGCAACAAATAAGCACAATAATGATAATGGTAATTACAGTGAGTACGACAAACAGCTTCTCTGCTAACAGGAGTCCTACATGGGTCTATGTGTAGAAACAGAATGGTTTACATGAACACCTTTTCAGGCATGGCTCTCTCCAAGTAAGAAGACTTTCTGGTACCCAGAAGTATGCAAGTATAGTGGCATTTATTAGAATAAATCAATGTCCCATAGCCAGATCTCACAAATAAGCCAGGAAAATTTACAATGGCATCTCAGAAATAGGATAATTCCAAGTGTACCCCGATTCGTGTCGTTATGGGGGTGTGCTATGGTGCCTTGTACACATGCCTTAAAATTGCCCTCTGATTTCAACCCCACTGCAGTTAGCATGGGCTCAGCATGGGCTCAGCCTAGACTCTAGTTGGCCACATGCCCCTCAGACCAAGGTGTGCATCTTCCCGCACCTTCTCCATGGCTTTTTCCATGCCTGAGTCCACTGGATATCCAACTCAGCATTAGGGGTATAGTCAGTTCCCAGTCCCAGGGCAGCCCTCAACTACTGGAGGATGGGATTCAATGAAGGTCGCCCTTCAGGGAGAATTCCATGGGACATTCCAAATGCTTCCTAAAAGGCCTTGGGAGAATGAAGCTCACTATGCCCTCAGAAGAACTAGGAAGCACCCTACTACTGCTACATCGCCTTCCTTATCACCTTCTCCCTGCCTTATCACCTTCTCACTTATGCTTCTTGGCATAACCTCCCAAATAAGCTACCTGTACCCAGATCCTTGCCTTGGGTTCTGCTTTTGAAAAAAACCAAATCTAGACATAAATCAACGTCCAACAATCCAAGGCAATATAGAGCAAAAATGTTTATCACGCATCAGATGTCATTTTTAGAGCTTTACTTAAATAAGTCCATCAATCCTTTGAAGTAGGTGACATTTTTGTTCCCACTTGAGAGACAGAGGAAGTGAGACACACAGCATTTAACTGACTGGCTCAGACCCCACAACAACCAAATGACGGAGGAAGCCTTTCAGCCCATTCTGGCCCCAGAGTCTTAGTCCCTGTGATATACCCTTGCCTGAGACCGCCATTCGCAAACTGTGTCAACTTGACTGGGTTAAGGGATGTCCAGGTAGCTGGTAAAACTATTGCTGGGTGTGTCTGGGAGGGTGTTTGAATCAGCAGACTGAGCAAAGAAGACCCACCCACACCAATATGGGTGCCATCCAAAGCACTGAGGCCTAGAGCAAACACAGAGGAGGAGAAATGGCAAGTCCACCCTTCAGAGTCTGGGACTTAACTCAGCACTCACCTCCCCTGCCTTCCCTGGGGCTTTTGGTCTTCAGTCTGTACTGAGAGCTGTATCACTGGCTCCCTGGATCCCAACCTCTTCAACTCAGACTCAGTTCTATTGCTGGCTTCCTGGTTCTCCACCTGACAGGCGTCCTATCAGGGGATATCTCAGCCTCCATAATTTATGAGCCAAATTCCATAAAACATCCTCCTTTAATCCACCTGTCTTTCTATTTACCTTTCTGTATATCTATCTTTCTAGCTACTTATGTATTTTATCAGTTCTGTGTGTCTAGAGAACCCTAACCAACACATAGATCTTAGAACAGCTGTAGACACACAGGTGTAGAAGCCTGGTGCTTACATAAGGAGATATTCAAGTTCTTTAGTTTCCTGTTCTATCACAAGGAAGATTCTAGCAGCAGATAGCAGGTCCTGCCGCCTCTCATCACTCCTCTTCAGGAGGCAGCCAGGAACCAGCAGTGTCTGGTGTCAGGACAGTCCTGGGAGCACCTTTCGCAACAGACACTTGAACACAGAGGAGGCATTTCCTTCCAGGCTCTTGCAGTTCTTGAGTGTGGCCTGGAGCAATTGAGCCTGGGGAGTAGAGAACTGAGCCCACTGTCCAGGGAAGGCTAACACGGCTAATGGAACTTTCAATCCTGATGGCAAATTTTAAGACCCAGAATTAAGCAGACTGTAAACAACTTGAAAAAATCAACTTCAAGTAAGAAACTGTTTATGTGCCTTCTTTCTCCTTGATATACAAACCCACATTGGATAAACATGGATAATATCTAAAGACTAGTAATCAAAAATAAATTATTGCCAAAAAAATAAAAAGGTTGGATCAGCACTGTTGGTCCCCCCAAAACAAAGTCTTAACTTTCCAGTTCTTGTTCTTAGAGTTATCATAACTCTCTACACTTTTGAGAGATGCCTGGTTCAAGACCAAGTACTGCTGCCGTAGTTCAAAGTCCTAAATTCCTTACCTCTAAGTCCTGCTTCCTCATGGGAAATGTCTGCAATATCATAGAAACCCAACTCTATCAAACACACAAGCCATCAGTGGGCAACAATCATATGGTGGTGTGTTAATAATTATTTGTATCATTATTACTTTAAATTATAACAAATAGCTGCTCTTTCATCTGCTTACTATGTGCCAAGTACTATTTAAACCTTCACACATGTATCCACTCAATTTCATAGTCACTATGCAATGGATAATAACAAAGCTGATATTACAGCTAAGGCAACGGATGCCCGAGAGCCCAATAACTTGCCCAAGGCCACATGGATGATAGGTGGAAAAGACAAGAGCTTCTCATTAGGAGGACACTGATACCATCAAGAGGTGGAGTGACAGATGTAGGTGCAGAGAGACTTTTTAAAACCCTTAATTATTATTATTAATAATAGAATTTAGGCCAGTGCTGCGGCTCACTAGGCTAATCCTCCGCCTTGCGCCGGCACACAGGGTTCTAGTCCCGGTCGGGGCACCGGATTCTGTCCCGGCTGCCACTCTTCCAGGCCAGCTCTCTGCTGTGGTCCGGGAGTGCAGTGGAGGATGGCCCAAGTGCTTGGGCCCTGCACCCTATGGGAGACCAGGATAAGTACCTGGCTCCTGCCATCGGATCGGCCCGGTGCGCCGGCCTCAGTGTGCTGGCCGCGGCGGCCATTGGAGGGTGAACCAACGGCAAAAGGAAGACCTTTCTCTCTCTCTCTCTCTCTCTCTCTCTCTCACTGTCCACTCTGCCTGTCAAAAAAATAATAATAATAGAATTTATTGAGCATGTTTTTGGAGTTACCTCATTTTATCCATAAAATCATATTTGGGGGTTAAGCAGCATGAAGGTTTAAACAGCTTTCCCAATGGCATCACTCTATGAAGCGGCAAAATGAAGACTGGACCTCAAGACTGTATCCTCAGAGCCTGCGCTTCCAACCTACTGTAACCCAAGAATCTCCTACTGTGTCACAACACTGTGACAATGCAAGGTGAGAAATGGGTAGTAGGAGAGGTTAGAGTCTGACACACTTAAAGGTCAACAGTCTGGCGGGGCACTTAGGCTAATGGTTAAGATTCTGTTTAAGGCCAGCTCCACGGCTCAATAGGCTAATCCTCCGCCTGTGGCTCCGGCACCCCGGGTTCTAGTCCCGGTCGGGGCACCAGATTCTTTCCCGGTCGCTCCTCTTCCAGTCCAGCTTTCTGCTATGGCCCAGGAATGCAGTGAAGGATGGCCCAAGTGCTTGGGCCCTGCACCCACATGGGAGACCAGGAGAAGCACCTGGCTCCTGGCTTCAGATCAGCGCAGTGCACCGGCTGCAGCGGCCAGTGGGGGGGTGAACCAACAGAAAAGGAAGACCTTTGTCTCTGTCTCTATCTCTCACTGTCCACTCTGCCTGTCAAAAAAAAAAAAAAAAAAAAGATCCTGTTTAAGATGCCAGCATCCCAATACCAAGCTATGGCTCCTAGTTTCAGTTTCCTGCTAATGCAGACCCTAGGATGCAGCAGACAGAGATGGCTCAAGTAATAAAGGGTCTGCCAGGCAAGAAGGGGGACCCAGAGTTCCTAGCTCCCAGCTCTGGTTGGAACCAGGGTCCACCATTCTGAGCATTTGAGAAGTGATCCAGTAGATGGGAGACTGCTTATACGTGTCCCCTGTCCACCCTGCTTCTGTTTCCAACAGAGGGAAGGGGATAGAGGGGAAGGAAGGGAAAGGAGAAGGGGGAGGGGAGGGGAGGGGAGGAGGGAGCTAGTCAATACTTTCCTGGGCTCTGCATGTCTGGATATCTCCATCTGGAATACAGTCTGATGCTATTTGAGTCAGGTCCTCAGAACAATGGTTAAATGATCATGTGTTAATCAAATTATCATCTATTAGGGGAGATTGGGGCACTGTCATTCATTAAAATTTTATGTTGAGTGCCTGGATACATCAAATGGTGAGAAACATCGGTCATATTTCTGGTCTCAATATTTACTAGTCTGGTGTGAAATGCAGTAACCCAAGAATCATGCAATGACGTTGAAATATAAACAGAGATAAGTATTTTGAGAGGAACAAGAATGATGCTACAAAGGTGCAAAACAAAAGAACCTGAATGAATCCAGTTTGGGAAGAGGGCTGGATGGCAAGGAAGGCTTCGCCCAGCACGTGACCTTGGCACACAACTGCAGATACGTCTGCAAGAAGCTTTCTCCGGAGTATGATCTCTCAGAGTTCTCTAGACGCTGTCTCTAATAATCCAAAGCCTTGGCCTTTAAAGATGACTCAATCTGCTAGGAGGAGGAAGAGGATGAAGCAAAAGAGCAGAAAGTGGGAATAAATAAATCAACACTTGAACTGACTCGTGCATTTCTGCTAAAGCAATCACAGGACTCCATGAAGCAACAGATGCCTGTGACCCAAGAGAAGGCAGAACTTCTCAGATGACAAAAAGACACACGATCAGGGACATGATTTTTGAGGGCCATGAAAACCTGATTTGGGGAAGAAACACATTTTGAGTGTGAAACTCAATTCCATCACATGATTGTATCCTACAGACAATAATAAAAGCACCAGTGACAGGAATATAATTACAAAGAAAGAAGAAATGCAATCATAAAAAATCCACCGTCAATGCTTCATGGCTGAATACCATTAGAACGTCAGAAATAAGAATAAACAGGAGCGATTCTCCACCACATGTAAGCTGGGACAGGGAGTGATGCTGGAGCATCATGCTTGTTGGTTCTGTTGGTCTAACGCAAAGACCAGAACTTGCCAAGCCCGCTGCAGCTCACTGTCTGCCTACTTTCCCCAGATGCTTCTCCATAGTTTACATTGTGATTCTCTGCAGAGAAGGAGCCTTACTTGATGCCAGATTCATAGGTTGCAAATATGATTCTGACCCATGTCCTTCTCAAAAGAGCTGTCAATCTTGCAGGGCAGATGGCCAAGCCATTGGACACTGCAGCACAGCACAGTGGCACAGGTAAGCCCCCAGAGCTCAAACCCGGCCTGGGAGGACTGGAGAAGGTTTTTCACCAAAAAGCGTGGTTGAACAGTGTCTCACTGAAAGACCAAGGCCAAAGCCCCTGGAAAAAAATGTGTTTAGCATTGCTGTTTATTACCTCAGCCACTGGTGAGGAAAAAATTCAGAACGATTTTGGGCAGATAAGCTCTGACTAAAGGTGACATGAACATCCAGACAAAGGGAGTGTTTGTCTTGGAGCAGTGTTTGGCCACCCGAGTGCTGGGCCTGGGAGAGAAAACCTGGATTCCTCTATGGCGTGTTGACAGCTAAGGGGATCCAAACTCAAGTCCAGACAAGCAGCTCTTGGCCAAATGCATTGAACAGTTTTTCAATCCTGATCAAAAAAAAAAAAAAATCAAGTCAAAGTGAAGCAATCAATTATTTTTTAATTTCTGGAACACCTCTCTATCCCACTTGGGAGCACATCTTGTATAGCCCAATACAGAGTAGCTCTGATTTTAATAGAAGAGATTCGCTGCGAAGCTCTAAGTGAGTCACTAGACCGTGGTCGGGTTTCAAATCCATTTAATGTTGAAGAAATGCTGCTTAGGAAATGAATCCCACCAGTGTGTCCTTTACAAACAAGCCAAACCAAGACAAAACAAACAAACAAAAAACCCATATGTATTATATTTGAATGGCAAAACGGCAGGAGAGACAGAGAGGCAAAGAGAAAGGTATCCTCCATTCTCTGGTTCGCTCCCCTAGTGCCCACAACAGCCAGGGCTGGGCCCAGCCCAAGCCAGGACTTCAGAACTCCATCTGGTCTCTCATAAAGCAGGTAGGAACCCAAGGACTTGGGTCATCACCTGCTGCCTGGCAGGTGCCTTAGCAGGAAGCTGAATCTGAAGCCGAGGAGGTGGGACTCTAACTAGACACTCCAACGTGGGATGCAGGCATTCCAAGCGGTGGCAGTGTCACTTGCTGTACCACGATGCCTGCCCCTCTCAGGGGGATCTTGAGAACAGCTTTTCATAAAGAAGAAACCAGTATTATGCCTTCAAAGGCTATTCCTCTGCCTCAACAGGTAAGATATCTTGGATGATCATCTTCCAAGGCTGCCATCACAGAATACCAAAGATCGGGGTCTTCGACATCAGAAATTTATTTTCTCACCATTGTGGAGTCTAGGACCTCCAAGATCAAGGTGTCAGCCACTTCAGTCCTTGGTGGAAGGCTCTTTTCCCAGCCTGCAAATGGCCACCTTCCCAATGTGTCGTCATTGGGGGTTCAGGGGCAAAATCTATCTGTGGCCTCTCTCTCTTCTTATCAAGGCACCAGTCAGATTAGGGACCCTCCCCCTTGACCTCCATTTCCCCCCACCACCATTTCTATCTCCAAACTGGGGGTTAGGGCTTCAACACAAGAATTGGGGATAGAGGGTATGGTGGGGACACTACCTCTTAAGGGTCTTCTGTGAAACAGTGGTGATAACACAGCCTCTTGAACATAATCACAAGTCTTACATGAATGATAAAGCACTTAATAGTCTCTGTATATATGCTCATTAAACTGGGGTCCTGTTGCTTTTTACTTGTTAAACTTGTAAGTATTAAGCCTTTATACTGTAAAATGTCATCTCAGAAACTAAAACACGAGAAACAAAGGGGGAAGGAAGCAGTGTGGGATGGAGAGAGAGGAGGGACAGAGAGGGAGGAAGGTGGTATCATCATGCTCTCAGAATTGTATCTACAAATCACATTAAATCTGTTAAAAACTAATAAGATTATAATTTAGAAATTGGGTCCAGGGCTGTGGTGTAGTGGATAAAGCTGCTGCCTCTAACGCCAGCATCCTATATGGGTGCCAGTTGACTCTTGACTGCTCTGCTTCCAATCCAGCTTCCTACTAGTGGCCTGGAAAAAGCAGCAGAAGATAGCCCAAGTACTGAGGCCCCTGCTTCCCATGCGGCAGCCCTGGAAGGAGCTCCTGGCTCCAGCCTGGCCCTGGCCCTGGCCCAGCCCCAGCCCCAGCCCCAGCTGTTGGGCCCATCTGGGGAGTGAACCAGGGGATACAAGTTCTCTATCTCTGTCTCTCCCTCTAACTCTTTCAAATAAATAAACCAATCTATAATTTTTTTTTGACAGGCAGAGTTATACAGAGAGAGAGACAGAGAGAGTTATAGACAGTGAGAAAGAGACAGAGAGAAAGGTCTTTCTTCGGTTGGTTCACTCCCCTAATGGTCGCCACAGCTGGCGCTGCGCCGATCCGAAGCCAGGACCTGGTTGCTTCCTCCTGGTCTCCCATACAGGTGCAGGGACCCAAGCACTTGGACCATCCTCCACTGCCCTCCTGGGCCACAGCAGGGAGCTGGACTGGAAGAGGAACAACCAGGACTAGTACCCGGCACCCCAACTGGGACTAGAACCTGGGGTGCCGGCGCCACAGGCGGAGGATTATCCAAGTGAGCCATGGCACCGGCCTAATTTTTTTTTTTTAAATAAACAAAGGAAACAGAAAAATGCAATTGTAACAATACACTTTATTTAGCCCCAAATGTCCAACATCTCATTTCAACTTGCAATATTAATGAAATTTAAAAATTGGACCAAGAAAAATATTTTAGACTTAACTTTCTCCATGTACAAGAAAATCTGGTAAGGGAATGAGTGTTCTGCCTTCTTAACTCTTTATATAAAATAAATTAGCCTTGCCCATAAAATGATTACTCCTCTTTATGTCTCTCTGTTCCTCACAGTGGTAGCCACAAAGCTGGTGAGCAACATTAGTTTCTATTTCCTGTTGCCATCACCCCCAAGTTTTACTTTTCTTGCAAGGTCCTCAATAATTCAATAGCAAAACAAGGACGGTAGAAATAAAGACTATTTTGTGGGCCACCTTTGCACTGAGAATAATTAAATCAACTTCCTGATATTTCCACACTCAAATCAAAATCTGTTAAAGGATATTAAATAAAATGATCAGCTCTTGTCCTGACTGTTGATGTACAATGTAATACTTTATCCATTTTAGTATTTTCTCTTTGTTTTGTTCTAGTACTATTGGTTGAACTCTGTGATTAACACACAATTATTCTTAGGTGTTTAAATTTAACTGAAAAGTGATCCCTGTTAAATATAAGAGTGGGAATAAGAGAGGGAGGAGATGTACAATTTGGGACATGCTGAATCGGACTTGCCCCAAATGGTGGAGTTAGAATCATGCCAGGGGATCCCAATATAATCCCATCAAAGTGGCATGTACCAATGCCATCTCACTAGTCCAAGTGATCAATTTCAGTTCACAATTGATCACACTGATAGGTCTAAGAGTCAAAGGGATCACACAAACAAGACTAGTGTCTGCAAATACTAGCTGATAGAATCAAAAAGGGAGAGAACGATTCATCATGGGAAGCGGGATACACAGTAGAATGGCAGAGGTCCTAAATAGCACTCTGACCTCAGAATCAGCCCTTAAGGCATTCAGATATGGTTGAAGAGCCCATGAGAGCATTTTAGGCATGGAAAGCCAAGATACCCTGGGGGGGGGGGGAGGAACCTAAATGGAAGATCTCAGTGAGTGAGATCCCAGTGGAAAGAACGGGGCCATCAAAGAAGGAGGTACCTTTCTCTGAAGGGAGGAGAGAACTTCCACTTTGACTATGACCCTGTCGGAATAAGATCAAAGTCGGCGAACTCAAAAGGCTTCCATAGCCTTGGCAACTCATGACTAGAGCCTAGGGAGATTACTGATGCCATAAACAAGAGTGTCAAATTGTTAAGTCAACAACAGGAGTCACTGTGTACTTACTTCTCATGTGGGATCTGTCCTTAGTGTGTTGTTCAATGTGAAGTAATGCTATAACTAGTACTGAAACAGTATTTCACACTTTGTGTTTCTGTGTGGGTGCAAACTGATGAAATCTTTACTTAATATATACTGAATTGATCTTCTGTATATAAAGATAATTGAAAATGAATCTTGATGTGAATGGAATGGGAGAGGGAGCAGCAGATGGGAGGGGTGTGAGTGGGAGGGAAATTATGGGGGGGAAGCCATTGTAATCCATTAACTGTACTTTGAAAATTTATATTTACTAAATAAAAAATAAAATAAATTTTAAAAAAGATATTAAATAGCTATCAAGACATCTCAGATTACAGGGGAAGGAGTTCAGTGGGAAACAAAACAAAATAAGGTGACGTGGCATTAGAATTCTTTTCTATTCATTCAATGAGGAGTAAAAAGAGGAGGTTAAATCAATTGCTCAAACCATCAGTAAAGTTATCTGCTGATTAAAAAACACTAGGGAAAAAAAATACCTTACTTGTGACTAACAAAAAATCCAGGATTGAAAGAGTCAACAGGCCGTCAGTGCCGCGGCTCATTAGGCTAATTCTCTACCTGCGGTGCTGGCACTCGGGGTTCTAGTCCTGGTTGGGGTGCCGGATTCTGTCCCGGTTGCTCCTCTTCCAGGCCAGCTCTCTGCTGTGGCCCGGGAAGGCAGTGGAGGATGGCCCAAGTGCTTGGGCCCTGCACCCGCATAGGAGACCAGGACGAAGCACCTGGCTCCGGATCAGCACAGCGCACCAGCCATAGTGGCCATTTGTGGGGTGAACCAATGGAGGGAAGACCTTTCTCTCTGTCTCTCTCACTGTCTAACTCTGCCTGTCAAAAAAAAAAAAAAAAAAAAGAGTCAACAATCCCTCAAAAAGCCTAGCACCAACAAGTGAATCCACATCCGAAACGCTCATCCTCTGAGGATGTAGCTGGTTTAGAGAAGCCAAGCAGAAAATGAGAAACCAAAGTGGGAGGCAGACCAACCAAGGCCTTGGCAGTTTCAGGGGGAGGTTAAAAAAAAATTGAGCTCCATTTCCATTGAACAAGGAAGCATCTCAGGTCGTGAGTTTGAACACCTTAAGACCTACATCCTAGGAGAAACAGAAACCTGAAAAGATCAGACATTGCGAAGGCTAAAGTTCTGTTTTTGGTTTAATTCAGGCTGCCTAGTAGATTCCACATTTAGCCAGATTCCTCCAGAAGCTAAAAGGTTCATTGACAATCACTATAGTTTTTCATGAATAATCTTTATTATTTAATTAAAATCACAAAGTGTAATAAAAAACAGGACTAAAAGGGGACAAAACCTCAAATCAGAGACTCACAAGTGATGCAAATATTAGTGTTGTTAGCCACAAACTATAATGTAACTGGGATGTTCCAGAAAATAAGTAGCAAGTGAGAAAATTTCACTAGAATGCCAATATTTATTTTAAACATTAAATGTTAGACTGGGAGTTACAATAATGAAAATCAAGCACTCAATATATGGGTTTAACAAAAATTTAAACACAGCTGAAGAGGGGATTATTGTTTTAGAAAACAGCTCAGTAGAAAATGTATATTATACATGTGACTGGTTTTTTGAAAATATTTACATAATTGGAGTTTCGGAATTGAGACGAGATAGATGCAATCTTTGAAAAGATATTGTGCAAGAATTTTCCAAACTTGAAGTGATTTCAAACCACATATTCAAGATGCATTATAAACTCTGAGTTCATTCAAGAGAGAAAAACATTTCCTAAGCACAGAAATATCGCTTCAAATCAAAGAGGTAAAAAATGAAAAACAGCAACAACGACTCAAACTTCAAGACATCTGGGGGAGAAGAGGAATCTTTTAAAAAGATCTAATACCTTAAAAGACTTAACACCAAGAATAACGGTGGACTACTTAACAAAACCTTGACCAAAGCCAGAAGACAATGGATTAACACCATTAAAGAGCCAGAGAAAGAAAAAATAAGGTCCAACCTAGTGAAGATGCCGAAAAGTCAGATATTTCCAAACAAAGGAAAACAAAATTTTTGTCACTATCAGAGGTACATTAAAGTAAGTATTAATGAGAATCTTCAAGAATAATATATATGGGTGAACATACACACACACACACACACACACTCCACAAGGGAAAAACGGAAGCAAAAGCAAGAACAAAGGAGAGATCTATAAGTGTTGGGAGATCAAAGATGCATTTTGATGCCTTTAGGACAATTACTACAAGAACTGTTTTTTTTTTTTTAACTCATAATTATCAAGCCCAAAGAGGGAAAATAGAGTAGCCATACAAATAATTCACAATATGAAAATGATAAAACAGAAAGTGAGACAATTTGAAAACAAACAGGTAGAGCTTAATATGATACCCACAAGGGGCCAGCGCCATGGCGCAGTGGGTTAATCCTCTGCCTGCAGCACTGGCATCCCATATGGATGCCGGTTCTAGTCCCAGCTGCTCCTCTTCCAGTCCAGCTCTCTGCTATGGTCTGGGAAGGCAGTGGAGGATGGCCCAAGTGGTTAGGCCCCTGCTCCCGCATGGGAGACCAGGAAGAAGCACCTGGCTCCTGGCTTCAGATTGCCGCAGCTCTGGCCACTGTGGCCATTTGCAGTGTGAACCAATGGAAAGAAGACCTTTCTCTCTGTCTCTCCCTCTCACTGTCTGTAATGCAACCTCTCAAATAAATAAATAAAATATTAAAAAAATAGTGTACTCACAAGAGTATAAGAACAAAATGCTCTCTTAAAAATGCAAAGATTTTCCGAATGGGTTTTTAAAATTCCATAATTCTACAGACTTTATAAATGTACCTCACAACCAAGGGAAGGAAAATTCAAAGTTAAAAAGATGAAACACACATACACCATGTTAACATGAACTAAAATTAAACCTGTATTCTAGTCAAAATTGACCTAAAGGCAAGAAACGTTGGGGCTGGTGTTGTTAAGCTGCCTCCTACAATGCTGGCAGCCCTACTGGAGCACTGGTTCGAGTCCAGGCTGCTCTGTTTCTGATCTAGCTCCCTGCTAATGTGCCTAGGAAGGTAGTGGACAATGGCCACGTAGTTAGAACCCTGCCAGCCACATGGAATACTGCATGGAGTCTGTGACTGGATTCAACGTGGCCAATCCTCAATCATTTGGCAGGCATTAGGGAAAGGAAGTAGTAGTTGGAAGTTCTCTTACCCTGTCATTTTTTGAAACAGATAAAAATAAGTATTTAAAAACACCAGAAGCATCACTAGAAATTAAAAGAGAAATTTCCTCTAGTAAGGAAAGCTTATCTGTATAGATCTATAGCAGAACTTCAAATAAATAAAGCAAAATTGATGAAACTAAAGCAAAACAGCAAACAAGTTGTCAATCAGAATGGGGGACTTTGTGTCTCTCAGCACTTGATACATCAGGCAGCCAGAAAAATCATGAAGGACAAAAATGATCTAAGCAGCACAATTAATTGTGGTAAAATTCATGTATGAAATACTGAACACTGCATGGCCGTACATTCAAGGGTATATGAAACACTGATCCTAACCACATCTTAGGCCAGAAAGCAGGACTCAACACATTTCAAAGAGTTGAAAACATTTAATTGATATTATTTTACCATTGTGAAATTAAGCTAGAAATCAAAATCAAAAAGATAATGAGGCATACGGTATTCACAAATGTACTCTAATTAAGCAATTCATTCTAAATAATCCTTCAGTTAAAAAAAGAAATTCAAAAGAAAGTCTAGGCTGGCGCCGCGGCTCACTAGGCTAATCCTCCGCCTTGCGGCGCCGGCACACCGGGTTCTAGTCCCAGTCGGGGCGCCGGATTCTGTCCTAGTTGCCCCTCTTACAGGCCAGCTTTCTGCTGTGGCCCGGGAGTGCAGTGGAGGATGGCCAAAGTATTTGGGCCCTGCACCCCATGGGAGACCAGGATAAGTACCTGGCTCCTGCCATCGGATCAGCGCGGTGTGCCGGTCGCAGTGTGCTGGCTGCGGCAGCCATCGGAGGGTGAACCAACGGCAAAGGAAGACCTTTCTCCCTGTCTTCTCTCTCTCTCACTTTCCACTCTGCCTGTCAAAAAAAAAAAAGTCTAAAATGTTTCAAGTTGAAATAAAGTTGGCATACCAAAATTTGTGCTGTGTTGCCAAAGTAATGCATACATAGACATGTTTAGTCTTGAAAGCCTATATTGAGAACAAAAATATTGAAGAATTGAAGAAGAGATGATCTAAGACTCCATGTAAAAAAAAAAAAAAAAAAAAAAAAGAAGTGTAACATTAAGCTCACAGAAAAAACAGGCAAAAAAAATGGCACATTTTTCAATTCACTCAATAATGAAAGTTGACCTTCAATGACAAACCTGACAAGGATGTAATAAGAGAATAAAATTGTAGATCAATTTTTCCCCACAAACATAACATGGTAACTCCTGAACAAATATTTACAAATCCAACTATGACTGAAAATAGTAATACAACTTGACCAAGTAAGGTTTATGCCAGGCGGCACTGTTGGCTTAACAACTGAAAAATTAATCTGTTTACTGAGGAAAAAGTAGAAAATTAATAAGGTACCTATAAATGGTGAAGAAAACACTTTTCAATATTATTAGCAAACTATACCTAAAGGGCAACACCATTGGTCTGACAAAGGACTACTGTGTTCAAAGAAACCTACAGCTAACATCATACTGCAGGGTGAGATAGGACAATGTTGCACCCGAGACCAGGACTCCAACACAGATGTTTGTTATCATCGCTTGTAACCATCATCACACTCAAGTCTTTGATGGCACAAGAGATTAAACTGAAGAAAGGAGGCAAAAAAACAGTCTAGACGTGGAGGGGGAGGGCAGATATTGTCCTCATCCATGGAGGGCATGATTGTGTACAGAGATTTTAAAAGAATTTATAATTAAACTTCTGGAACAAGTAAGTGAAAGCTTTCTAGTTAAGAGACTACACAAAAATCAACTTCATTTCCATGTAGCCAATAGCAACAAGAATGACTGAAAATGACATAAATGCAATTATTCCATTTGAAATAGCATCAAAATCAGTCAAGAAAAACAGCAGGGACTAAGTATGATCTCCATAGTGAAAGCTGCAAAGCATTGATGAAATAATCTAAAGACTTAACCGACATAAATTGAATTCACTGATTGAAAACAGTATTGTAAAGGTTATCTTACAAATTAATGCAGCCCGCCTAAGCATCCCAGCTGGAATTTGGTAGAAAGTGGCCAACTGATCCAAAAGAGTACATGAAAATGCAAACAATGCAATGTAGCTTACAATCTTACAGCACAAAAACAAACGATTTACTTGACAATATTAGTAAGTGTATTACAGAGTTATATAGTAATTAATAGTGTGGTATTAGAACAGAGATAATTTTTAGAAATAGAAAGCTCATACACCGTCACCTGATGCATGACAACGGTAACACTGCAATGTGAAGTGCTCGAAACCCCTTTCCAATAAATGATGCTGGGGGAGTTAGATACCAAAATGCTTGTTCCGTTGGTCTACACTTCATACCATTCAAAAAGCCACTTCCAAATAGATTATAGACTATAAAGGTAAATGAACATGACTTTTAGACTTATATACTGTGAAATATGTTCATGATCTTGAGCATAAGGCCATGTTTTAATACACATGCCAAGGATCATCAAACTGGGAGATGCTGATGTTAAGAATGTTATTTATCAAAAGAAATCACTGAAGGTGTGAAAAGACAAACCAGAAAGTCAAAGAAAACAGATATATCCAAAAAAATCCTCAATCTATTTAATCCAGTAGGAACATTGCAAAAGAAAAAAATACTACACTTAGGCTGATGAAAAAGAAAAAAGAATATCCAAATTTGTAGTAAACAAACTTCCTTAGTTTCTTTAGCCATCAGGGAAACTCAAAATCATAATCTACTAAACACATTCCACATTAGGTGAAGTGAAAAAGACCAAGATACATTTTTTGGCAAGAACTGAGAGCAAATGAAACCCATGTAAGGTTTGTGGGAATGTCAGCTGGTAGAACCACTTTGGAAAATTGCCACTTTCTACTGCAGCTGAATTTGCATGCTTTATGATGCAGAAATTTTATTTCTAAAGAAACATATGCACCCCTGAATCTGAGGACTTACATAAAGAATATTCATATCAGTACTGGAAATCTCCAACTAGAAACAACCCAGGATGTCTGTCAACAACAGACTAGATGCATGTATTTGTGCCTGTTTACGTCGGGATAATTTCGAGAAATGAGGATGAACTACAGCCACATGCAACAGCCCTTGTGAACACACTGTTGAATAAAGAACCTAGTCAAGTAAGGGCGCTCCGTTGACTACGCAAAGTGCAAAACCAGGCAAGACTGATCGTCAGTGACAGAAGTTGTGGGGTGATCATGCTTGCGGAATGACATAATTAGCATTTGGGGAGAAGGCCACAGATGGGCCTCTGGGGTGCTCATGACACTTTGTACAGTGACCTGATCGGTGGTTACAAGAGTGTGGTAACTTTGAAAACTTAGCTGAGCTGTGTCTCTTTCTATGTGTATTAATTACTATGTCGGTTGTTATTTTTAAAGAAGAAACTGAAACATTCTTTGAAGAACGGTAGCCACTATGCAAGATTTCAGAAGCATCTCTTAAACTGAGTGGACATGTTTTGGGCAAAAACTTTTCGATTACAGCTGCACTGCCCGAAGCCTTTGTCCTACTCAGACAGTCACTGGAGAAAGCAGAGATAAGAAACTGCATTAGAGTCAAAAGTAGCATTTAGCGGGGGACTGGCTTATTCCACAGAGAGTAACAAAAAAACTGTTCTCCTAAGCTGATATGACAGGATAAATAGTATCACAGACATTCTGCTCTCAGTAGCTGACTCAACAGCCAAGGCTGACAGATTTACAATGCAGAACTCAATCCTCAGATCAAAAACCATGTGCTCTGTTTGGAGCTTGATGACCTACAGTGTACACTGAAACCCTTAAATCAACAGGTTTATGGCATTTATGGTGAAGCACTCTGACAGGACTGCTTCATCAAACAAGCCTTGTCTTGAATCCCAGCTCAGCTAAAAGCTAGGCTATCAAAGGCAAAGCATTCGCTAACAAGAGAGGGAAAAAAATGCCCCACTTCTGTTCAAATACTTAATGGAAAGCTGGCCGGGGCTTTTGGGGGTAAAGACAAAAAAACAAGGCAGCAATGTATAGAGATGTACATAATCCTTGAGACCTAGCAGTGTTAGAAAAGACTTATTTATTCAATGACTCCATACCTCCTGCTAACGTTACCCCGGAAGACTTCTCAGCATTTGTCTGGGTTGGATCTAAGAGGCTCAGACAATACCGCTTTCTTGAAGGATGACTGCGCAGACAGCACTATATATATATCCTTTAGATATGCAAGCTTTCTAACAGTCTCTCTCAGACCTTTAAAATCCATGGTAAAAAAAAAATATACACACATTTCATAACATGGCTCACTGAACACAGGCACATCCATACTGCAATATCTCAGGAACTACTCCTTTTAGATATTGTATAATTAGATACTGCCTACTCTATTTTATGCCCCTCTCTAATATTTACTTAAGAATGTTAGTCATAACCAAATGAATTGATTAGTGATGTACGAATTGATTGCAAGTCAAAATTTGAAAGATAAATTTTCTTTGATGAAGCAGCATTTTTAATAACGTGTGACCCATGATACCTCTTTTTAAATTTTGCTATCAAAATTTTCTGGGCATGAATGTCATCTAGGTTACCTATTCAGAGTGCAGATGCCAGGGTTCCCTAATACAAAGATGGTGATTCAATAGGGCTGGAATGGGACCCAGGAATCTGAATAGTTACCAAGCACGCCAACGATGCCCATACAGGTATAGCAACGATGACAGCTGGAGAAGTGCTTCTCTCCTTCCATCTTTCCCTTCCCAGATGAGGACACTGAGGCCAAAGAAGGAAGTGTTCTGCACCAGGACATCGCATTCGCTCAGTCTTGGGTTAAACCCAGGTCTCTCGACTCCCACAGCAGCCTGGCAGAGAGACAACAACCTTGCCCCCAGTTGACAAAGTCATGTCTCATCAACAATCAAGCTGAGCGTGCATTTAGCCTAATGGTTAAGGAGCCTGCATCCCACATCACAGTGTCTAAGTTTGATCACCCACCGGCTCTGGCTCCTGACTGCCGCTTCCTGCCATTGCACAGCATGAGAGACAGTGGGGAAGGGGAAGGCTGAAGTCCTTGGGTTCCTGCCCCCAACGTGGGAGACTCGTACTGGGTTCTGAGCTCCCAGTTCTGTCCCAGCCCAGCCCTGGTCATTGCAGAGTGAAGCAGCAGATGGACACTGTGTGTGGAGTGTGGAGTATGTGTGTGTGTGTGTGTGTATGTGTGTGTGCACACATGCATGAGCCTGTCTCTCAAGTAAAACGTTAAAGACAACTGAGCATCAGAGAGGAGGAAGAGCAACAAATAACGCTGGAGCTTCCTCTTCAAAGTTGGGCGGAAGCAAACCGCAGAGTACAGGTAGCTGAGAACACCTTCTTCCTGCCAGTCAACAAGGCAACAGAACACATCCAGTGCAAGCAGTATTTCCCGAACCTTCCTTTTTGTTATCCAACCTCAAAGCATAGCCAGAAATATCATATCGTGGACTTTGCACATAATCCATTTGTTGTCCAGCAATTTTGGATGGCCAGCACATCATTTCAATCTGACTCATTTATTGCAGCTGAAACCCCCATTTTCCTACGAAGTCCCATGAAGCACCAGTATTTCCTGCCTGTTTCAGGTGACGAACAATAGGAGGGAGCATGACAGCAGTGACTTTCTGTGATGATAGACACATATGGGAGCAACTGGGGCTTCGGGAAGGCACCAGTCATTTCCCGCTACAGGGTCTCTCCCGGGGTGCTCTCCCCCAGCATGGCCCCACCATTGCTTCCCTTGTGCCCTTGTGTCTGTCCTCAGGTCCTTCTCCCAAGGGGAACTCACCACTGAGAACTCTCCTGATCACCCACTAACAAAGAACCCACACTGGATTCTCACACCAATGCCCCTGTCCAGTGCTACTAGGCTACACTGAATCCTGAGACAGTATCGGACCTGCTGGATGACAGTCAATCTCTATTCACGTGCAGATGAGTTGACTGGAATTATTTCTATATTTTAAGTCATATCTGATGACATTAATATATCGTTGTGACTTTCATGCCCTCATAACATCAGCCACCTAGTACGGGAGCAGACATTGCAATAATCACATTACCAAGTAAAAGGGACAAGTGGAGTATCCAAAAAACAGATTCAAAGTCAGCCTTAGCAAAGAAGGTGAAAAAAACAAAGATAGTAATATCATACGCCACTCTGGGGAGGAGGGACACAGGATGCCCGCATATTTAAATATCATTTTGGGTGTGCCTGTGAGCTGCTTCTAGATGAAATTAATATATGAATCAGTAAACTGAATAAAGAAGGTGGCCTTCCCCAACGTGAATCTGTTGAAAGCCAGAACACAGGTACCCACATTCATCTGCATGAGGGTGCTTCACACAGTTCACTGAGAAACAAAATTATAGTTTATTCTGGTGCAAAAATTTTTGGAAATCCACAGATATTTTTACATAATACTCATTTTCCATCAGTCTTTGAACCTACTGTTCTCTGCAAATCCCTGGCCCTCTTGTGCTCCGCCCACCAGCAAGAATAAAAAGAGGAGGAAGAGACACCTGCCAGAGCCCCCCCAGCCCCCCAGCCCCCCGCTTCCTGTGAAGCCCACCTGCTTTCACTATGAAGCATTCTGAGCAAACTCTCTTCTTGCTTTGCTCATCTAAGGAAGCCGGGACTCCACAAAGGAACACAACATCAGAACCAGGGTCAGACTCTAACTCTGCAGGTATGGGCAAAGCCGCACTTTCTGCAGAGCATGGAGAAATGATTCTAACAGGCTGACTTTTCCTGCCCTTCCAGGGAACCTGCCTGCCTCAGCTGCCACTGCTGGCAGTAACACAACTTTGCCAAATGATCTCTGAGCAGGAACAGATCAAGATCACTAAGTTTTCGGAGACATTAAATAAATCCCAAGTCAGATATGATGTGTCCGCGAATGTACACTGCCATGGAGTGCTTCTGTCACTGGATTCTTCTCCTAGGGGAGGAAATTTACCACAGTGTGACATTAGCTTCTATTTTCTTGACTGTAGATCCTTTTAAAATGATGCGGGTATTCTGCTTTGCTTCCTAACTTTTTTAAAATTTATTTTATTTGTTTAAAAGACAGAGTCACACAGAGAGGTAGAGACAGAGAGAGAGGTCTTCCATCCACTGGTTCACTCCCCAGTTGGCTGCAATGGCAGGAGCTGCGCTGATCTGAAGTCAGGAGCCAGGAGCTTCTTCCGGGTTCCCCATGTGGGTGCAGGGGCCCAAGGACTTGGGCCATCTTCCACTGCTCTCCCAGGCCATAGCAGAGAGCTGGAGCGGAAGAGGAGAAGCTGGGACTAGAACCGGTGCCCATGTGGGATGCTGGTGCTTCAGGCCAGGGCTTTAACCTGCTGCACCACAACGCCAGCCCCCTAAATACGTTATGCATATAACCAGGGAAGTTATGAAGACCAACCATAAAGCTGCCATTTAATAAGGAAGTTTCCATTTACAGCAAAAAAAAAAAAAAAAAAAAGCTCAAGTTAATTTAACTAATAAACTTCAACCAAATTCAGAAGAAATTTATAAGAAATTCAGCATGTAAATTCTGAAATTTTTTGAAACAAAATATCTTTCCCTTATTATCAAGGGAACTATTTAATTCAGTATCCTTATTTTAAATCTGGTTTTCACCATTAGAACTGTATAATTTTCTATGTAATTGTATAATGACCAAGTGCATCCAAACCAAAATATCACCCTTTCGACACAAAACAGCACGTGACTGAAAACTGAGTATCCTCTAACATTGCTGTTTGGAAGACAGTGCTAGTATACCAGGCAATAAAAAGGGGCCCCCTCTTGCCTTCCGCTTTCACTGCAGACGGTATGGAGCTTCTGGACTGGAAATAGTCCATCTGTTCCGTCCTGGCTGGTCGCCACTTACCAGGTTCCTGATGTAGCTGGTCTGCACTGAATGTTCGGCAACTATAAAATGCACACTGGATTCTGATGACTCATGTGAAAAATAAAGCAAAGTATCTCTATCACTGCATCGATTATATTGTGAAATATTTCTCATACAGTAGATTAAATAAAATATAACACATTTTACTCATTTCTTTTTCCTTTTTTTTTAATGTGGCTTCCAGAAAACTTAAAATTATATATGTTGGCCTGTGTTTTGTTTCTACTGGACAGCACTGCACTAGATCAAAGAGGAAGTGGGGCTCCAGGCACAAAACAAAACAAAAAAAAAAAAGAGAGAAAAAAGAGTTTCCATAGGGAACAAAACGGGTTATGCTATCATTATTTGGAAATACAAATCTAGTGCTCACTAAAATTAGATGCATTAAAATAAAAATTTTCAAAGATACAAATGAACTGCATATGCATGTTGAGTAATGCAATCCATCGATAAGCCTTCTTGGTTTACAACGTGGCCCCACACGCCACCGTCCAAAGACATCAATTAGAGGTGGTTGCCTGGGCCGGCGCTGTGGCTCAATAGGCTAATCCTCCGCCTACAGCACCAGCACCCCGGGGTTCTAGTCCTGGTCGGGGTGCCGGATTCTGTCCTGGTTGCCCCTCTTCCAGGCCAGCCCTCTGCTGTGGCCAGGGAGTGCAGTGGAGGATGGCCCAGGTGCTTGGGCCCTGCACCCCATGGGAAACCAGGAGAAGCACCTGGCTCCAGGCTTCAGATCAGTGTGGTGCACCGGCTGTAGCGTGCCAGCCATGGCAGCCATTGGAGGGTGAACCAACGGCAAAGGAAGACCTTTCTCTCTGTCTCTCTCACTGTCCACCCTGTCAAAAAAAAAAAAAAAAAGTGGTTGCCAGGTGTGAAGTCATCCTTCAAGCCAACCACAAAGCCGCTGTTTCCTCCAGGCACGAAGGGCGCTCACGTGCACTTACTGCTTTAACGCCATCTGCAGTCACTGTTAGCAGCCACAGAGAGCTGTGTGCTCACGGGACAGTCGACATACAAAGTAGTGAATCAACAAGACAGGTAATGTATCCAAGATGCGCTATTACAAACAAATACTGACAACGCTAGATGCTTAATACTCTGTGATATGGGCACTGCACCCATATGAATTATGGAGCATGCAGGCAAATCACTCACTGCATTTACCTGTCAGCCACTCTGTGTTCGATGTCCTAGTTGTCTTATGCTTTCTTGTTTCCCCTACGAGACCATGAGCTCTCTGTAGTGTGTCTATAAATCATTTCTATTATAGTTTGCATTTTTATCTCAAAGTGACCGCCACTAAACTAAAAGTAGATTAACAAAAGAAAAGGGTTTATGATTCCTTTGTGTAGAAATCCCAGTGTACTTGGAATTCAGGCATAGCTAGACATCAGGGCTGTGACGACCCTATTCTCAGCTGGCACAATGAGCACTTGCAGCCCTGGGCTCACCTCTTAGCCTCTTTGCTACCCCTTCAAGTACCAGAATTTCATGTTAGTGGCTCTGTTCCTGTTACGTTTATCCCTCAACCCCTCACTGGACGAGGCTATCAGGTGTTCTCTATGCACACAACGTGTCACCTCCACCCTTCTCCCTCCCTACCAGTCCCAGAGGCAGGGGACGGTAGGCCCCCAAAGCAAGCTGTAATGTTTCATCAACAGAATAGGAAGATGGATTTTGGGCAGGTTATAAGAAGTTATAAGTAGCGACCAATCACTTCTTGGTCTTTTGGCTAAGATCAAGTATAATTAGGGGCCAGCACTGTGGTGTAGCAGGTAAAGCCACCTCTTGGGGTACCAGCATCCCATACGGGTGCTGGTTCAATTCCCAGCTGCTCCACTTCTGATCCAGCTCCCTGCTAATGTGCCTGGGAAAGCAGCAGCAGATGGCCAAAGACCTTGAGCTGCTACACCCTGGAAGAAGCTCCTGGCTTCAGATCGGCCCAGCTGTGGCCACTGTGGCCCTGTGGGGAGCGAACCAGCAGATGGATGATCGATCTCCTCTGTCTCTCCATCTTTCTCTGTAACATCATCTTTTAAATAAATAAATAAAAAGTTCTAAGTAGCTACTCCCATTTCTGAATCCCCAAATCTAGCTTGTACATCGAAGACATTCAACTAATGCTTTTTCCTGAATGAGAAATATTCAATTCATGGTGTCTTCCACACATAGGATCAACCTATTTCTAAATTTCTAGGATAATGATTAAATACATTCATACAGCCCATGTGAACTGAGTATCCTTCATTTTCCAGGAAGTATTCTAGCCACTTGAACTACAGTAATGAACAGCAGAGATAAAAAGCCCCAGATCTCAGACAACAGGTACAGCAGAGGGGAGGACTACATGCACGGGACAATGAATAAGTCAGTCAGGCGATGAGTGATGAGTAGCATGAAGAAAAATAAAACAGGATGAGAAGTGACAGAGGGGTGAGGCAGAATTTTCTGCAAGGATGGCCTTTGCTCACAGAAGTAAACCAAGTAAAGATGGACACCCAGGAGGAGAGCATTCGAAATGCAAACCACTGAAGCAGGGGTGTCGGGGGGGCACTGGAAGGCAGTGATGCCACAGGGGTGGGGTCCAGTGTACAGTGAGGTTAGAGATGTGAAGTCAGGTTGAAGGGGCGGATGACACAGGGTCTTCTAAGCCCTGGCACGGAATCTGGACGACAGACCCTGACCCGTGGAAAGCCACTAGCTGCCAGAGAGGAAGAAAGTTCAGTGATCCAGCTGCTGTGAGAGGAACACACAGGAGACTCATCAGCTAAAGCTGTCACAGGCATCCAGGCAAGAGAGTAATGCAGACCCCAGTACGGCAGTGGAGGTGACAAAGAGTGGCCAGAATTGGGCCTATTTTGAACTGGCTTGTGAGCAATGAAACCCACATGCACTTATGTAGGGTCATCTGATGTGTGTGTGTGTGTGTGTGTGTGTATTCTTGAGAGCAAATGCCATCACTCATATTGCTTACCCACCATATTAAAGTTTAGTTCAATCACTTCCTTGCATGTGCTCAATGGTACTTGAAACAACCATAATATAACTTCCGTTTCCCTGTCCTCATGAATCCACATTCATGACATCATTAATGCCCACCCTGACCCTGGACTGTCCTAGAGTTTAGGAGCTGTAGTTTTTGTTATTCCACAGTACACTATACTACGAAGGGCACATATGAGGTTGGAAATCCATGCTTTGGGTTAGAAGGGTGGGTGACTGGGTGGACTGCATAGAGGAAAACAAAGAGGACTTGCAGAGCACTTGGTGTATTTATAAGGAGATTAAATAACTTATAGAAAGCTAATAATATTAACACCAGTGAACTAATCCCCATTTGCTGATGGGCTCATTCAAGGAAGGGATACCAGAGAAGTGTCAGTTGTTGAATCCACAGAGAAGACAAAACTAGGGTCCATGTCTAGCATTCCAATTAAAACAGAGCTTCTGGCCTCTTCAAGCAGAGTGGCCATTTTAAAATAAGTATGAAAATGATCCAACCACATGCAATAAAAAACTAAGTATTCCTTTACAAGGTTCTCAGACAGGAGCCTGCATGGATAAATCAAGAAAAACTTCTGATTTCATTCCCGGAGGTGCCCATAGCCCCCATTTGTATAGGTCAGGAGAATCTAAAAGGCATCTCACTTTGATCTGAGGTCAACTGACAATCCAGAATAGAATCCACATTTCTAATATATGTCCATATGGTTAAGCCCCTTTCCTCTCAAGAATTTAAGAGTAAGCTTTATTATAAATATATTTTTTTTACAGATCCAATTATTTTCAGTAGTCTTGATTGGCATGCTGTGAGATTCAAAAGCAAATACACATCTTTTAAAACATTCCCAGATGATTTTTCAGCTGCCATTCAATCTACTCCCAGTTCCCATACACCATTCACAGTCTCAGAAGCCAAGTTTCTCAAAGTTGGGTGTAAAATCTGCAATCATTATTCTTTCCTTAAAGGTTTTTTATTTATTTGAAAGCTGAGTACCAGAGAGAAAGGGATGAAGATAAAGAGAGAGGGAGAATCTTCAGGCCCCTGGTTTACTCCCCAGATGGCTGCAATGGCCAGGGCTAAGCCAGGCTGAAGCCAGAGGTCAGGAGCTTCGTCCATTTCTCCCACGAGGGTGCGGGGTCCGAGCACCTGGGCCATCTTCTACTGCCTTTCCCAGACCATTAGCAGGGACTTGGATCAGAAGTGGAGCAGCTATGACAGGAACCACTGCCCAGATGGGATGCTCTCAGAGTCTCTGGTGGCAGCAACCATTATTCTTAATGACACTGAAATCAATAGGATATACAGTCTAGGGGGAAAAACATACAGAAATGCCTCTTACTTAAAAGCCATTTTGTGACTGTAAGGTCAATGGCTCTCAAGTGGGGACCACAGGGCCCTCCAGAAGGCATTTTTGGTTGCTACAAATGAGGGCTCCACTGGCATCTAACGGGTAGAAACCAGCTAAGCTGCTCAACAGCCCACAAGCAGCCCCAGCAGGAAAGAAGTACCCAGCCCAACATATCAGTAATATGCACTCAGAACCTCCACACTAAACAGGACTGTTCCCTAAGCAGCCGGCGGACACTTGCTTTTTTTCCTTGGACACACTGCCTCACCTGTCTCAGGTACCAAGAGCAGCCAACCTGATGGTTTGAGCTTACCACCAACCTGAAACAGGAAAAGGCCAACACAGCCTTGACTAGCAGCTGCAGGGTGAGCCCTACAGGCATTTTCTGCATTTGTTTTCTCCTGCTGCTTAACAGATGAGTGCACATTTAGCAGCTTAAAAATACCCGACTACTAACGCACAGCTGTGTGTGCATTCTCCGTCAGGGTTTCCTAAGGCCAAGATCAGGACGTCAGCCAGGCTGCATCCCTTCCTGGGAGCTCTGGGAAAGAATCCACCTCCAGGCTCAATGAGGCTGCTGTCAGAATTCAGCTGCTTCCCGTTGAGGGACAGAGGCCCTGTTTCCTTGCTGTCAGTTAAAGGCTACTCAGGGCAAGCCTGCCCATTCCTGGTAGCACGGCCCCTCCTGTGCCCAGAGTGCTCTGGGAGCATCTGTCCCATGGCGAACCCCCCTAGCTCTGATCCTCTAACTTCTCCGGTCTCCGACCTCCAGACACACAGCAGTGTAAAGGCCTCGTGTGCTCAAGCCAGGTGTACCTGGAAAACCTCTCTATCTCAAAGCCAACTGACTGAGTCCTACCTGCCTCAGCAACAACCCCGCCCAGCAGTGGTAGACCAGCTGCTGACACAGTAACTGAGGGTGGTATGCACACACCAGAATTCAGGAATCTTGGAGGGCAATTTGGAATTCCGCCTCCTACATTTTTTATACATTATCTCATTTAATTCTCACTGCAGCCCTTTGAAGTTTTTTTTTTTTTTTAAATCTCTACAGACAAGGAAGCTATTCTTAGATAATTCGATAATTTCTCAAAACTGGGGAAAGGATACATGGGAACTCTCAGGATCATTTTTTTCTATCTTCTGGTGAGCCTAAATTATTTCAAAATAAAAGGTTTTCCCAAAGAATAATTTCTGCAAGACCTCATCACTAGCGAATGAGACTGGTCTACTGAAATCCCAGACAGCTGTGCCTAATGCACACGGCACTTCTGACGTAAGCACATCTCTCCCACGCCTGATGTTCACCTGGCCCATGCATCCTCTGCCTTCACTGTCCACGAGCACCAGCCCGAGAGTCTTCAAAGACACACGCACACCAGCCCCGTCCTCAGACACTGTGTTCCTCGATTTGGGTGGGATCAGCGCATGAGCGTCTGCAATTTTTCTTTTTTTTAAAGCTTCCTGCACTATGAATCATTGTTCCACATTTATTTTTAAGTCACCAATAACAGAATTAAATATGTAATTTGAGACAGAGGCTGGCATTTATTTCACACACAAAGGGAAATATTTTGTAGGGATGGAATTCATCCTACATCCAGGCATTTCACTGGGAAACGCTGACTATGGAACGCTAACCTGTAGAACTAGACATTAGCTTATTGAGAGGGTGACGGTGCATTTCAATACCATTCCCATCACTTCTCCGATCTGGGTAAAACCAACCTAGACTCGGTCACTAAAAAAAGAAAAAGAAAAAAAAAACCCTGCCTTCACGAACTACCCACAGAGTGATTAACTTTAGGTAATTCTACATTTGACTGCTGGAAGTGGCAAAGTGAAATGGGACAGTGAGATGGGGAATTGCCGAATCCCAGGGTGAACCCACAGCCACACAAACGCACCACACCGTGTTCTGAAGCTCCAGCGCTTGGTAAACCAGCAGAGATAATCTCCTTCACCAGCTTATGTCAGTCCCTCCTAAGGACTGTCTTTCCAGTAAGGGGGAGCCCAGAGCTGACTCCTAGCCAACGAGTAATGTGTGCTCTGTAATTTATAATTTATGTCAGCAAGCAGGCCCCCTTGACTTGCAGTTATAATAAGGGCAGAAGAAATATTGCAAAGCTCAGTGTAATGAATAAGTAATCAAAGGAATTCAGCTGAAAGTAAAATCCTGAGATACATCAAAGGTCTCCCTTCAGGAGAGGTGCACATGCCGTCCAGACAGAACACTCTGACCAGACTTGTATTATGGTATTTAGTGTGTTCTGCCCTGTAATTGGATAGAAAAACCGTGGGAACGGGCTTCCAGGGAAAAATAACTTGATGTTACTGAAGAGGAACTCCTGGGTTTGTGGACAGCGATGTGTATGAAGTCCAGGCAAATATTTTTGGTCCTGGAAGTTTTAATGTGCAGTGCTATCATTAGGCCTGTTTATATTTGGCCTTCAGGAATTAATCAGTACCATTTTCTCTTCAACTGTTTACTGCTGATGGTGGGAAACCATGCGATTTGACCAAAGCATAGGCTCTGCAGAAGGGAACTCTTCTAAGCCACTGTCTTAGGCTCGTGGAGAGCCTGGATGCAAGGGGTATGTTCTCAGTCACTCGGCTTGTTTAGTACAATCAAGCAAACAGTGACAGTGAGAGCACCCATCCTGGGTAACGTGTGTGTGTGTGTGAACCATCACAGATGCTTCTCACATGGCTGAAAGCTACTCTCCAGTGGTCCTGACTTTCCACCGAGAAGGTTCTTCTCACACACCTTCAAGACAGCGAGCCCACTTCTGTGAGTCTCCCTCATTAAACATCAGCACCCAGACCCTACTGGGACGCATGCTGGAGTTTCCGTGGTAGGGCCTGAACAAAGGTACTTGTGTTCCTAAGTGCCCAGGTCTTTTTGAAGTGCTTGGTAGGGAAAACACAAGCTACTTTACACCTTAAATATCACTATACCACCTGGTAGTTAAGTATTATAAACACATAGCTCTGGATTTCCAGGTTTTCAAGTTATTTGAGAGGTAGAGAGAGAGAGAGAGCACGCATACGCACACGCACACACACATACACTGGCCTATCCACTGGATCACTCCCCAAATGCCCACAATGGCCCATCTGGGACCAAGGTTGGAGGTAAGAACTCAACGGGCATTTCCCATGTAGAGAACAGGAACGTAAGTTCTTGAGCCACCACCTGTTGCCTCCTAGAGCACACACCAGCAGGAAGCTGGAGTCAGGAGTCAGAGAGGACAGAACCCAGAACTCTGATGTGGGACATGGGTATCCGAAACAGAGCCTTGTTCCTCAGATAGCTGGGTAAACGGCCTAGTTCCTGTGTCTCCGACTTCAACCGCTTTATATGCTTGGTAAATATTAGCAATTATTTTTATCTGGTCTGGACTAAAACTCACTCCTGTCTGGGTGGTAAGGATTGGCCTCAGCTAATTCTGCGAAGTCCTGTATGGAAGAAGTTATATCATAATGGCAACTAATGCAAAATCACGACTAGCAGTAGTTCACAGTGTGAACTCTGTTCAGCCTGCACATTGAGAATTCTTCTTTCAAGTGAGCATCCACAAACCCCGTGCAGAAGTCACTCTCATTATCTTTGACCCAAATCATCATCTACTTGCTGATTCTCCTCTTTGAGTCTCTCATTTTAGTTCTTCATAATTGACAAAGCAGATGTTATCCCCCCCAAAACCCACCAACATTGCCACCTGGATGACGGCCAAGACCCAGGTGTTTTCCTCCTGGTTCCAGGGGCTCAGATACTCCAAGGTGGGGGTGGGGGGTGTCCTCAATTCAGTGGCCATTTCCTTCCCAGAGCCTCTCCTAGTTCTAAGTCAAGAACAATCACACATGAGCTCCAACTGGGAGTCCAGCTACAAATGGATGTAAGCCTTCCGAATCCTCCGAGAGAACTTGACCATTTCTCCCTCGACAGCTGAGAAACCTGAGGCACAGAGACAGGAAGCCCAATCCTCCCAGCACGGGGCGCTGGGGACAGCAATGCTCCCACAGGCAGGCAGCATGGGGAGAAGGCGGGCCTTTCTGACTCCCTTGTGAGGCACCTCAACCTGCCCTTAGTCACCAAGGGGTCCAGCTCGTTGCCAAGAACCTTGGCTTTTTTTTTTTTTTTTTAAACAAAGAGCTTGGCCTGGTGTTTTGCTCAAAGTGTTGCTCTAAGTGAGTAATTTCCTAAATTATGTCTGAAGACAACTAGAGGAAAGGAGCCAAAAGGGGGGGAAAAAAGTCTTTTTACTCTTGATGAATTGGGCAACAGCCTAAGAAAACAGCTCTGATTTGGGTCAGCTTGTATCAAAAACATGTAAATATGACCCAACCTAATCCTTAATTTCACATGATCCTCTCAAGTGACCGGAAAGTTCCAAGGGGGTGTATGTAATTCCACAAACCCCGCTGGCTAACACGACCTTCCAGAGCAACACAGCTAGTCTCTTTCTGCCTGCCTGGGACTAAGGTCATTTAACTTCAGCCCTTTTATGAATGGAAATCAGCTTTCTAAAGACTACTTGGCAGGCAGTGGCCAGCAACAGACAACTCAATGACTGAGTTTTCTGAGTCATAAAATACTTTTGAAAAGGGGAGATCAAAGCATCCATGCCGCCTATTGAAAAACAATTGCTTCCAAAGCTCCTTTCGGGGACCCAGGCTCTCTGGAGAATGGGTCCCTGCAGTTGGAGTCTAAAAAGTCCACCACCAAAGAAAGATACAATGGGGACATTAGGGCAGCCAACCATGACGGAGAAATGCCACTTGCGGCTTAATTGTTGGGGACAAAGAAAAAGGAAACGCAGGAAAACCAAGTGACAAAATTGGATGGTGCATCAGGAATGTGGGCTGGAGGAGATCCTCAGGGTAGCCTCGATGCTGGAACACGTTCCACCTACGGTCTCTGACACAGCAATGAGCTGGTGGACATGGGGCAGAACATCTCACAGGACACCAAAAGTTTACCACTCTCTGCAGCTCTGCCCTACTGAGCTTACGTGCCCATGTGTACAGAGCCAGGCAGAACTGCAAAGTAAGTGACACCTTTTGTGTGCCTTTCCACTTGATCTTCACTCAAAGAATGCAGTCCGGGTTAGGGTCTGATGAGCAAGAGGTGTGTTCTGAACTGGGGCACACGGCTGTCAGTCATGCTGGGTACTAACAATGGCCAAATCATCTTAGACCTAGGATTTGCTCTTTTATGGTGAACCGCAGAGCCCTGGTACAAGACGTTAAGAAATCTGTGGTTTAACAACAGGGAGAATGGGTTGGGCATCTGGCAGAGCAGTTAAGATGCTGCTTGGGATGCCCACATACTACACTAGAGTGCCACAGCAGGAGTCCTGCTCTCACTCCAGTCTTCCTTAATGGCAGACACCAGGAAGCGGGCGTGATGGTTCCGATAGTTGGGTTTCCATCACCTGGGAAACCTGGACTGAGTTCAGCTGCTGGCTTCATTGCAGGTATTTGGGGAATGATCCCTGGATAGAAAATGCTCTCTCTTGCCACCCCACTAACCCCGCTTCTCCAGGAAATAGAAACAGTAGAATATTTCAAGTTTATTTTTAGTGCAAGCAAAGTTGCAATCCATGCATCGTGTTTTCATAACGCACATTTTCTATGAACTTTTTGAAGCCCCCTCACTAATGGATGAGCCTTTGAAGGCTCTCAGAGGGTCATGTTTGGCACAATTTCATCAGCACCCCCATTTCTCAAACCAGGCCTGTGAACTCCTTGTTCCAGAGTTCTCCTGAGTCACAGCTTGGTTCACAATAGAGCAGCCATCTGCAGGTCTACAACTACCGCTCCATCTTCTCCAGGCTGGACGCTCTGTGACCTGGTTCCAGCACCCATCTCATTTACATCATTGTCTGCCATGCTATACACAGTGCCCGACACACAGAGGCTGCTAAATAGTTCTTGAAAAAAAGAAAAATTCGATGTATCCTTCCAGTAAATTCCAAAAACCTGAGCATCTCCATTATATGACTCTCAAGTATCAGTAGGTATCACCATCACCTAGAGAATTAAAAATACACATTTCTGGCCAGCGTTGTGGCTCACTTGGTTAATCCTCCACCTGCGGTGCCTGCACCCTGGGTTCTGGTCCCAGTTGGGGCACCAGATTCTATCCCAGTTGCTCCTCTTCCAGTCCAGCTCTCTGCTTTGGCCCGGGAGGGCAGTGGAGGATGGCCCAAGTGCTTGAGTCCCTGCACTCGCATGGAGACCAGGAGGAAGCACCTGGCTCCTGGCTTCAGATCAGCGCAGCACCGTCCGTGGCAGCCATTAGGGGATTGAACCAATGGAGGGAAGACCTTTCTCTCTGTCTCTTTCTCACTGTCTATAACTCTCTCTCTCTCTGTCTAACTCTGCCTGGCAAAAATAAATAAATAAAATACAATACAATAAAAATATGCATTTCTGAGTCCAGCCCCTGACTTCTGCTGCAGGTGAAGGAATTCACCTTCTCAGCACCTCCCACGAGGCTGGAGCTGCTGCTTGCACTGTGCAATCACTGTCCTACCAAGAAAGGGCCACCAGGGCAGAGTGCTCTTGAGCAGAAAAGTCTTCTAGAACTTTGAGTACGCAGGAAGAAAGATACAGATGTGTTCTGCCAGAAGAGAAAATTAAGAGAGGGCAGGCACCTGGTGCAGCAGTTGCTTGGGAAGCCCCTATCCCATACTGAAGTGTCCGAGTTCAAATCCTGGCTCTGCTTATGGTCTCCACCTTCTGGCTAATGCTCCCCCTGGGAGGTCTCTGTCATCCGTCTGCACCGGGAGACCCAGATGGAGTTCCAGGCTCCTGGCTTCAGCCTGGTCTAGCCCTGATTATTTAAGTCATTTGAGGAGCAAACTGGCACAGGAAGATCTGTTTCTCTGTCTCTGCCTTTCAAATAAAGTAATTTTTTAAAATAAAGGAGACAAGGGTTGTGGCACAGCAGGGTAAGCTACCACTTGGGATGCCCACGTCTCCTATCATAGTGCTTGTGATCAAGTTCTGCCTGTATTTCCAATCCACTGTCTTGCTAACATGCCTGTGAGGCAGCAGCTGATGGCCCAAGTCCTTGAGACCATTGCATCCCTGTGGGTGACCTGGATGGAGCTCCTGGTTTCAGGAGCTCCTAGATGCTCCCAGTTTCAGTCTTGGCTGTCCCTGACTCTTGGGGACATGTGGGCAATGCACCAATGGATAGAAGATCTCTTTCTAGCTCTCCTTCTATGTCTCTCCATCTTCCAAATAAATAAATCTTTAAAAAATCTGTTGGGGGGGGGTTACAAAATAGAAAAAAAAAACAGATAACAAAATCAAGTAAGACAGGTCAAATTCCTAAGAAAGTTGGCTCCAACAGTATGAGCGTGCTGGACACAAGGACTTTCTCTTCAGGGTCATGGTCAGGGGGAGATTGGATGCAGCTGAAAGGACACAGATGAGAGAGAGTGGTTCTATTAAGTTAATCTGTAATCCCAAGATTCCAGGACAAAGGGTACAAACCCAAACACTCCACAGAGTGTAACACTACCAGGTGTAGTGGGGTCTCGTGACCTTGTCTAGGTCACATTTTGAAAAGTCACCCTCAAATGAAAAGGATAGGCAGGATTCACTGCAGAAGGCTTACCGCTCTTGTTTGACCAATGATTCTAAGCAAGCAACAGATAAAGTGGGGCCTGTCGGCTGAGCGGAGGGATGGGGTGCACTTCAAGAAAACACGACACATATTTCAAGCATAGTTAACTCTGAATTAAGGGAAATCCCCTGCCAGAAAAAACCCTAGGCGGGTCATGTGTGCCTGCACACATGCCTGCATGCATGTGCAAGAACTGCTGTGTGCACGGCTGTGGCCCTGCTAGCTCTGACTTTCTCCTGAGGTTTCCCTAGCAGTCAGGATAATGGTTAGCTTTACTGCTGTGCTTTGCCAAGGCCTTTACAGTTGACTTACTACTTTCCCAATGCACGCTGCATACACCCGAGGAGACCGCTACCCCAACTGAAGCCATCCTGAGGCTGGTGGTGCAGCCCCACTCTGAGAGGAACCCCGATGTAGACCCTAGAAGTAAAGCAGTTTATCTCCCAGTCTCGTTCCTCTCCTCTCTTCTGAACCAGCCACTATTCTGAATCTATTGTCATAGCTGCTAATTAACTTCAGACAACTTAGGAACCCCCTGCTTGGTCAAAGACACTGAACAATGTTGATGAGTAACCAGAAAAAACAACTCTTCCTCCTTATGCAGTTACTTCTCCATCCCCGTCTCTCCATGTCCCCAGTGAAGTGTCTCCTCATAGCACCTCAGAGAACCTCACAGGACTCATTATTTCTGCTTGAGACTTTTCCATAACAGAATAGATGCACCACTAGGGATGCACAGCTCTAATAACAAAGATGTTAAGTCGGCGAGTGTCTTTGCTCACAATTCCTACTAATAAGAGAAAGGAATCTACACCACAATTTAGGTTGCAACATTTATACTCTTTCTTGATTATATCCACTATTTGAGACAGACATATGACAATACAGGGTAGAGAGAGTCAGCAAGCCTAAGAAAAGGTACTCAGTTTCACTGACCATCCCAACAATGCAGACCAAACCCACAGGGTGGTACCACGTCCTATCCACCCATCAGAATGGCTAGCAGACACTATCAAGTGTTGGGGAGGAAGTCAAGTACCTGGAATTCTCATAAACGGGCACTGAGTATAAATTATTACAACCACTTTGAAAAGCCCATCCAGGATACCTACTAAAGCTGAACATTCCAGTACCCACAAAGTCACACTATGTCTGTAAGCTCACCATAAGGCAAGTACAAGAATGTTTACCGATTCTTTGATTCCAACTGGAAGCAAACTTGATAGAAACACTGTGGAAACTTCACACAGAGAAATACTTTAAGATTCTAGTTGCATAATAAATACCTTCTGATTTCAATTATGCAAAAATTTAAAAGAGGCAAAATTAAACTATGTTACAAGATAGTTTAGTGGTTCCCTCTGGTGGGTAGTGATGGGGACGGGAATGAAGCAGGGAGTCTTCTGGAACATGCACAGTGTCCTCCTTGATCTGGTTGGTGATACATGGGTGTGCATGTTGTGAAAATGCATTAAGCTATACTCAGGATTTTTGCAATTTTCTCTATAGAGTCACCCCTTAGTATCTTAGGGTGATTTCTTCCAGGACCCCTGACAAATATCAAAATCGACGGAAGCTCAGGTTCCTTATATAAAACACAGTACTTACTTATGATCTATGCATATCCTCCTATACATATTCAGTCATGCCTATATCACTTAATACCTAACACAATGTGGACTCTGTAAATAGATATTATACTGTACCATTTAGGGAATCATGTTTAAAAAAGTGTTTGTTCATCACAGGTATTTTTAAAAACAATTTTGATCTGCAGTGTGTTGAATGAATGGCCCATGGATACAGATGCTGACTGTGCATTTTATGTTTCTGAATATACATTAAACATCAACACAAGGGGATAAAATTTATACAAAGTCTCATCTTGCTAGTTGTGGTTCTGTCCTTGTTCTTGTTTTGTCTGATTTTCTCGAGAGTATGGGTGTAGGGGTTTGCATTTTGTGGCCGTTTGGTGGAGCATGGACATGCTAACAGAACAGAGTTATGCTGGCATCTCTCTCTACGCCTCAGCAGGCAGACTCTGCGAGGGTCAACCAACTGGAGAACCACAGTGAGAGTCTTTGAGAGGGCAGAGATCCTAGAAATCATCTTACATGGCTCAGGAGAGCAACCTGAGACCTAGAGAGCTAAGGGTAATTAGCTCAGGACTTGCAACCGGCTTGCTGTAAGGTAGACACAAGCCGAGTCTCAGCATTCCAGTTTCCTGCAGGCTGCCACACAGGCCAATCCGGTTGTCAACTACCACTTGCACACCCATCACAATGCTGGAGAGCTTTAAGCTATTCTATTTTCACGTGCTGAGTGATCACTTGCTCCCTGCGCATAAGCGAATCTCTTCCTTCGGAGACATAACCTGATACACAGCAAGAGGAGACAGCTGATCAGATTTCCAACCACTCCTGGAGGGCGGACTCCTCGGAGAGCTGCACACAACGAGGCTGAGTTTTGCTGGAAACAGAACAGCTGTGAAGCCTGTCCGCCCTGCCAGGAACCGCTGCAGCACTTTCCATTTAACCTCCACCGTCCCGTGGACTAACTTCTCTTGTTAATCCCATCTTACAGATGAACAAACCAACGCACGCTGAAGCTGTGCAACTTGTCGAAGGCCCTACGAGGAAGTGTTGGTATGAGAATTCAAACCCGGGGAGACTGTTTGGTACCACTGGTATGTGGTTTGGGAGTTTAAGCCATGCTGATGTGGTATGTGAACTCCTGGAGAATTCAGGATAACAAGAGAAGCAAGAGAAAGAGTCACAGGAGCAATGCTATTTAAATAAAATAAACACTAGGAGACTAACCACAAACAAAAAGAAACAAAAAAATTGAGTCATATTTTCATGTGGGTACACACACACATGTGTGTGTGTGCAGAACATGTATGTGTGTAGTCATGTTGTAATACAAAGGTCATTAGTGAGCCACAGTCATCATTTGAATGGTGAAGCTTAGCTGGCAGAGTTCAGTCTTTGCTTTACCCTTCCAATCGACCCATGGATATCGTGACTGAAGCTGGGGTGACAACTCTTGGCTACATTTCAGGCATGCTAAAAAAATTTTTCACTGAAAGTTTTAACTAGCAAAGAATACAAGAATCCTCGGTCACCGGCACCTGAGCCACCCCGGCTTGTTCTCCGCCACAGTGCGCCGGCTCCCTTCTAACAATCTCAAGTATACTTTCTCACACTTTCCACCTGCTGGCCAAGCCACAGCGTGATCACCATGCGTCTCAACACATACGCTCTGCTGTCTGTCCAGGATGCTTGGTGATTGCAACACGGAAGGAAATCAACCCAGAACGCCACTTACTGCCTTGTGCATCAGCCTGAGCCCTCAGACAGGTATCATTTACATTGACAGTTGAGGATTACACCAAGAGGAAACAACACTTTGTCCCAAGCGCTTTGCAGCGTTCTGTCTCCCTGGATGCCACACATAATCCTGCCAGCACTCCAACAGGAGCACACCATATTCTCAAAGGCTGTCTTACATGAACAGGCAACACCATCAGCCAGGTAAAAGACAACCAAAGGCCCGGGTTCAGTCAAGCTGAAGGCTGGGCCGTCCAGGGTTGCTGAATACATTTTTTTTGCCTTGAAACACAGTTTTCCCATTTCAAAGCCACGTAGACACACAGCTTGTTAGATTTATAGAACGCCTGGTCTCCCAAGACTTTGCAAAGCGAATGGCATTCATCAAGTTAATTTCCTTGGGGATCGTCTCAAACACGGAGAATGAAAAGGCCCAGACCATTAAACATCAAAAGAATGTTCTAAATGGTAATTAAAGTTCTATTCTATTTCCTTTCTCTGGGAGATTAGATTAATTCAATTGCGAATATTAGGCGTATCAAAGCTGACAGTGTCAATGTGTGGAGCTGGCCCGAGGAACATGTAATACTGCAGACATCTGTTAGTTCGAGTTACACCAAACGCCACGGGGAGACATGCACTCGGCCTGGGCTGTACTCACCAAGCCGGCACACGTGGACACCGCCACAGAGGAGGAGCTGTCATTTCTGATGAATCCCTGATAGAAGCAAGGCTGCACTGCGGGTTCCCGAGTCTCCGAAGCACCATCTCTTCCAAGTACCTGGACAATAAAGTGACTGCTCAAAATCGCCGAGGGCTCAAGTTCCAAGTGGAGTTCCTGTCCAAATGCTGAAAATCGGTAGTGCAGGGAGCTCCTGGCACCCTGTGCCGATCGCTTTCTCCTGCCGCTGTGCAAAATGTCGTGCGAGATATACGAGCCGCCTGAGTCCACTTCTACGGGCGTGACAAAGACGTAACCTGCAATGGGAAAAGTTCAGCCGTCAGCGCCCAGCACCCGTCATGCCCACAGGTGGACAGAGAGCAAGACACAGCTCAACGGTATCTTTGTTCCTACTGCCCTGCACCCGGATCTCAGGCAATTGAAGCAGCTCACGAAGAGGAGGAGGGAGGCCCCTGTGATCCCTGCAGTGGGCTTCAGTATCTCAAAGTCTGGCACACTTTTGATCCCTGTCAAAATGGTAGAGGGGAAAATGTCAACTCGTGTGGCCTGCAGAGGCAGACTTTTTTTTTTTTTTTAATCTATTAACCACAGAGTCATCAATATATAAAAAGTGATTTTATATTTGGAGACCAAATTAATTTTGAGCCACAAACGTCAATAAATGGGGCTATTTTAATCCAGGAGATGGAAGAATGTCATGTTGAAACTGAATTGGGAACCGATTTCTCTGGCAGAGGTAAAACTTCCAGTGTTAACTCAGTCTTGAGTCATTTCAGATGATCGCACAGATAACGAACAGAACCACGCCAGCTTCCTATATCCAACACCTTTGTGCCTGATAACAAAACTCCCACTCTTTTAACACCTTTAGAATTCTATGGAGAGCATTCACAGGAACAATCCCATTTAATCGGAGGCATAAAAGAGACCCTCGGTATACAAATGCCTCCCAAACTGCCAGAACCATCGAGAGTCTGAGGTTTGGAACTGCTCAGACATGTTGCTGGGGGGAGTGTCCGACCAGAGCAGACCTGGAAAAGCGTGTTTCGAAATACCTTCCCCGTGGCTCCCTGCAGCAGCGCTAATTGCTGCATGTTCCAGAGAAGAGGGGCTCCAGAACAATTTTCTATTTGAAAGGCAAAGCCAGCACACAGAGTTTTCGTTCATATAACACCAAGACCAAAAAGCGTCATCCCTTCAAACGATTCGCAAGATGCCCTCTGCTCATTAACTCTGCATTTCCATGCTGGCGTCACACTATCGGAAACGGATTTAGGAAGCGTTTAGAAAGATTCCGAATAACTCAACAGGAGCACAGGGTCACTTGGATCCTCCAGGAAAAGGAAGAGCAATTTTCATTTTCCCCCAAACAATCAACAGTCATCCCCAGCCCAGCCCACCAGCTCCACCCTCCAGGAAAAGCTAAGGGGGGAACAGACCAACCGCAAGGCAGCTAACAGGGATTAATAAGCAACAACATATCGAGTAGGCTCACATGGTTTGAAAACAAAAATTCCAATACCACAGTCTTCACCTGCTTCCTTCTGCATCTGAGCCGTCTGCGACCAACTGCTTGGGCAGCTCTCTCGGCTGCTTTCAAGCCTACCTCTCCCGTTTTCTCCTTCAACTAGACGGCTTCGTCATCGGCGCCCATATTGTTAAAATAATTGGGGGAAAAAAAGTTTTCTCTTTTAAAAATCCAAGCAGAATGTGTCCTATTTCCCTTTTCTTAAAAATCACTGGTGTGTTGTTTTACAGGTACACGGCTCTTGATTAAGCGCAGGTTTTTCTTAGAGCAAACCCACCTCCTCCCTCCAGCAAACTAAAACTTAACTTAGGCAAACTATCCTTGATGTAACCCCCAGAGACTCTGCACTAACTTGTTTCTTACCTGCTTGTCCCAAATCACCTCAAATTCTGCCTGCTCTTACTTGGGAAGTGGGGAGGGCTTTCCAGGCTGCCTTCCATGGAATCAGCATGCCAAGTCCTCACCCCCAGACACCTGCTATTAGTTTCCCAGGGATGAATGGCAGGCTGGTGGGCCTTCAGCCTTCCATGGACACAGGTGCAGCCGGAGCCCCCTGCCAAGAGGGATCCGATCCACTGGCTCCGAAACTAGCTAAAGACGGGGTCCTCACTGGGGATGGCTGGGGCAGAAGGGGTCTCCAGCCGCTGGATCCTGACTTCTCAGGAGTGGTTTGTAAAACTGTGGCCTCTCTGGCTGGACAAAGTGTGTGAATCTCCCAGGAGCTCATTGCTAGGACGCTCTGATCCATTCCCTGGCAGTCCGCCAGGAGGCCACCATCCCCCCACTCCCTCCAAATGACCCCTAGGGCTCTGACAAGGGGAAAACCCTGCAAAGCTGAAATTCCAAGGCCTCGAGGAATTCCGGGCTGGACAGCAAGGTTCTGCTGGACACCTTGGGTCAGGAGTTGGCTGCTTCCCTGCAGCTGGGAGAAACAAGGCTTTCCCTTGCCAGCGCCACTGGGAGCTTCTGGCTGGGGAACCTCGGCCGGGATAAAAGGACCGGGGGAGCTGGTGCTACCTGCTTTCCTCTCTGCAAAACAGTCCTGGGAAATCGGGGACAGGAGAAGGCAAAGGCAGGAAGGGAGCAGAGGTGGAGCGGGGAGGGGGCTCGCATCCTCTCCCCCACCAAGCACTGGTTTCGGTGGACTTCCCAGGGAGGAAGGACATGCGCCAGGGGCCTGCTGATCATTAATCCTGCAGCCAATGCCCACTTCCTGTCGGATTGCTTACTGCAGGTGCGATTACTTTTTCTCAGCAAGCCGTGAAGTAGGCAAAGACTTTTCTCCTTTATGCGACTGGTAGCCTGAGGCATCGACTCTTCTGCTAAATTCAGAGCCTTGGTCACACCGCCCCCGACCCCTCCAAACACCAAGCCATTCCAACCCCGCACACATCTGCCGGGTTGGGGGGACGCTTTTCTATCTTGTCTCTCTTAGGTGTTAGGGGAGGACAAGGTGGCTGCAGAGACCCTTAGAGATGGAGCGCAAATACGAACCGTCGTTTAATCCGCCGCCGCCGCCGCTGCTGTCACTGGCTAAAGCTGCGGTGAGCCACGCACAGCCGAGGCAGCACAGCTGGAGCGCCTGCAAGAGAGAAGGTGACAGAGCGCGTGAGGGGCGCGCTGGGGCTGCCGCCGGGTGCCCCCTGCCACCCGCTCTCCGCGCGCCCCCAGCGGCACCTGCCTTGGCCAAGCGCCCCAGTCCCGCCGGGCCCCACGGAGGACCGGAACCCGCGGCAGCGAGGGCGCACGCGAGCAGAAGGGCGCACTCCATGGTCAGGTGCGGGCAGGCGGACGCGGCGGGCGGAGCGCACGAGCGGCGCGCATTCTCCCCGCCGGCCCGGAGCACAGCGCCCCAGGTGCGGCGCCAGGTGGGAGCCGCCGCGGTTCACATCGCACGCAGGGCGGGCGCCCCGGGGCCTCCGCTCCGCGGGCCGCCCGCGCGCCCTCCCTTCTCCCGGCGCTCGCTCGCGGCTCCGCGGGCCGGGGCTGCAGCGCAAAGGGCTGGGAGACTCTGTCGGTGCCTGCCCGCCCGCCCGCCAGTCTGTGCGTCTGTCTGTGTCGGTGGGAGCGTCTGAGGCTCCGGGGAGAGCAGCGCCAGCTGGCTCCCCAGCGCGCCGGAGCCGAGCGCCCGCCTCTCCACCGCGCGGTGATTGGCGACCAGCGGCTCCCGGGCTCGTCCGAGCCCCCGGGCTGGTGCAAGGGCGTGGGATTCCGGGCTCCGGCTCCGAGGGAGGGGGCGAAGCGGGCGGGGAGGCCGGGTGGGAGTGAGGGGGAGGGAGGGGCCGGCGGCGCCGGGAGGGAGGGGTGCGCCCCGGGTCAGGCTTGGAAAACGTAATTTCAGCTCCCCCGAGATGAGCTGAGAAGGGGGAGGCTCAGGTAGGCGGCCCCACTTCTCTCGCAGCCCGTGCGGGCTTCTCCTGGTCAAGTCTGTCCGGCCAGAGTGGAGACGTTGGCCGTTCTCCACACACCCCTGAACGCCTGGAGCGATCTCCTCCCGTCTTTGGCCGTCTGCCTCGGCCTGTTCCCTGTAAGGTGGGAAGGATTAACCCCTGATAAGGAAACTGAGGCTCAGATGCGCTCAAGGTCGCCTCACAACCAGTAGTCCCGCCAGAAAGAGCAAATGGGGGACAGCTGCAAGGCCCGAACTAGCGCCAGTCTGGGTCTTTTTCCTCCTCTCCCCAGACACCCAACAGATAGCGCGCTTGCTCTATTGTTCACCCCGCGTAGGAGCGCAGTGAACCTTTGAGCCCTGTGGAAAGGACCCCGTGTTAGATAACCCAGCAACAGTGACAGAATCAGAATGACCAAAGGTGGTACCAAGGAAAACAGTGAAGTTCCTAAGTTAAAGATGTCCATGCGTGTGGGTGTGTACAGACACGAGTAAAGCACCTATTAGGAAATATTTTAAATAATGCCCAAGAGCGCGGGTCAGTTTTCTAAGAGCAGAGGGGAGCATGGGAGCTGATGTTGTGAAATAGCAGGTGACCCTAATGCCTGGGAGACCAGCACCACATGTAAACACCAATGTGTGTCCTGGGTGCTCCACTTCCCACCCAGATCCCTGCTGATACACCTGGAAAGCAGTGGAAGATGGCCCAACCCTTGCCACCCATGTGGGAGACCCTAATAGAGTTTCAGGTTCCTGGCTTCTTCAGGGTCCAGCCCCTGTCACTGTGGCCATTTGAGGAATGAACCAGCCTACGGAGACTGATTCTGTCTCTCTGTTTTCAAATAAATAAATATTTTTTAAAAAAACCATGACATAAATGAAGCTCTTGTTAGGGCAAGTGTGCACCAAGATGGAAGAGTTACAGGACAGAGAGGCAGAAACGGCAGGTGGCCAGGCCTTGTAGACAGGACCTTGTAGACTGGGGTGAGGCATGCAGGAAACCACTAGGTTTACATGAAGTTGTTTTGTATTCATGTGTGTGGGCAGCAGTATCGCCTGCAGTATAAAACATGATGTAGACCATGGTTCAGTGTGCACATGGCCAGGGAGTGGTCGTGAAGGACCAGAGAGGGACACATGAGGCTGCTCTTGAAAGCACGAAGTCTGGTACCAGGAGGTGGCAGCGGAAGTAGATGGGATACCGAGGGGTACCCAGAGGGCTAACAAGAGCTCCAAGCCCAGCTGAGAATAAGCAACAGCTCAGCACACACAGTCTGTGATTGAGTGCAGTGGGGAAGAGGTAAAGGTCAGGTTAGAGAGGCAGAGAAGGGGGCACAACATAGGCCTGGGGGAATGAGGCAACGTCTCCCAGTGAGAAAATCCGTGTGGCGCTTGGGTTACCCTGAGCAATATTTGTAAGGCCCTGCGGACTCTGTTTTCTAATCCCTAAAACAGGAATCCATCTAATCCATCAAAAGAATTAATATGTTTTCCAAGCCCTTTATAAGTGAGCTTTACATGCAGGTGCACATGACACCATGTTTCTGTGACTTCATACATCCTGTGTCATGTTTTAATATGCAAACAGCTCCCCTGGGATGCTGGATTAAAATGCAGATTCCTGGGTGATAGGCACTCGAAGTTCTCATTCAGTGCACCCAGTGTAAGGCCCAAGTGTGAGTCGCCTGCGGGTGATTCTGATGTAGGAGACCCAAGTGCTTTATGTGACTTCAGTGAAGCACTGGACACAGAAGGAACCGGGAGGCTGAAGACATGTGGTGTGACTGCAGATGGTGATAATACACTGTATGCTTTGTCAAAGACATATTGATTTGAAAGGCAGAGTGTCAGAGAGAGAGGAGAGACAGAGGACCTTCCCTCCACTGGTTCACTCCCCAAATGGCTGGAAAAACCAGACCTGGCCAGGCTAAAGCCAGAAGCCAGAAACTCCATCTGGAACTGCCTCGAGGCTGGCAGGAACCCAAGTACTTGGACCATCATGTTGTCTGCTGCTTTCCCGAGCACTTTAGTGAGGAGCTAGATTGGAAGTGGAGCAGCTGGGACTTGACCCACTGCTCCAACAGGATGCCAGATTTATAAGCAGTGGCTTAATCTGTTGCACCACAACTCCACCCCCCTCTCTATTTTTTTAAAGCCAGAATAACTTTGAATGCTTTCATTTTAAAGAAATGATACATGTTTGCAGAGGTAGCTATGTTTACACTGAGATGTATACATGTACTGAAACACAACATATGTACCCATAAATATGTATCAAATGAAAGATAGGAGGTATACACAGCACTGTAAATTGTGCCTGCAAGCAGTGGACTGAATATAAAAGGAGGTTGGGATGGACAGGCTACAGGTCATACCATCACATGCAACACAGAAGGCAACTGGAGGACTCAGTGGTTTACCTGCACTTGGCTGAAAATAATCGTATACCTGATTCGTGCCTCTTCTTTGAGATGCGTTGGCAGGAAATCGTCCACAGCACTTTGATTTTCCTCATTTGCAGTCAGCAATGTTGGTTACTCAGCACCGGCAGGGCTGGGGGTCCAGAGAACGGCCGACGTGCTGCTAGACTGTGGTGTTTCTCAGTCTCATTCCCATAGGATGTGGAGCAGCCTCTGTGACCTCTGCTGGCCAGATGACAGTCGCACCCCCACAGCTGTGACAAAATGTTGGGAGACAAAACTGCCCCAGATGCGAACCGGGATGAACAGTCCACATCCCAGTCCTCTTCTGTGACATCTTCCTGTCTACATGAATCCTCGTTCGCCCAGACTTGTTTTTTGCCGAGTGCCTGCCTTGAAGGGACCGGAGGCTCCTCTTGCACCTGATATAGGTGGTTCCTTCCTCCTGATCATCCAGCTCTTGACTCTATCGATCCTGGTCCTCCATGGTGGTACAGAAACCAAGACTCACCTCCTACGTACCGTAGATGCAGGGATCAGAACTTCCAGTTTCATTCATGTGCAGATGACAGGGTCCATTTGCTTTCCTGGGGAAAAGACACAGAGCCTCCCAAAGCCAAAACTTCCAGGGTGATTTTACAGGTTCCACTTCCCAGAACTGGCCCTGCAATATGTACAAATTGTCTCTAGATGGTGACAGAGAGTCAGGAGCACTTGGTCCAGCCTTCTTAAGAGTGGATTACAAAGCAGCTAGCACCTGCTCCTAAGTTACTTGGAAATAAAAGTCTTAGCTGATTTTAAAACCATACATCTAAGACACTTTAATGACCACCTAAAGTTGATAGCAACCCAATGTGGTGGTGGGCGGGGAGTGCTGATTTGTTGTATTCTGTCTAGCTTTGCTCAGAACATGACAAACAGCAGGCATTGAAAATGCTGGGAGGGAGGGAGCAAATGGTAGGGATACGCGAGATGCAGCGGGATGCCACAGTTTCACCCTCCACTAGCAACCCCCTCACTCCCTCAGCCCCATCACCTCTTCCTCTCCTCTAAAAGCAATGGCACAGTTCTAGGCACTGGCTTTCCTTGCTTTCTTGTTTTGTGTGTTTTCTTCTATTTTTGTCAAAACAATATGCCTTCAGTCACTTACCCCCTCCTGGCAAGATCAAGAAATAAGTGACAAGCACGTTATGTATTCCCTTTTCCTTTGTCCCTGGTCCACAAAGAGGCACACACCCCTCCCCCCAGATAGTAACGCACATTCACCAGCTCAGCTGACTTTCTGTGCTGTGACCCAGTCCAAACCGTCCTCTGCCTCCCAGGCAGCGTCACGTGGCTTGTCAGGTTTTGTTGAGCAGGTGTTTGGCTGTTCCCTATAGGAGGTACATCCTATAGGTTGTACATCCAAAAACAGTACACAGGGCTGAACCTATTCCTACACAGTAGCCAAAAGGCAGACTAAAGAGATGGCGATGGGCTGACCTCACTGAAGACTTCCGAGAAAAATGTTTTCTGCCCAGTGTCTCAGCAATGAGGCACAGACAGCAACACAGCTGTCAGCATCTACAGGGAGGGGACAGGGACCAGGTGGAAGGTGACAGAGCTGCAGGCCCTAACATTTTCTGTCTTCTTCAGAGAGAACCATCCTGAAAGGTAAGTATATACCATACAAAATCAAGAATGCAATTCAAATGAGTGACAGATAATAGCCTTTCAAACAACATCTATTTGCAACGACACAGGAAACAGAACCTCTCGCCTGAACCACGGGTTTGGTCCAGAGTCAACACCTGCTCTTGCATCTCTTGGAACGCTGGCATTGCCTCCTTCCCTTTAGAACCTGAGCTTGTCCGGGTCATCTGGGTGATAAGGTTTTCTCTCCCAGCTCAGCTTTCCTCAGCTCCATGCGCTGGCTTCCCCTGTGCTATTTTTAGTCCTTTCCCAAGCCCTGCTATTACAAGTAGCTTGTTTGCCAGAGGCCCAAGAGGTAGTATTAAAACTAGACTATTTATTTCCACAAATGAGCTCAAGGCCAAGTTCTGAGCTCTCTCTGCACAGTGGAAGAGTGGAACATATACTTTGCAAAAGCTCTGGAAAATACCAGGTTTCCCAGGAAGACAAATGACTTTTGTATTTGTGAGGTCTTCTTTCTTCCTTCTCCACCACTGTGGATGACCCCACCGGCACAGAGGCTCAGATTCCAGGTCCCCTAAAGCCTTGGACCTGGGAAAACCAGGATGGGCAACAAGGGCCAATCAGAATCACCTGGAAAGTTGTTAGACGTGCACAGCCTTGGGCATCCCTATGAATATTCTTGTTGAGTGAGTCTGGATTTCTGATATAACTAAACATAACATGCTGGTCATTATTGTAGTCCACTCTACTTACACTTCCACTTGGATACCACATGACTTCCACATCAGTGGGGTTTAAAGATTCTGGGATAACTTTGTCCCATTTCTTACTTACAGACAGAGCCAAGTATGAGAGGTCTTTAACAAGTTCACTGGAAAATGTGTATTATGAATATGCTGTACAGGGATTTCCAAAGGTGTTTTGTTTTTTTGTTTTGTTTTGTTTTGTTTTGTTTTTTTTGCAGGCCTGGGAAGAAATGTTTGCTCTAGGAGTGAGAGACATGTATCTGTATTTGTTGTTGGATTGGATTTTGTGGTGACTGGATGATTTACCCTCTCCATTTTTTTCCCATTTTCCTGCTGGTTCAATCCATGATCTTTTTGACAGGTAGAGATATAGACAATGAGAGAGACAGAGAGAAAGGTCTTCCTTCCATTGGTTCACTTCCCATATGGCCGCTACGACCAGCGCTGCACCGGTCCGAAGCCAGGAGCCAGGTGCTTCCTCCTGGTCTCCCATGTGGGTGCAGGGGCCCAAGCACTTGGGCCATCCTCCACTGCCCTCCTGGGCCACAGCAGAGAGCTGGACTGGAAGAGAAGCAACCGGGACTAGAACCTGGCACCCATATGGGATGCTGACGCCTCAGGCGGAGGATTAGCCAAGTGAGCCACGGCACTGGCCCCTGTTCATATATTTTATAAGTTCAATTTTGACAGATCATCGTGTGAGTAAAGCCTGAAGCTGTCAGCATCCAACCTCCTGTTCTGCCAAAAGGACATCCACGTAGGAGGAGGAAGAAGAGGGGGAAATGCCCCAGTTCCAGTCCGAAGTCAGAGGTCCTGCCCCTTCTGCCTTGGTCCGTGAAATTGCCATTACTTAAGCCAAGAAGTCTCTCCACTCCTCATTCCCCTCCACTTTGAGTTAGTTTGCTTGGATTTCTGTCACTGTTAGTGTTTGCTGTGTGACCTAGAACACAAGGTCTTCACGTGGTCATCTCACAGAGGGGCAGCAATTCCTACCTCATTTGATTTTTTTTAACTTTCCTAAGAGGACTGTAAGGCAACATACGTAAAGCATCAGATGCAAAACCCAGAATCACTGGTGCTGAACAATGGTAGTTCTTCCGCCTTCCTGGGCCTTTTTCTGCATCTTGGTGCCCTGGCCAATCTACATTCCACAGATGGGACACTTGCAGAGAGGTGGGTGCCCATGGAATGATTTCACTTGAACTCCAGTCTGGGCCCTGATTCTTGCCATTTAATTCCAGAGTGGCGGTCTTCAGATTCAGATGCGGGGTGTGCATTAGCAACGGTGCTGCCTTCTACACAGACACATGAGAGTCACCAAAGAAAATGGAAGCTCTGAAAATTAGGACAAGAGACCCCCAAGGCAAACGATGGCTTGGGGGACACAACTTAGAATCTTGAGAGCCTACTGGATTTCATTTCCATGGACCCAAGGCAGGGCCCAACCATTCAGAGTGCCCAGTGTGGGTTGCAATCTCCTTTTAGGCCTTTTCTGATCTTGGATTGGGGCACTAACTAGAAGCAAAACCGCATCTATTGGGGTCGGTACTGTGGCTCAATTGGCTAATCTTCCGCCTGTGGTGCCAGCCTCCCATATGGGCTCCAGGTTCTAGTCCTGGCTGCTCCTCTCCCAGTCCATCTCTCTGCTGTGGCCCAGGAAGGCAGTGGAGGATGGCCCAAGTGCTTGGGGCCTGCACCCCATGGGAGACCAGGAAAAGCACCTGGCTCCTGCCTTCGGATCACCGCGGTGCGCTGGCCGCAGTGCGCCGGCCGTGGCGGCCATTGGAGGGTGAACCAATGGCAAAAGAAAACCTTTCTCTCTGTTGCTCTCACTGTCCACTCTGCCTGTCAAATAAAAAAAAAAAAAAGGAAGAAAGAAAGAAAAGAAGGAGGTTTCCCATTCTGGCAGATTCCCCCATCACCCAGGCTGGGCAAGCCTGGACTCAGCACACGTGCCAGCGTTCACACAAAACCCACCATTCCCCCATGCCTCTGTCAACGCAGTGCAATAGGAGCCATGACCCCCACCCCCACCACAACTGCCTCATCGGCTGTTGAGAGCAGGGAGGATGTCACTGTCATCTTTCTTTCCAGTACCAAAACGGGGCTAGCGCAGACATGTTTGATAAAACACTGAATGGAGACCTCATTGCCCAGAAGAAAAACAGTCCGGACTGCTGAGACAAGCCCTTTACGTCACCTCTCAGCCACCCCAGCTGTTTCTGTCCCACCCTGGAAGGGACCATATCCACAGCCTAGCAGATTCCGCACCTGCTGTGAACTCGGTCCGGCTGGTTTTGCTCCTTTCTCTATTCCTCAGGTTTTCCTTAATTTTATTCCCTCTTTCATCCTCCAGTCCACAGTGGTCTCCCCTCCACCTCCCCACCCCCCTGCTTCCTCACAAAGCCTGTATGTTGTTATTGTCGTGCGAATAAATCCAAGTGCCTGGAGACTTACCCTGGCCTTTTCAGCCACACAATTTCACAGCTCAGAAGATGGTCTCAACCTTGGTGCACACTGGCCAAGTCTCAGCCCAAGAGACTGAGCCAATGGGCCTGAACGCAGAGTGGAATTGCTGTCAACCCCCTGGCCCTGGGTGAATCTGACAGGCAGCTTGTCCGCTGTGTGTGCAGTCAGAGTTCCCAGCCCTGGAGTCACGTGGGAGCAGGTTAGAAGGAAGAGTCTCAGGCTCTGCCTCCAGGCCTTCCGCAGCCCACCGATGCTAGTGCCCCATCTTCAGATGACTGTGCACATGAAGTTTGCAGAAGTGCAGCTGTAGAGTTTAACAGTCATGACTTTGACAGTGCCTGGGGTAGAACTTGCAGTCTTTTGGCCTCCATAAGCCTCAATTTCTACACCTACAAGGTGTTGAATGATAGTACCATCTAACATGGATGTAAGGCATAGTGAAAGTGATTATTACAACCATTAGGGTGAGTGCCAGGTCCACCACTCAACAAGTGGCAGCCTCATTACGGTTCTTCCTCTCCTCTCCTTCCTCTCCCTCCTCCTCCTCCTTCAGCCTGCAATGGTAGGGGAGCTGTCAGAGCAAGTTTCCCCTTTGCTCCCTGGAGGCTGGGCTGGCTGTGTCATCCCAGGGAAGCACAGCCAATAGAAGGCTTGCAGCAGCCATATTCACACCCAAATTCAACATTTCCAGTTTCAAGCTTGCAAAAAAGGCCATAGCTCCCTTGACTTATCAGCATCACCCAACACCCACCCACGGTGGTCTGGTCTGGTCTTCCAGATACCCTGTCTACCCAGTTGCACAATCACCGTCCTGCTGAGCGTGTCATGTGGGAGCTGCACCCTGATACACAGGCAATTTGTTTCCAGAAGCTGCACGAGGACTTGGCCCCACCACGCGTCAGGCTGGCACGTCCACAAGACTGCAGGGCCCAGTTTCAAGAGGCAGAGCATTGAAAACCAAATGTTGGGACTCAACCGGCTCTCGCAAGGAATTAATTTAAGAAATCCAAGGTGCCAGAGGATAATAGCGGAAGGGATTGGGGGTGGGGCAGGAGCCTGGTGCTTCCTTTGAAAGCAGTCTGGGCTGTATTTAGAAAGGCTGTGAACAGGGGTGATGTGCAGACAGCCATCTAAGACCATATATCGCTCTCCTTATGGAGAGGTCCATTGGCCCTGTGATGGGATGGAGTGTCTGGTGAAAACAGCAGAGCCCTTCGAAGAGCCAGCCGGCAAGGCTAACACTGAGCTGGGATACAGGGACAGCCTGGGGAAATCAGAGCCAGCTTGTGCCTGCCCTCAGTGCTGGACATTTTTATGTGCACTACATTAAGAGCTTCCATCTCTCTGGACAAAGACGGGAAGCGCCTCCATGGTGGGTGGCCCCAATTAAACCCTGTGCCTAGTAAGTTTCCGCCCAGGCTGACTGGAAGTGAGCCAGTGCTGATTAGAGAGTGGGTACCTCAAATGGCCCAGTGCTACCATAATGACAAAGCCCTGGAAAACTGCTAAATGACACAGAGGAAAATCATTACAGCTGAAATGCCTGCCTCCTGCCTCCTCCCTCTTCAAACACACACACACACACACACACACACACACACACACACACACACACTCTTCAGAATTGCCTAAATACTGCTTTGCTCAGTGAGTTAACTGTATAGCAAATGAAAGCCCTGAGCACACTGCTTTCATTATGAAACACTTGGTTTAAAAGCACATCAAGAAGACAGGAGCACAATTAAAACAAAACAAAAACAAAAACAGTGCCCCATCCTGAAGAAAGCTGATCAATTGTCACATGCATTGTAGAACTAAGAAGGGTTTGCGGATTTTAAAAATAGGAAGAAGTATTTAATTTTTAGGATGACCAAACCAATACAAGCTCTTCTTGCAAGCCTTGGAACATATAGACAAGTTAATGAGAGGATAAGAATCATTCGGCATCCATTCTTCAAAGAGAACCACAGTGAACATGCGAGGTTTGTCTTGCTCCGCTCAGCACTGTTTTAGGTAGCTGAGTTTGCACTGCATATACACTTGTGGCCTCCTTTCCTTGACCAGGACTACATAGGAAGCTTGTTGCACCGTGAGCCATGGCTGTAATGCATGGGGCACATGCCATTAAAGGAGCACAACCTAAAGCACTTGGCACACATTTGGAAGCCCCCCTGATGTGGGACAGCTGAACTATGATTAAATAACAGCAGCAACAAGAACATTTGTACCATGCAATGGGAAAGGCTCTGGGGACCACTGTCTCATTTTATTCTTTCTCTTAAAGATGTATTTATTTATTTGAAAGTCAGAGTTACAGCGAAAGAGGAAGAGATAGAGAGAGGAGAGAGATCTTCCACCTGCGGACTCACTCCCCCAAATGGCCACAATGACAGGGCTAGGCCCATACAAAGTCAGGAGCCAGGGGTTTCATCTAGATCTTCCACGTGGGTGCAGGGGCCCAAGCATTTGGGCCATCCTCTGCTGCTTTCCTAGGTGCATTAGCAGGGAGCAGGATCGGAAATGGAGCAGCCGGGACTCAAACTGGTGCCCATGTGGGATGCCGGTGCTGCGGGTGGCAGCCTCATCTGCTGCACCACAGCATCAGCCCCGACTAAGGCTGCTTGAGTACTGTGGACCAAACACTGTGAATGGAGCCTTCCGTGGGGTACCTCATTCCCTCCTGCAACAACACAGTGAGGGGGTGTCACTAATACCTTATAACAGTTAAGACAGCTGGGATTCATGGGTGGGTAAGGTCACTGGCCAAGGTCACAGGGCAGTGGGCCAGAGTCAGAATGAAAACCCAAGGTTGTCAGAGTCTCCCCTCATTTTTACTCTTTTTCCATTTGTAGACACAAAATGGTCTACTCAAAAACGCAGTTTAGAGTCAAACTGTTATTTGCCCATATTCTTGCCAATGTCAGGTGCTCAGTGAATACAGATTGCCCAAATGCTTTTTATTCTACCAAGATTTCAGGGTGCTGTCACTCACAGAGCAGGTGATGCCCCTGGTTTAGAATTCTTTAACTGTGAAGGATGGCTTAGGTTTAGTTGGTAACAGAGAATCCGGAGAACAGGAGCAAGACAAGGCATAAAGGCATCTCAGGAAGTTCTGCTGTAGTAGACAGAGACCCTGCTTTGGCCGAGAAAAGAGTAGTAACAACAACAACGAAGAAACTTCCTGCCACTTATTGAGCTACTGTTTGCTTGGAACTGAGCCACACACCAAGATCACTTAAAGAAAATCAGCATCCAAATGGTTTTCTAACCTGGAAAATGAAGGAACATCTAACACACAAAGCAGCTAACGAATTACCAGCTGGTATCATCTGCATCAGGGGCAAAAGTAGAATTTGAAACTGCACCTGGATCTGGAGTCTTCCAGAAGCACCTGCGAGGCTCCTCCCACCAGGCTTCCTTGTGCAGTGAGAAGTGTCGGCCGTGAGTGTGCCCCAGCTCCGCCGTGCCAGTAACTTCGGGTTCCAGAGAGGTTCCCTCTAGAGTCACCAGCGAGGTCTTGACCAGACGAGACCTTAGCCAGGGATTGGTGCTGTGTTTGGATCTCTCACCCAGCATTTAAGATTACACCAAAAAAGATCTTTGTAGTTCACCTGGGCTTTCCCTGGCTATCAGAATTGTCACCCAAGCAAGGCACAGGCTGGATTTTAATTATCATTTCTTTTTCAAAGATTTGTTTTATTTATTTATTTTTTTTAAAATTTTTTTGACGGGCAGAGTGGACAGTGAGAGAGAGAGACAGAGAGAAAGGTCTTCCTTTGCCGTTGGTTCACCCTCCAATGGCCGCCGTGGCCAGCGCGCTGCGGCCAGCGCACTGGGCTGATCCGATGGCAGGAGCCAGGTGCTTCTCCTGGTCTCCCATGGGGTGCAGGGCCCAAGCACTTGGGCCATCCTCCACTGCACTCCCGGGCCACAGCAGAGAGCTGGCCTGGAAGAGGGGCAACCGGGACAGAATCCGGGGCCCCGACTGGGACTAGAACCAGGTGTGCCAGCACCGCAAGGCGGAGGATTGGCCTAGTGAGCCGCAGCGCCGGCCCAAAGATTTGTTTTATTAATTTAAAGGCAGAGTGACAGAGGGTTGGGAGGGGAGTAAAGGGGGAGGGAGGGAGGGAGAGAGTCCATCCCCTGTTTTACTCCCCAAATGGCTGCAATGGATAGGGCTGGCTGAAGTCAGGAGCCTGGAGCTTTACCTTGGTCTCCCACACAGATGACAGGCATCCAAGTACTTGGTTATCTTCCACTCCTTTCCCATATGCATTAGCAGTGAGCTGGATTGGAAGTGGAAGAGCTGGGACTTGAACTGGCACTCAAATATGGAATGCTGGTGTCACAGGCAGTGGCTTAACTTGCAACATCACAACACTGGCCAATCTCCATTGGCATTTGTGTGCTCACAGCAAAAATGAGTTGAGGCAGGCAAAAACCAGGATATGCTAAAGAGAGAAGGAAATTTAGGAAAAAAAAACAAACTTAGAAAACAAATAGTAACTATCAAAGAGATGCAATATAACGTCAAGTAAATTATTTAATAGGGAGAGGGAGAGGGAGGGAGGGGGGAGAGAGAGAAAGAACAGTGTGTTAGAAGTTAGCATCAGATAATAAAAACTGGTCTTTATTAAATTTGACTGTTACAACAGCACCAAGACAGATAATGTAAGCAGCAATTGCCGAGTTCTAAGCCAGATCACAGATTCGTCTTTTAAAATCAATTTTTGCTAGTTCTATGTAAGCCAGGTGACAGCTGAGCTCACCCAATTTCTCAAAATGAGAATGCACCCAGGGTGGGCGTTTGGCGCAGTGGCTAAGATACTACTTGGGAAGCTGCACCCCCATCAGTTCCTGGCTCAAAGCCAACCTACACTTCCTTTCCAGCTTCTTGCTGGTGTACACACTGGAGGCAGCAGGTGATGGCTCAAGAACTTCAGTCCCTGACAACAGGTACGGAGTCCCAAGCTCCTGGCTTAGGTTGTTCCAGTCTTCGCTGCTGAGGGCATCTGAGGAGTGAACCAGCTGATGGAAGATCTCTCTCTCCCTCTCTCTCTTCCAAATAAATATGTTTTTTCAAGCACATGAACACAGCCATGTGATCCCTAAATCCCAGGTACTGCAGAAAATCTAGGGTCCTTGCTGTGACTCGAGTACTTCCTAGGGATCTGCTTCCTCACGTTTCCCCAGGTTCCCACTGAATTCTCAGTTATGCACGCCTACATTTTCACCGCCCTCTCCTTTGTCCTACACCTACACAGACATAGAACGGAGCTGCTTTTGTTTGTGTCAAACCCTTTATGGAAGGCATGCACAGGTGCGTGTTTATACGTGTGTGTGTGTGTGTGTGTGTATCTGTGAGTACAGCAGCTAGTACTAAAGTTTAGCAGCTTTGATTGTGGAAAAATATACATCTCATAAAACTGACCATTTCAGCTATTTAAAAATGTAGAGCTCAGGGGCAGGAAGTGCATTCTCAGTGCTGAGCAGCCATCACGGCCATCAAAGGGGCTTTACATCATGCAGGAGGAAAGCCCTGTACGGAGAATAGCAGATCTCGTTTCCCTGCCAGTCACTGGGCTACACACCAGGCTTCTGAGCTCCCCGAGACTCGCCTCCCTGGACTTTTCTAGCCCTTCCCGTGCGGAACCACCCAGCACCACCTCCACCCAAGTCCAGGCCTTTGTGAATCGAACAGCTCAGCAGTGTGCTCTGCAGAAGGATGAAGACGCTTCAAAAAGTTGATGCAAAATGGAATTGCAAGTTTGCTTTGGAGCAAAAGCCTCTTGCTTGGAGTTAGTGCATAGTCTTTTTGTGATAGGCGTCTTCCATGAATTGTCTGAAGACTTCTTAAAATGCTGCCTAGTCGTCACCCGCTCTTCAGTAGAAGAGCATAATGACACAGGGGGCTGCAGGCCCCCTGTCTGCTCACCCAGATTCCACCAGGCAAAAGGAGACAGGAAGAGAATTTCCTGATGTTGATGACGAAGGCCAGTCCGCAGCAGCCAGAACCGTTCATTGTCAGTTTAGGCTTAAGATGAACCAAAAACAGGAAAAAAAAATCATTGCTGTTGTGGTTTCTAAAATATAAAAGCTGGAATAGATGCTTTCAGCCCAAAGCTACGCACGAATCTAAGCCCAGTTTTCTCTTTGTGGGTCCGGACCAACCTGACGGGTCCCTTTATAATAAGAGCCAATGGGAGGTCAGCCCAACCAGTCCTAATTGGGGGCAGCGCTCAGTTTGGCCCCCGTCTGAGCTTCTTCTCCATGGAAAGTCTTCGAAGCCATCCCCAACACCTCCAATGCAGATTGATGTCCCTCCCCTTTGCTGGTCAAACATCCAGCATTTTACTCTGCCAAAGGATATAGAAAATTAAACCAAGAGTTAAAATACTGTAAGATGACTTCCCTCCTGGACTTGGAAACTTGGGGACCCTGGGTCTCTTTAATGATTCTCAGCCAGGGTGTGCGTCCCCAGGGAGAGGAAGGACCACATCTGGAGAGAGACTCTGATGATCACAACCAGGTGGAGGGTGCTACTGGCATCCAGTGTGCACAGCCAAGAACAATCCTCAGCTCTCCACACAGCAGAGCTTAGAACCCTCACAGGAAAAGGTTACTTGGCCCAAAATGTGAATATTGCTGAGTCTGAAAGACCTTAATATTAAAGCTATTTATTTAGCAAATTTTGAATAAGTATTATCTATTCACCACACCTGGTGTAAAGGATCAGAAATGCCTTGTGCCTGATTCTTTAACTGTTTTTGTGGTAACAGTACAGACTGAACATCCCTAATATGGAAATTCAAGATCCAAAATGATCCTACATCTGAAACTTTTGGATGCCACAAGAGGAAGATTCCCCATCAGTCCTCATGTGATACATCATGCTCAAAATGCAGGCACACAGAAAACATTGTATAAAATTCCCTTCAGGTTATGTGTGTACGATGTGTGTGAGGCATACATGAATTCTGTGTTCAGACATGGGTGTCCTCTCAATTTGAAATTAAAAAATCCCAAGGCAGAAACGTGCCTGTTCCTAAGCACTTTGGATAAGGGGTACTCAGCTGCAGTAAACACTCAGTGAGCATGAAGAGGTCCAGGGTGCTGTGTTAAGTCCTTCATGTATGTGGTGTCATGTTATGTCCTCTCCACATTAGATCTGTGACACCACTGTCACCTCTACCTCTTTTCTGTTTAAACAAATGCACAGTGGACTCTCTCAACATCTGACTTAGTTTTCCTGGTTCCTAGCCACCATACACAACTGCCAACCAGTTAAAAGCCACTGGGAATCCCAGGAGGGCTGGTCTCTCGATAACAGACTCTCAGCCTATAATCTCAAGGATGACCTGTGCTATGGTGGGTGGCTGTGGAGATGTAAGCTCATCACTTCAGTGGACAGGGGAGACAGGGAATCTGAAAAGAGGCCATGATTACAGGGGTCTAGAAGGCCAAATTATCCCCCAGGGGTGAAGAGCCTTTCTTGAAGACCCTTGGCAGGAGAGAGAGAGAGAGAGAGAGAGAGAGAGAGAGAGAGTGTGTGCGCGTGCACTGGGGAGGAGGGAACTTAATGGAGTACAGAAAACAGAAAGAGAATCCGGGGAGATGGTATTATCGAGAGCCTGGACAAATAGCAAAATGGAATTTCTTGGAATCTCCGTCTACCCCTTTATAGTAAATGTTTAACTTTTTCACACAAGAACTTTGTGTGCCTTGTTTTACCAGGATCCTCTGAGAAGGTCAGGATCTTGGGGAAATACCTTTAAGTCGGAATGGAGAAACAGCTGGGAAGCCGGGAAACCCACCAGACCCTGGTGCTGCTGTGACCCCAGGGAAAGAAAGAGGGTTGAGTAGACCCACAGACTTAGACTCAGCTCAGAATCAGACTTCTAACTCGGTGCAGCATAAGGACCTGCTCTGCCCACTCACCGGCTCGGAGCAGCCCACTACAAGTGTGGATTAGACACAAATGCAGGAGCGGAACTCAACGCCATCTCCCTCCTTGTAGCTGGATATTTCTGAGATGCATTTGCATGGCCACCACACTAGGTGCTTTTCACTGTTGAAACACAGACGAATGCTCTGCCTCCGATTCAACCAAACAGGCACGAACTCAAACACATGCCCTCCAGGCAAGCCCTGTGCCACCTGCCTGCCCTCTGAATGGCACCTGAGCGTCACTTTGTGGTAATAGCTTAAAACCGGTGAGCTCATCTGCTTCTAGGGCATGCCACAAATGCCCTGTGTACAGTTGATCTTCTTCCATACCCCTCACCCTCAGCGACCTATTCTTTGCTCTTGCTTCATAGTAAAACCTGGATCTCAGCTTTGATTGTCTGGTCCTCCTGTTTGTTCCTGCAGTCAGCAGTCCCGGGATAACAAGCTATAAACACTGCAATCATGTGTAAACAGTACCTGTCTGAGATGAGCTCTAAGCAAAGGAAGCTGCATAATCGTCTTTCTTTTATTCCGATGGACCCTACCTGTCTTTCTTACAGCGCTGTGGATGATGGGAGGGGTGTGCCTGAGCTGCTGGACCCAGGCCAGCCAGCTGGGAGTCCTCTGGTCAGACCTGGGAGAGCAATCAGGCAGGGCAGAGGTGAGGAGCTCTCAGGATCCTACCTGAGGGCTGTGTAGGTGGCCGCAGGGCACTTGACTCAGATCCAGGAGAACCACCTGGCTTCAAGCTGGCAGGGCGCCAGTTTCAGGGGGTAAGCTTGCCCTGAATGACGGTGTCTGGGCTCGGTCCATGCTTCATTATTCTGTGTCTCTTTAACATTAATTCCTCAGTGAAAGATGTTTGAAACCTAAGCCTCCCTAGCCTCCCTCCGCATTTTATATTTAGTTGCAGGCACTTGCCCCTGTTGAGAACAGGAGAGTCTGGCTGGTAAGACAGTCACTGCTGGAAACTGAATCTCCCAGCAATGCCAGGCATAGCTGTTGAAATACTGAAGCTGGTCTCGGGTCTACAAACTAACGAAAGAGCAAACCTATTCATCTTGTCTAGTGTCCAGGACTCGCCTAAGGTAGTGAATGAGGGAAAGAGGGTTTCTGAACCATGTCTGGCACACAGACATCTAAGAGCTGTCTTCCAGCCTGTATGTGGGCTAGCACAGTAGTTCTCAAAGTGGGGTGCCCAGACCGGCAGCAGCCAAGTTACCAGGAAACTCAAGAGAACTGCAGATTGGCGACACACCCACACCTCCTGAAGGAAGAAGAGCTTGGTGGTGGTGGGCGAGGCGGGGGGATGCAGTATCTGTTTTAACAAGCTCACCTGGTGACTCTGATCCCCACCAAGGCTTGAGAATCCCTGTGACAAAGGCTTGTTTCACAAATAGCCAGAATATAAAACAGTTTGCTTAATTACATAACAGTCCTAACATGCCTTACCACAGTGTATTTGTTCAAATATTTTTTTAAAGATTCACTTATTTATTTGAAAGGCAGAGTTACAGAGAGAAAGGGAGAGACAGGGAGAGATCTTCCTTCCACTGGTCCACTCCCCAAATGGCCCACAACAGCTAGGGATGGGTCAGGCCAAAACCAGCAGCCTGGAGCTTCTTCTGGGACTCCATGTGCATAGCAGGGACCCAAGTGCTTACCCTCTTCCACTGCTCTCCCTGGCACATCAGCAGGGAGTTAGAGCTGAAGCAGAGCAGCCGGGACTCTAGATGACACTCATATGGGATACCAGCATTGCAGGCCCCAGCGTCTTAACCCCTACGCCACAATGCCTCCCCCTCAAATATCTCTTCAAGTACTACTACATGCCGCACCCTACACTCATCGCAGGAGGATGTGATGCTAAGTGAAAGGAGACATGGCCTTTGGTCTCACAGACTTGCCTTCAGGTCACAAATATTATTAATCAGACACAAACACATCTATATCAGTACCACCTATTTAAGTTACTTCAATAAAATATGCAAGGTTGATTTTTAAAACAATTTATTTGAGCAGGTATTGTGGTACAAGGGGATAAGCTGCTATTTCAGACATCCATATTCAAGTAGGAGCACCTGGGTTTAGTCCCACCTCCACTTCTGCTCCACTTTGCTGTTAATGCATACCCTGGAAGTAGCAGACCATGGCTCAGGCACTTTGGTTCCTGCCACTCATGTGTGACACTCAGAGAGAGAAAGAAAAAAAAAAATCTTCCATTCGCTGGTTCACTCCCCAAGTGGCCACAACAGCCGAGGCTGGTTCAGGCTAAAACCAGGAGCGTCGAACCCTAGCCATGTCTTCCACATGGATAGTAGGGGCCCAAGTACTTTGGCCAACTTCCACTGTTTTCCCTGGCGCATTAGCAGGGGGCTGGATTCTAAGCAGAGCAGCGGGACTGCAACTGGCACTCTGATATAGAATGTCAGCTTTACAAGTGTTGGTTTAAGCTGCTGCACCACCAGTGCTGGACCCCTAACATTCATTTTATAATAATAATAATAATGGGAGTGACTGTCGAACCTGTTGTCATTATGTTTTATAAAAATTGGCTAACGGCACGAATACATCTCTTAGTAAGTGTACATATATCCTCAGAACTGCTTCAAGAACTTTTGTTTTCTCTCTGCTTGACCCTCTGAGAATGTAAGAGCAAACAGCATGTTGTGAATTCTGTGTCCTAAAAAAAGTAATTTCAGGATTAGTAACTCAAAAGGTGCTCCCAGCCAAAAACAACGAGATGGCTCTAGCTTGGAGGAAGTCACGGAACCTGAGATATTGTCTGAGATATTATACACATGACAAGGGGCTCATCCTAATGAACAATGCAACCAGATGCAGTGTTTATGGGGACTCCAAAAGCCTCCCTAGAGAGACAGCAGGCACCATCATCCTGCAACACGCCTCTCTTCACATTGTAACCACTGCGGAATAAGGTGTCGCGCAATTAACAGCATCTTTGAAACACTGTGATGATGCAGAGGAACAATGACTAGAAGGTACTGGGTGCTTTGTGCTGGAGAAATCCTAAGCATCTGTCTGCATTAGCCACTGAATCCTCGTGGGGATCATAGGAAGAGAAAGGTACCGTTGTTTGCCCCCATTTTACAGAGAAAGAAACTGAGGTCAAACAATCCATTGTTACCTATTGAAGGCCCCTTGAGTGCTGAATGATGAAGCTGGGATTCAGAAAAAGGCTTTTCTGACTCCAGACTTGGCTTGCAAGAGGAACCAGAGACAGTTTTTAGGTCTCTCCCTCCAACCAAGGAATAATAACTCTTCTTTTTTATTGTAAAAAAAAATAGTCAAGAAACATCATGTAGTCACATCCTTAGACAAAAGGATGTGAATTTTGTCAGTTAAAAAATGAAGTGTGAGTTATTATTAACTGCTGTTGTTGCTAAGGAACAAGAGAAATAAAATAAATAGAAAAAACTGGAACAATAAAACTTTTGGAAACTGAGTCCCATTGTGTGTCAATCTCAGTGTTTTTGTTTTGTTTTGTTTTGTTTTTTGCCAAATCTAAATACAACTTGGACATTCAAACTATTTTAATGTAACCTGACTCACTCTACAAACTAAACTGCTGCTATCTAATTCAACTGAGTCAACAGTTTAAAGCATTAAACTACCGAAATTCTAAAAACTTCTGCATCCCCCTTGAACCTTCCACAGTGTCGGACCTGGAATGCATTCTCCACACTGGAGACTCTGGGAAGAACGGTGGGGAATGCAAGGAAGAAGACAAAAGAAAGCCAACAATGGCTCGGGGACCCAGTGGCACCAGACCTCTCATCTACCGCATCTTTTTTTTTCAACTCCAAGGAATCCCCATGGGCCCGAGTAGGTTGCCTGGGAAACTCTGGTCTGTATAACCTGACCACATGTCATCCTAAGACATATGGAAGGGCCCGGTAGCCATAGGCCTGTCATGGGCATGTCACTCCGGTCTGCACACTTCATGTTCTCCGAGCTCCGAATTTAAACTCAGCTACTCATCAGAAAGGGAAGGTGTCACAAAATCAAACGCGGAATGTCCTAAACTCAACGGGTGGATTTCAAAACATGGAACACTGGGCTCGCATGCACCCAGGCAAAACAAACAAACAAACAAGGCAGTTTGTTCCCCTGTCTTCTCTGTGGTCCAATTCTCTGTGGTTCCCCCTCTTCAGTTCTGTTCCCCTGTCTTCTCTGTGGTCCAATTAATCAAAGCAGAATGGATCTCAAACCAGCAGCCACTTGCCAAACCTGCAGGAAAATATCTGATTCTGATTAGGAAATAAGCACCTCCCCAAACAGGAAGTGTTATGGAGAAAGAGGAACATTTTCTGCCCCCAAATTACAGCAATTTGAACTCCTCCCCTGAACTGCTGGTAAAAAAAAGACTAAAGGCTGGAAACTGAGTATCCGTTAAGTCAGATTTTATTTCAAACAGCAGATATGAAAATGGACAAATCACCTCTTAAAAATTTAGGAGTGCTATTTGCTTTGTCTCTGATTTTACAGCAAATAATTATGACATATTCTTGGGTGGTAGAGGTTTGAGTTAAACTGTGTACTCCTTTACACAGTTTTATCCAGCTTTTTTTCCTTACATGCGAAAGCTTCAATAGCTAACAGGAAGGCACCTCAAAAAGTATGTGCCAAGTGGAAGTAAAAGAGAAGTTTATTCTGGGGCAAATTTGAAATAGAAGCCTGATTTTTGTGCAGCATGTTAAGCTCATGTATGCAACACCAGCATCCAGTATCCAGTATCAGAATGCCTATTCAAGTCCCGGCTGCTCTGCCTGCAATCCAGTGTTCTGCTAATGTGCCCAGGAAAGCAGTAGATGACTCGAGTACTTGGGACCTGCCACCCACATGGGAGACCTAGACGGAGTTCCATACTCCTGGCTTCCACCTGACCCAGCCCTGGTCCTGTGGCCATCTGGGGGAAGGAGGCAGTGTTTGAAAGATCTCCATCTATTTCTGACTCTCTCTCTCTCTCTCTCTCTCCCTCTCTCTTTCTCTTTCTCTCTCTCTCTCTAACTTTGTATTTCCAAAAAATACTTTTAAAGTTTTTGAAATACATGCATATTAGGGGTTTTCAAAACATGCATGGAAAATATGTGCTGTAATAAAACTATGCATGGATTTCAAAATCTTTTCACACTAAAGTAAACTTATCTTTTCATTTTTCGCAAACTTTTTGAAGTACCCTCTTGCTAATTAATTCAATTTTGATTTTACAAATTTTTTATTTTGTGAGTCTTTGTGCTGCCATTCAGAAGCTGGTTTACACAGTCTCTAGGCGACTTGGTAGTGGAATAAGAACTGCATGGTTGGGGCTGGCGTTGTTGCACTGCAGGGTAAGTCCCTGCTTGGAACACCTGGATCCCACATCAGAGTGCCTGGTTCCACTCCTGGGAGCCCATGCTTCCGATCCTGCTGATGTGCCTGTGAGGTGATAGACGATGGGCCAAGTACTCAGGTTCCTGCCATGCACACGGGAGTCCTGGATGGAGTTCCTGGCTTCTGGCTTTGGTCTGGACTGGCCCTAACTACTGAGGGCATCGGAGGAGTGAACCAACAGATGAACGATATATGTCTGTCTCTTCCTCTCTATCTCTGTCACTCTGCCTTTTAAATAAATAAATACATCTTTAAAAAAAGAGAGAACTAACTAATTTAGATGGCGAGGTCAGAATTCCAACCCTGACTGCTACTTGCTGCCTGCCACTCACTTTACACCCTTGAGGCCTATGCTCATCAAATGCAAAATAGAAATACTTCACCTGACCACTGAGGATTGAAACAGCCTGGTGAAGTGAGTCCTCTGTCCAAGGACACACACCAAGCTCTCAGCCTGGCTCTGTTTGGGGAGGAGGGTGCGATTTGTAAAGTGTAGAAGAATGTGTTGGCCAGGGTGGGCGTCAGTACGTGGGGCAATGGAAGATTCCCATTTAGTTAGTAGTTGACATACTTCAACACTTTCGAATGGGGTATCTTCAAATGAACAGGCCTTCATATAGGCTAAAAAGAAGTTTAAAACTGAAAACAAGATAAAACATGTCTTCGGAAGGAATCCTTGGCCTTTGATTTGCATCCTGAAGCAAGAGGAACCAACTAGAATTCACGGCCTGTGTCATTGTCCCCCAGGACTGTTGGCACCACAAAGAGTGTGCTGTGGAATGGCGCTTCAGAAATCCTGGCTCAACCAAGGCTCAAACTGTGCAGCCGAACAGCCTGAAATCTTGAAACACAAGAGGCAGGCAGGTAGGCAGATAGGAGGGGTAGGACAGGCAGGTAGGCAGGCAGGTAGGGCAGGCAGGTAGGGAGGCAGGCAGGTAGGACAGGCAGGTAGGCAGGCAGGCAGGTAGGACAAAGCAAAAGGCAAGAAAAATGGCAGACACGCCGTCGCTCTGTGTATCACAGCCACAGTCACACACTAGTACTGTGGATCGTTACCCTTTAGGGTAATTTTGTTGTAGTCTGGAAACTGTGCTTAGCATTCTTTAGGGAACGCTTCATCCAGTGTTTGCTCAACAATTTGAAGATGGTGTGTCATGAACGTCCCCGTTTTGCACAGGGGAAAACTGAGGCTAGAGAGGGGAGCTGCTACGGACACAGAGTTAGCAAGCTGAACGCTGGAAGCGAAACCAGAGCAATCTGGAATGCCATGTGGGACTACACAGCAGGAAGTCAACCGTCCCGAGGCAGAGCACTTGGCAAATGGGTTCTTTCTGAACAAAGTTGAATTTCTGGTGGCCTTGGCTTTTGGTGCTGTGAGTGATGAGACAGGACTTGGGGTTTAACCTCTGTCTCAGTAACGGAAAGAGCGAAGAATCTTTTCCACAAATTTGTGATAGATGATAGATGACTTTTTTTTTGGACAGGCAGAGTTAGACAGTGAGAAAGAGAGACTGAGAGAAAGGTCTTCCTTTTTCCTTTGGTTCACCCCCCCCAAGTGGCCGTAGCGGCCGGTGCCATTGCGCCAATTTGAAGCAAGGAGCCAGGTGCTTCTCCTGGTCTCCCACACTGGTGCAGGGCCCAAGGACCTGGGCCATCCTCCACTGCCTTCCTGGGCCACAGCAGAGAGCTGGACTGGAAGAGGAGCAGCTGGGACAGAATCCAGCACCCCTACCGGGACTAGAACCCAGGGTGCCGGCGCCGCAAGGCGGAGGATTAGCCTAGTGAGCCGCGGCACCGGCCAATAGATGACCTTCTATTCTCTGCCTACTAAGAAGAAATCCAAGATGCATGTGAACAGATCACTGCCTTGTTGGCTAACTACTCGCTCCTTCTTCCTTAAGTCAAGCAGAAACCGGTTGCCCTAGGAAACTGCACTCCTGCCCCTAGTTCTTGCATTTGGAGACCCACATAATTATGACTTTCAGATGAAAATGTGAAAATGTTTCAGATCTATGAAGGCAATGCTCTGTCCACAGTAAATTTGGATGCTGTCTCTGAAGAGCTTGGCCTCAGACAACTGACTGTCCTGGACTCCAACCTTGGGTTGGCCCTTTGGGGGCTGTTAATCTTTGGGCAAGTTTCTTAAATAATGAGTCCTAGTCCTTTCACATACAGGTTGATGGATACAGTGCCCCATGCCACAGGTTTGTGAGAACAAATATAAAGTCCCAGCCCGACACTGTGCCAAGCACAAAGCAAGTGCCTCCAATATGCTGGTTTGCTTTGCCCGTCGCCTCTCTTGCTGATTTCCCGCTAATATTTTTATAAATCTCTTGAAATGTGAGACTCCTTTCTAGACGCAGTATGCCAGGTGTCCTCAGAGGCAAAGGACATAAACTCTGATTTTTTTAATTTAAATGTTGTCATCATTCCAAAACCCTACATTGGCCCTGAAAATGGACTTTTACAAAGTCCCTTTTTCCTGCCTGCTAAAGAAGTTTCAAGTCTCCTGTGTTAAACTTAACGGTTTTTCTATTAACCTCCAATGCAAGAATACCTCTCCCCTGCTGCATTCTCTTTTCTAGTTTTCGGTCCCTGTTCCCTGCTGCTGGCCTCATGGTGTCTTGCTTCTGACAATTGCGTTCCTTGCAATCCCTGCCTCCTTTGCGGCAGTTGGAAATATGATAAGCACACTTACAACCCATGGCACTGATAAAAAAAAAAAAAAAAAAAAAAAAAAAAAAAAAAAAAACAATGACACCCAGGACCAGGCCGGGGAGTGATCCCCTGCCATGTCATGTCACCGGACCGCAGACCTCCCTCCAAGCTGGGGAACAGTCATTAATCAACCCTGGCTGGCCAGAGGGGCTCAGCCGGTCATGATCGCGTCCAGCAGCGGTCCTCCTGTCCACTTCCCATGTCCTTGGTGTGCACACACGGCCATCAGGAAAACCATCAAACACTCCACTGAAACCCAGACACACGGGGCTGCTGGTCTACCAACCTCGTAACAAAACCAGCTCTGTTGGTCGTAGAGCCATCTTAACACAAAAACGTGAACTGCGTTACTATCCACACTCCAACGGTCACAAAGGCTCAGCCATGGCAGCATCGACATCAAGCCCCGCGGGGAAGACAGCTTTTGCAAAAAAGGGGAAATCAATTCTTGGGTTTCCAGAAGGCACTTAGACAGCCTGCATTTGAGAACATTAATAAGCGTTGCTCGTTCCAAGGCATCCTTCCTCTCCTCTAATAAGACTGCAAAGTTACAGAACATCACCCTCATGAATCTTAGCTCCTGGAACTGCTTTCACAAGCCCTGAAGCAAGAGAGCTGTTTTATGCCTGTGATCATTATCTTATTTCCTTTCTACTGTATACTTTCTGCTTCTCAAAAATGTATTTGATCTTCTCTGGGAGCAGACCAAGCCACGCAGCTTCCTTCCAGATAGGGTGAGGAAGGAAAGCGGGTAGCACTACCTTGTTCTTTCACCCGGCAGCTCTTAGCTCTTTATTCTTCTCCCTCTCATCATTTCTAGTTTCTGTGCTAAGTTTCAAATGGACAAATATGGCTAAGGAGACTTTTTAAAATTTTTACATTTCCACACATTTCTTTAATAACCTCATCTAAGCACAGTAACAAAGAGAAATCAGTCTTTGTTTATGTGGATTCACATTTTGCCAATTTGTAATCACGGACAGTTTATATTTTGACATGACTATCAAAAATATACCCTTTTTGGGCTTTTATGTAGTCTAGAGATAAGATTTAAGTTGGTTTCCATATATCCATTGCTGGACTATAAAGTAGATTTTTATAAAAGATTTCTTTATTTATTTGACAGAGAGGACTGGACCAGACTTAAGCCAGGAGCCACGTACTCTATATGGGTCTCCCATGTGAGTGGCAGCAATTCAAACATTAGGTTGTCACCTGCAACTCCCAGGTGCACTAGCAGGGAGCTGGATCAGAAGCAGAGTAGCTGGGACTTGTACCAGGCACTCTGATATGCGATGTGGGCACCCTAAGCTTTGTCTCAACCACTGTGCTAAATGCCTATTCCCAAGCATTCTGTCTGAGTACAGACCTTGATCTTCTGAATTCGTCCTGCCAAGCCTGACATTGGTGGCTTGTATATACTTAGATAGCACACAAGTTGTGACACTTGATACATTCATTTTCCCAGTGGTAAAAAGAAAATAATTTTATTTATTTTTATACCTCTTTATTTGAAATAGTGCAATTAGATTTTGTGAGGTGGCAACCGTACATTATTTTTCCCCACTCCTAGGTACTACAATTGTCAAAAAGTTGCTTATGATGGCAATTTCATTGCAGCCATGTAAAAATCTAAAAATGGCAGCTCCAAACTCTGTAGCAATGCATGCAAAGTAGTCAGTTTTCAAAATTCACCAAATTTGCCCACACATTAAAAAACAGAGAGAGAATTTATGCCAAACATGATTGTTACGATTGCTCCTGTGGGCAGAGGCAAAGATGAGTAAGACAGGGCCGTTCTGTCCAGAGATATATAACTGCTGAGGGATAATAGAGGAAATCTCGAAAAAACAAACCAAACCAAAAAAACCCACAGAAATAGGAGGCAGAATGTGGAAAATGCCATGGGCACTTAGAGGCTAGAGAAATGAATTAGGGATTTAAAATTCCCTGCTCATGGCTGTAAGGGGTAGTGGAGTTCAGAGTGATTAAGACTTATCAAAACCCCAAAGAGACATTTTTCTGCTGCTCATAAGAAAATAGTGCCAAATAAGGTTAATTCTTGGGGAATCAGAAATAAACTCTTCTCCCTAGAGAAGGGTCTTCGCTTACTCTTTGTTTTTGAAAAACAGAGATTGTGCTGAGAAATGCAACTATTTGGGAGTTGTGCTGTGGGAGAATATTGTGTGTGTGGGGTGGTGCTTTTGCATGTGGGTGGTGCTTTCCCAAGAGGGTGAGTGTGGTCTGGGATGCAGGATGCTGGGATTTGGGCTGGGTTCCTCAGACTCCTGAGGACACGGGATGTGACTTGGACCTGGAACCACTACGTCTCCTAGGTTTTGCCATTCAGCATAAGGGACTGTGCAAGAAAACTTGTCGTTCTGATCTTTGTCTGGCAAGTCTACCGAAGACCAAGGGTTTGCATGGTCCTGTTTCTTCTCCATCACCTAGAAATCTGGTTAGTCCCGGATCTGGAGAATGGAATGTCTGCTTTGCATTCCTTTCCAGGATAGCTGGTCAGGGTGCCTGCTGCCTTAGCTTGTGAGCAACATTGTTTATTGATCTTGGGTAATTCTGGGAGCCTACATTCCAGGACAACTTGTCAAAATACTGGTCACATGAATATGTTACTTGATTACCCCCTCATGTCTGCCAAGTAGTCCGTGAATTTGATACATAAGGAAATATAAACTGCATCCCTTTTTTCAGTTTTACCTTTTCTCCCAGTAATGTTAAACTATTATGTCATTCAACTTTGCTGATTAATCTTGAAATACATAACACAATTGGTTTAAAGAGGAAGTTGGGAGACTGGGGTGCAAATCTTGACTCTGTCACTAAGAGCAAATAGGGTAGACCCAGGAGTGTGCTTTTCCATGCTGTGAGTTTCAGTCTCCTCCTAGATCCTAAAATCACAGGTCTCGTTTGCCAATCAGATGTCAGCTTCTCAGAGAGAGAGTGCTCCCAACCATTTGATTTCAGCACTCCTTTCTTATATGTAATATCCCATTACACTCACATTCTGACATTCCCTTACTATTTATGTTTATTTTATATTTCATGTTGCTGACATTACCCTGTTTGTTTATTTCCTGCATCCTTTAATAAGAACGTAAATTTCAGGAGAGCAGCAGCTTCTTCTGCCTTATTTAGTGGCTGGCACATTGTCAGGCTTAGGGTAAGCGATAAAAAGAAAAAAACAGTTTGTTGAAAGCAAAGTGAAATGAATGGGATATGGCAACGGACTGTTAGGTGTAACACCCAAAGTACAAGTACCAGCAATTAGGAGAACCGCTAAGCCGCACTTCAACAGTATTCACAGGCTGGTACACCAAAAGACATTATCAAGACAGTGAAAAGATGGCCTGTGGAGTGGGAAAAACAGCTCAAGTCATAAGGATTTAAGGTCTGAAATATCCAAAAACTATTACTCAATGACAAAAAGACCAACAGCACAATTGAAAAATAGGCAAAGGACTTGAATAGACATTTCCCCAAATAAGATACATGGATGGCCAACAGGCACGTGGGAAGGTGCTCATTCGCATTGGTCATTAGGCAAGCGCCAATCAAAACCACAGTGAGATACTATTCTACATGCACCAGGGTGGCTATACTCAGAGAAAAAAAGGGAGTGGAGAACAAGTGTCAGTGAGGATGTGGAGAAACTAGAATCTTTGTGTGTTGCTGGTGGGAATGTAAAATGGTGTCACTGCTCTGGAAAATAGTCTGGGATTCCTCAAAAGCTGCACATGGGACTACCACATGACCAAGAATTGCACTCTTATATACCTGCAAGAACTGAAAACGGGACTAAAACAGGTACTCATACACCAATGTGCATTGCAACAATATTTACGGTAGTCAAAAGGTAGAAAAGCCCAAGGACCTGCCAAAGAATGGACAAACACAGCACAGCAGATCCATACAACAGCAGGATACTCAGCTGTGAGAGGAAGTGAGTTCTGATACTGTGACGTGGATGAACCTTGCAAACCGTACGCTCAGTGAAAGGAAAATATTGTGTGATTCCACTAACAGGAAATGCCTATGATAGGAAAACCCACAGATACAGAAAATGTAGAGAGAGAGGCTAAGAGAAGTTGGTAGCAGGGAGTGATCCCTTCATGGTTAAAGTTTCTGTCTGGGTCACAAAAACGTTTTGGGAAGTAGTGGAGAGAGGGGGACAACATTATGAATGTAATTCATGTCCCTGAATTCTACACTTAAAATGGGTCAAAACAGTAAGTTTTATGTTATATTAATATTTTACTAGAAGAATGTTTTTTAAACTTTAAATGAATGTGAATGAGTTATGACACCATTTTATCTTTTCCCAGGTAAAGCTTCTATTATATTAATATTTGAAATAACTGATGCTATATTTAGGAGGTTTGTTTTTCCTTTTTGAATTTATTTCTAGTGTGGTTTGGAGGAATATCAGTATGATCTTTATATAATGTTTGTACAGTGAATGAATGCATTGACTCAAAACACCTATCAATTATTACAGGAATCTAACAGTGCATTTATCACTTATTATGTGCCATGTCCAGCAAATACACTGCACAGAGAATCTATTGCTCAAAAAGTTTTTCCCTTAGTGAGGGAAATCACAGATCCCTAAAAACACTGTTGTGTACATGAAAATGTCTCCAATTTGGGGGCTTCTGAACCTGTACTATTCCTCCTTGGAAGCAAGCTTTAAAATCATGTATTTTAGGAAGCTTTTTCAGAATCCTGGACCAGCTGAAGCTCCTTGTCAAAGGCTCCAACCACAGGCTGTGCCTTTTTCATAATGCTCCTTCAGAAGGGTACCCCTCGCACAACATGTGTACACGGTAGGTTCTCAATAAAAATGCATTAAAGGGTGTTATAAAGATTGCAAATAGTAAAGATCGATTAGCATAACTCTGCTAGCGCATCATGACAAATTATAGCAATTTAACTTCATATGGAACACCAAAACCTCTATTTAAATATGGAGGAACTTTCTTTTTCCATCTTTAATTGGCACTCTCCAGCAAAGATAAATTTTTTTTAAAACACAAGCACTTCTTCAACCTGGCACATATTTCTTTGAGTTACTATGGAGAGAAAAACAACCCATGTAATGTATTCAAGGCTCCACTAAGGAATTCTGGTAAACTTCCTCCTCTGATTGTATCTAGAGGTAGAGGGGTGTGTGTGTGTGTGTGTGTAACATACAAATATCTTTTTTTAAATCTAGAAACCTTTTATTTAAGATATCCAAACTTCATGCAACAAATGCCTTTTAATCTTTCCTTTCTGCTTTGCAGATGCTCCAGCTGTTTCCCACAGAATCCAAGCACATGCAGCAAAGAATAACGGGCAGGTGCAGCCTGGTGGAGCCAGAACCTGCCTCTGCAGGCTGGGCTCCCACCTCCTTAGATCCCAAGAGGCTCTCGCAATGTAACCATGGGCATCTTTAATCTTCTGGAGTCTCAGAGTCTTTGTTGTAAGAGCAGAGTCATTGGACCTGCATTATCTGATCGTAGTAAGGGTTAAACAGGACAGGGACGAAAATCTCTCATGAACTCAGGAGGCAAATTAGGCAATTCTCCCCTACCCACCCCCGCCCCATTTCCTCCCTGAGAAAGTTAATGGAGCAATTTGTTGATAATGGGGTCTACACAGCCCCATAACTGGGACCCCCTTCCTGGAAGCTAACTCTAGAATCCGGGAGCAGACACAGTCCTGGAGAAAACACGTGATCCAATTTTTGAGGAGTCACTATTTCATGCAATCCATCAACTCTCAGTGGCTTTTCCTGCTGTTGCAAAACAGCTACGACTATCCTCCTTCCCAAGTGCCCATGCACAGCGCGTATTCAAATTTACTTTGTAAGAAGAAAAACAGAGATTTTTCTACCAAGTCCCTCTGTACTTTAAGTTTACCACTGTCGCCTACTTTTATCGTCATCATCATCAATACTAACCGAATGTATGCAGACCTGCTAAGGGATGTTTTATGTGGCTAGGCATTGCTTGACCTCTATAACTGTCCATGTCCAAATTTGAACTTCTCACTTCACAAGAAGTGGGACTTCCAATGCAGGAGAGAGGAGGCTTGTGCAATGCTTGCTACTAGTTCTAGATGCTTCTGCTCTGTTGGCTCTCCAGGAAGTACCAGGTAGGACTAGTGTTCTTGCTGAACAACTTACCCCTTTTTGGGAGGATATGCAGGAAGCTTGCACTAAAGTAAATGATAATGAAAGTGCATGGTCCTGTGTTTGGCAAGGAAATCTCTCCAATGGCCAGGACTGATTTCAGCTCATCAAAGGAAAAACTGCTTAACTGGGCTTCTGGTTTTCCTGTGCCCTGCTGCAGAAAATGTGGGCCAGCGCCCACTGGCAGGGCTGGAGATGATTTTCAGAAATGCATGAACAAACTAAGAATCAAATCTCAGAGGCTAAATATAACTGAAGAGGAACTCACTTTCTCACTTGCTGATAACATCAAGGAGAAGTTCTGTTTTGGCTCAGGCCAAGGGTGTCTTTAATACTTCTCTGTTAAAAGGGGAGATTAGCAAGAATTAAAGAGAGAACAGGCTCCAGGCTAGAACCTTTGGCAAGTGACAGTATCTAATTAGAAGGTAATTGGAAAAAAAAAAACCAATGAAAATAATACAATGTTTTAAAATTCTTATTGTGGCAAATGATATAAAGATTGCCTTTTATTAAAAAAAGATTCCTTTTATGTATTTCTATCTGGAGAGAAAAGATAATTTGGCTTAAACATAAATATTAAGGAAATGTGAGTACACAGGGTCTTTTGCATGTGTGCTGGGGGATTCAGATATTTTTGTCAGGGGTTCAGTCTGTCTGTAAACTTGGTTTTTTTTTCATCCCTTTATTTCCAACCTGAGGATACAGAACAAATATGGCCAAAACACCCAAAGGCTAGTGTAGGTCCCTGTGGACGTTCCCTTCATGTGTAGAGTTGTAGCTTGCTTTAATTAAATGATCTCTAAGGTCTCTTCAAGTTGTAGCTGCTCACCCTTTGGATGAACAGGGGCTCACAGAGGTAATGGAATTTGCCCAAATTCACAGACCTGGCAAGTGGCAGAGCCAATGTAAGGGCCCAAGGCTCCCTGTCCCCCATCTGCTGAGTGAAGCTGCCCAAGCAATCTGGGGCATATTCCACTCTGCCCCACTTCCAAACGTACTCTCACCCTGCCAATTCTAGCCGGTAGGGATTGGCCAAGTGGGACAAGAGGAGCCTCAGCTTGCCAACTGCAAGGCAGAGACCATCTGGTGTGTGAGAAAGACAAGCGCAATGATGACCTCGGGGATGAGCCCACACCAGTCCAGAGCACGGGAGACCCTGCTGTTCCTTTCTTCCAGGGAGCTTAGCGATGAGCTCTCCCTTCCTGCGACACAGGGGACTCCCCAGTGTTTACTGTTCCCACTGCCTAGACCCAGGGTGGGACTCCTCTGCTTGCTTCCCAGCCCCACCCTGTCTAAACACGCAGCCCCTACCGAGTTCCCCTCAGTCATCCCAGCAAAACTTTACTAAACCCAACTGCTGGTAAAAGCCAAATGCCAGAGGTGTGTGTGTCATCGTGTTTACTAGGTTTGGTCTCACTGATAGTTGAAGATCTACTCACTTCTTAACAACAATAGCAATAGTTTCATGTGAAAAATAAATTGCCATAGGAAAATCATTTCCTGGCTTCCCTTGTCCAAACAGGCACCTGTCCACCCACAGTGCCATGCACGCTGCTGAGTTGCAGATGGGGTATACCCAGAAACCAAAACTCGCCCACACTGCCCTGCCTTGGAGTTCTTAACCTTTTGGTTTTCTTTTTCTAGTCTGTGATCAGGGTAAGGTTGAATTCAGAAAAATCAAGTGCTTTGGTATCAGGAAAAGGAAAACACTGGTTTGTTTTATACACCAGTAAGACAGATTCACTGTGTTCGGCGGGAGCTATGTAAGAAGGCCACCTGTCACGGGACAGAGAATTTACAGAGAAACTTGTATTCAGAACAGAATCTTGGGCACCAGGGTTTGCCCCTTGGCATCTCAATGAATGCTCTTAACTGGAGCAAACAGGAAATGAGAAACCATTTGGATGAGGAACTGTTGGGAAGACAGATTTACAAGACGGGGAGCCGTCCTGTTCTCTTTCTCTTCCTGTCTCCTAAAATGCGGCTTCCATCTGCTCTTTCACTCTCCAGCGAAAAATCTGAGTGACAGTGCATGGAGGCTGTGCCATCAGCGACTGCGGACACCTGACGCCCAGGCAGGGCAGGACAGCCCGGGGATGAAGAGCACCACCGGGACCCTGGCATCCACACCAGGATGTGAGATTTCAGGTGTGTTGCTCAAACTCTTCAAGCTCCATTCCCTTATCTTCAAAAGGGAGATTATAACAAGATCTTCTTCAGGGGTTGGGGAAAGGTCAACAGTACACCCTCAGAATACGCCAGGAGCTAAGCTTTTATGGTTTTGATATGCGTATGCCAACGAAAACAAAAAAAATGTCAGCACTTCTTGAGCAGCCTTTGCTCACCCCAAGGTGGAGAATGGAGCCCTAAATTCCCTCCTTTGCCTGGTGCGCTTGAAGTAGAATGAGGAGGATTCTCATGCCAGCTCTGCTATGAATGCAGGATCTTAATATTGAGTAAATGATTTCCTCCATATTGATCAGAACTCTTCGGATTATCAGTGACTGAAACCAAACCGACACTCAATGTTAGCATAATAGGATTGATTGAATCCCAGCACTGAGAATGTTGGGTGCTAACTTCAGGCACTATTGTATCTGGATATGATAAATGACCAAACCCTGAAAGGTATCCTTTTTCTCTGATGCAGGTGCCCCATCCCCAGTGTCTCCCACTTCTTGGGCTGTTTTGTGTCTCATCTTATTCTGTACTGCACATGTGTGCATGCTCGCAGATCAGCTTGATTCATACCTTCCAATTCTATATTCCAAAATTCAAAATCCCTTTTCTTTCAGCTCTACTTGAGCTAAGACCTGGAGAAGAACTTCGAAAGATGCAGCATGAGGTATGGAACAAAATGCTGGGCCAATTGGCATGGCTGGAGAAACGTGGCTGGGTCTGTATTACACCTATCCTTGTCTCATTGGCCCACATTACAGACTGGAGCATATCCACAGAAAAGAGGGTGTTGAAAGGAAAATACCTGTATATGTTTACTCAGAGCACAGAATTTTCTGTGTTGAGGAATTTGTACCTACATATCAGGGGTGCTTGCATGAAGCCTACGTCAGAATGAAAGCATGGGAATTGAATGTTCTTCAATCTATTCTGCATTTGCTCTGTTTTATTGTGTTCAATAAACTCAGACTTTTATGCTTTTATGTCCTCCCCCATGAAGAATTTGTTTGTTTGTTTGTTTTTGATACTTTGAGACCCACTGAACTAGAAGATCCTTAACAATGTTTCTAATTTGGCACAGTATGATTGCTATTAAGAAGGAAGAAATGGTTCTGACTGGTGTGGTCCCTATATCGGCACCATATGTTCAAATTTCCACCCTTACTTAATTTTCACCTCCCAAAGGGACAGGGAACTGGCTTGAAGTGGTTCTGAAGAGCACTCTGTGGCTCTGTTCTCAACCCTAGTCCTCCCCAGTTCCTAACCCCTCCAGAGCATGTTAGGTGAAGGGAACAGAGAGCAGAGGAAATCACACAGACAACCATTTCCAAGAGACAAATCTGGGAAGACATGTGTGTTGTACTGACTACAAGTCACCTCTCTCAATCTCTCCTCATGCCCCCCGTAAAATGGAAGTAAGGTTAACTATTTCAAAGCCTCCTTGTTAAGAGGAGATAGATCCTTGGAGAACCTTCTGATTCCTCACTAGATAAATGACTAAGATTTGTCTTCCCAATGGAAATAAACCATAAACAAAAAGACAAATTATATAGCAACATCGTCGTCAAGATTTTACACTTCAATCTAAAAAAAGACAGTGATTCCTGCAAGGTGGGTAAGAAAGCACAACCAATGACCCCAACTTGCTTCTTGGAGAGGGTTTGCAGTCCTTGGTGCAAGGAGGGAGAACCTGGGTAGAACCTGGAAAACTCTGAGTTGAAGAATTGAGCCGAGTATCCAGGAACCAAAGTGGCTAACAGTATTCATGGCAGAGTTTGAGAGGAAAGAGCTGCTCTTAGCACCAAAGATCATCAGATTCATCTGCACGTGCACGAGAGGAAACGCCCTCAAATGAGGCAAAGACTCACCCAGAAGCACTAAAAGGAACAGTGTCTGTTACGCACACAAGGCCAGGAATAGTACCTTTCCCCCTGAAGCTAATAACACACACTTCATAGGCCATGAGGTAGATTCCTTAGGAAACTGTCTCATCAGCCGTGGGGGATAATTAACCCTAGACGGCGCACAACTCCTGGTGCACCTAGGAAACCATAAATATAAAGACCTCACATGATCAGACTGTTCTCAGGTGACTTCGCTGAACTCCCCCCAAAATCTCAAGAATATTTATAGGAAAAATAGCAATGGTACAGCAAGAAGTCATTACCCTATGAGGTGAATTCACAAAGGCTAGTAGACGAGCATTACCAGGCACAAGTCAAAACCAGAAAACATGACCCACACTGAGACTAACCAATGCATTAAAAGTGACTCAGAATAGACACAGATGTTAGAATTAGCAGACAAGTACATCAACACAGTTATTATAAGTATATTCCAGATGTTGAAGAATTAGGTTTTGACTTAATAAACTTTGACTCAAAAAGACAAAAGTTTCTTTTTAAGACTCCCATTTAACATCTAGAGATGAAATCTACAGTGTCTAAGAAGAAAAATATACTGGATGAGATTGATTCCAGATTAGACATTTCAGAAGAAAAGAGTTATGATCTTGGAGGTCTGGTAATAGAAACTATCCAAAAGTAAACTCAGAAAAACAATGTAAAGAAGAGATTATCAGTAAATTAAATGACCCCTTACAATGCCTAATACAGTCGTATATATAGTGGTGAATATGAAGGAGAGGATGGATGGAGGTAAAAAATATATTTGAAGAAGCAGTTATGAATTATTTTGACAAATTTAATGAAAATCATCTACCTGCAAGTCCAAGAAACCAACGTCTCCCTAGCACTAGAGAAGTGAAGAAAACTACACAAAGGCACACCACAACGAAAATCTGCTAAAAACCAAGCCATGACAAAAATTTGCTGAAGACTAGTGACAAGGAGAAAATCTCAACAGCAGTGGGGGAGTGAAAATATGTACTACATTTAGAAAAACAAAAATTTGTTTGACAGCAGATTTTTCATCAGAAACAATACAAGGAAGACATTTTAAAGAACTGAAAGAAAAATACCTTTCAAAAAGTAAAAGCTGGATAAATACATTTTCAGATATACAAAAACTGAAAGAATTCACCACCAGCACATAAGAAACACAGGAAGTGTTAAAGAAAATTCTTCAGGAAGAAAGACAATGACGTCAGATGGAAACATGAATGTATACAAAGGAACAGAGAGAATCAGAAATGGTAACTTAATGAGCAAAAACATGGGCTTTTTTCTTATTAGATGAGTATACTCGGGAAATATTTATTTAAACAAAAATTGCAACAACAAATTATAGATTTTATAGCATATTTACAATTAAAATGTAAGACAACTACCATTATGCTGGAAGGGGAGAAATAAAAAGTCAAGATATTTATTCTGTAGACAAAGCTGTATAATATCACTTGAAGGTAGACTATGATAAGTTACAGATTTATACTATAAACTAAAATTGAGCACTACATATACACAGCTTATGGCTAATAAGCCATCAAAGGAGATTGAAATAGAATTATTAAAAATGATTAATTTAAAATAAGGCAGAAAAGAGGAGGAAAGGAACAAAGAGAAAAGAAACAAGAAAAGATGTACTTTAAAATCCAATAGAATCAACAATCCATTAAACATAAATTGTCTAAATGCTCTCAAGAAAAAGGCAGAGATTGTCAGACTGAATAAAAGAGCAAGACAAAACTATATGCTACCTGCAGGAAGATCACATCATATAGAAAAATAGACAAAGGCAAGACACATACGGTGCTAATAGTAGTCAAAAGAAAGCTGGAAAGGTTCTATTGACATCAAAGAAAATTTGGGACATGGAAAATTACCAGAAAAAAAGATTATTTGACAGTGGCCAGGGGTCAGTCCATCAAGACATAATCCTACTTGTCTGTGTGACTAATGAGAGAGTTGAATACCAAAATATGTGAGACAAAACTCAGCGGGGCCAGTATGTGGCAATGTGGGTAAAGCCAGCCCCTGCAATGCTAGCATCCTATGTGAGAGCTGGTCTGAGTACCGGCTGTTCCACTTCTGATCCAGTTTCCTGCTAATGGCCTGGGAAAGCAACAGAATATGGCTCAAATGCTTGGGCTCTTGCTACCCTCATGGGAGACCTGGAAGAAGCTACTGGATTCAGGCTTTAGCCTGGCCTAGCTCTGGCCATTGAGGTCATCAGGGGAGTGAGCCAACAGACAGAAGATCTCTATGTGTCTCTCCCTCTCTCTGTAACTCAAATAGAATAAACAAATCTATAAGGAAAAAACTCAGAGAATGTAAGGAGAAATAGACAAATCCGAAATTATTGTAGAAGATTTTACTATTACTAGTCTCAATAATTTATAGACCAACAAAAAAAATAAAATCCCAAAAGATCACTATGAATATGGAAGATCTGACAACACTATAAGCCAATTTGTCCTGACTGACATGGGTAGCCCTTGTACATCAAAAGTACACATACATTCCTTTCATAAGCACACAGGACAATTACCAAAATAAACTAGACCACAGGTGATAAACGTATCTTAACATATTTAAAAGACTCAAGCCAAATAAAATATATTGTCTGTTCACAGTGGAGGTAAATTACAATCAATAAAAGAAGGGTATCTAGGTAGAGCAGGCATTATGTCTACAACAAGTAAAGCAACCACTTGGGATACTCACATCTCATATCAGAGTGCCTGGTTCAAGTCCCAGCTACTCCTCCCTTCTGGTCCAGCTTCCTGCTAATGCGTCTTGGTAGGCTACGTTCGATGGGCCACATGCTGGAGACCCTACCACCCATGGGGAAGCCCCGATGGAGTTCCTGGCTCCTGGCTTTGACCTGCTCCAGCCTGAACCAGCTGGTGGAAGATCTCTCTCTCAATCTCTGTCTCTGACTCTCTCTCTCTCTGTTTCTGTCTCTCTGTCTCTACCTTTCAAGTAGATAAAAATGAATTCAATTTTTAAAAGCTATAAAAAAGAAAAATGTATAGAATATATTGAAATATTTGGAAACCAAATAGCATTTACAAATATCTCATTGTTAACAAAGAAACTGAAACCGAAAGAGAGCATTTTGAATTGGACAGATATGAAAATACAACATAGGACATTTTGTAGATGCAGCTAAACTAACACTTAATGGAAATCTCACAGCATGAAGTACTCATATTAAAAAAGTATCAAAATCTCAAATCAATTACTCAGTTTCCAACACTAAGAAATACTCGGAAATGAATTTTTTTAAATGTAAGAAGCATTAAGGATGTAATAAAGATCAAAGTGAAAAACAATGAAACAGAAATTGAAAAACAATAAAGAAAACAAAACCAAAAATTTCTGGTTCTTTGAAAACATCAAGATGCACTCAGAGAAATACAATACAACACACACACACACAACCCATAATCAGGAAAAAGACAAGTAATATAAGTATGGATTCTAATAATGGGACCTTATGAGCCACTATAATGCCTTTATAAAATGATTTATTTATTTGAAAGTCAGAGTTACAAAAGGCAGAGACAGAGAGAACAAGAGACAGAGTTCTTCCATCGCTGGTTCACTCCCCAGATGGCCGCAACGGTCGCAGCTGTGCTGATCTGAAGCCAAGAACCAGGAGCTTCCTCCAGATCTCCCACATGGATGCGGGGGCCCAAGGACCTGGGCCATCTTCTACTGCTTTCCCAGGCCGTGGCAGGGAGCTGGATTGGAAGTGGAGCAGCCAGGATTTGAAACGGCACCATATGAGATGCTGGCCCTGCAGGTGGCTGCTTTACTCGCTACACCATAGTGCCAGCCCTGATAACTTTTATATAATTGGCATTCTTTGAAAGATACAAGCTACTAAGTCTCACTTAAGAAGATATAGATGACCTGAATATCTCTGTGTCAGTTAAATAAACTACTGTTTTAGGTTAAAACTTAGTAAAAAAAAAAAAAAAAAGGACTCCTTATCTGCAATTCATAGCCTCCCTGGTGATTTATATCTCTGAAGGCATAAGTAACATAGATTATATATGAACTCCTGGAGTATACTGAAGAGGAACTACTTTGCAGTTCTGAGGCCAGCATTGTCCTTACACCCAAAAACAGGCCAAAATTGTACATGGAAAGAAAGCAGCAGGACAACATTACTCACGAACATGGATTCAATATATTATCATCTTATTTAGACAATTTTATCTAGCAATGAACATAAGACATAATACATCAGGAGGACTGATTCAAGAAATGCAATGCAGGGAAGTTGGCACTGTGGCACAGAGGGTGAAGCCTCCGCCTGCAGTGCTGGCATCCCATATGGACACTGGTTTGAGTGCTGGCTGCTCCACTTATGATCCAGCTTCCTACTGTTGTGCCTGGGAAAGCAGTGAAAGATAGCTCAAGTCCTTGGTTCCTCCACCCACATGGAAGACCCAGAGAAAGCTCCTGGCTCCTGCCTTCTGGCCCAGCCCTGGCTATTGCAGCCATCTGGGGAGTGAACTAGAGGTTGGAAGATCTCTCTCTTTCTCTCTCTCCGTTTTTCTGACTCTTAAAAAAAATAAATACAAATTTAAAAAAAAAAAATTGAGATGCAATCCAGGGATGAAAATCATTAAGTGCAATTGACCATATCAAAACTAAAAGAGTAAAATAATACGATTGTCTCCACAGATGCACAAAATCATTTGGAAAAAAATAAAATGTTCATTCCTGGAAGAAGAACAATTGCCTGTGAATTAGTATAAAAAGTAACTTCTCTGACTTGATAAAGGCTGTGAATGAAAACAGTACAGTTAATACCAATGAAATGGTGAAAGAACGAACATGTTCTGCTTAGGGTTAGAAACAGTACAAAGTTCCTGCTGTCACCATTTCTATTTAGCATGTGGTGGAGGTCTCAGTAAGTCTCATAGGCAAAGGCAAAACAAAACAAGAGAGAAATAAAAGGCATCTGGTTAGGAAAGGACAAAGTCAAACGCCTGTTTGCAGGCAGTGTGAAACTATAAAGATATTTGAATGGAATCCCCTAAAATAGCATGATAAACTCTGAGTTCAAGAACAGTACAGGATGTGGGAATCATTTCTGGGTGTATCAACTAGATGATCACTTGCCATTTTGCTGAGCAAATTGAGGCAAAGCAAAGTCTTGGGAGGGATTGTGACCTTCAAGGTTTTGAAGGTCACAAGACTCAGAGACCAATAGCAAGAGAGAAAACAGAAGAAAATTACAAGAAAACACATAGCCGCATGGCACCGAGCATCTCAGATACACAGCAGAGTTCCGGCAGAAGCGGAGACGTCCCGTGAACCCAGAGAAGCCTGGGGGAAAGTCCCCTTGCTCCAACACAGTTAACTGAGAAAGAACAGACAACTGGGATCGGAAATCCTGACATACACATTTCTGCCCATACCAGTGAACCGGAAGTTAAACTTACTTGCCAGAGTCCCTGTCAGACAGTCTCACTCAATCAAAAAAATATATAACTCCCAATTTCCCAGCTTACCAAAAATTAGCCTTCTTTTCTTTCCCATCTCATTACACAGCTCCACCGCTCACTTGTTCATCTGGACCAGAAACCTGGAGACTGTTCCAACTTTTCTACTTCCCTTACAACCAGTTCACGAACAAGTTCATACACAAAACCCACTCAGATCTGCTCACTCCACTCCACCTCCACTCACCCTAGCGCAGGCTGGTATCACTTGCCATCTCTCACAATTACTTCTCCCAACAGCCTTACAGTTACTCTTATTGCTTTCACATACAACTCCCTACGTTCACCACCAACAAAATTATCCAGGATCAGCCCAGTGAGTGATCTTCATAGAACCATGACCGGATTCTAGGGGCACGTGTTTGGTGAAATGGCTGTGACACCCCTAGTGTTGGGTGCAAGTCCTAGCTCTGCTCCCAATTCCAGCTTCCTGCTGAGGTGCATTATGGGAGGCCGAAGATCATGACTCAAGTAGCTAAGTCACGGCTCCCATGTGGAAGATCCAGAGTCTTTGGCTCCCAGCTCTGGCCTGGCTTTGGCTGTTGGGGCATCTAGGGAATGAACCAGTGATCTCTCTGTTTCTCTCCCCACCATATGTCTCCACCTTTCAAATTAAATAAATAATAAATAAAGTTGGATTCTATTTAAATCAACTCTACTTAATTCAATTTATACCATCGTCATTACTGATCTCATTTGGGCTATACTGACCTTCTGAAACTTCTATTGACTATGCAACAAGCTCTTTCCCACCACAGGGCATTTGCACATGCTGTCCCCCCAGGCTGGAATCACTCTTCTGTCACACTGTATGAGGACACTTCTATTCTTTGATTTTCCTTAAATGTCCCCTATAGAGATGTCTTCCCTAGTTTTTCTAATGCAACTTCTTCCCTGGTTAAGAAGGTTAAAAAAGTCACCAGAAAGTAGAGGTGCGTTCAGAATAGACATGAACTTCTTTCTGATGTACTAACCAGAAGTAGTCAGGCCATCTAGAGCAATCAGTAGGTTATGGCGAAACCCAGTTCCTTCTCTCTGGATTCTGACTTAGTCTGCTCGGGCTGCTATGCCACAGTGGGACAGACCAGGAGGCTTAAAGTACAGACTCATTTTTTCACAATTCAGAAGCCTCGAAGTCCGAGATCAAGGCTGCAGCGGACTCTGTGTATGATGAGGGCCCACTTTCTGGCTCAGAGACAGTTGCCTTTTCACTGTGTCCTCTTGAATCCCACGCGTGCCGGCTCAACCAGCGCAATCTAATCCCTTCCCGAAGGCCGTACCTCCCAACACCATCTCACTGCTGATTCAGTTCAACACAGACATCTGGGGAGGACACAGATGTTCTGTCTCTCCCTAGCGACCATTCACAAGGTGCTACCCCCATTCACAAGGCTGAAGCTGCACCTGCAGTCCATGGAAACAGCAGAAAAGGAAAGAGCTTATTTCTATTTTACAAGGACACAAACTGGAAAAGATACGCAGTACCTCGGCCCATGCCCGGTGGCCAGAAGTGGGTCACTGGGCTGAACCTGGCTGCCAGGATGCTATAAGCGCAGTCTCTAACCTCAGGAAGGGCTGCGGATCAAAGGGAGATGGATTTCCTGTCCGCCACACTGCCCAGTCCCACTTATTCTCCATCCTACTCTGCCACATGACCAGTCAGCAGATGCCTGGCCGCTCAGAGACTTTACGCTCCCTGAGGACAGGGTATATCCTACATTAAGCCTTGCCTTAGGTTTGTTTTCTTTCTCTTTTTTGGTTTTAGACTGCTCTATACATTCCTGTTCTTTCTTTCTTATTTTTTTGGACAGGCAAAATTAGACAGTGAGAGAGAGAGAGACAGAGAGAAAGGTCTTCCTTTTTCCATTGGTTCACCCCCCAAGTGGCCGCTACAGCCGGCGCATTGCAGCCGGCACTGCATTGATCCGAAGCCAGGAGCCAGGTGCCTCCTCCTGGTCTCCCACACGGGTGCAGGGCCCAAGGACCTGGGCCATCCTCCACTGCCTTCCGGGCCACAGCAGAGAGCTGGAGTGGAAGAGGAGCAGCTGGGACAGAATCCAGCGCCCCAACCGGGACTAGAACCTGGAGTACTGGCACTGCAGGTGGAGGATTAGCCTAGTGAGCCGCAGTGCCGGCCTCCTGTTCTTTCAACAGCTTCACTGACATGTAATTTACAAAGCATGGAATTGGCCCATTTCAATATATAAATTAATGTTTTTAAATATATGTGAGTGCTAGGCTAATCCTCTGCCTTGCGGTGCCGGCACACCAGGTTCTAGTCCTGGTCGGGGCGCCGGATTCTGTCCCGGTTGCCCCTCTTCCAGGCCAGCTCTCTGCTGTGGCCAGGGAGTGCAGTGGAGGATGGCCCAAGTGCTTGGGCTCTGCACCCCACGGGAGACCAGGATAAGTACCTGGCTCCTGGCATCGGATCACCACGGTGCGCCGGCCGCAGCGCGCCCAGCCGCTGCGGCCATTGGAGAGTGAACCAATGGCAAAGGAAGACCTTTCTCTCTGTCTCTCTCTCTCACTGTCCACTCTGCCTGTCCAAAATATATATATATGTGTGTGTGTGTGAGTGACTGTACAGCCACAATAAAATTATGAAAAATTTTGCCTCCACAAAAGAAACTCCGTGGTCATTAGTTGTTACCATACAGTCTCCAGGGGAAAGGTTTTTCCAAACACAGTGCTTGTCACATGGCAGACTTTATAATCACCTTGCCTTGGTGCCCAGGATAAACAAATAAAATACCACCGTCTGGCAGATAGCAACCATCTCATGTTGCCTCCGCCCCAGATCTCTGTGAAGGCGACCACTGTAACCCCCATTTCACAGATGAGAACACTCAAGCCCCTCTCCCCCCTCACTCGGCAGCAGATTTTGAGAAGTGTTAACCCATGCGCTCCATCCAGACCTGTCTGAGTCCTCAGCTTCAGCAAAGCAAAAACCACGAATCCGCAGCCCTTAGGCAGCGCTGTGCTTACAGGGCTTGTGGGAGCCCAGGCACTCTTACCTGGGACATAAACAAGACCTGTTTTCAAAGTGAGCCATCGCACCCTGCTCTCTGATCTGCTCTCAGCCATCTTCCTATCGTGGACTGACTCCACCTGTGCCACGGTGTTCCCCAGAGGGACATAAATATCTGCACCAGCACTCACAAGACCTGGACATCTTCACAGACAAGCATTCTTCTGCTCCTTAAACTCTTTCCCAGCTTGCTCTCCCAGCTGGCAAGGTCACGCTGATGAGTCACTTAATACCCGACTGTTCTGACAGTCAGCTCCACAGACACCCAGAGGCACCGACTCTCTCAGAGGTGTGCGTCCTGGGTCCATGGAAGCAAGGACATTCAGGGGTCTCCTGTCTCATTGAAAAGGGTCAGTTTGGATCTGCTGGCTTCATTTTAATACACCCACTTAAGCTACCAAAATGAAAGTCAAAATTGCTTAAAGTATCCATCTCTGAGCTCTTGGTTCTCACCCCAAGCGAGAACGTTGCCAAGCACTGCTGTCTGTACTTTTTCTCCTTTCCAACTGGTTCCCTTCTAGAAGGGAACAATGGTCCCTCTCTGGACACCCTGCAGGAAGGGTGGATAACGGAAGCTGGAGGAGGCTTGGGTATGGGGCAAGAGCTGCCTCAAGGCGGCATCAGGGTGAGCCACAGACTGGGGAGGGGGGCCGAGGAAGGCCGGGCAGCCCCGCCCCTGCAGACTTTGATGTTTGGCAGGCAGGTGGAAGGCAGCCAGGGAAGTTCAGATACACTCACCCAGTAATTGATTATTCAGCTGCATCGCAGAAAGACACAGCTTGGCTGGGGCTCACAGCCATTGTCTCCCTTTGCAGCTCCTCGGGGCGGCGGCCAAGGAAATGTGGGGCAGAGTTGGAGCTGCGGGGCACCGGAGGTAGGAAGCCTATTGTTCAGGTGTTCGCAAATCCCCTGTGTGCGTCCAGGCCGAGATGGGCCAGGATGGGAAATAGAATCTCATAAGAAGGCAAAGATCCCATGATGAATGGGTAGAGAGGGAGGAGGGCAGACACTAGGGGCAGGGTAAGTGTTGTTGGCTTAATGATTTTTCAGTCCTGTGTGGGGTGGATAATACGAATACATCATAGTTCTGTGTACGCACAAGTATTTTTCAGATAATGAATATGATCTCCAATGTGACCCACCAGGCTGTTATGCTATTGTATGGTTGCTGTCATTTACATTCTGTGCTACCACTGGAAGACCTTATGAAATGGGATGCCCGTGTGCTTTTTCAATAAAGCTTTCCTGCTATATTTCAGATATGCAAAAATACCCATGATGATTCTTGAGAGGTAACTTTCATTGACTGGCTCTTGTGAATGTAATGAGCTAACTCAGGCGAGGAAATGGAACTCGGGAACCTTCCAGAACAGCAATTTTTACCTGCTTGTGCCTGACTATTGGAGGTAAGGTCGGAAACAGAAAGGATAACCCAGATTTTACCAAGGGAAATCCATGCAAGCAGTTTAAAGTTGTCATAATCTACTTGTTGTAGTCAGTGTGATTCACATGAGTAAATCTACCTGGAAATTTTCAAGGGAGTGGATCCCCTGTGCTTATGAAAGAGGTGCTCCTGTTGTAAGTCATGCACGGACAGACGCCGGCGCTCAGCGGGACTTACACAGAAGACCCAACCAGTGCGAGTGGCCTGCCACTGATCACCAGGATTCCAAGCTCAACCCCTTTCTCCAGACGCTCATGAACTCGGGAGCTGCAAGCACGCATCTTGGTGTCTGTCCCAATTACCACGCTGCTGAAGGAAGAAAACAAAGATCTCATAGTGGCAGCTGATGTGCTTCTAATGTAGCAAGCGTCCAATGAATGCTGTTAATTTGTGCCAATCACTGGGCTTCCATTTTGTTTGCATCATCTCTTGTAAAACTCACAAATATGCTAGAAGTTGGTCCTATTATTAGGCCCATTTTTCAGTGAAAAAGCTTGCTGAGAGCTTCAGTCTCGTGGAGAGAGTCACACTGTTAGCAAGGGATCAATTCAAGATTAGAAAACATACAGTTGACTCAAACACCCACATTTCTTGCTGCTGGGACAAATGAATAGTTGGGATCATAACTGCTTCTGTTCTCAGCTAGACAAGCATTCAGTAGAGCTTGAGAAGAATTTAATAGGTGTTCCTTCTCACTGTTCCTAGCAGGATGGTGGACTGCCTCCGCAGGTAGGGAGCCAGCCATCACCAAGGGAAATTAAGCTGGGAAAGAATGACCAGGTAGCAAAGATGCTGCTGACCCAGGGGCTCTGGCGAATCCAACGCCTTCGCCAGTACCTGGTATTTCTGATCCTCAGGATTTAGCTTCTGTTCCACGCCTGCTGGCTTTGGAGCCTTCAGTTTTGGCTTCTCCACCTGCCTCTCTCAGACTGTGGTGTCTGTCAGTGTTAACAAGGAATAGATGGTCTGGACCACACCATTTAGCAGCCTTCTCAGAAGAATATATAGGGATTCTAGAAATAAAAATTTCATGTTTCTTTTTCTTACCTTGCAAACCAAGAAATAAACAGCATCTGAAAAGCAAATCCTGGGCTCGAGTTCCAGCAGGGAGTACAGTTTGACCTGGGCTTTAGGGCGGTGAGCCTCCACAGAAGTGAAGAATCTATGTTGAGAGGATGCTTGCCACACCCAAACCTGGCAGGATGCTGAGAGCACAGATCATCTAAACAGGAAGGTTTGACCATTGACCAAAAGGCACATTCATGGTGCCCCAGGAAGAAAACCAGGGACAGCAGGACAGCCACCGGCAGAGTCAGCAGGGGGATTCTTACTTTGGTGTTTCTGAGATCTTCCTGTGGGATCCTTCCACCCATTTATCCATCTCCCCACCGAACGTTGATGATGAAGGGCCTTCGTTGCTCTTGTCTGTGATCTATGCTGGAGATGTAAAGACGAACCCCGCCACCATCACTGTGTGGTAGTGGGAACCACTCCAGGGCTGATGGAGACCTGGATCTCATACCACCACCAAGCTGACGAGCTCTATGATGGATTCTATGGAAACACAGAGAAGAAAGTGATTCCATCTCAGAGAAGGCATCTCCTTCCCTGGGCTTCACCCTGCTGTCTTGCTGTGCAGATTTTGGATTTCCCAAGTGTCCACAATTTTGGGAACCACTTCTTTAAAATTAACTATTTCTTGTTGGTTCCATTTCTGGGAAACACTGAGCAATATACTCACACACATGAATGGTCGTACTGTGTGCCTGCTATGTGTCAGGCGCTATGATTAGCTACTGCCATCTTTTCACTCCTCGTAAGTACCCCGAAATCCAGCTAGGACGATCTCCATTTTGCAGGCGAGCGTACTGACACTCAGAGTGATGTAATGTGTGTGAGCAAAGTGGACAGTTTGAGATTTGATGATTGTTGATGGCCCTTGTCTATACTCTTGAGAAACAGTGGCTTTTCTACTTTCTACCTGTTGAATTCTGTGTTTAGTGGAGGGGTAAGCTTGTGATTATAAAGAAAATTGAAAGTGAAGCAATGTAAAAAATTGAGAAAAATAAGAAAAGAAGGAGAGAGGTGGAGAGGGGCAGAGGGGGGAGAGGGGGAGAGAGGGAGAGAGGGAGAGAGGGAGAGAGAAAGGAGGAGAAGTATCAATATTCTATTAAATCTGTATATATGAGGGGCCGGTGCTGTGGCGCAGTGGGTAAAGCTGCTGCCTGCAGTGCCAGCATCCCATGTGGGCGCCAGTTTGAATCTCAGCTGCTCTACTTCTAATCCAGCTCTCTGCTAGGGCCTGGGAAAGCAGCAGCACATGGCCCACATGCTTGGGCCCCTGCACCCATGTGGGAGACCTGGAGGAGGCTCCTGGTTCCTGGCCTCAGATCAGCCCAGCTCCAGCCACTGTGGCCATTTGGGGAGTGAACCAGCAGACAGAGGACCTCTCTGTCTCTGCCTCTGCCTCTTTGTAACTCTAGCTTTCAAGTCAATAAATAAATCTTTAAAAAAAAAACTGTATATATGAAATACATGAAGTCTGGTCCCTTTCTATAAATAAAAAAAAATTATAATGGGTTTAGGTAACTGAACACCTTTTTTGAAAAGGTTTATTTATTTATTTATTTGAAAAGCAGTTGCAGAGAGAGAGGAGAGACAGGGAGAGAGAGAGACAGTGATATCTTCCATACACTGATTCATCCCCAAATGGCCACAATGGGTCATGCTAGGCCAGGCGGAAGCCAGGAGCCAGGGGCTCTATTCAGCTGCTCCACACGGGGAACAGGACCCCAACACCCAGGCCGTGTTAAGCTGCTTTCCCAGGCACAGGGAACTGAATCGGCAGTGGACAAAATGGGACTCGAACTGGCACTCACATGGATGCCAGCCTCACAGGCAGTAGCTTAACCAGCTGCGTCACAATGCCAGCCCCGATCAACATCTTAGAGCTTCTAAGACCCAAACTCCCTAGGACTTAAACTCAAGTCTGTTTGACCCAGAGATTGTGCTCAATTCCCAAAGTGATGACAGTAATGAGACAAAATGAAACAAATTAAGCAGCAGAACTTGTGAAGGGAGAGGACCTGCAAGTGTGAAATCATCTCCCAAGAACCATCACCAACGAGATCCTGTGCAATTGGAAAAGACAGGCTCCTGGAAGGCTCAGGGCCCCTCTGGAACTGGCAAGCAGCCCCAGGTCCCTGCCTCTCTGTCTCTGCCCATTACCCCCAAGCTTCAGTGGGTTTCAGCTGATTCTGGACGTGCCCTGGAGGGAGACACAATTCATGGCATCCCCAAAGGAGGACAATTAGGTTTCACATCAACTTCTCATGTGATATCATCATTGACTGCCTTTCTTTGTTGAAACATTTTATAAAATAACCTCAGACAGATTTCTGGAATACGTCGGACTCAGATTATTTTTTTTTTCCATGAAGGGCATTCCACGGAGAACAAGCTTAAATATTGACTCATCAGAGGAAGTACATTCTCAGCGTAATGCCAACAGATCCTGGAAGCTAACCCTTAGCACTAAGATTTAATCAGTGGAGACATGAATACGGGGCACTTCCTCAGCTTTCTTCCCAAATCTGTTGGATAAGGACCTGCAAGAATGGCTGTTCAGCCCCACTTTCTCCAGGGTTTCTTTCCCTCAACAATGCCCTCTCTTTTCCCCTTCGCTCTAGCAGATTTAGCTGACACGTGACGAAGGAACCTTCACCCAGCGCACTGAGAGGCCCTAACCTTGACTATTCCTCTGCTTAACAAATAGCCAACTTGGAAATCCTGAGCATGAGGTCATGGGAACATCTTCCTATCTAGAGACCAGCATGGAATGGTTGAAGCATCTGTACACACCCCCTTTGTCCGTTAGCCTAGATAATCCAGTGTTGTCCAAATGATTGTCCTTGTGCTTTTCATTGTGTGAACACAGACTTCCAGCTCCCCCCGCATCTCCTGGTGATGTATTTGCATGCCATATGCATCTTGGTGTTCTCAAATTTTAATTGTATTTTGTTTTTATTTCTCCCTTGTACAGTCTTCACTTCGTCCCTAATAGTGTATGTATGTGATTTCATATCACAAGAATCATTTAGCCATGAGAGTCAGGCCTTAGGACATGTCATAAATCAACCACAGTGTGGGGAATTGATGACATGTGTGATTTATATGCTATTTCAACTCTGATCTCCATACAGTCATTCTCTGATTCACAACTGTTCCTTGGAGGAATAAAAAGTAGAAAGAAAGTACAGTGTGGGTGGTAGGCTCCCTCCCCAGAAATTCACAATAGTCATCATCTCCATATAGGAAAGTTGATGTTTAAGCTTTCCACTGGATGAACCACTATCCATGGCAACCGGGAAACTGTCAGAGTTAAAAGACGTGAGCCAACTAAGGAGCCCTTTCCCTTGACCTCGGTAAAACAACCTAATTTTACAGAGAGGTCAAGACCAATCGCCAATAATTTATAATACAGCAGCTCTCCAGGATGAGCCTAACCATCAATATCTAAACTACACTGATAAATGTTGATGGTAACATTTTATGTACATCAAGCAGAAGTAGAAAAAGTGATCAAATTGTACCCCAAGATGCTTCGGTTCACACACATGGGACTTCTGGCACGTCTGGTGGACAATATTAAGCCTCGCAAACTTTTTGAAAACTTAAAGGAGTGTTTGGAATTATTCCTGGCGGCAGGGGAAGTGCCTGGCAAATTGGGTCATGCTGCACCTTGGGTCACATTCACGGTGGCCGCTGAACCTCATTTGCGTCACCAGTGGATCACCAATCGCAGGTGTCACGATGTCTCGGCTGCTTCAGTTGGGAGCCCATCCCATCCCCTGTCAGGGCTCAGGAACGTATTCACAGTGAATGAATGACATGTAATATCTGAAATGAATCTATCAAGGTGCACGTAACAAGCAAAGCCTTCGATAAATTATATCACTGCATATATTTTAAATATGAAAAATGAATATAATCTATTATGATTCAGATGGTCAACATCTTTAGCAGATGCTTAATAGCCATGGTTTTTGGGACACTTAAAATTTTTTTATTGGTGTTTTTCACTGGATTTCTTTTGTGCTTTTCAAATGTAATCCTACCCAGAACCCTAATATATAAAACAGATTAAAAACAACTAAATATGTGGCAACTTGGCAGTAACGTCCCCAGCATTTGAAGTACCCCTAAAGCACAACTTTAGATTCAAATGGTTTACCTGGAGCACAATTCAAATAAAACAACTCTAAATAAATCTGGACTAAGATGTTAACATATCAACTAAACATGAGCTGCAGAAAGGATCACAGTATGTTTTGCAAGTTCAGAAGTGCATGAAGGAAGAACTAAGAAGAGAGATTTGACATGCAGACATTCATGAGGTTTGGTTTCCATGGACGCTCCCTGTGTACAGTACAGCTGGCTGAATCCTCACTGATTCCATCAGCTGAAGTTCAGAAGCAGAACAGAACAGAAAGAGAAAGAGACGGCTGCCAATTATGTCATTTATCATTAGCCTCTCTCAGTCCCCAAAAACATTCAGTAAAAAGCAGATTTTCTAAATGGGCTCTACTCTGTTGTTCTTAAACCTCTTCTTTTCTCTGGCCTGCCAACTCTTGAGTAGGCTCTCCGGGCCTGTGTGGATAGCTGCTGTTCTTTGCAATATTTTTGGAAAGGAGGAGGCTCTTCCATTTTGCTGTGATCCCAGAAGATTCCAGAGTGCTCCTGTGGAAGACCGTGAGGATTGCAGCAAGCAGTTGGACACACTGGCTCCTCGTAGGGGAAGCTTCCTCCCCAGAGCTGTCCTCAGCGGATCCGTGCCAACCTCAGAGCAGAGTAGCACCCAGCACCCTACCAGGCCCAGCTCTCCAAGCAGCAGCTGGCCAATGAGTCAGCCACACTGGGGTTTCTCTTCCACCCCACGTTCTCCTTCCTGCCTCAGTGGACTTCGGAACTTCAACTCATCACTTAGCCATTGCTGCAGAGCGAGTGACCCCAAATGTAGTGACTTGGAACAACACACAATCATATGCCACAGTTTGTCTGGATAAGGAATACAGACACGGCGGGACTGGGCCCTCTGCTTCTAGGTTTCTCCCAAGGCTGTGTTGAAGATGCCAGCCAGGTCTGGGTTCTCAATTGAAAGTTCAACTGGGAAGCATTGCCTGCCAAGGGAGGCAGCTGTTGGTAGAATTCAGCTCCAGGAGAAGTGTTAGATCGAAGGCCCCAGTTCCTAGATGGCTGTTGGCCAGAAGTGCTCCCCAGTTCCTTGTCATGAGAAATCAGATCAAATCACCAAGTCTCCAGAACCCTCAGCAGTGACACGCACTGCTTCCACGGCCCCGGAATGACGTGTAGCACCTATTGTAATTGTGAGTGCAACTACCTTCCTGGACTCTGAACTCCTTGGTGGCCTGTCGCCTGCCTCACTGCCACAACCCCAGGGCAAGGCTGGCACCCGGCAGTTTTTCAGCAACACCAGTGAGCAGTACCAAGTGGGGACCATCTCCAGGGTGGGCAGGAGGCCTCCTCTATGGCTCCCAAGCTGTTCCTCACTCACCTGCCTCTTTCCTTTCCACTCATGGGGGCGCCCACTGAGCCTAAAGCCCAGTTCTTAGCAGGAATGTTTGCAGGACCCGGCCGGCCGACAGCTGGGGAGAAGTTCCAACACGCCCACCCAGAAATGAGAAACCTGACCACCCCCCGACACTTCAGAGAACTCAGGAGGCTCCTGGAATCCCAGCCTGAATTGGATACATCTGTCCTCAGAAGAGCTAGCCATGAAACTCAGGGCGGAAAATATCATCTTCACATTTCCAAGGCGGGCTCCGCAAGTGTGAATTTCCCTGCCCAGTCAGGATTGCTTCCTCATTGTCAGGACACCCAGGCTGATACCTCCTCACTCTGTCATGGGCGTTCTGAAGGGGATCGCCTGACTGCCAAGGTTATCTGTGAGTGTTCAAGCACGGACCTACGTGATGGTCACATTTGATGTGTGATCTCCAATGCACGAGAAGCTCACCGCAGTGGAAACAAGTCTTTTCTAAGGCATTGAAATTTAACATGGTATAGGAAGCCTAGGACTATTTCTGTCCTTTTAACCTAGCCTCCAGTATGGACGGTGATAATAAAAACAGCAATAACAATAACTACCGTTCTCAGCATGTATTGCATGCCGTTTCTTGCACTATATGAGGTACTCTCCTTACAGACTTGTTCAGCTTTTTCCACGTTGCTCTCTGAAGCCATCTGAGGCTGATTTGCTAACACATTTGGCAAAGGGGAAAGTCTGGACTCACAGAAGCGTCTGAGGGCAAGTGGAAAAGGCATAGACTTCAGGAGAACCGGGAAGATGTCTCTTTCTTGTTAACTTTGGTCAGTCGCAAACCCCCCCCCCCCCCGCCCCCGGTTCCCTTCTCCATCGTGGCCCCTGACCCCTGATAATCACTGGGAATATAGTCTTTGGTCCAGCAGTGGGAAGCAGAGGCTGCAGACGTGGTCACTCCCCATCACGCTAAGATGAGAGTGACCAGAAATTCTTCATTTTCGAGGACAGTTCTCAGCAAAAGACATGGGATGAAGAATCAGAAAGAGGAAGTGGATCCAAGTGACCCAGACCATGAAGATTCACTGGACTGAAACAATACTAGGTCAGTGATGGTGACAAATTCTCCTATGGCTGATGCTGATCATTCATCCAGCGAGTCTTGCTGTGTCTGCCTGCCCTTTAGGGTCAGGTAAAACACCCAGCCTAAACAAGTCTCTCTCAACCTCTCGTATGGAAATTCTAAAGAAATAAAACATTTCACTAAGTCACTGATGACTCATTGAGTTCTGTGTCTGGAGCAAAAAATAATCTGTTTCTTATGTTATTTAATAAAGGAGAGGTACACAGTGTGCAGAACCTCAGGTTAGACCCCATGGGCATCTCGGTCCCTCACACCCTTTCCCTCTGTGTAACTGAGGCCACTGAGGCCACCCCAGGATCTAGGAACATTCTGGACTCACTGCGAGAGGGATTCAAGGAGACATTAGCCCAATACTTCAGGATCACAAGTCTTCCAGAGACGCCACTTGGAAAATGAGGTTCCCTAGTTTGCTCTGTGACCCAGCACCCCAGCACCCACTTCTTGCCTAGTTTGCTCTGTGATCCAGCACCCAGCACCCACTTCTTGCCTAGTTTGCTCTGTGACCCAGCACCCACTTCTTGGTACTGTTCTGATCAAGGCCAGCCCCTCAGCACTGTGACTGTGGCCCTGCTTTCCTGTCCTGCTTTGGCACTGGGTCCCCCTGCTTGTTGCTGGAGGCTCTCTGTGGCCTGGAGCCTCTGGAACTTCCTCCTCTTATGGGAAAACATGGTGATGTGAATGTCTCACGTCCCCTGCTCCCATGGAGAATGGGGAGACACCTCAGCCTCAAAGCAGCCGTGAATGATTCCCCGAAACAAAAATGTGGAAAAGGAACAAAACAAAACAAAACAAAAGTGGAAAAGGAAAGTGTTCACTTAATAAACATTTCTGAACGTGACTTCTGAAATTATACTAATAGTAAGACCCTAAATGGTCAAACAGTAGTTGCCAGTGTTGATATGAAACATATAAAGCAGATATTTTGTGTGTGTGATGGAACAGAAAACACAGCAGACGCAAGAATTTTCCATTAGTGAGAAACTAATGAATGCCCGCAAAACTTCGGAACATGCAGGCAGACCTCATCAGAAAAAAAAAAAAAAAACATAAAAACAGTATATTCATCTTCAATGCCACAGTTTTAATCAGTAATATTTAGATCACCTGAAGCAGAAGAGCCACTGCAGGGCTGCAGGGGAAGCAGATAGAACAATAGGGAGATTATATAGTTAGATGCATAAATGGATGGATGGACAAGTGGTCAAGATGATCAATCATCAGTTTTTTTTGAATGAACTGATATTTTCTTTCTCCACCAATACCAGGACTTAGAAGCTGTCCTGCAAAGGGCTCTGACACTACAGAACAGCTAAATATCAAAACAGAGACCCTGGCACAGGTAAGTGTGTTAGTCTCTCCGTGTGCAGCCAGGAAGCAGAAAAGCAATGAGGACTGTGAGGAGACAGGTGCTATTCTCAGGGGACAGGTTCACCCCTCATAAAAACTCACACATGTGATCAGAGCCCTGGTTCCAAGCAGCCCTCTCACCCTCCTTGATGCTGGATCTCTCCACGAGCCACGAGAAATGAAAAACAATAGAAATGAGAAAAACAGACGTGACTCCACCAGGAGGAACTCAGCTACCTACGGTCTGAGAACTGAGCATGGAGGAGCGAGTTGGATTCCACTCCTCCAAGGCTGGCCAAGGTCTTGGAGCGAAGAAAGCCAACGACGGGGCAGGAAGCTGGAGGAGGCGCTGACAGTGAGCGACAGCTTCCCCACACAGAGAAGGAAGAGAATCCCGGGGCAGCCCCTGGGGGGGCGGGGATGCTGCAGCCACTGGGCCAGGGAGGAAGGGGGCCGCGGTGCGCAGGTTGTTTTGTGTTAGAAGAACAGGGGTGAAAATGGAAAACACAAGGAGTGCACAGGGGTCATAGGCTGTGGGCTCCTCAAAATAAGAAAGCAATTGCCTTATTTCAGCTTGAGGAGAAGTTGGCCTGCTCAAGAACCTCCCACCAGGACAGCATGAGACCCTTCTTCCTTCAAGAAGCCCAGAGGGAACCTCAAGGAAGGCAAATTTCTGTTTGTACAACTTTGCTCGAAGTTTGTCAATTCAGCCTGGGGCCAGCCTGAGCCCTGACACCCTATAGGCAGAGACAAAGCACTCCATGTTTCTGCTCCTGTTACCTTACAGCCACTGCCAATTCCGGTAATAAATACAAGCAATATTCTTTAAGCACCTATTATGCGCCAAAGTTACTTTCACCTGCAAGGTAGGCATTCTTATCCCTGGTTCTCAGATTAACATTAAGGCTCAAATTTTCACAACCAAAAGCAGATCAAGGATGTAGTACGAGCAAGCCCAGATACACCAAGTTCCAGGGGCTGCATTCCTTCCATCATAGCCCTGTGTCTGAATTAAAAGCAAGAAGAGGGCTGAGAAAAAAAGAGAAGACAAACAGAGCGGCACGGGGTGTTTTCTAAGCTGCTAGTGCTGCTTTAAACCTTTAACAAAATCCAGAAACTGATAGGACTGTTTGGAGACAATTTTCTATGACTCCCATACATTTTAACACAGCTTGTGAGTGGAGGCACTGAATGACTTTTTGTTGCACTGTCTGTTTAAGGATGTGTTAGCAAGCAAGTGTAGATTGAGGAGGGAGCATCTCCCTGCAGAGCAATGGACAGGCATGCTTACTGTACAGTATAAAAGATTCAAGTTCCCTAAGCCTGTGGCTCCTCTGCTGTGGCACTGCCCTAGGGGAGACAGGGTAAGGGGAACTGAACAAACACAGGCTGGTGCTACTTGCTGTGTCCTTTCTTGCTGACCTGGGAGTTCCATATCTTCTGCCAATATCCAGGCAACCTTGAGAGACTAACTTGTTAGCTTGGAGGAAGGGGGAATCTCAGCCCACCCCCCCACCCCCCATAACCAGCTTCCTGAGTGAAGGGGAAATGGACGGCAAAGTCCAGCAAGTATCTTCCAAAGCAAAGTCCACGTGCCCTTGAGGGGCACTCTTAGTGTTCAGGTTGTGCATCCTTGGGTGACACAACCCAGGAAATAGCGTAGCTACCACCAAGTCCTTCTTCCCACAGCCCAATTCCTGAATTACCATAATCATGCCCTAGGCTGCCGTATCTATCCAATGAGGGCACCAAGACAGAGTAACAATGTTGAACTTCAGACAGGCAGGTACTGGGGCTGGTTTTCTGGCATAGTGGGTGAAGCTGCTGCCTGCGACACAGGCATCCCTTAAGGGTGCTGGTTAATGTCCGAGCTGCTCCACTTACCATCCAGCTTCCTTCTAATGGCTTGGAAAAGCCGCAGATGATGGCTCAAGGGTTTGGGCCCCTTCCAACTTGTGGGAGACCCAGATGAAGTTCCCAGCTTTGGTTCTCTCTCTCTCTGTAACTCTCTTTTTTGAAAGATTTATTTTATTTATTTGTAATTCAGAGTTACAGAGAGAGAGAAGGCGAGGTAGAGAGAATGAGAGGTCTTCCATCTGCTGGTTCACTTCCCAATTGACCACAGAGGCCAGAGCTGCGCAGATCCGAAGCCAGGAGCCAGGAGCTTCTTCCTGGTCTCCCACATGAGTGCAGGGGCCCAAGGACTTGGGCCATCTTTTACTGCTTTCCCAGGCCATAGAAGAGAGCTGGGTTGGAAATAGAGCAGCCGGGACTTGAACCGGTGTCCATATACGATGCCAGCACGGCAGGCAGCGGCTTTACCCACTACACCACATTGCCAGCTCCTGTAACTGACTTTCAAATAAATATTTTTAGAAAAAGGAAAGGCAGATACTTCTGAGAACCTCATGTACATATTTCATTAAATATTGACAATAACTCTACAAATGACTATTGGGGCAGATACTTGGCACGGAAGTTAAATTGCTTCTTGGGAGACCCACATTCCACATTTGAGTCCCTGGGTTCAAGTCTCCACTCTGCTTTTGATCCAACTTCCTGTGAATATGCACCCTGGAAGGCAGCAAGTGAGGGCTCAAGTACATGAGTCCTTGCCAGCCATGTGGGAGACCTGGATGGCATTCTGGATTCCTGGTTGCAGCTTGGCCCAGCTCTGGCTATTGCAGGCAGTGGGAGAGCGAACTAGCAGGTGAAAGATATATTCATTCTCTCTCTCTCTCTCTCTCTCTCTCTCTCTCTCTCTCTGTCCTCCTCTTCCTCCTCCTCCTCCTCTTGCTCCTCCTCCTCCTCCTCTTCCTCTTCCTCCTCCTCTTCCTCCTCCTCCTCTCTCACTCATAAGCAAATAAATAGATATTTGAAATAAAGAAATATCGCTTTTAGAAAGGTCATTAACTCATGAAGGTCACAGGGCAGGTACCCAACTCTGTTTGAACTTATGACTGTCATAACCAATCCTGGAGGACTCCCTCTATCTCCTGCCACCAATGAACTCGCCATCACTCTTAAAATACATTTTCTTTTAATTATTCAAAACAATTCTTTAGAAAAAAAAATACCTTTGTGCTAGTAAGAAGAGCAATCACTACTCAGAGGGAGAAAGGAAAAAAAAAAAAACGCCCTTGTTTTGTTAACGAGGAACACTTGTTCAAGCAGAGAAGCACTCTGGGGCAAATGAAACTTTATTTTTCTCCTTAATTATTTGAAGTCCATATTGGGGTAATCCAAACCTCCCCACAGAGAGGATGCCGTCTGCATAACCCCATTCCCCCCTTTCTCCAACTGCAGGAGATACGAGGACCTGGGAGTGACCCTGGTCACTCATTCTTTTGGAGCGAAGGAAGACATTATGCCAACAAGCTTAGGCAGAGAGAATGCCTTTCGCTGGGCCAAGAGATATAACCAAGTCCTCAGTTCACACTGCATTCAGGATCAAGGCCAGGCTGCAGATATGGGCGTGCCCACTGCTTCTGTAGCTCTTAGGAAGCACGGCTGTCATTCTCCAAGGTAACTTGCCTTCTACCAAATCTGATTTGGGGAAGAATCATTAGGCTTCTGCAAGAATGAATGCATGCGATGGGTTGTGAGGGGCACTGCATATACTGATTTACTGTGTTAGTTTTCTGGGGTTGCCCTCCCAAACTACAACAGACCACATTCCCTTAAACCACAGTCCTGGAGGCCAGTAGTGTGTGTCAGTCAAATCATGCTCTCTCTCCTAGCTTCTGGTAACTGAAGCAATCCTGATGTTCCTGGACTTGCGAATGCATAAATCCACTCTCTGCCTCTGTCACTGTGTGGCTGTCTTCCTCTGCGTCTGTCATCACATGACATTCTCCCTGTATCTGTGTGTTAGTCTCTTCCCCCTATGAAGACATCAGCCATACCAAATTGGACTAAGGGTCTATGCTATTCCAGGATGACCTCGTCTTAACTCCCATCCCAACTGCATTTGCAAAGACCCCATTTCCAAATACAGTCACATCCCAGCCTCCAGGAGTTAGGAACTGAGCAGATCTTCTACATGGATGCAATTCAAGGCACAGCAGTGGTGAATGCTTACGTGCCTGAGTTAGAGAGCATTGTAACTGTCCTGAACCTACTGTAGTCAAAGAGAAATTAGAATCATTCCTTCCACATGCATTTGTTCTGTCTCCTTTGTCCACCACTCAGGCATGCAAGGATCCATTCACTTGTTGTTGTTGTGTTTTTTTTGTTTTTTTTTTGTTTTGTTTTTGTTTTTGTTTTTGTTTTTTTTTGACAGGCAGAGTGGACAGTGAGAGAGACAGAGAAAAAGGTCTTCCTTTGCCATTGGTTCACTCTCCAATGGCCGCCGCGGCCGGCGTGCTGCGGCCGGCGCACTGCGGCCGGCGCACTGCGCTGATCCGAACCCAGGAGCCAGGTACTTATCCTGGTCTCCCATGGAGTGCAGGGCCCAAGCACCTGGGCCATCCTCCACTGCACTCCTGGGCCACAGCAGAGAGCTGGCCTGGAAGAGGGGCAACCGGGACAGAATCTGGCGCCCCAACCGGGACTAGAACCCGGTGTGCCGGTGCCGCAAGGCGGAGGATTAGCCTAGTGAGCCGCGTCGCCGGCCTAGGATCCGTTCACTTGTTTATACATGCCAGGTCTTTCCAGCCTGAAGCTCCGGGCCCTCACTGCTCCTCAACCTGGGACAAACTTCCCAGACCTTTTGCTTTGCTCACTGCTAATCCTCTAGGGTCTCTGCTTAAATACCTGGGTGCCCACCATCTCCTTGGCAACACTCAGCAACTGTATAATTTGTTTTTTTGTTGGTCATCGTCCACCCCCGCCCCCACACCCCCCTCCCCCAGTGTGGAACTAACTATCCGTAAGAGGGAATTTCAGTCTATTTTTCTTACTCTTGCACATACCAACACAAGACCTGGAACACAGAGAAATTCAGGAAGCTGAATAAGCGAGAGTGTTAGGGAGATGCCACTCCGACAAAGTGGGATGGACTTAGAACCAGCACTCTGGGAATGACTGCTACCAGTAGAACGCCTTGGCTAATGTGTGCCATCTCTTGTACATTATGCATCGATATTTTGTCCTGGTTCTGAATGTGGACAACCAACCAGGGTCCTGGTAGAGGTTCTTTTCCCATAGTTTCTGTATAGCCTTAAACATGTTGCTTAGCATCTTTGAGACTGTATGGTACAGGTATGAGGGCCATACTAGAGTATTATTGTATGAATTATTCATTTAACTAACACATATGGGAAATCTTGTTGGGTCCCACGACAGAGACCAAATGCCATCAGCATCTTTTCTCTGGTGGCCCTACTCTGCTGCATTGTAACTAAAGAGTTTCTGCCTAGCAGGTTGGGGAAAGACTGTGGGGGGGCCAACAGGCAACAAGAATGTGAGGGATTGTTAGCCATGAAGCATCATTTGTCGCCATTGCATTGAGGGGAATGGGGATGGAAACGCTGGCATCAAGAACTCCAGAGGCCCCGAGGCTATCAGCCAAAGGAACGCAGACAGGAGAGGCAGGAGAGTCCAGGCTTCACAGTCGGCTTTGGGTGTGAATCCAGTCTCTGCAATTTATGTGCAGAGGGCAAAGCAAACAAAGCACTTTCAAAGGGAAGGCACATCCAAGGCTAACAGGGAACACCTACCATGCACCACAGCCTTTAATAAACACTGTGTTTTCTAATGTCAGACTTTTCCTGCAGCATTTTGACACTGGTGTTCATGTCGCTTCTGTTCAGATGCAGCAAGTGAATCCTGAGAGATGTTAGACGTCCCAAGGACAACCAGTGCTACTAAGGGGTGCATGGGGTGGATTCCCTGCAACACTCCTGGTTCCAGTCTCCCATGTCCCTCCTGTATCTGAGACTCCTGAACCATACACAACCCGAGTTCTAAAGGGCTGTTCGATGCCTGAATCTCTAGTGGCCACTTTAATTCCATCGCTAGTTGTGGGGTGCAGAGTATACTGGTTCCAAGGCCTTTCAGATGGCTCTGTACCATCAAACCCAGATGAACGAAACGCCATTTTATCTTTGGGATGAAAGGAGAAAACCCCTGATGCAGTGAAACTGAACCAGCATGACTGACGTTTAGCAGTGGGTGATTTTTCAAGGCAAAGGCTGCACTCCGCGTTGCAGGCACTGAGCAGCATTGCTGGCCTACACACACATAGTCACTCTCTCATGTCCAGGTTGCGACAATGATGAATGTCTTCAGATACCACCCACAGGTCCCTTGGAGCACAAGTGGGGACTGGCACAAGTCACTATTCTGAAATAGTGAACTAGACAAACAAGGATTGAAATCTTAGTCTACAACTCTTGTGGCCGTGGAACAGTCATATACTTTTTTTTTTTTTTTTGACAGGCAGAGTGGACAGTGAGAGAGAGAGACAGAGAGAAAGGTCTTCCTTTTGCCGTTGGTTCACCCTCCAATGGCTGCCGCAGCTGGCGTGCTGCGGCCAGTGCACCACGCTGATCCGAAGCCAGGAGCCAGGTGCTTCTCCTGGTCTCCCATGTGGGTGCAGGGCCCAAGCACTTGGGCCATCCTCCACTGCACTCCCAGGCCATAGCAGAGAGCTGGCCTGGAAGGGGGGCAACTGGGACAGAATCCGGCGCCCTGACCGGGACTAGAACCCGGTGTGCCAGTGCCACAAGGTGGAGGATTAGCCTATTGAGCCACGGCTCCGGCCTAATACACTCTTCATACAACTGTTTTCTCATGAATACAAGGAAGACACAATTCCTACCTTACAAACTGACTGGGAGAATTAATGATACAATCTATGTGCAGCACAGTCTGTGGGCCCTCTGTGGACACTTGGGAAGTGGAGCTCACTTTTGTAAAGCTCTTGGTGGCTTTCATAATGCCCACATTTAAGGATCTTGTTTTTCTTTTTGTCCCTATGGAGACTGAGATACACTCTTTAAAGCTTTTGCCTATCATTCCTATGCAAACACTTAATATTTATATTAAACTGAACATTTATGGGGCTGGCACTGTGGCATAGCAGGTTAAGCCACTGCCTGCAGTGTCAGCATCCCTTATGGGTACCGGTTAGAGTTCCAGCTGTTCCACTTCCAATAAAGCTCCCTGCTGATGAGCCTGGGAGAGTAGTGGAGATGGCCCAAGTGCTTGAGACCCTGCATCCATGTGGGAGACCCAGAAGCTCCTGGCTCCTATCTTCAGATTCACTCAGTTCCTGCCATTGTAGCCATTTGTGGAGTGAACCAGCAGCTGGAAGACTCTCTCTTCTCTCTCTAACTCTTTCAAATAAATAATTTTTTAAAAAAATTAACATTGGCCGGCGTTGCGGCTCACTAGGCTAATCCTCCGCCTATGGCACCGGCACCCCGGGTTCTAGTGCCTGTCGGGGTGCCGGATTCTGTCCCGGTTGCTCCTCTTCCAGGCCAGCTCTCTGCTGTGGCCAGGGAGTGCAGTGGAGGATGGCCCAAGTGCTTGGGCCCCGCACCCACATGGGTGACCAGGAGAAGCACCTGGCTCCTGGCTTCGGATCAGCACGGTGCACCGGCCACAGCGGCCATTGGGGGATGAACCAATGGTAAAGGAAGACCTTTCTCTCTGTCTCTCTCTCTCACTGTCCACTCTGCCTGTCAAAAAAATTAACATTTATGGAAAACATCTATGAGATACACTGTACGTATTATCTCCTTTTCATCTTTGTAACAGTTCTACAAGAAAGGTGGGGCTATCACCATTTTGAAAATGAAGAAACAGATTTAGAGATGTTAAATATCCCAGTATCACACAGCTACCAAGCAGGGCTCATACTCTGACTCTGCATCTCAAGATATTTGCTATTTCTAGTATCTTATCCCCCCTCTGCATGTATCCAATAGGCACTTCTTGAGTTCTGTATGCAAGAAAAACTCCAATTCATCAGGTTTATTAGGACAAGTAAGCAATTTTCTTAAGTGTGACAAATCTATTTTCTATAGGGGTAGGAACAAGGGACCGTGAGAGCACAGAAGAGCATATTTACCCTATCTGGAACTTTCCAGAAAGCTTAAAATGGAAAAGCTACCAAGAGAATCATGAATAACACTCTGGAGTTAGCCAGGGATAACTGGAAGGGGGAGGCAGTGTAGTCAAATACAACACAGGCGTGAAGTCCTAGCCCTGAGAAGGAGCATGCTGGAAGCAGTCCCACGGGGATGAGTGTGAGAGGACAAGCGGAGGAGTAGGAGGTGAGGTGGGAGGGAAGCAGGGCCCCAACAGTTGTGGGACGGGCCTGGTTATGGCAGGAGAGCACATCCTCCTGGTCAGGGGTCTTCCCGGCGTTTCACTCTCCTGGGTCCGACTTCTCACATCCGCTCTGTAACAGAAAGGATTCCCTTTCCTCCTGAGGATGGGAGCCGAGAGGCTGACGTTCCACACTGGGGAGGGCAGAAACTCTCTCCCGGTAAAGGTAAGCTCTGTGTTAGTATCTGCTTTGGCCAAAAGACCTCCTATGGAGGGTTGGCTAAGACTGTGGTACAGTGGCTTAGGTCACTGCTTGGGACAGCAGCATCCCATATTGGAGTGCCTGGTTCAAGTTCTGACCACTCCACTTCTACCCGTTTCCTGCTGATGTATTGTGGGAGACAGCAAATGATGGCCCAAATACTTCGGTGCCTGCCACCCATGTGGGAGACCCAGGTGGAGTTCCTAGCTTCTGGCTTCAACCTGGCCCAGACCTGGCTGCTGTGGGCATTTAGAGAATGAGCCAGTAGATACCCCCCAACCCCTCTATTTTTTCTTCTACTTGAAAGGCAGAAAGAGAAAATTTTTTTCAAAATTTTACATAAGAAATCTCAATTACATTACAGACATTAGAAACCTAAATAGCTAGTCTGTTCCCAAATGTGTAAATAGGTATAGGCTATGGATACAACAAATTGCTGCTTGAGATGCCTGCGTCCTATTGCAGAATGCCTCGGTTCAGGTTCCAGCTATGCCACTTCCAGTCCAGCTTCCAGCCAGTGCACACGCTAGGAGGCACCAGGTGATGGCTCAGCTACTCTGTTCCCTACCATCCATGTGGGATACCTGGGTTGAGTTTTGGGCTCCTGGCTTTTGCTAACTCAGCCTTTGCTGTAGTAGGCATTTGGAGAATGAACCAATAGATGGAAGATCTCTCTGCTTTTCAAATTGAAAAATAAAAATAAATGAATAAAAATTTAAAAACAAATTAAACATGTGTACAACAGCCACTGAATTGAAGGTAGGACAAGTGGAATTGTCCTTACACCCCCTGCATCCTGTCCATGGTGAGTGCTGGTGAATGGCAGGGGATAAGATGCAAACTTGTAATCCTAATGGTAGCATGAAAATATATCCTGTCAAAAAAATTTAAAACAAGAAAATATATCTTGTCCATCTTGCTTTTCATAACTTTAATCACCACTGGTAACAATATTAAATGCCCCATATATCTGTGGATTAATATTCCCAAAGCATGAGAGAATTTCAAAAAGTTCCTGGAAAATGTATATTATCAGAAAACTATGCATAGGTTTCAAAATGTTGTGCTCAAAAATAAGCTTGTCTTATAATTTCACTTTTCCATAGACTTATTTAAATTCTATCATACCTTATGATGTATCTGTTCTTTTTTTTTTTAAGAGATTATTCTCTGTATTTGAAAGGCAGAGTGACAGAGAGAGACAGAGACAGAGGGACCTTCTGCTTGCTGGTTTACTCCCCAAATGGACAAGAATGCCGGGTCTAGGCCAGGCCAAAGTCCAGGAGCCTGGAACTCCACTCAGGTCTCCCACATGGGTGGCAGGGGCCCAAGTACTGGGGCCATCTTTTGCTGGTTTCCCAGGTGCATTAGTAGGAAGGTAGAATGGAAGTGGAGCATCTAGGACTTGAACTGACACTCAGGTATGGAACCCGGGCATCATAGGCTTCGGCTTAACTCACTGCACCACAACATCAGCCCCTTATTCTTGTTTTGAAAAGAACAGGACAAGGTTTCCATTGTGATGAAGTTACTCAGAGGGCTATGGGACAATGCAAAAAATGATCGCCCCTGGAATTTTCACCCTCTCTGAGGTGTCATGATGAGCGTACCTACAGGAGAGTTTCAGGAGAACCAAAAGGTTATGCTGGGTTCTCCATTTCTGGAGTTGCAACTTCTTTTTTTTTTTTTTTTTTTTTTTTTTTTGACAGTCAGAGTGGACAGTGAGAGAGAGAGACAGAGAGAAAGGTCTTCCTTTGCCGTTGGTTCACCCTCTAATGGCCGCGCTGTGGCCGGCGCACCGCGCTGATCTGATTGCAGGAGCCAGGTGCTTCTCCTGGTCTCCCATGGGGTGCAGGGCCCAAGCACTTGGGCCATCCTCCACTGCACTCCCTGGCCACAGCAGAGAGCTGGCCTGGGAGAGGAGCAACCGGGACAGAATCCAGCACCCCGGCCGGGACTAGAACCCGGTGTGCTGTGTGGGGAGCAACTGAGACTAGGCTAAGTTACTGGAATTAAGACTTATTCTATGCATCTGCTCTCCCACAATATGGTACTGGGGAGGAGTAAACTTCTACGCAGCTGCCTCTCACCAACTTGACAAACTGCAGGAGCTGATCCTGCTCCTGATTGGAGGAGAGCAGCGTGCTTGGCGTGTGGGTAGCAGAGCACGGATTGGTGGAGAGGACTATAAAGGAGGAGAGAGACAACATGCACCAGGAACATCTATCTGAAGGAACACCTGTGCAGCCCCCGAGAGAGCCGGCTGGCGGTGTGCCGCTCCCCCGCGGAAGTGGGGAAAGTGGCAGGGGGAACCGCCCTTCCACGGAGGTGGAAGGGACGGTAGCCAACCCGGGAAGGACCAGCAGCAAACCCGGGGAGGGCCGAGCAGACAAAAGAACAGCGCAGGGTCCTGTGTCGTTCCTCCACGAAGAGGGGGAGCGACAGTGCTGGAGCTGCAAGGCGGAGGATTAGCCTAGTGAGCCGCGGCGCCGGCCTTGGAGTTGCGACTTCTCCGTGTGTGGAATGAAAGGATCGTGCTGCGTAAGCTTGGAAGCGTCTCCCAGTTTAGGAGCTCACTCACCCTTACATCCCAGACCCTCAGGAACCCTGGTAGGGTCTCCCTGGGGAGAAAGCAAGAGCTAAATTGCGGGAGGCTCCAATCGAAAAGGAAACAAAGTTGCTAAGCCTTCCCTCAACAAGGCCGCTGAGCCTTTGCTCGAGTTTGCCCCACTCCGCATCCCAGTGACTCAGCATTTCCAACAATCCAAGATGGCCCCTGGGGGCGGTACCTAGCCTGACAGGAGACTTCCGTATTCGTGAACAGCATGTGTCCTCGGCTGTGATAGGCCCTTGAGGGCGTGCCCGGCTCGTGTCCTGCCTTACCTTTCAGCTGATTGGCTCATTCCCTTGTGCCCTGGACAGCCCCCTTTCTGTGTCTATAAAAGCTCTTCCCCTCCCAATAAAGTCGAGAACCTGGCTGCGCTCTGGGCATTGACTGGTCTCCTGGCTCTGGTGTGGTTCCTTTGCCGCCGACACTCATCATCCCGCTAGGCCCCGAGCTCCCTAGGCTGGCCCTGAGGAGCTCTATCAGACCTGCTGCCCTGTGACGAGCAGCACTAAATTTTGAAGTTTATCTGACCAGAGGAATAAGGGATTTCTTCAGACAGAGCAAGAGTGAGTGAAGGCTATATTTTGATCAAGAGCTACAGCTAAACCAATGGTCAAATCCTGTCTCTGCTTGGAGAACTAGAGTATATTCTTGGGGTTTAAAAGTCCCTCAAACCTATAAGCAGAGGTTGAAAATTAACCATAATAAGCTAGAAAGCTCTCTTTCAATACACCAGAAGAGGAGGCAGGAGTAGGTTTCTGTTTTCTTGTTGGTGCCTCTGTTGACTTCACTAGCCGTTTCTCTGGACTATTGCTTTCCTTGTAATCTGAAGCTGGACCAGAAGTAGACAGGAATGGAAGAGGAAAAGATGAGTCATCATTTTCTGGTGATTAGTACAGGTCCAGCATTGTGCGTCTGACATTCCCTTTCACGTAGGAAATCCTTTTCAACAATGAGGAAATGGAGACTTGATGATGATAAGAAGCTTACAAAACAGTTGACCCGAGAACATCATTAACAGATGATCTCCGTACACCCATACACTTTCCAACACACTGGGCTTCCTCCACGAAAACTGACTTGTGCCATCCACAAAGATGCTGCTGCATCTGAAAACAAAGATGACCAGATGCCAAACACACAACTCAGATCTGTAAATGTTCCATATCGCCCAAAGGAGCACAGATGGTACTGACGGACCAAAACAAGGGTGAAGAGAGAATCGCATTCTGAGTGGAACAGATAAGCAATTATTACTCAAGGCCTCTTTATGGGCCACCCTTTTCCACTAGCAGCTATGAACTCTACTCCCTACCTTTTGTTTCTTTGAAAGGCAATGAGACAATGAGAGATCTATTTGCTAGTTCATTTCCTCAAATGTCCACAAACGTCAGGCCTGGGCCAGGCTGAACCCAGAAGTTGGAAACTCAGTATGGGTCTCCCACCCGTGTGGCAGGGCGCTGAATACTTGAGTCATCTCCTGCTGTATCCCAGGGTGTGTATTATCAAGGAGCTGGAATTGGGAGCAGAGTCACAACTTATATCCGGGAACTCTCAGACATGACGTGGATGTTCCAGGTAACATCTAACCACCACGCTCAACTCCCACCGCCAGCTATGAATCTTGAACAATTGCTAAACATAGCTAGGCTTCTGTTTCTTTGCCTTTAAAGCATAGAAGAGAAAAATCTTGAGACTTCCTCCTCCCCACAGGCCTTAGTGACAGTCACGCAGGTGAACACTGCAGGTGCATCTTCAGAAGGACCACATGGTGCTTTAAAATACCATGTGTGACAATTTCTGGCATCCTGGATCTTTACTGGACCCCAAAGCAACTAACCAGAGAGTTACTTAACCCAAAATTCATTTTTGATTGTGTCTGCATTCCTCCTCTCACTGAAGAATGGAATAGACATTCAAATAAGAGCAGATCACAGATACCATTGGGGGAGAAGAGCCAGTGTCCCTGATTAGGTAGAGCTCTCAGCGGAAACTTCTAGTTTCATACAGGAGGTTGAACTTCAGCCCCCACCACCCTGTTCAGAGATGCTGGTGTCCCTGCACCCCCCACCTCATCCTGTGTTGATTGCAGGATTGTGGCGTCTGTGTGTCTGGCACATTTCTCTCTATAATGCCTCCTTTCCTAACATCCAACTGTAGTAAGAATTTAAGGTTAGGAGCTCCCTGTCACACAGCTAACAAGTGGTGTTATCATTCAAACTGAGGTCTGTAGCACTTTAAAAGATGACGCTCTATCCACAAATGCCACCCTGCCTCCTGTTACCACAAAGACTAAACATGAGAAATAAACCTTGAAATTCCACTTGTCTGTCTAATACAGAGTGCCTATCTGGAGATTGATGTTTGTTTTTCTACGAAACAAATGGCTATGGCATTTCCCCAGACAACAATACATGGGGCTAATTAATAACAGCTCTCTTTCAAAGTCTACTGCTCAGAAAAAATTCTGTCCCCATGGACCAATCGCTCACAAAGCCCTCAAATGGACTATCTCAAGAGACCCTCATTAGGAGACCCCTGAGAGCAACCACACAGTGACACACTACAGCCCTTCACACCTTCGCAAAGGTTAGCACCATGACCTGTCGGGGAGAAAGCAGGATGGAGAGACCGAGGGAAGAAAGAAGCAAGGGAGGGAGGGAGGCCATAAGATGGAGCCACAGAAATGTCCACAGCCTACTCCAAGCTGAATGTCTCTTATGCGAAACGCCTGGGACCAGAGGTATTTCAGATTTCAGAATTTCTCAGGTTTTAAAGTATTTGCATGGACTACCAACTGAGCATCCCTAATCCAAAATGCTCAAAAATCTGAGATTCTGTTGCTACTCAAAAAGTTTCAGGTTTTGGAGTATTGTCACATTTCAGATTTTGGATTAGGCATGCTCAATTGGTATTTTCCAGGTACTTACTAGGTACATAGATGTTGCTTCATTCAATAACCAACAATGCTAAGTTTTACTTCATTAATGTTCAAATATTTCAGTTCAACTTTATGATATGCTCATCATTTACACACAATAGAAAGCAGGGTCATAGGAGTTTATCCTTGTGGGTTATCATCAGAATAATAAGGATACAGAACATTTCTATGGCTGTAAAAGCTTCCACACTCCTGTTTACAGTCAACTCTTAATCTTCACCTTCAGGAAATCACTAGTTTTCTTTCTCTATAAATGTGACTTTTCTAGACTCCTCACATCAGTGCAATTCAACAATACGTAGCTATTTGCACTGAGCATGGGGTTTTTCAGCTTCATCCACACTGTAGCATATCACAGTATTTCTCTTTCACTCTTCTGAATAGTATCCTATTGTACGGATATTCTACATTTTTGTTTATTCATTTATCTACTGATGTACTGTTTCTAGCCTTGGGCTATTAGGAATACAGCTGCTATGAATATTTGTGCATAAATCTTTGTGTAAACATACATGCTTTCGTTTTTCTTGGGCAAATATCTAGGATTTCTGAGTTACATGGGAAGTATATGTCCAACTTTTGAAGAAACTGCCAAACAATTTTCAAAAGTGGTGGCAGCATTTTATACTCCTACCAGCAGTGCGTGAGTATCCCAATGGCTTCATATATTTGCCAACACTTGCTGTATTTTTTTTAATGTTCATTTATTTATTTGAAAGGCAGAGTTACAGAGAAAGGCAGAATCAGAAAGAGAAAAAGAAGAAAGGAGGGAGAGAATGAGAACAAGAACGAGAATGAGAAAGAGAGAGAGAGAAGAACCTCCTCTACCCGCTGGTTCACTCAAACATTTGGTAGGTGAGTAATTAGGTCTCATTTGGGTTTTAGTTTGCATTTTCCTAATGACTAGAAGTGCTGATCATCTTTATATATGCTTAGCTGTTCATATCGTCTTTTGTGAAGGTGATAGTTCAAATATTATGTTGATTTTTATTAAGGCTATTCATCTAATCATTACTGGGTTCTAAGAGTTTCTAAATATTCTGGTCTGTAGTCCTTTGTCAAACGTACATACTACAACTTTTTCCCAAGCCTTCATTTTTCTCTAATCTGAATGGTGCCTTTTAAAAAGTAAACATTTGTAATTCTAACAATATTCAACTGTCTTAAAAATTTTAAGATTTCTGCTTTGTATTCCTTATATAATATCTTTATTTGTCCTCAAGTCACAAAGATTTTCCATGTTTTTTTCTCCTAACTTTATGTTTTATATTTAATTCTATGATCCTGGTTAATTCTTGTAATGTAAGGTCAAAATCAAGAAATTTTCCCCAAGTGATATACTCATCTAACAATAAATGGAGTAGCCTTATCATTTTTCAAAAAGTTTATCTTTTCTTCATTGAATTACCTTTAGTTTTTTAATTGTGTCAATCTACTTGCAATTCATCATTCTATTTGGTTAATGCATTTACATCTATCCTTATACTTACAGCATATTGTCTTCATCACTACAGCTTTTCAGTGGTTCTTGAAATAATCTAATGTAAGCCAGCCATATCTGCTCCTTATCAAAACTCACATTGGCTATTAAGGGTATTTCAGGTTTCCATGTAATAAAAATTATAAATATGGCTTGAGAATTTCTCAAAATTTTTTTTTCAAAAAATCCTGCTGGGAAAGTGACTAGGACTGCATAGAATTTAGAAACCAGTCAGGAGTGGGAGCAGTGGTGTAAATTGGGGAGATGCAATGCTGAATTTCTCAATGCATGATGATTTTATACAATTCTCCATTTATTTTTTATTGAATTATCTCTTTGAGAATATGGATTATATTCTTTGATCCAAAAGATACTAGTGATCACTGAACCGCAATTCTCCATTTCGTATGTAATAAACCAGGTATTTTGTACATGTGGGGCCTTGTCTTTTATTTTCCACCCAATTATCCAGAAAAAAACACTTTGACTATCAGCCCAGTGTTCTCTTCCTTTCTTTCTGGACCAGCCGTGGTTAATCTGAATTAAACAATAAAGCGTTAAAAGGAAAGGTAAGAAAAAAAAAATGGTGAGTGCAAGACTTTTCCTTAGGACACATGCATTCACTTGTGTACACACAAACACACACACATACTGTATACACACAATGTACACACAGTGTACACACACAATGTATACACACACACTGTACACACACAATGTACACACAAACACACACAGTGTACACACACAATGTATACACTCACACAGTGTACACACACACACACAGTGTACACACAAACACACACACAATGCACACACAGGCCCCAACAGAGAAGTTAAGAGAAAGCTGCTAAAGCATGCGGGAGAGATGACTGCAAGAGGAAGCAGAACTGAGTAGAACTGTGAAGGACGCATTTGGGTCCTCTTCACTGGCATTCCTGAAGGTGGCGCTGCACACGGGCTGAAGCCTTAGGGTATTGGGATTTTAAGGCCCCTATAAAGACAAAGTAAAGCAGAGGAAAGGTCTGGCTTTATTTGACTCTGGAGAGTCAGATCTGGCCTCGTTCAGGGCAGAAGTTGGCGCTATGTTGATGGCCCCAGATGAATGGAGTTCCCGCCCTGCCTCCGTGAGCCCTCTCTGCACCGAATGGTCTTTGTACAGCACTAAGCCATCACATGGCACACGATTCTGCCTCTCCAAGTGGCAGTATTTCCACCAGTGTCTCTACAGACAACACAGATAGGCATGAGTGCAGCTGTGGCAGTTATTTAAGTACTGAAATGCTTCCATGTGGGAAGAAAACCTAACAGCTTAATACTCAGCCATTTCTCTCCAGGCTTTCTCTATCCCGCAGATCCTTTATCTTCCCCCAAAGGCCCCAACCAACACCTCCACATGATCCAGCAACCAAAGAGTTAAAGCTTGGCCCAGCTGGTCCCCATGCTCAGACCCAGAGACCTGGCCTTTACCCATTGGGATTGGTATCAACATCATAGCAGTTGTTGAACAACATAAATACCATTACTTTCTACAGAAATGTTTTGGAAGACATTTGATTTCCCAGTAACCATTTCCTTACATTCCCTTTCTGGGCACAGTCATAAAGAAGCTAAAGGCACAACATCCCTACTACTTTCTGCCTCTCTATGGGCACAGTTTCACTTGATTCCCCAAATAAACCTACCAAGCAGGCATTTCGGTCCTCATTTTGCACATGAAGAGCCTGAGGCTCTGAGGGGCCGGGTCTCTTCCTTCATGCCAACATCTGAGCCCTTTTCAGTTTGAGTTCTTCTACAATGCCTGCTATCTTTCCTGTTTTGTGTAATGAAAGTGATTTAAAAATAAATTGCCGATTATAAAAATATGAGCATTATTCTTAACTGTTCCAGTTAATTTAAAAAAGAAAGCACTTTTCATTTTAAGATGCCATCTTTAAAGTGTTTACCAGTACAAATATGAACCTGTCCAGGGACTTCTGGCGAGAGCTTGATTGCATCTCTCTACAAGGGGGCTGTGATCCCACGTGCTGGGAATGTGAAGTCACCTCCTGTGTGCACAGCACTAATAAAATCATTCAGTTTTCCACACTCCCACTCTTACACTTGTATTTTTTATTTACATCCTCAACCATCATTGTTCATGCTCTTACCCTCCCTTATTATAAAATAATACATAGATTTAATAGAGACAGACTTTGTCCCAGTAAGAGGGGTGGATTTAGTGGTTTCTAGGGGGGAATTATTTGGGATAACTAATTGAAACCAAAGCACATTACCATTCCTTGCCTGCAACAATAAACACTGGGTCTTCAAAGGCTGACCAAGTTTCCAATGATTCCCAACAATAGCAGTTGTCATTTTCAAATGATGGTCCTTTTGAAACGCCAAGTGGAGTGAAGAAAAAGTGTGTGCTATTGCTGATTAGACAGGAATATGACTTGCAGCAGCCTATGTTACTCTCTTGTCTGCAAATTTTCTGCCCTGATTAATTACAAAGAGTGCCAGAGTATGTTGACGTTAGTTAAAAGCATTTGCTCTTTCCAGCCTGTCGTTATACCCGAATTAAGGATTTCTGTGTCAAGGTGAGGTCAGGAGAGTTCAGATCTGTTTTCCACTGATAAATCTTGCTGTCCCATAAGGATTAAAGGAACTCAAGGCTTTCATATGTAAAACTAATACATGATCGCCTGTGTGTGTATGTCCCATGATCAAAGAGCTCTTGGCCAAGTGGGAATGCCTCAAAGAGATAATAAGTAATTTGTTCACTACAAACATTACAATTATCTATCCCTCTACAAAGTACTGAAAATAAATTCTCTAATCAGAGTTAATTAGCATCCTTGTTGCTGTGGGTTGAACTGACTAGTTCTCTTAAAGGCACATGAACATGAAAATGACATGCCTTCTCTGAGTCTACTTAAACCCTTTCAAAGTTAGTTGATGTATCTGCCCACCAATTAGCTTCAACCCATCTACTTTAAGTTGATCAAATCAACAGTGCAAAATGCCTTGGGCTACCCCTCTGTATTCATTAACCCTTCTATGCTTTCATTTGTTGACTTGTTAGTCTATGCCAGTCTGCTTTTTGAAGGTTGATTACCCTGAATTTGCAGTAAAACATGGGATGTCACACAGGGAGGAGTAAAGGCACTCTGGGAGCCAAAACAGATGGAAATGATCTCCTTCAGGAGGTGATGTCCAAGGTTTGCTTCGAAGAAAGACTAGGAATTCAATAGGTTTATATGAGGAAAAAGAGCATTTCAAGAAACCGAAATGATAACACATGTGAAATAGCAAGTGTTCATTCATACTCTTAATTATCCCTACCAAGAAGTTACCCCAGCAGGTTTTTTTTTTTTTTCAATCAGAAAGGTTTTATTATAAGAAATGATGACATCAGGTAAAAATGCAAAAAAACTGTGAAATTATGGCAAAATGTTTAAAAATATCTACATATTTGCCCCCCTAGGATTACAGTACTTCCTACTTATCTGAGCACTGAACAATGAATGCAGTCCCAGCAGTTTTAAATGAACTGAAGAATGCCAAAATCTAGGCGATTTTTCTTTCAATTCTTTAAGGAGGATGGGGTAGAATCCAAATTTGAAGAAGCCTTGTATCAAGTACCAACTATGCATACTACACTCAAATTGCAAGGCATTTGGCTTTCTACACATCTGTTCTCTAATCTAGAAAATGGATGTGCTATCTCTTTCTTAATTTTACAAAAGCTGGTCATTGTGATGAGAAATAACCCAAATTATCATGACTCAATCTATAAACGACCTCACAGAGGTCCACAAAGTACTTACTCAGAGTTCCTGCATCTCGGTGCAGGTGTATTTTCCAGTTCTGGAAGCTCATTCTGGTGTAGAAATTGCCAATACATTTTCCTCAATTTTAGATATCTAAAAGTAATGTGAGGGGGCAGCGCTGTGATGCAGCCAGTTAAAGCCCTGGACTGAGGCGCTGGCATTCTATATGGTCGCTGGTTCAAGTCCCAGCTGCTCGTCTTCCAATCCAGCTCTCTGCTGTGGCCTTGGAAAGCAGTGGAAGATGACCTAAGTCTTTGGGCTCTTGTACCCACAAGGGAGGCCTGGAGGAGGCTCCTGGCTCCTAGCTTCGGATGATCGGTCAGCTCTGGCCATTGTGGCCATTTGGGGAGTGAACCAGTAGATGGAAGACCTCTCTCTCTCTGTGTGTCTCTACCTCTCTCTGTAACTCTTTCAAAAAAAAATAATGTGAGGACCTTCTGAAATGAACTAATAAATTCAACATTTACCAATTAGCTTTCTTTCCAATGTTTAAAACACTCATCCAAGTTATAAATTCATCAAATCATAAGCAGTCACACAAACAAGCCTGTTTGTGAGCTACAATGAAACTCTAGCAGATTTGTACATGTGAACAATTACTACATGGCCTCGCCAGAAGAGATGAGACAGTGTACAAATCACTGTCTCTTGTGCTTTAACAACCTAACATTATATTGCTGGGTAAGAGACCTTGGCACAATCCCTTAGAGTTTGAAAAGGCCTTTATATGCATTATGTGCCATATTTACAGAAAGACAAGCCAGGATAGGCCAGTTACTGAAAAGAAAGTATGGTCTCAAAAAGGTTAGAAAACTGCTAGAGGGGCCGGTGCCATGGTGCAGTAGGTTAATCCTCCACCTGCAGCATCGGCATCCCATATGGGTGCCAGTTCTAGTACTGGCTGCTCCTCTTCAGATCCAGCTCTCTGCTATGGCCTGGGAAAGCAGTTGAAGATGGCCCAAGTCCTTGGGCCCCCGGACCCGTGTGGGAGACCTGGAGGAAGCTCCTGGCTCCTGGCTTTGGATCGGTGCAGCTCCAGCCATTGCAGCCATTTGGGGAGTGAACCAATGGAAGGAAGACCTTTCTGTCTGTCTCTCCCTCTCACTATATGTAACTCTACCTCTCAAATAAATAAAACTTTAAGAAAAGAAAAGAAAAGAAAAGAAAAGAAAACTACTAGAGTCTTCACAACTAAAATACTGTGATGCTGCCTCCAAAGACAGAGCTGTCTCCACTAAACCGCACTGCCTTTTTCTGATCAGCAATTGCCTAAGAGAGATAGTGGACACAGGGACCCTTACCACAGAAGTCCACCTGAACAGCATCCCCAACTACAAGGTTCTTGCTGTTGTCTCAGTAACTCTGAATGGTGGAGGAAACAAGCGCTTAGGTCAATGAACCTCCATTAAGGATAACTTTGGACTTCTAGGGACATTTGGTAATGTCTGGGGACATGTTGGTTGTCATGACTCAAGAAGGGGATATTCTAATGTCATTTAGTGGATAGAGATTAAGAATGCTACTGAACATCCTACAGTGTATAGGACAGCCACCAATGAAGAATAATTATCTGACCAATACTGTCACTAGTGCTGAGGCTGAGAAACCCTTAGAACAATTGTTATTAGGGTGACAAGACAAAGCAAAGAACATGGACTGCTCTTTCCAAAATACAAGATAATTTAGCATTCTCTGGGATGAGCTGTTTCCAACCTTATGATATGCTCTGCCTATCAGAACTGGGTGGTAGAATGAGAAAAGGTCTCGGAATTTTTGCAAAGGAGGTAACACGTATGTTTTTATTTATTTTTTATTTATTTCTGATGGAGAGGAAAATAGACATCTTCCATTTGCTGGTTCATTCCCCAAATGCCCACAAAAACCAGTGCTAGGCTAGGCCCAAGACAGCAGCCTGGAAATCCTCAAGTTAGGTCTCCCAGTGGGTGGCAGGGCCCATGCACTTGAGCCATCATTGGCTGCCTTCCAGGGTGTGCTTTACCATGAATCAGGAATCAAGAGTGAGCAGGGACTTGAACCCAGATATTCATTCCAATATGGATATGGGCATCCAAGAAGCTTCTCAACTGCTGCACCAAACACCTGTCTCAGTCTTGTAATATTCTGATAGGACTGCCCCTCATTTGTGTAGAAAATAGAAATACGAACTTCAGCTATCGGAAGTCTCTTTACAGCTTTCTTTCTAGTATTTTTGAGTATTAAATAATGAATAACCACTCTGTGCAGGTTTTGTGACATGCTCATGAACATACGGACTATTCTGATCTCATGAAAAACACAGGAAAAATAAACACACTCAATTAATGACAAGAAACATCAAAGTGGAAACTCATCTAAAACGTTGTATACACTAACTAGGTTTTTAAACTTTAAGATCAAAGTATATTCTTAAGATTTTTTTTACTACCATGTCCTGTGAAAAGAGACTTTCCAACAGACTCCCCACGTTTCAATAATCTCTCTTTAACACAGTGAAACTGTTATCAAATATTTAAAATATTAGCAGTTTGTTAATCCAGTAATGCAAAGGAAGTAATTTATAATCTCTGAAACTCAAAGTGAGGCTCAATATAACTTTAAGATAATGTTAAATACATTTTTTCCCCAAAATACAACAGCCAAACAAATGGTAGCTGGGACGATAGGTCCATTTTCACCACAAAACTGTTAAATCCATCATCTGTGAGAAGATTGTAAATTACACATTCTGGGGGAATTCCTCTTGCTTGGCCTGCTGGGGGAATCCAAGAAAAGCAGGAGGGAAAATGACTTACTACCTCTGAACGCTGACCTGAAACTTGTACAGATACTTCACTGCTAGTGAGGAGAAGTGGGAGAATATGAGTGATTCGGCAGCAAAGTTCAAATGAACTCCTGGCAGTGACAAAGAGGAGACAGGGGTAGAAAATGAACTCCAGCTTTTTCATTTTGCTCTTAATCAAAGACACCTCTAGATGACCAGATTTGCATTCCCCAAGACACAATGATTTAACACCTTGGGATATTATAAACCATCACATAGAAAGGAATCAGGTGTCCCCTCTGTCTTCCATGTTCAGTTCTTGGCAAAAGCATATCTCTGTATATGAAGTGCCAAAGGAATAATATACTAAGTGTCTGAAAAAAACTAAGCAACTCTGAGATGATTAGCCAAGGTCTTATCATAGGTTGTCCAGACAAGAAATAAAATGCTTAACAAATGAAGATAGGACAATGGAATTGTCTAAATGTGCTAAAGCTGCTTCTTCCCTTAGGTTAACTGAAGAATGGGTCCGAAGAGCCGTTGGTCATCTCTGACCAGAAATAGGGTTACGGGAGGTCTTTCAATGACTTGAAAGTATGCATACCTACTTCATAGGATAACTGCATGAATTAAACTAGATATTCTATATTAAGAGGCTCAAGCATAGGTATGCTCTAGAAATGTTTCGAGATAGCTCTAACAAAATGCTCCTAACTAGATAGCTTGTAAAGAGGAGAAATTTATTTCTCACAGTTCTGGGAACTGGAAAGCCCAAGAGCAGGGCGCCAGGAGATGTGGTGTCTGTTGAGAGACCATTTCCTGGTTCACAGATGGCGTCTTCTGGCCCTGTCTTTACTGGGTGGAAGGGGTGGGGACGCTCTCTGGGCACTAATCCCACCCACGATGGCTCTGCTCCATGAGAAATCACCCCCGCCAAAAGCCCCCATGTACAAATACCATTGCCTTCAGGGTGAGGATTTCAGTATAGGAATTTCAATAAGATACAAACAAGCAAATCATTACAAAATGCAAGCAGCAAAATAGACGATGCGCTTGCTCTGGGAAGCCCAGAACAAAGACCCAGGATTGACACGAGCGTGTGAAAAGCAGACGTTTGGCGCACACAGGGGAAGAAGCATCATTGTCAAGACCCTGTGCTCTCGGAAGCCCAGCTTCGTGTGTCCTGGGGCACAGCAGATTTCCTGCTGTGAGCTCCAATGTCCTTCTCTGTGAAATGGTGGTAACAGGAGGTCCTTTCTCCATGGGTAAGTCATTTACACAAAGAAAAATGCAAAATAGGTCTGACTGGCTTACAAGACACTCCATAAATATTAGTTCCTTGTTTAATTATTCCCAAGAACTAGCCAACACTCTCCAGGACTTCTGGGGTGGTGAGCTGTCCATTGGCCATGTTTGGCTGGAACTTGGAAAACCATCTTCTAAGAAAGCACTGTCTCAGCTAGAAGCCTGTGAAGATCTAAGTATCTAACTGGAAGACAAACTCTTACCCAGAAGCCAAATTCCCACCTGGTGAAATACACAGGACTTTCAGAAAGCAGCGCCCACACGCCCTCCAGCTGCGCATGCACACACACACAGACACAAACACACACTAAATTCTCAGCAGAACTGAATCATAAAGCAGCTCTTCTGTCTCTGCTCATCTCTCAGCAGGCAGACCTGTCAGCATCCTGTGGCAACTCCCCAAGGCTGAGCAACATCTTAAGAGAATTTCCCATCACCACATCTCCCAATAAAGTGCAAGACAGACTGGTAGCCAGGGGAGAGAAATGTCTTGTGTTACACTTCGGGTTCTTTTAACTAGTCCATCAGTGACTTACAGCCTCACAGAGCAGGGCAGGCTTATACTCTCGGGGTGAGGGAGCTGGAGAAGTGACATGCTGAGTACCAAGTGGGAAGCACCACAGGGCAGCTGCACACGCTAAGGACACTTGACTTTTCTGTGTACTGAAAGCAGAGGCTGAGCAAGAGCAGGTGGCAGAGGAATTCATCAGAGCACATGACGGACTTGGGAAAAGTGTAAAAGTGCACGGTAGCTTTGCCTGTTGGCTCTAAAATCATGCCGGAGACCATGTCAGGACCCCACATGAAACAGAGACTGTTCCTCTGTGAAACCAATTCCAGTACTCTATGGGTGTTTCTTACACCCATGCCCCCTCAGGCGGCAGGCTTACATGCCGCTTTTCAGAATTGGAATCTCCAAGATCTCAAAATTTGGGAAGAAGGTAGCAACTTTCATGTTTTCAAGGAATGTTTCTGTTAAACGTTTCCTCCATTAATCATAATTTTAAAGGTACTTATATATCCTCTTAAATTTCTCTATAAAAAGATTTTTTTATAAACTAGAAGACCTAAGGACATAATGATTTATTATAGCTGAGAAAGTGTTTTTAAATTAAGCTGTAAATTGTCCAAATACATGAAAGTATAAAAATGCTTTCCTTAATATATCTAATTTTGCCAAATTACATTGAAGTATGTTGTATCATAGGTTTCAAGAAAGTAAGCAAAGCCCAACAATGTCATGCATAAATGTAGTTCTACAGTTAAAAAAAAATCTGCTTATTTGGACATGTATGTAACAAAATGTGATGATGTGCACTCTGGGCCTACCCTTCTATTACAAAGCAAAATCTTAGGAGAGGCATCTCTGGGATGGGTATACGAAGCAACTTGGGCCATTTGTCCTGTTCACGCTCCTGTCAGTTCACTCTGGATGTACAAGTTCAACCTGTGAACTCCAAGGGAAGAACAGTGGTGGTGGCCAAATTATACCTGGTGACTGATCATTCTTTGGCTGAGGATCAGGAAACTGAAAAGAAATCTCCAAGTGTGACCCCTGACCAACACTATCCACAGATCTAACATGAATTCTATGTTTTGGAAAAAAAAAGGGGGGGGTCAAACATACTAAGACACATTAAATCACTTCTTCATTTTGTTCACTTACAATTGAAATTCAACAAAGTGCAAATAACTCAAACACGATTACAATGACTGAGCTGATGAAGAAGCTTCCAAGGGAGGGAAGCAGAGGGTGAAAAGTCTCCTCTTTATGGAAACTGCTGGGCGTCCTGAACCCCCTCTACTACGGTTTCATCTACACTGTTACTTCGTCCCTGAGAAGGTAATTTTTGAATACTGACCATGTGCTACGGACAACATTATTTCAAGCTTAATACTGTAGTTGTTATTTAAAATAGTCTGGGTCCAAGGAATAGAAGAAGAGGTATCCCAAGTGACTAAGACAGATGCACATAAATGATTCCTTTGCCCCGCCCCCAAAGAAAACACAGATGCGTTCAATGCAGCTTTGTCTTGGCATTCTGGCCGGATCCTGCCCAAATGATGATGGGCACAGAACTCACTTGCCACTCTAACCCTTCCCCCTACAAAGTAAAAAAGAATGATGGACAGTGTGCCAGGAGTGGGACTCTGGGAAGAGGAAAAACTAGCTAAATGATCTCAGGCACCAAGGAGGGAAGAAGAAGAGGGAACATGGCATGTTCCAGACCAGCTCCCCACCTGACCCTGTGGAAAGTGTGGCTGGGTAAGGAGGCCCTAAGGTCTAGATCACATCACCCACGCTCGTTGGAGAATGGAGTTGGGACAAGCTGAAGACAGTTCACGGGCCGTTCTCTCAACCCTTCTCACCACTGATTCTGTAGGGATTGGAAGACACAACCCCAACTGGAAACAAATGTCTATATTATACCTTCTTCAAGGGCCACATATGCACTGAGCAGCTCATAAAAGGTTTCCTTTTTTTTTTTTTTAATAATGGGAAGGCTGATATTAAGTCCCTTCTTAAAGAAAGAACTCAAACACCATTCATTCATCCAACAAACCACAACTGAGTTACAAAAAGCACCAGAAACGCTGTGAGCGCTGACTCGTCATCCCCTGGTCTTTCTGAAGCTCTAAAATTCTTCAACATGAGGAAGTCTGGGAAAGGATAAAGCTGAACCTCGACTCCTAAGCCTTCTTCCCAGGGTGGGGAGAATCCAGTAGCACATGGTATTGGGTGAAACTAGAAAATTTCTCCCAGTCGAAAGGAGGGATGAAGGAAGCTAGGAGTTGGAAACAGAGAGACAGTACTTTTCCTGCCTCATTTAATCAACCAGGATTGCACACAACCACCAGAAACATCAAATCACAGTAGTCTCCCCAAATATTTTTTACATGATGACTGACCTTGGCACAATAAACAAAGCAGCAATAATAAAATAATCTGTTTGAAGCTACTGCTTAATTGCCTTTATTCATGGACTTTCCTTAACATATTTTGTCTAATCATCATATAACCTCAAAATTTATTAGAGTAATAATAGCTTACGACTGAAGAGGCCTGTGGCTCACCAAGAGTGTTCATGGCCAGATTGTCCCTTTGATCCTCAGAATGACTCTGGGCCTAGGTGTTGTTGCTATTTCAACATGATAGGTCCAGAAACCTGAGGTTCAGAGAGGTTAAGAGATTTGTCCAAGAGAACGCATGTCACGCATTTGCCATTCTTTCAAGCCGTGTGGATTTCCCAGTCTCATGTTCCCTCATTAAGTGAGCACTAAATTTCACGGAATGACACCACCATCATCCATCTTCGTGGATTCGGTCCTCTTGTCACGCACTCGGGCAGCCTGACCCTCTGCAAACAGCAGAAAGTGGGAGACGGAGGGCTCAAAGGAGTCATCGGGAGCAGTGGTTAGGAGCTAAGCACATTCAAAATCAAATTTTGATTCTGGCTCTTGATGGTGGAGAAGTTAACTTCTTTCAGCCTCAGTCCCTCACCTGTAAAGTGGAATAAAAACAGTGCTTGCTTCATGTTGTTGCAGAGAGGATAAACACCCCAAGCCCACAAACCCTGTGCATAGATGATCCACAACCTCTCTCTACAACTTCATCAACAGGGGGAGTCTTCACAGAACCAGGAATAATAGCATCAGCAGGGGCTGGCGTTGTGGCACAGTGGGTTAAATGGGTTACGACACGGGCATCCCATATCAGAGTGCTGGTTCAAATCCCAGCTGTTCTGCTTCCAATCCAGCATTTTTGCTAATGGACCCCAGAAGGCAGTGGAGGATGGCCCAATGCGTGGGCCCCTGTCATCCAGGTGAGAGACCTGCACGGAAAAAATGCCATGAGGTGCAGTAGTAGTACCCATAATGGTAATGGCAGCAGCAGCAATGGAGGTAACGGGGAGTAGTGTTAAAGCAGTAATTATAGAATAGCAGCAGCTTTGTAGAAATATTAGTAACAGTAGTCATAAAAAGCATTGGCATCTCAGTTGCACAATGTTAATATTAGCAGCAGCAGCAGCAGCAATAACTACAACAGGAGTGGCAGTAGTAGAAGTTGTCTGTTGCACTAAGACTCAATGACCTCTCAACCAAGTGGCATGGAAACAAAGAGGACAATGACTTTCCATCAACAAATGTGTGTAGTGACCAACCAGGGTGTATGTCTTCCAGTTCAGGTGTATATGAAGTTACCATTGCGGCTACCTGGTTGGAATAGTCTTCACTGGAAGAAAAAAATTCTTTTGTTTCAACAATCAGAAACTCCTAACAAAAAAGGACCCCATGCGACCAATGCCTTCTACTCCATGGCATGGGAATCAGTGACAGTGAAGACGACAGCAAAACACACATCAGCTGCAGACACCAGATACCTTCTCTGTATTGTCTGGGGAGGGAGCAGGCTACCGCACGATCATGACCAACACAGGGGAAAATCAGCGCTTCAAACTGTTTTCACTTTCATCTTCTCCCAGTAAATTTCTGAAAGCAAGTGGGCCCAAATAAACTTTCTTTACTGAGAGAAAGTAAAAATAAATTACAATTTCATTACATTTTTTTTTAAGTTGGGGGCTGGCGTTGTGATAAAGTTGACATCTATGATGCTGGCATCCTGTACGGGTGCTGGTTCGTATTCCAGCTGCTGCACTTCCGGGTCAGCTCCCTGCTAATGACCTGGGAAAAGGAGCAGACGCTGGTCCAAGGGGTTGGATCCCTACCACTCACGTGGCAGACCTGGGTTAAGCTCTGGGCTCCTGAATGTGGCCTTTGTGGCCATCTGGGCATTGAATCAGCAGATGGAAGTTCTCTCTTGCTCTCTGTCTCTCCCTCTCTCTATGGAACTCTGACTTTCAAAATAAACAAATACACTTTTTAAAAAGTTGGGGGCCAGCATTGTGGCACAGCAGGTTATGTATGCTGCCTCTTGCAACGCCAGCATCCCCTACTGGAGCACTTGTTCAAGTCCTGGCTACACCACTGCCCATCCAGCTTCCTCCTAAGGCACCTGAGAAGGCAAAAAAGATAGCCCAAGTACTTGGGCCTCTGGCACTGGTGTGACAGACTCAGATTGGATTTTGGGCTTTGGCTTGGCCCAGCACTGGGCCAAGTTCTGGTTGGCACTGGTTCTGAGACTGAACCAGTAGTTGGAAGATCTCTCCCTCTCACTTTCTCTGCCACTCTGCCTTTCAAATAAATCAATAAATCTTTTTAAAAAATTAATTTACACTTTATTTGTTAGAGTAGTATCTATCTAAGATCTTCCATCTTCCGGTTCACGTCTAAAACATAACAGCCAGTACTTAGTCTGGGTTTCCCATGTGGATGAGGGGACACAACTACTTGAGTCTGCTCCCTCCCAGGATGTGCATTAGTAGGAAACTAGAACTGGAAGCAGAACCAGAACTCAAAAAAGGTGCCTTAATATGGGCTGTGGGCATCCTAGTGGTATCTCAGCTTCTGCACCTAACGTATATCCTAATTACAATTTCTTGAGTGTCTACCAAGTGTTGTACTCCATACTGAGTGTGTTACCCTCATTTGAATTGACTTTGGCTTCAGAGGGTATCAGAGAACCAGAGCCCAAGGAAGACAAGCAAAGAAGACACCATGAAAAAGATGGAAATAAGCCCGATTTTATATCCTAGGTCTTTCTCACCAATTTATGCTGTCTCACCAAGCCATATCTTGAAAAGCTATTTGTCTTTAAAAATAAAGTACTTCTGGGACAAACTATTGGTCTAGTGGTTAAGATGTCTGAGTCCCTTATTGGAGTCCCTGGTTCAAGTGCCACCTCTGTTCCTGATTTCAGCTGCCAACTGGGAAACAAAAGGTAACAGCTCAAGTAGTTGGGTCCGGGTCCCTGCTGCCCACATGGAGACCTGGACTAAGTTCCTGGCTCCTTCCTTCAGCCTGGCCTAACCCCCGCTATTGTGGGCATTTAGAGAATGAACCAGTAGAGAGGGAAGGCTCACTCTTTCTCTGCCTCCCAAGTGTTTTTTTTTTAAAGAACTATTCATTTATTTGAAAGGCAGAATTGGAGGGAGGAAGGGAAGGAAGGGAGAGAAAGGGAGAGAGAGGGAGAGAGAGAGAGAGAATGAATCTTCCATCCTGATTCACTCCCCAAATGACAGCAATGGCCAGGATTGGCCAAGTTGAAGCCAGGAGTCAGGAACTGCATCCCAGTCTCCCACATGAGTGGCATGGTCCAAACACTTGGGCTATCTTCTGCTGCTTTCCCAGGCATATCATCTGGGAGCTGGACTGGAAGCAGAGCAGCACAGATTTAAACTGGGGTGCTCATATGGGATGCTGGCATCACAATACCAGCTCCTTTCAAATAAGTTTTTAAAGAGTTATTGATTTATTTTAAAGGCAGAGAGAGAGAGAGAGAGAGAGAGATCTTCCACCTGCTGGTTCACTCCCCAAGTGACTGTAATGGCCAGAGCTGGGCCAATTTAAAGCCAGGAACTAGGAGCTTCCTCTGGGTCTTCCACATGGGTGCACGGACCCAAGCACCTGGGCCATCTTCTGCTGCCCTCCCAGGCACATTAGCAGGGAGCTGGATCAGAAGTGGAGCAGCCAGGACTTGAACCAGCACCCGTATGGAATGCCAGCACTGCAGACGGTGACTTCACACACTAAGCCATGGTGCTGGTCCCACAACTAAATTTTTTAAAAGACATTTCTGGCTATTACAACAAAATACCATTGACTGAGTAACTTGTAAACAATAAAAATTTGAAGTCCCAAATCAATGTACTAATGCGGTTGGGTTCTGGTGAGAGCCTTCTCCCTGGCTGCAGGCTGCAGATGTCAGACTGTGTCCTCCCGTGGTGGAAGGAACGAGTGAGCTCCCCTGAGCCAATTTTATAAGGATGCTAACTCCATTCTTGAGAACCCCACCCTTAAGACTTAATCATTTCCCAAAGTGCCCTACCTTCTGTTCCCATCACATTAATGACTGGGTTTCAACATAACAATTTGGAAGGAGGAAGCAATATGAAACTTCAGACAGTATCACCCAAGTAACTCAAATCTAAATTTGTGTTCAGCTACTGGTTCTCAATTGTAGGCTTTAACCACTTCGGGGCTGTCTGGGTTCTACATCTTCTCTGATGACTTTCCCTGCCCACTTGGGAATGGGGTGAACCAGAAGTATGGCAACTCAGGTGCCCTGGGAGTATCCTCAGATAAGTACCCCAGCTGCCTCATTCTGTTTGACATTGGTTCCTGGGGTCTCTCAGCAGGAGTAAGACCAATGGTTGGGAGTTGATGACTTGAAAATGTGTCCTTTATCCATTATCTGCTCTTGCGTGTTCCACCTACCCAGCCCATTGCTGGAGACATTCTCCTCTCCCAGGCAAACAACTTCCACCTAAATTATTGCTTAGGCTCTGCTTCTAGGGGAGCCCAAACAAAAACATACACGAGAGAAAAGTCGGGTGCCTGTGTGAACTCTGTTCAGAAATTCCATCCCACAATTGGAGGATCACACCCATTTTTCTAAACAAGTCGGCGTTTTTTTAATTATCCAGACTTAGGCCCAAGAAGTTGATGCTTACAGTTAAATATAACACATGATCGTCACAACTGCATTATTTTGAGAGAATACTTGAGACTGTGTTTGGATTTTTGTAGCTTCTAAAATTTCTATCAATTTTTCCATTGTTGCAAGTACAGCAGCATTAATTATTACCAGCTTCCTAAAGAAAAAGAAAAACAACTGATCCAAAACATTTCATATGCAATACAAATCTGATTTAAGTCTTAAAAAAAAATCTCAGCCTTCCAGCTATGTGTCAGAGTGAAAACCAGCCCCATGAGCAAGACAAGAGGAAGATGAGGGGGTAGGCGAAGAGCAGCATGCTTACTGGAGTTTTAGGGGGTGAATTAACAACCACAGAAGCACAAGTAGGTCCTCTGTGGCCAGTGGCTACTCAGGGGAGTGTTCTCATCGAGGCAGAAGCAAAAGGGTGGCAGTGTTTGAGTTTGGCTCCCAAGGGACATGGGATGGGAAATTGGTTCTGTCTGTGGCTATTTAAGAGGTGAGGTCTAGTAGGGGGTTCACAGATCAACCGAAGTGGGCCCAACAGAAGAGATTAAGGAGGCTCTTAGGGGACCCCTGAATTAGTTCTCCTAAACAGGTTGTTAGAAAAGAATAAGCCCGCCCCTCCCCACCGCTCTGGCTTCCTGTCTGGTGAGGGGGATCTCACTCCTGCCACTGCAGGCCCCATGAGGTCCTCACCAGAGCCCAACCATGTTCGTGCACCTCCAGAACTGTGAGCTCAGGCAATCTCTCGGGTTTCTATAAAGCTACCCAGATTCACGTGTTTCACTACAGTAACGCAACATGGACTAAGACAGATGGGGAGAGAATGTACATCATGTGTGTGCCTGTTAGGAACTAAATCATCTTCCAGGTACTGCATATATTCCTTTACACTAATTGTTATATCACACAGGATTCCTATGAGGACCCTTATCACTGTTTAGTGGGATGGAATAGTCTGAAAGAACTTACTAGAGTTGAGACATGCTTAGCAAGGGGCAAAGCTGGGGCTCAGAACCCAAGCATAATGGACTCTAGAGCTTATTAATACCCATCACAGACCATTGCACCAGTAAAACTGTGTGGAATAATGTCACATCAGAGTTCCTAAAGAGCTTTGATTAAAGTCAATGAAGAGAAAGGCGCCTGTGGTAGTGCAGGTCTGGCTGGGCAATACAGGCAAAGACTTGGAATTGATAAGAGGCCAGCACTCATGGTGGAGCTGTAGTAGTTGCCTGTTAAATGTAACTTTATAGAAAACTAACATTGAGAAAATCCATGATGAGAAACATCCACGATGGAGCAAGGCAAAGTCAGTGCTACTCCACAATGATGGCGGGCAACGATACAAACAAGCACCATGTCCAGATCCTGCGATAACAGGGAATCCAGGGATCACAGAGCTCAAGGCCATGCTTCTGTGGCTGCTACAAGCAACGGCTATACCTGCCACTGCTATTCCTTTACAAATGAAGGCTTGATCTTTCCCTTTTCCCACCCATTTTCCAGATGGGAATTACTGGAAATTACCTAATCAGAAAATTCTCTTACATCCTAACAGATTCCACTCCGGCATGAAGGCTGCTTCCTAACACAAGTCTACAAGTCTTCCAAACCCCTCGTCACTACCACAGTTCCAAATAGAACACATCTGCCCTTAATAAAACAGGTCAGTGAACTCAATTTTGTCCACCATGCGTATGGCTTGAATACACTGAGACTATAATGATATATTCAACACTTGCTGAGTCAGGTAAAATAAATAAAGTATCTTTGTTTTCTCTACAGGAACTGATATAAATCTTATGCTTACAGGAGCTGAATAATGGCAAATATTCTAAAGCAGAAAGTAATGTTTAAAATGCAGAGAGAAAATATCAGTAGTCTTAAAAGCATGTTTTCAAACTCTCTTTGCTATATGCACACCACAGTGACCATAAACTTGTTCTCTAAGTGAAATTTCACAGTCCTGAGACTAGGAGAGGGGTCCTCAGAGAAGGGGCGGATGGAAGAAAAATCACTGAAGAACTGTGTGTGTTTCCTCTCAAAGTAAAGCCCGAGACCAGGGCTTGAAATGGTTAAAAACCCCAGGAAGTGGGAAGGAGAGACCAGAGAGAGGGAGATGAAAAAGGAAGCCCATTTGAGCTGGTTAAAAAGGTTATCAAGGCTGCCGGTAAGACTGATTCCCAACAGCTCCTAGGCTTCCTTGAGGAGCTGCACTTTTTTGCATCTGCAAAGCATGAAAACTTGAGACAACTTCACTCTTGCTTGAAGAGAGACTCTGTCAGACCAAACCTACGCCAGCTGTCCATGACGGCCACAGCAGGAGATGCAACCCAGATGTATGAATGGTGCCCCACAGGAGGAAGTCTGATAGCCCAACAGAACCCTCTGGCGTGTGTGGACCTGTGGAAGCCAGGTGCCATGGAGAGTTGGACTAAGACACGGTTTGGTGGGGGGACGGGTGATGACAGACGTTAATCTGAATTCTTTGTGAGATGCCTGTACCTTGTGCAGCAAACCTTCTGACTGCTCACATCATAGCAGTGGGACGTCCAGTCAACTGTTACCCAACGCGAAGCTCTTCAATCCACAAACGCCACCTGCTGCACAGAAACCTAAGGCCATATTACAATCTTCAGATAGTTGAGAAAAGTGTCCAATAAATAGAGAAGGAACAGAGACAAGGCAGTGAAAAGATGTCAGTGAGAGAGAGAGAGACAGAGAGTTATAGACAGTGAGAGAGAGACAGAGAGGAAGGTCTTCCTTCTGTTGGTTCACTCCCCTAATGGCCGCTGCGGCCGGTGCTGCGCTGATCCGAAACCAGGATCCGGGTGCTTCCTCCCAGTCTCCCATGTTGATGCAGGGACCTAAGCACTTGGGCCATCCTCCACTGTTTCCTGGGCCACAGACTGGAAGAGGAGCAACCGGGACTAGAACCCAGCGCCCCAACTGGGACTAGAACCTGGGGTGCCGGCGCTGCAGGTGGAGGATTAGCCTAGTGAGCCATGGAGCCAGCCAGATAATTTTAAAAGGCAATTCTTATTAATGTTTCCAAGAGATTTGAAAACCTAATCGTTTTTTAAAAGGAGCTGAGAATATTAAAAACGCTTTGGGAATTTTTTTTTGAAAAATGACTTCTCATCCCTAGTAAAATCTGTAGAAAGGTGAACGAAAGCTCAGGAAAACTACAAAGGTTTCTTTGTTTACCAAATAATTTAAACTTTTAAAAGTTGAAATAGCTTGGGCAGGAAAACATGGGAGAAGATACTCAGATTCCCTTTTTACACGAGTGTAAACCAGTATTTGTTTCCTGATTTACATGGGAATATCAACACCAGAGTTACAAAACTAAATCAAGCATTTTCATAAAGATGACAAAGAAATGATCTGTTTCTAAATTTTACCAAAATATTCCTAGATAAAGGTATATTTAAATTCATCACAAGGGAACATTGTGGACCTTCCTATCTGGAAACATGTTAAAATTCATTAATAAAATTAACAGGTAAGGAAACTAGGAAACACTCTAATAAAAACTGATAATTAAAACCTCAAAATCTCAATGGAAAAAATGGGACCCAAGTATGGACACTTCGCATAAGACATACAAGTAAGAAACAAAGCTGTACGGGTGGGCTTTTGGCTCTGCAGCTAAGCTGCCCCTTGCATCAACTGTATTCCTTATCAGAAGGCCTGGGTGGGCCGGCGCCGCGGCTCACTAGGCTAATCCTCCGCCTAGCGGCGCCGGCACACCGGGTTCTAGTCCCGGTCGGGGCGCCGGATTCTGTCCCGGTTGCCCCTCTTCCAGGCCAGCTCTCTGCTGTGGCCAGGGAGTGCAGTGGAGGATGGCCCAGGTGCTTGGGCCCTGCACCCCATGGGAGACCAGGAAAAGCACCTGGCTCCTGGCTCCTGCCATCAGATCAGCGTGGTGCGCCGGCCGCAGCGCGCCGGCCGCGGCGGCCATTGGAGGGTGAACCAACGGCAAAGGAAGACCTTTCTCTCTGTCTCTCTCTCTCACTGTCCACTCTGCCTGTCAAAAAAAAAAAAAAAAAAAAAAAAAAAAAAAAAAAAAAGAAGGCCTGGGTGAGCCCCAGCTCCGTTTCTGATTCCAAACTCCTATTAATGTGCACCCAAGCAGGCAGCAGGTGATAGTCTCCACCACCCACATAGAGGACCCACTGAAACCCCGGTTCCCAGCTCTGGCCTGGCCCCACCGTTACTGTTGTAGGCATTTGCAGAGTGAATAAGCAGATGAGAGATTTCTGTTTCTTTCTCTCTCTTTCAAATAAATGAATTAAAATGAAAGAAATAAAGTTTAAATCATGAACGAGAAATCTGAATAAAAAGTGGCTAATGATATGACTCAATGTACCACCTAACTAGGAACTTTCACAAATGAGAATTGCAATGAGTATTTTTTTAACTTATTAAATAAAATAAGCTTTAAAAGCTGAAGCAGTCTTGGCAATAAAGCATATGAAGATACTCTAATTCTCATAAGATTGTAAACCAGTACAAATTATCTGGGAAAAAAATACATAAAATGCATAAAATCCTTTAAGAAACCCAGTCTCTTGCTTGCCCCAAATATATCTATCCCATGAAAATGAAACTTACATTTCTCTTTGTACTTTGTAACAAAAATATTTACACAGACAAGAAAGGGAAAAAAGCTCAGACAGAAACATATGTAGAAAAATGTTTATTATTTTGGCATAAACAAGGGAAATAAGCTAGACATCTAACAAACAGAACACTAGCTTAAAAATTGTAGTCCATCTATTCAGGTAGCCATCCAAGAGGGTGTTTTAAAAGACTACTTAATAACCTGAGAACCTGGTATTGGTAAATAACTGGATGACAAAAGCAGGATTCAAGCCAGTTTTGCATAATAGGATATCAATCAAAACTGTTCAGATACCTGATACACACATATAAGGAGAGAGAGAGAGAGAGAGAGAGAGAGAGAGAGAGAGAGAGAGAAAAGGAGGGTGGGAGGAGAGGGAGAGGAGAGGAAGAGAGGAGGGGAGGAGGGAAAGGGAGGGGAGAGGAGGAGAGGAGAGGAGGAGGAGAGGAGAGGGGAAGGGGAAGGGGAGGGGAGGAGGAGGAGGAGGAGGAGGAGGAGGAGAAAGGAGACTTATCATGGGGTTGGGAGTGGGATAACTCCCAAATATTAACAATGCATATTTCTGATTGGTTGGACTATAGTAAATTTTCATTTCCTTCTTGCTCCCCCCCTTTTTTCCTACCCTAACCACAAAAAATAAGCACATATCACCTTTAAAATAAAAAGTTCTTTCATTTCATTTTGCAGTGCTGAACTGTTTAGCATTTATAAATTTATTTAGGGGCTTTGTCTTGAGATTATATTCAATCACCCACTAGTGAAATCCACAGGCAAAATGCACAAATCTGTCTGGCCGGCAAGAATGGAGGAAGAAGCACAGGGAGCAGCATGAATGCGGGCTCTTCCGGAAGGTGCACGTCCTGCGGAGGAGAGAGGATGAAGAAGGACAGTGAGGCTGGAAGCCCTTGTCTTCCAACCTCAGCTGGAAGCAAAGAAAGCTGTCAAGAGAGACACAGCTCACTGAGCTCATCTCAAGTCCTGCCGGTTTACTCTTTTGAATAAGATAGTTTAGTGTCCTTCTACCGTGGCAGTAAAACCACAGACTTTCTGTCTTTGTGTAAGACTCGTCACCCAACCGTCCTTACAAGGCTCACTTGTGCAGAGAGGTTAAGCTCAGATGTAGAAGACAGATGCAGATTTCAGCTGCTGGACCTCACAGAAGTTGTTTCACCTCTTAGACCTGTGTCCTCACCTGCAGAATGGAGACGACAGAAAATCCTGCCTCTTTGGCTTTCTTAGGATGAGTGCACTGGGCACTTAGAACCCAGAAAAACAATGTCTTCTGTTTAGGAAGGTGACACACGGTGTGCCCTGCCTGCTTGGTCACTTGTGAGCTTCCTGGGATCTGGCCAAATCTACACCTTGGTCCTCCCGGGCAACCCTTTCAGAGGAATCTACTCACAGGTTGAAGGTTCTGTGTGTTACTAAGATTCAAAAAAAGCAAAAGTGTTTCTCCATCGGTGCCTGTGTGTGGACATCCCATTGACTGCTGCAAAGAGTATAAGCTTGGACATGAGAGAGCTGGGGTTGGATCCCAGCTGAGATTACAAAATGTGTGACATAGGATCAGTAAATCAATCTAAGCCTTATTCATTTTCTTCATAGAATCAGTAGGATTCCCTCCATTTCACATAATGCCTTTGTCATGTTGAATGAGACAATGATACAAAATGCTTACCTTGGTGCTAATTACCCTCCCAACCACGCAGCTCCTCTTCCAGTGTATGTCCACGCATCCTCCTTCCCACTAAGATGAATATTCGAGAACCTAGATGCTGAGGGGCACATCCCACAGCCGCACGGGCTAGGCTGTCCTCATTGTCCACACGGACACGTTTCAACCACGTGCTTCTTTAAGATGTCCTCTAGCCTCAAAGAAATTCTCGTGAGTATTGAAAGTGACACAAAGAGAATACCAATGGAGCATGGAGATTAAAAAAAATGCTAACTTTCCTAACAGCTGGAAAAGAAAGCAAAATGAAGACAAAAGTTCCCATCAAAATTCGTATACTAAAAAGTATAAACCACATTGTCATTAACTGGGGTCATCTGATAAGCTCAAACCGAGCCGGGGGGCATATAGACCTTGTGATTCTTCAATCGCTTCTGCATAGACAGACTATGTTAATCACTTTCTGATGGTTGTTCAGAGCTGTGGCTTTGGCAAGTGAGAAAAAGCAAATTCCCAGAGCTGAAAACTGAAAAGAAGCACTTTATAATCACAGGAATTAAGGAGGGGAAGACAGCTTTCGGTTGAGTTATTATATATTCCCAGCTGCGAGCTGCTGCGAGAGCCCGGGCCAAGGTGCTCACCGGGGAGCCTGAGCCCAGCAGTAGAATGGTTAGACCAGCGGTCCTCAGCCAGGGCTGTTTGTTCCCGAGGGGACGCTCCACGACATCTGGAGGCGTTTTTGACTTTCACAAGAGGAATGTGCTACCAGCGTCCAATAGTTAGAGACCAACCGTGTTGCTAAATAGCCTGTGAAGCGCCGGACAGCCCCACCCCTACGAAAGCTCCAGAGGATCTACCCAGTCCCAAATATCAACAGCGCTGAGCTCAGCAACTCTGCACAAAGACATGGACAAACGCAAGGTCATTGCAGCAGGAGGCAGACAAGACTGGAGACCTGCACCCACAATCTGGTCTGCTGAGGTCTGTTCCTCACAGTGGCGTCACCTCGTCAAAGTTCCATGCGAACACACGGTCTCTACTCCACCTGTCCTCTCTCCCAGGATATTTTCAAGGCCGAAACGTGCCAGACCCTGGCCCTAAGTGCTTCACAAAGCTGTCTGGTGACTCCGACTTAATTCTTGAAACTCTTTGTGGAAACTTTGATAATGGCCCTCATTTTACACACCAAAAAAACTGAGACTAAAAGCAATTCTATAAATTGCCTATGAAAATGGCAAAGCCACAATTCAAACACAGGCCTGTCTGATTCCAAAGCATCACGGCTCTTGCCGTCTTGAAAAGCTTAGTCTTATTGCCCATCAAAACCCAGCAGGTCACCAAACATCTCTGACCTTTGCCCCCCTATGAAATACAGCTAATCACAGCTTTATAAGGCTGAGTTAAAGTTAATATGAGAAGCCTTAAAAAAAAAAGCTCATTAAAAAAAGTGTATTTTGGAAAATTTTACGCACAGATGCCAATTTTTTTGGCACCAAAATAAACTTATCTTTTAATCCAAATTTGACACGAACTGGTTGAAATACTCACGTATGTACTGGATAGTCTTACTTAACAGGTAGGCAGCAGAGGTTACAAAACTTGATTATTTACTGAGAGATTCCATAATCTTTTTTTTCTTTTGACAGGCAGAGTGGACAGTGAGAGAGAGACAGAGAGAAAGGTCTTCCTTTTTGCCATTGGTTCACCCTCCAATGGCCGCCACAGCCAGCACGCTGTGGCTGGCGCATCGTGCCGATCTGAAGCCAGGAGCCAGGTGCTTCTCCTGGTCTCCCATGCGGGTGCAGGGCCCAAGTGCTTGGGCCATCCTCCACTGCACTCCCAGGCCATAGCTGTCGCTCCCCCTCTTCGTGGAGGAACGACACAGGACTCTGCGCTGTTCTTTCGTCTGCTCGGCCCTCCCCGGGTTTGCTGCTGGTTCTTCCCGGGTTGGCTACTGTCCCTTCCACCTCCGTGGAAGGGCGGTTCCCCCTGGCCACTTTCCCCACTTCCGCAGGGGAGCGGCACACCGCCGGCCGGCTCTCTCGGGGGCTGCACAGGTGTTCTCCTTAGATGTTCCCCTTAGATGTTCCTGGTGCATGCCGTCTCTCTCCTCCTTTATAGTCCTCTTCCACCAATCCCAACTCTGCTACCCACACGCCGAGTACGCTGCTCTCCTCCAATCAGGAGCAAGTCCTACAGTTTATTGGCTGAACTGGAGGCAGCTGTGTAGAAGCTGTTTTCTTCTCTCCCAGCGCCATATTGTGGGAGAGCAGATGCATAGAATAAGTCTTAATTCCAGTAACTTAGTCTAGTCCGAGTTGCTCCCCACAATAGCAGAGAGCTGGCCTGGAAGAGGGGCAACCGGGACAGAATCTGGCGCCCCGACCGGGACTAGAACCCGGTGTACCGGCGCTGCAGGTGGAGGATTAGCCTATTGAGCCGCGGTGCTGGCCAGAGATTCCACAGTCTTAACTCCCTTCCATCACCATGATAACTGTGAAGAATCAAGATGCTGTCACTGGCCCTGCCATGTCACTCCCCCACTCATTGACACACGAGGTTTCCCGATAGCTTTACATTCCCTCTGCTCACTGCATGGACTGAGAGCAAACTCTTTAAGGGCTCATTTTCTGTCTCTGGAAACTACAGAGATCAAACTCAGCCAACGGCTTTCAAAGTTTGGTTTTCGTTATAAGGATCCCTTCTCCAGCACCTCCTCCATGGTCAAAGGCTGGCAGGGTTTGAAGCATTTGTGATGCACTGTGTGGTTTCCACTACCACTGTATCTCCTTTTGTTAGGTCACACACACTACCACTGGGCACTGGCCAGCATCAGTGTTGGGCCCTGCATTACTTAAAAGGGACATTCCTCTCAGCAGAATCTGCTAAACACAAGCTTGGACCCAGGGAGCCCTGGCTCCCCTGAGGGTCCCAAACTTAGTGTGCGGCTTCCTCAGGTGTGACCTAGTCTTCTGGCACCATCCAGGTTCAGTGTCCTCCAGGGAGCAATTCTGAATGGAGGCAGAGGCTCCCTTGCCTGCTTATCTCATCTTTCCTCTGCTTCTCTACACCGTTCTCATTCCCTGTTCCGTTCCCCGTCCTGTTCTTGAGGAATGCTCTCGTTCCTTCTTGACTACAGCCATTCCCCTGTCCGCCAACCCTTGGATAACCTCCCCCTCTTGGAAAAGGCAAGCCTATAACATTTATAAGCATGGGCTCTCAAGTGAAAAGTCCTGTTAAGTCTCCCCATCAACTTCTCCAGATATGATAGCAAGGTTCATGCGGAAGAACAGAAACATTATTCCCTTCTCACCTTCTCCTGAGTGTAGCGAGAGGGGGAAGACCTTATCTCTTCACTCCATCATTGTTTTAGTGATTAACTACAAAAAGTTCAGTTTTCTTCAGACACTCATTTTTAGCCTACTGATTTCTCCATCATTCTCCCAGACTCTGTATTTCCAAGCCATCCACCAGGAAAACAAGAAAAGAAAAAAAAAAAAACCATAGTTACACACAGAGGCAACTGCCTCGCATCCATTCTCCCCAAAGTGCATGATCAGGTCACGTGGGGGGAGATTAATGTGATTTTGAACTTGGAAATGTGCTTCTTTATGATTATTAACGAGGGTAGCTTGGAAGTAAAAGAACTCTGCAAACACAGCAGTTTAAAAAAATGTATTTTCTACCTTGTTTATGAGACACAAACATATATAATTCAGTTCAAGGGTTGAGATTTTCTGTTATTGTGTGCCAGGGATTATTTATCACAATTGTGAATGATTTCCCAGTACAAATTATCCTCATCTTATCATCCAAATGTACTTCCCTTCCACATCACTCATGTCACGCTGAAATCTAAGGCCATAAAGTTTAAACCGTGAAATAAGTCTTCCTTCGGATGGCAGCATATGGTGTGTGTTGCTCGGGATTTTTTAAAGCACAATCAAATTTACCACTGTCAAACACTGGCCTCCCAACGTTTTCTCAGTTAGTGATTCTGGTGTCTGAAGCTGATAGGAAATTATGCATTCAATAAAATATGAGATTGCAGGAGAGAGACAAAGCCAAAATAAGCAGTAGTCCACCCGAGTAGAACCCACTTTCAACAGCCAATGCCTCCACGTCTATCACGCTGATTGAAGCCATCCAGAGGTAACAACATAAGCTTTGAGATATGTGAGACTTCAGGACGAGAACTAAGGCATTCTACTCAAAATATAAGATAAATGTCCACAAATGTGGGCTGGGCTGCTCTAAAAACGTTGGAAACCTGGCAGGTTGGAATATTTGTGTGAGAGGAACATGAACTCTGATTGGTGAACTTCTGCAAGGGGCATAAGCACATTTTTCTTCATTACAAACGGAATGTTTTATTAACATTCAGGAAGGACCAAAAGATATATAAGAAAAGAAAATCAAAATATGGATTTTTGTGCTTTTATTGGGAAAATAAAACCAGATTTCAGGAAACCTCAATTTTCCAAAAAAAAAAAAAAAAAATATTGCTCCTCAACAAAGCCAACACACAAAAAAATGGGTCCAAGTCAAGTCCCGTGACACAATGTAACTTTAGAAAACAGTAAGAAAATCAAACAATGCAAACTCAAATAAAAATCATCTCAATTCCAAAAAAGAGGTAGTCAAAAGAATGCCATGCATTAATCTTTAATAAGCATTCTATTTAGATGTGATCTGTAAAATATTTTGAGGTACATGTCTGGTGTTTTTGCAAAAGAAAGTGTGGAATGTTCATTTTTCCTTCAATGGAACATATTTTTATGATCCCTCCAGCTTGTTTTTCTGTTCCTCGTCCACAAACAGGCTCTGGTTGCTAGGATGCATCGTCGAACTCCACCGGGGGCAGAATCCCGAGGTCTGGTGTACAAGCGCCACATTCTTGGTCAGAGAGGTAGAATGACTGTCTCGAGGTCACACAGCAGGTGTTTTAGACAGAAAGCTCGGAGCTGGAACAGGACTTGCGTTCCAGTCCTGGAGCTGATAGACTCACGTTCTGCACCACAAAAATGAAACCTCGTTTTCAAGCTGCGTTCATCTTCTATCTTCAGAAGCACTGTTCTGTATCTTGCCTCTTCCCTTCAAATGCCTTCTGCAGCCACAGAATCCTGAAATCAGTTTTCCCGTGGATTTGGACCACTCCTGCAGTGCACTGCCATCTGAACTCTTTTCCTTCCCATCCCCCACCAAGCCCCTAGTGTCTTGAAAGAGCTCTGCTCAATCTCTTGGCCTCCATTAAGCTCTCTGTGATGAGGTGCGAGCCAGGGCGCTGCCATCCCATTGCAAGGATTAGCACGTGGGGTGCCGAGCTGAAGAATACAAACAGGATCAGCTCATCAGGGACCTGGCGGCACATTCTGGACAAGGTTCCAGCTGCTCAACATCTGCTCCACTGGGTCCTGTTCAGTGCACATCCTCGGTGTCACCGCCACAGTGCTCGGGACTCATTGGATCTCCCTGCACAGCCATCAGCAGCTGGTGTGGGAGGTGGTGCAGGGGAGGAGTCTCCCTTTATAAATGTGTCTCTGCTCTATTTCAACTAGATGAGACGGGCTGTAAAGCTGTCTATATGGTGGGCTTTGGAGTGTAACAGAAAGCCTCCCCAAGCCAAGGTTAGACCCTCAGCAATTACCTAAGGCTCCCATCACTCACCCCACTTCTTATGGGCCTCCACGACATGTGCACCTTTAAACAGACTTTTGTAACTTATTGAGGATAATATGATCCAGTAGGAAGAGTGCTGGACTAAGGACACGGGAGTTTCAATCTCAGCTACTACGTTCTCTAGATCCAAGTTTTGTGAAAGCCTTTACTCCCCCAGTATCATCATCTTGTTCTCTCAACGAGAAGTAAAAACGCTTGCCCTGGGGTGCGTGTTGAACACAGTGGTTCGGCTGTTGCTTAGGACACCAGCGTCCTGTATCAGAGGGCCATGGTTCTAGTCCCACGCCGTTTCTGATTTGACCTTCCTGCTAATATGCACCCTAGGAGGCAGTGGTGATGACTCAAGAAGTTGATTCCATCTCACAAGTGAGACCCAGATTGGGTTCCTACTCCTGAACTCTTGTGGGCATTTGGAGAAATAATCAACAGATGGGATCTCTCTCTCTCTCTAATAAAATTAGAGGAAAAAAATCTTGCCTTGTCAAGTCTCAGAGTTGAGGTGGAAATTAAGTAAGGAAAAGCAGTTTGCAAACCGTGTCAAGCACACACATAGACATGGGTGTCCCTGAGAAGGGCACAGCTTGGTGAACCTTCCCACACTGAGTGTACATACGGAACTGGCTCCCAGAGCAGAGACTGTGTGGCCCAACAGCTCCCTCGCCCTTCTAACCCCTTCCTCTGTTGAACATAGCCACTGGAGGACTCTAAACCAAAAGAAGCTATGCCTCTTTCTTGACATGAAGAAAATCACACATGTGGGCTTTGTTTGTGTCTCTTTCACTTAACTTTGTTAGATTCAACCATTTTGTTGGCACTTTCATCATTTGTCCTTGTTGTAAAATATTCCATTATGCGAACATACTATACTCTCTTAAATCCATCCTATTGTTGATGGGAACATATGAATAGTATTGCTAAGCAATTCATAAATGTATAGAAACTTCAAAATGTAAAATATTATCATTACCTTAAGGCCACACCTAACAGCCATGATCACCTTGGGAGAAAAATACCACGCAGTGAAACTTCATTTTTTCTTCACTATGTAAGTGAAGAAAAAATATAAAATATGAGGAGGATCACGAATGTGAGATGCTGCATTTTAAAACTCAGCTATTAGATTCAGCCAATATTTGAATTCCTACAACACACCAAATGCTATGCAGTATTTCAGAGGATTAATAAAAGCCCTAGAAGGGAAGCAGCCTAGGTACACTTGTCCTCATTTTCAAGAAAAATGAAGCCCAGGGAAGTGTGCAATAACCACTGACTGGTGGCAGCAGGGCTGAGTGTAGGGCACATTTCCCCATTTGCTCATTCACTCATTCAACAAAGCTTTATCGGGTTTTCAGGACATGCTGAACGCTAGGTGAAGTATGAGAGAAAAGACAGCAGCCTTCATGTCAGAGATGACCTTGGTCAGTTATCACCCAGATGAGTGAAAAGTTAGGACAACACTAACGTGCTCTAAAAGGTGAGGCCAGTGGTATTCCTAGCATGTGGCGTGTGGACGTGACAGGGAGGGGTGGGGAGGCTCCCATGCAGAACAGGTGCTCCAGCTGAGATCTGGAAAACATGGTGGGGGTGACCAGGCGAAGAGGCAGAGTACTACAGGTGGAAGGAGCAAATGTGCTCAAAACCCCTGCCTAATACATGCTTATTCGGCCCTGAAATCTGCACCCAGGAATTATTTTTAAAGAAAATTTTACCATGAATAAGCTTAGTGGATGTCACTTTGGAGGTGTAATTATTCAGCTTCCATTACTATAGCACAACTGTTGAGGCAGGCTTATCGACAAAGAGGTTAACAGTGACTCAGGATTCTGGATGTGCAAGGTCAAGAGGTCTCATCTGACGCTGGCAGAGCCCCGAGATGGCAAAGGGTATGACCTGGTGAGAGACACAGGCAGAGTACCCGCGTGTCTCCGTCTCTCTCCCTCTGCTGATAAAGTCACCGGGATCCAACGGTGGGGTTTCCACCCTAATGACCTTATCTCAGTCTACTGGCTTTGCAAAGGCCCCACCTCCAAACTCCATGACCGGGTTAAGGTTCCAACACCTCACAGTGGGGATCAAATTTCAACCCATCAATCTCTGGTGGTGGGCAGGGAGTGGGCGTGGGGGACACTCAAGCTGTTGTCAAACCATAGCAGAAGGGCAAACTAGACTCCTTCGCTTTTCAAAACTTTTCATCGTCTTGCGAAATGAACGAGCAGGGGTTCTATCTGCTGGACTCCCAGATAGGTTTTCTGGGAAGGGGCTCTGGGTTTCACTCCTCTATGTGGACCTTCAGGGCCAAGAGCAGGAAAGGAAGAGGCACCAGTCAGCAAACAGAAGAACAGGTTCCTTCGTCCTCAGCCAACCCACGCTGGTCCCCGTGCCCGCTCTCCTGCGGCCACCTGCAGGATGTCAACATCACCTTGGAGACCACGACGTGAGCTTTTGGTTTTTCAACAGGATTTGAGCTTTTGCTGGCTGCCAAAGGACATTAAATTTGAGAGGCATTGCCTCACATGGAGGTTCCCTGGAGACAAGAGCAGCATCTGGATCAGACCTAGTCCATTGCCACAAGACGAACGTTCTTCTCGTAGGATAATAATGATATTTTTAAAGTCACTGCTAAGTATTGCAAGGGCCTTTCTCCAAGAGCACACACACACAAAAACCCTTATGTTTCCTATCAAGAGGAGAACAAAAATAAGGCTCTACAATTTCTCACATTAGAGCTGGTGTCATATACTTCTCTTTTGCAGTGTTTGGCAACCTTGGTGTATTTGCCTTTTTATTAGCTACATTCTCAAGCCCAGCAAAGTCTTGGCTTCTCAATGTGTTTTGAATTAGATTCATGAAAGCTATAAAAAATAACTGGCTGGAATTAAGCTAATAAAATCCTAAAAAGACTAAAGAACTGCTGTTGTTGTGAGGGTCAAGTTCCTTTTTTTTTTTTTGATCACGAGAATTCTGGTACCTGAACTGCATAAATATCTTCATAGAATCATGGAGTTTTAGGGATGGATGGAAGATTTGAGGCCACCTGGTCCAATATCCCATCAGATGTTCTAATCCCTTCTACCCTGCTCCAGTTGAGTGCCTTTGGTCAAACACCTCTAGTTACTTGCGGCCCACCAACTTCATTTTGGATATCAACTTCTTTACCCACTGTGTTATAATCCCGGCATGGTTTTCTGATTTTCTCAATGATTATCATATGCCTTCCTGAAAACCAAAGATACTCCCACTATAGTCTCTGCATTGCTCCGTCTCTCTTCATTTGTCCTGCTCTAAAACACACAAAGCAGAATCAATTTAACAGGACGGACTCTGGGTTCACTCTTAGTGATCATCGCTTCCTTTTCTGAGAGTCTTTTAAGCAGTTCATTTACAAATCTCTCTTAAGATAAGCAGTTGAGTTGAAACTGCTATTTTAATAGAAGCTTAAACTCCTCAAGTTCAAGTGTTGTGGGATGGAATGTTTGCCATGGAATAAAGGCAGAAGAGAGAGCAAAGTTCCCTCCTCAAATTTTCCTGAAAAAATTAGGAAATAAAGACATTATTCGTTTTAATATGTGCATAGAGACAATTAAAAAATATATTTAGTTATTTATATCTCTATTTCTAGTGGAAGACACATTTTATAATTGGGGCTCTCAAATTTAGCTAAGTTGATATAATGAATCAAAATTCAAAGCAACCAAAATGTTTCAATGAAATAAAAACTGTGTCAGCATTTTGTAGATCCTATTTGAAAGCTACTCCCAAGCTATGGAGAGAAAGGGTGAACTTCCCAAAGCAATGAGAAGGGTCGATTTTTGTTACTTCTGGAATAAGGCAAGGGAGTGAGGGAGACAGGATATACAGCTAGACAAACAGTCAAGGAAGTTTTCAACTAAAGAATTCCATTAAGTTAACTAGAATCAACCCTTTACTCTGCTGAAAATAGATTTCTAATGTGTGGCCCTATTTTTCTATCCTGGTAAACAGAATTAAGGTAAACATATCTCAACAGAGTACAGCATTATCCAGAGGGTCCTTCTGACTTCCTGCTGTCTGAGAGTAAGAGCAATTAGCAATGTGCAGAAGGACATTAAGCTAATGCTGAGATACTCGGGGATGAGCAACGCTGCATTAGCACTGCCCACGTCAATGAAGGAGCTCCTGGCGGAAGGCTGTAGCGCTTGGTTGAGACGACGGCTCACTGGTTCCCACCTTGGATCCTGCAGCCCTGGCAATCTCATTAAGGATGCAGCCCTGTCACCTCCGTGGCCTGAGGAGGACTTGCTAAGGCGAGCAGATCACAGAATGGCTCAGCGCAGGCATCTAGCTGGTGCTGAGTGGTGCACACCAGCAAGCTGGCATCACTTGAAGGACTAATGCTCACCAAGAACGCTGCACGCTTTGTCCTGGTTAATCTCACCGTGCCCTCTCTTGTCTCCATTTTATACTGAGCAGGCTGATTAGCATTCCTGGGCCTTTGTTTCCCCCAGAGATCCTGCAGTGGTACCAGGAGGATTCAGGACCGGAAATCGGCTTTACCTGGCCCAGGAGTATGTTCGGTGTCTCATGAGTTAAGCCTCTGGCATGTCATAGGAAAGGACAGTCACTGGACATGAATTTAAATTCTTCCCTCTGGAACCTGCCTGGACCATGGCTGAAGCTCAGCTCTTTATAACTAAAAAAGCTGCCAGGGGGTTCTCTACGCAAACTTCTGCTCACCCACACCATCCTCCTTGGCCTAGATGCCTTCAGCGATGGGCACCCACCATCGTCCCAGAGGCAGGACGCCTTTTGTTATCAGGACTTGCACCTCGTATCATCTAACCATTGACACTAGGCTGTTGTGCTTTCTGGGGACATACTCACCCATCCGCTACCACCTCCAGGGTCAGCAATGAATCCCCTGGACCAAGTACACATGTGTCCTCACCTCTGGGGGTGCTCCAAGTTTCCCATCCAAATTCCTTCCATAGTTCCCCACCACCGGTGGAATGGAAGCCACATCCTATCTGACAAGGGCAATATCAGGCACTCTGTCCTTGTGCAAGCTCATTCCTTCGGACATTTCAGCTTTCAAATTTCATGACACCTCCAAATGACAGGAACATAAGGGTTCCATTTTTCAATAGAACTCTGGAAATTTAGCATCAAAAATATGAATGGAAATCAATATGTTTCCTTAAGTTCTCTTACAACCTTGTCTCTTGAGAATCCAACACACACTTGTTCTCTTAAAGACCATTCTGGACATTACAGTCCAGGTGCTTGGAGGGTCATTAAGCTTTTCAGGACAAGTACCTCTCATCAAGGGGGAAAGACTGGAGATAACAGGTTCAGCTTCTGTGTAGGGATGAAAGAGGTACAGGAGCTGAGAAGCCACAGGGGATGCCCACCTGCCCTTCTAAGGACCCAGTCCTTCATCCCGCTGACTTTTTATAGCTAGGGGACCCTTGGTCAGACTTCCATTCCATTGATGGTGGGGAACTATGGAAGGAATTTGGGTGGGAAACTTGGACTTCTCCTGTTTTGCAGGGGCCTTTTATTCTCATGCAATGCCTCCAACCACTCATCCTAAAGATAGCATTTGAGTGTCCCCATGTGCCCGATTTCTACTACGGCATTCCAGGAAGATTGGATACATTTTATAACTGTAAATACACTTCAAAAATAAAATAAAGAAAAGAAAGAAACCCACTGCTGGTTGGGAAAACAGTGAACATTAATGTCTATCTCAAGCCCAATATTCAAGTTACTGGTTTTTTTGTTGTTGTTGTTGTTGTTTTTTTGTTGTTTTTTTTTGTTTGTTTGTTTGTTTTTTGACATGCAGAGTGGACAGTGAGAGAGACAAAGAGAAAGGTCTTCCTTTTTCTGTTGGCTCATCCTGCAATGGCCGCTGCGGCCGGCACACTGCGGCTGGTGCACCGTGGCCAGTGCACTGCGCTGATCTGAAGCCAGGAGCCAGGTGCTTCTCCTGGTCTCCCATGCGGGTGCAGGGCCGAAGCACTTGGGCCATCCTCCACTGCACTCCTGGGCCACAGCAGAATACTGTTTTAAGGAACCAAATGAATGTTTTGTTTTCCAGACTCCGGAAGTAGATTTAAAAACGCGAACTAGTACTTTTCACCTAAGAACTGCAAGACAACCTGACATGGACATTATTGAAAGAAAGGAACAAGAGGGGAATAGTTGTAGAAGAGATTCAGGAGTTTGGAAAACAAAAGAGAGGGGGCTTTTGGCAAAGCCAGAACAGATGTTATGAAGCACATCCAGGTCTTTTAAGCTCCATCATTCAGCCAATAGCTGTTTATGGAGCCCTGCTACGTATGCTGCAGCTTAGGAACACAGAAACAAAACACATCCCCACTGTCGCTCCCCCTCTTCATGGAGGAACGACACTAAACCCTGCCTAGGCTTCCTATCTGAGTCACGGCACCATTATGTCGCTCCCCCTCTTCGTGGAGGAACGACACAGGACCCTGCGCTGTTCTTTCGTCTGCTCGGCCCTCCCCAGGTTTGCTGCTGGTTCTTCCCGGGTTGGCTACTGTCCCTCCACCTCCGTGGAGGGGCGGTTCCCCCTGCCACTTTCCCCACTTTCGCAGGGGGAGCGGCACACCACCGGCCAGCTCTCTCGGGGGCTGCTCAGGTGTTCTTCAGATGTTCCCCTTAGATGTTCCTGGTGCATGCCGTCTCTCTCCTCCTTTATAGTCCTCTTCCACCAATCCCAACTCTGCTACCCACACGCCGAGTACGCTGCTCTCCTCCAATCAGGAGCAGGTCCTGCTGTTTATTGGTTGAACTGGAGGCAGCTGTGTAGAAGCTGTTTCTCCCTTCTCAGCGCCATATTGTGGGAGAGCAGATGCATAGAATAAGTCTTAATTCCAGTACTTAGTCTAGTCCGAGTTGCTCCCAGTTGCTCCCCACACCCCACCCCTGCAGGGACTCGCAGCCCAGGCGGCCCCATGACTAGCTACTGACAAGGACAGTGCAGTGAACCAGGACTGGGGCAGAGGTTAGCCCGGGAGGCCCTGAGGATGAGCAGGGAGCAGCAGGACCGCCTGGGTGGTAGTGGAGGCAGCTCAGCGAAGTCTTCCGAAAAGTCTTGGATAAAGAGGGGCTGTTGAGAGACGGCTACAGAAAAGGGGAGTCTCTTTTTAGGGCCATGGTGCTTGCAAAGCATAGCAGCACCGAAGGCACGATCTGTCTAGAAAACTGCAGCTGGGCCAGTGATCGGAATTACTTCTATAAACTTGATTGTTGAGCATTTCTGGGTCCACAGGAAATTTGAACATATGCCCCCGTTGTATGCGCTATGGACATCCCCACCAGCACAGCACGGGTCCGAAGAGGTGAACCTGTGTTGACAGAGCATCACCATCACCCAAGGTTCCGCAGGGATCCCTCTCAGGGCCACACCCTCAGCGGCTTTTAACAGACATGCCTTCATCACTGCAGCATCACACGAGTTCCCTGCCCTCAAAGCCCCCTCTGCTTCACGTATCCTCTCTCCCTCCACTCACACCTCAGGTCACTCCTCTGTGTACTCCCTCCACAGTCACGTCTCTGTCAGAATGTCACACAGCTGGAATCACACAGAATATTGCCCTTTATTAATTATTTATTTGCTTGCTTATCTGCAAGGTGGGAGATGCGAGGTAGACAAAGTGGGGTCTCCCATCTCCTGCTTTACTGCCTCGATGTCCCCAATACCCAGGACTCGGAGCCAAGAGCCACGAGCCAGGAATTCAAACTGAGTCTCTCGCATGCGTGGCCAATCATGTGAGCCATCAGTGCTGCCTCAAAGGGTGTGCATTACCCCAGAAGTTGTAATTGGGGGTGGGACCAGGACTCGAACCCTGGCACTCTGGTAAGCGATGCAGGCATCCTTAACCACGAGGCCAATGCCCACCCCCAGTGCAGCCTTTTTGATTGACATCCCTCACTTAGTAAAGTGCATTTAGATTCTTCCTTATCTTCTCATGGCTTGCTGGCTGATTTCCTTCCAGGGCTGAGTAATATTCCATTGTGTGGATGCACCAGTCGATCCTTTCACTCACTGGAGGACGTCCTGGTTGCTTCCAGGTTTGGGCAATTATGAATAAGTTTGCTTTGAATACCCATGTGCAAGCTCTTGTGTGGCCACAAGTTTTCAATTCAGTTTGGTAAATTAGGATACTTCAAAAGAGTTCATGGGCAGTGGAATAAAAAGATAAGTTTATTTTGGTGCAAAAGCTTTTTAAATAAATGCATCTTGAGCCGGCACTGCTGCATAGTGGGTAAAAGCTGCCACCTCCAATGCCAGAATCCCATGTAGGTGCCAGTTTGAGTCCCGGCTGCTCCACTTCCAATCCAGCTCCCTGCTATGGCCTGGGAAAGCAGCAAAAGATGGCCCAAGTCCTTGGGCCACTGCACCCACATGGGAAACCCAGAAGAAGCTTCTGGCTCCTGGCTTCGGATCAGCGCAGCTCCAGCTGTTGCAGCCAACTGGGGAATGAACCAGTGGATGGAAGACCTCCCTCTCTCCCTCTCTCCCCTCTCCCTCTCTCCCCTCTCCCCTCTCCCTCTCTCCGTCTCTCTCTCTCTCCCCCTCTCCTCCTCTCTCCCTCTCCCCCTCACCCCCCGCCTCTCCTTCTTTGTGTAGCCCTTTCAAATAAATAAATAAATCTTTAAAAAAAATAAAATAAAGAAATGCATCTGAGTACCAAGGAGTGATAAAGATTGATTGCATGCAAGAGTATGTTTAATTTTGTAAGAAACTGTCAAAATGTCTCCCAAAGTGGTCAAACCATACTACATTCCTACTAGGCCCAATGGTTGGTCATTATTTATTTCATAGTCCAAAAAATCATTACTAAGTACCTACAGTGGACCCAGCAGAAGGGTATATTGTGGTGAATGCAAGCAAAGTGACCCTACCTCCTCAAGAACTTGTTAGACATCACCGAGAAGGGTATGACCATAGATGTGACTGCTGAGAACACTGTGGGACTCCCCACGTGGACCACAGGCAAATATTCACATTCTTTGTCCACAGAGTCACAGTCATCTCAAACTGAAATTAACCCCAGGGCCCAACCCCCCCAGTGCCTTTCGTACATTTTTAACTACTGAACTGCTTATTCAGCTGAAATGTTAGGTAAAGTCACAATGTGTGCATCAAACACAGGTGGCTGTATCTGTTTCCTGTGGCTGCCGTAAAGAACCACCACAAACTCAGGGGCAGAAAACAATGATAATGTCTCACTTGGAGAAGTCCCAAGGTCAGGGTATTGGCCAGGAGGATTGCACTCCTTCCGGAACTTCTAAGAGAGAATCTGTTTCCCTGCCTTTCTGCCTCTGGAGGCTGCCTGCACTACTTGGCTTGCGGCCCCTTTCCTCATCGTCAGAGCCAGCAGCACAGCATCTGAACCTCTGTCTCTCTCACTCTGCTTCTCCATCACATCTCCTCCTCTCTGATTCCACTGCCTCACCCTTTTAAGGAGTTGTATGATGACACTAAACACGCGTGCATGGTTCCAGGTAATCTTTCCATCCCATGATCCTCAGTCACATCTGCCAAGTCCCCTCTGCCATGCAGGGTCGCATATTCACAGGTTTCAAGACCTGGAGCTGGACATCGTGGGGTGGCAGTGGGGCAGGGTGCAATTACTCAGCCATCTGTGGCGAGGTTGCTCTGGCTGAAACACAGCTACGAGGGAGGGAGCCCTACAATTTCCGGTGCTGCAGTCCACAACTTTACATCAGTGAATCTGAATTCTTCTTCAGACTGGGGATGAAGAAATAAGGGTCTTTAGAAGCCCTAGGTTGCTTCTTTTGGGACCCATTATAATTTTATGGAAGATCCAGATATGAGATCGACTCTTGATACTATGCTTTTCTCACCAATCCCGATACTTCACAAATCTTCCTGGGAATGCTACCAGCAACAAGAAATAAAGGCACAGTATTGGTACCATCCCAGCCACGGTCAACACTGCATGTAGCTTTGCAAGATGAAGACACAGATGAGGTTTCCTAGGGCCCTGGAAAGCTGACGTCCTGTTGTGAACTGGAAGGCCTCCCACTCTGGAAACATCTTCGTGGAGAAAATCCCTGTTGCTCAATAGCTAACCGCTCATCACGGAGCAGAAGCCCAGGCTTCCTAATCAGAACCCAAGACCCTTGGCAGAGTCAGCAGAGACCAGAAGGCTTGTACTGGGTCCAGCTGCATGGTAGAGACTGGCCCCAAACCACTTGTCCTCACATTCTTGGCCTGGGGTGCAGCCCATCTGCTCCTACATCACCCTCCTCCGTATTCCATGTCACTGACCACTTTTTTCCTTGGTCTCAAATATGAGCCACAAGTTAAAGATCCTGCAGCAGACTAGACTCTCTGACATTTGGGGGATCTGGTGTTTATTAAGTTGGGAGACTCAAACTGACTGTGATTTGTTCTTAATTTAGGGCAATGACAGACGAGTCCTGGAGAGTCTGTGTGTGCACTCTATTTGTGAGTCGTCCCAGAATCCAGGCACATTTGGGGGAATGAACAGTTTAAAACTCTAGGCAGCCACAGTTGGAGGGGAAAGAAGAGAAACGCTTGTGTGAAATCAATTAGGCTATGAAATGAGTGGGGCCACTGGCGGAAGTGCAGGAGTCCTGCTATGCTGATGCCACCTCATCTGCAGTAGACATCTGTGGGAGACTTCTGTCGATACACAAAGAAGTGGCTTTCAAGAGCCAATTAAGAGGCCACTGCAGGCTGCTAACATCTGAAGTGACAGAAAGATGGGCCACACCCTTGCCCCTTATGTTTGCTGACTGTACAAAGACGACTTATCTGGCCTTCCCAATACAATTAAAATTATATTTTCTACACTTCATGCACTGCTAAGTAATTTAGAAAAAGCTCCCTTAATCTTCCTAACAACATGTCAACTCGGTACTATTCTACACTCAAACTCACCTTACAGATGGAAGGACTTAGACTTTAGACGTACTAATTACCTGAGGCCCTTCCTAGTGGAATAGGTGAGGTTTTCACATAGGTTTGTTTGATCCCCAATCGTGTTCTCCCCACCGTATCATGGAGCTTACTCTCTCTTAGCTGAGGGGTAAATGTTGGAGATAAAATACAAATTGAGACATGAACTCTGAGCACCAGAGATATGCCTGGCTCAGGTAATGGACTATTTGAAGTCCTCTTTTGAGTCGGCTAATATTCAAGGCCAACACCCTAGATCCAAAGGTAGACCAAGCACTTCTGTTAAGCCTATGGGGTGGGGTGGGGGGAGGAAGCCCACATAATCAACAAGTGAGCAAATCAATAAATCCACCAGTTGCGGATGCTGAGAGGTGTGAGGAAGGATACAAGCAGGCCGCCCTGGAGAACAGCCGCCGATTCCATCCCACAAGGGAGTGCAGTATTTTGTCAGGGAAAGAGCTTCATGTCCCAGGAAGTATTTAATCAAAGAGTAGTGACCAGATACAACGGCAAGGTCCTACAAGTCGAGGAAACAGACATCCATCAACTTGATTCCTTGGAATGTTCATTCCAACTGCAGGCAGGGCGCAACATCCTCTGAACACGGAGGCTTCGGGAGTAGGGGATTTGGGGGACAGATTCAGTGGCTTGAAAACCGGGCCCCGGCCAGCAAAGGTTCAAGCTGTTTTAAGGCCGTTGTCAAAGGAGAAACAGGGGAAGAGAAAATATTCGAAGCACTGCATGTGGGGAGACTGGGGGAACACCACAATCATCTGAAGTATTGGTGGGAAGACAGAAATCTCCAGGTTCAGGTCAAGTTCAGGCTCAACTGTGACTGTGACTGTGGTCTAATCCCAGCTTGCAGAGCCAGGCCCACAGACAGCCACGGTGGCCAGCTACAAGGCTCAAACATTGGGTTCCAGTGGCCCTTCTGAGCAGACGGGGAGGAGAAGTGTGAGAGCTGGCCGGGAAACCATACAGGCACTTAAGGAGCACTTCATCTTGAAAGCGGGACTGTTTTGCTTTTGTCAAGCTATTTAATTTGTCCCAAATGTTTGAAACCTCCCACTCCCTTGAAGGATCAGCTGTCTACAGAGTCCATGCTGCAGCAGCCAGGCCAGGGGGGACCTAAACCAAACACCCCCTCAGTCTCACCTCTGTCTGTGAGCCCAACCAGAGAGTTCACATGGAGAGGAGATAAACGACTTTTCACTTGCAGGCAAAGCGGGTCCAAAATGGTAGCCCAGCGCACAGGCGAGTGGAAAAGGTGCCGGGGGAGGAGAATTTTCTGTGCAATTTAGAAGAAATTGTTCAGGAGCTACAACCCAGCCCCAGCACGCTGCAACTTTCATCCAGGGGCTTGTGTAACTGAATCTGGCTAAGTCTCAGTTATATTGCACGGAGTATCAGGTGTCAGCCGTTATACGGTCCTGGGGGCTTCAACAAGTTCATGGTAAAATGAAATCGCAAGGTGTTCTAGTGTAACAGTTTTGATATCCATGCATAACGTTTCATGATAAGTATTTTCAGGAACTTTTTGAAGATGCCTTGTATGCATGGGTTTCATAAAGTTTTTACTTAAAAATAAACTTATTTTGTAATGGTATTTTTTCCACGAACTTTCTAAAGTATTCTCATAATATCTCTGATTCAGCTCAGATCACACCCGTGGGCCATCCCCCAAAATATCTGCGACTCACGGCTTCTGACCTGAAGTTAAAAGAATTAGCAAATTTTGAAAAGCCCTTTTCTGCACAAAGGAGAAAAAGGAGGTTTTTTTTTTTTTTTTTTTTTTTTCAGATTTTTAAAGTGTGACAGATCTCCAAGATTCAGGAACACACAAACATACACAACACAGAACCAAGAATTTCGCCACACTTTTCATGCCTATTTTCTCGGGGAGGTCTTTACAACAACTGAGCAGGTGCTGGAGCAGGGGCTAGTTCTTCTCCCCAAAAACATCTGGCAATGCCCAAAGGCGTTTTTGGTGCTATTGGCATCTAGCAGTGATGCCGGGGACACTGCTAGACACCGTCCCACCATACTCAGGACAACTTCTACCACACATCGCTGTGGGCCCTGATCATCAGTGGTGCTGGGGCTGAGAGACTCTGGTTCACAGCCTGCGCTGCTTGCTGTGACCATTCCTCCTGGCGTTGCTTGTTTCGTGTTAATCTTCTTGCAGCCCAAGTCCTCCAGGGCTTATCCCGACCCCGTGGTATTACGTCCAGCTGTATAAAGTTACGTCCAAGCTTCCTGCCACCAGATGCGGAGCATTGAGCCTGCGGTACCCGCTAGCCTGACACAGACGTCCCCCCAAACTCCTGCATATTGAAAGCTGAGAAGCCTCACTGCTCGGCGAGAGCAGGCTCATACCTGCACTTCCTCCTAGCACCCCCGAGGAGGCAGCAACCAGGAGGCGTGAGAAGCCTCCCATTTCAGAGCTGAGGCTTGGATTTGCCGAGATACCAACCTAGAAAGCCCCAGAACTGAAACCACACAACTGACTCTACGTCCTGCCTCTGCCGCCCTGCGCAGCCGTTCTCAGGCTTCAGTGGGAATTTGCACCAATTGTGGGGCTTGCCTTTGAAGCTCTGATCCCACCCGGGAGTCGAATTTAGAGTCCAGGAATCGGCATTTTCCACAAGGTTCCCATAGGGTATCCATGCACCTGCCTCATGGACATACTCTGAAGAACACTGCACTGTATAATGCTGGATATGGCACAAAAATATGAAATTCCTTCATTTTGTAGCCGAAAAAAATCAGTAAGCCATGGATATCCAAGTAAAAAGTTCACGGAAAAAGAATGAACTTGCAGGGCCAGCACAGTGGCGCCGGTATCCCATATGGGCACCAGTTCTACTCCCGGGTGTTCCTTTTCCAATCCAGTTCTCTGCCATTGCCTGGGAAAGCAGTAGAAGATGGCTCAAGTCCTTGGGCCCCTGCACCCATGTGGGAGACTGGAAGAAGCTCCTGGCTCTGGATTGGTGCAGCTCCAGCCGTTGTGGCCATTTGGGGAGTGAACCAACGAAAGGAAGACCTTTCTGTCTCTCCCTCTCACTGTCTGTAACTCTACCTCTCAAATAAATAAAATCTTAAAAAAAAAAAAAAAAAAAAAAAAAAAAAAGAATAGCCAGCGCCGCGTTTCAATAGGCTAATCCTCCACGTAGCAGTGCCGGCACACCGGTTCTAGTCCCAGTCGGGGTGCCGGATTCTGTCCCGGTTGCCCCTCTTCCAGGCCAGCTCTCTGCTGTGGCCAGGGAGTACAGTGGAGGATGGCCCAAGTGCTTGGGCCCTGCACCCCATGGGAGACCAGGAGAAGCACCTGGCTCCTGGCTTCGGATCGGTGCGGTGCCGGCCGCAGCGCGCCAGCTGTGGCGGCCATTGGAGGGTGAACGAACGGCAAAAGGAAGACCTTTCTCTCTGTCTCTGTCTCTGTCTCTCTCTCTCACTATCCACTCTGCCTGTGGAAAAAAACAAAATGAACTTGAACATTAGGTTTGGGGGGGGCAGTTGGAGTTGTGGCACAGTGGGTTAAGCTCCTACTTTCCATGCCAGCATCCCATATCAAAGCACTTGTTCAGTGCCAGCCACTCCCTTTTTGATCCAGCTCTCTGGCTAGGAAGGTAGTGGACGAGGGCCCAAGTATTTGGGTCCCTGCCACCCATGGGGGAGACCTGGAGGGAGTTCCTAGTCCCTGGCTTTGGCCACTTGCAGAGTGAACCAATAGATAAAAGATTCTCTCTCTCTCTCTCTCTCTCTCTCTCTCTCTGCCTGTCAAATGATGTATTTGTAAGTTAAGTTTATTTTGGTGCCAAAATAATTGGAAACCATTCATTTTTTTTCATGATACACATGTTCCAAGAACTTTTTGAACAATCCTCACAGGCATGGACTTCACACCGCGTTGTGCCAAAATACACTTGCTTTCAACTCCACTCTCCACGGACTTTCAGAAGCACCTTTTTGAGCACTGGGAGCAAACAGGCAGCTCCTGAGGTCTCTAAAAAGCAGTGAAAAAGAGAAATGTGCTGCCCACCACGGAGGCGTGAACTCCTAGCCCCAGCTCTGAGGGCCGTCCTGGCTTTCCTCCTCCCCTATGCATTGGGAAAGAAGACCTACAACCATCTGCCTGCTTAGAGAGGTGTCAGCGTTACACAGTGTGCATTTATGGCATATACATAACATGGGATGAAGATTCACCAGGCCAGACCGGACATGGGCTCTGCAGTGTTGCTGTGGCAGTGGCGGGGGGGTGGGGGTGGGGGGGTAGGAAGTGAGCGCCTTCAAAGCGGCCCCGCAGAGAAGCTGCTGGTGCACAGAGGTGGCTCCCTCTGGCAGAGGGGATGAAACACCACCCCTCCCCCACGCATTCCCCCTGATCGCTGAACCAGAATAAGCAGCATCGAAAAGCATCTGAAGTATTTTTAAATTGATAAACATGCCTCAAGCAAGAGCCTGTCTCCCCAGCTCTGATGAGCGCGCTCCGGCAGCCCTGATTTTCTTCATGTCTTTTCATCTCACTGGGCCACAAGCAAGGCATCCATGAATGAACGAAAAGGAGAGATGTCAAAAAGTGGCCAGATGATCTCGGTCGTTAGAGTTCTCCTGCGGAGGGGTGTGATGTGGGCTGCAAACCCTACCGGGGCCAAATGCACTCAGCTGCATCAGAGAGCTGGGGCTCCTCTGTCCCCCACGCACCTTGCACAGGTCAGGCAGGTGGGGCGTGAGCAAGGCGTGGGACGGGTCAACGAGACAGGCATCCATGCTTATTCCAGCGTGTATTTGTGAAGCTGTGAGCTCGGCAGTTGCTGAGCCGGCGGTGTTTAATGGTGACAATGGAGACGTGGCCCTGCTGTGAAGACGCTCAGGGCCTGGCGCACTGTCAGAATCACGGGGCTGATGGGGACATCCCCAGGATTCCCTGAGACTGGCTAGATCATAAAAAAAAAAGGGAAATGTTGAGAAACGGTCTCCAGCCAAAGAGAGCGAAGGCAACATGATGATTCCATGCAACATGGCAGCCAGGGTTGGAGGCCAGAATGGAAAGATGATGTTAGTGGGGAAAACGGGTGAGATCCAAGAATGCAGGGAGCAGCAACGCACCAACGCCAGTCTCTTAGTGTCAACAAATGTACCGCGCTGTGTGTGCTGTGTGTTTTGGGTTGCAGGAACGAATAGCCAACCCACGTTGGCAGTGGGGGAGACGGTGTGGAGACAGAGGAATTTGTGTTATTGTCACAACTCTTCTGTCACTATAAAACGACTCCAAATGAAGTTTACTTTTCAGGAAATCACTAGGAAAGTTCTTGTGAAGAATGCAGAAGGCATGAGACTTTGCCCTGCACAGTCCGAGTCAGGATATCTTCTGTTTCCTGGGCTGGAAGCAAGCAAAGCTGCCCCTGGCCGCTGTGGGTTCTGAGGTCCGCACGCCCATCTTGCCTTTTCTCAGACACAACAGACCATGTTCTCATGACTCAAGACGCTGCAGGCTCATCCACATTTTTCTATTTAAAGTTCATTTAACTGGTAAAGGAAAGCAATGGGAGGGCTTCAGGGAACTCTGTCTCTGTTCTTCCAGAATGCCAGGGACAGGAAGGCAGGGGCTACACCCCAGGCCTGCTGCTCAAAAGAAGAGGCAAAGCCCCTTGCATACTCATTCCCCCAAGGCTGGAGGCAAATGAGGGAGAGGACAGTGCACACAGGGAAATCAGAACTCTGTTTCTGGGAAGAACAGGAATCAGTGCTGGCAGCACCGCACGCAGGTGTCACCCTGAGTGGGGCTGGGAGAAATGCATTTTAACACAGACCCTTCCCAGCCATCAGGGGACTCTTGGCCAGGGGAGCAAGGGCACCCACTTGAGAATCACCGGTCTTGTGGGGTGGACAGACACCAGGCATGATGCAAAGCAGATGCTATTTGTCTTCGAAGGAAAACAGAAGATGTAACAGGAGACCAAAGAGGGAGAGAGCGATTTTGACCACAGAGATGAGGGAAGACACTGTGGAAAACACAGCAGCAGGCTGGGTCCTGAAATGGGGGGGTAGGATTTCTGAGTGGAAAACAGCAGTATGCTCAGTACCGTATTCTTCCATATTCATATTTCTCCCTTATTTAAAAAAAAAAAAAAAAAAACAAGAAAGCTACAATAGAGAATGGCTGTGGCCCTGAGCGGCTGGACTACGGGGGGGCACAAGGGTCAGTCAGAGACAGAGACACAGAGAGGCCGAGACCTGCAAGCAGAGGGCATTCCACTTTTCCTCCAAGGTGCTGCCCTGCCCAGGGGATCTTCCACACGCAGAGTGACTGGCCTGAGCCGCACCTGCTCCCAAGCTACCCAGGTTCCCCGTGATGCCTGCACACTTTGTAAATTCTCTGCCCGAGAAGTTCAAACAGGGAGAGCGGATGGAGGGAGGCGGGGAAGGAGGGTGATACAGTGTCTGAGCATGGGTCATGGGGACCTGGCTACCCAGGGACAGAAAACAGAAAGACAATCAGAGACTTAGCAGAACAAAGCCAGCAGGGATTGGGAACTGGAGAAGATGTCTCCCATGTCCATGGAGGGGACCAATGGCAAAGGGGAGAGGCTGGACTCCACAGAGCCTCATGCTGGCACTGGGGCCTGGGAACCCTGTTGAGCAGAGCAGGGTCCCAGCCTCCTCTCTTGGGTTGCTAGCAGCAGAGTGGGGTGCCAGGATATCTACTACGATGCCCCCAGAGAGCCCAGATCCTTGCAGGGACAACAGGAGTAGGTGTCCAGTCCAGAGAGTGGAGTGAATGCAGAGCTCAGTGTCTCGACTGGGGGTGGCAGCGAGGACACCGTGGCCACTGCCATCAGAAAGGGGGTGAGGGCCGGCGCCGCGGCTCACTAGGCTAATCCTCCACCTAGCGGTGCCGGCACACTGGGTTCTAGTCCCTGTTGGGGCACCAGATTCTGTCCCAGTTGCCCCTCTTCCAGGCCAGCTCTCTGCTGTGGCCAGGGAGTGCAGTGGAGGATGGCCCAGGTGCTTGGGCCCTGCACCCCATGGGAGACCAGGAAAAGCACCTGGCTCCTGGCTCCTGCCATCGGATCAGCGCGGTGTGCCGGCTGCAGCGCGCCGGCCGCGGCGGCCATTGGAGGGTGAACCAACGGCAAAGGAAGACCTTTCTCTCTGTCTCTCTCTCTCACTGTCCACTCTGCCTGTCAAAAAATAAAAAAAAAAATAAAAAATAAAAAAAATAAAATAAAAAAATAAATAAAAGAAAGGGGGTGAGGGCAGCTACTGAGAAATAAGGCTCCCCCAGGCTCCGCCGTACGCAGCTGATAATTCCGGGTGGGTGTGCTGCTGTGGGGATGGGCCTTTAGCTTACAGGGCCTCACAGGAACTCACAGAAAGACCTGGGAGATTCAAAGCAGGAGAAATTCCCCAGCACAAGGACATAGGAGGATTAGACCTTGAATCCATTACTGCACAAAGAGCAGTTTGGTTCTGCCAACCACATCCATTCTTTCAAAAAGTATTTATTAAGTACATCATTGGAGACACTGAGGGTACAAAAGCGCTCTTCCTGGGGGGCGCAGATTCAAGTAAAGAATCCGACGCTGTCAAATCTGTGACTAGCTAGTGCAAGACCAGGCTGCAAAGAGAAAGACAGGAATAAACGCAGGACAACAGCCGAGTAACGAACCAGCGCCCATGCGCAGATTCACAGCCTCGCTGAGCGGGTTCCTTCTGACTCCACTCGTCAGGTCTTCCAACTACTCGAGCACAGAAAGCAGCTTATTTTTAAGATGCTTTGTGAATTGATCGGGCAGCACTGGGACCATGGGGGGATCATCTTCTGATAAGAACCAGGGAGAGCGACCTGCGGAAGCAGAGTCACCCAGGCTACAACCGCGCTGTGGAGCCTTGTGCTGAGCACTAAATCCTCTGAGCCTCAGGGCCTTACTCGGTAGAAAACGTTACTATTCCTTCCTTGAAAGTTTGGGTTGGGAAATAGGAATAACACGTAGGAAGTGTTGGCACGGACCTCCATATACCTGTGTGTGCCGTCCATGGTCAAAAAAGGTAGAAATGTTTGTTTCTGCACCTGGGCCACCTGGGCAATGAGGCTGAGCATGCAGACAGCACTGCCAACCGTCCTGAGACCCTGGATGGGACTGAATGGAGGGAGAGGATTCGTGCTCATAGTGTCACTCCCAAGAAACTGCTTACTGCTTTCTGCTGGATCGTCCCATCAAACGCCCTGGTTCTGTCCTTTGCTGAGCTCCGATTGCCCAGGTAGGTCTTCCTTCTAGCCTGTGAGGTAGCACACGTGCTTCTAAACTCCTATTTGTGCAAGACCCAGAGACGTCTCAGTTAGTTACATCTGAAAACCCACAACGAGTTCAGTTCCTATTGCTAGCATTACGGGTAGGGTTTGTAACCCTAAGAGCAGTGAATACGATTATTTTGTTTTGTTATTATTGTTCTTGGTACCACCTGTAGCATTAACATCTTTTCTCAGCACCAGTTAAACCTGAAGGGGGTCCCCCACTTGGAAGTGATGGACAGGGAGATTCCCATGCTGAGCCCTGAATCCTTGCTTGTTGAGGAAACACCGTGTGATCATGTGCAATGCACAGGACCTATCTAACACCCAGCCTGGAGAAGACGGCTGAGGCTGAAACTGCTTCCCTGAGCGCCACAGTGGATGCTGAGAAAAGCCCTGGATTCAGATGTCCACACAGTGGCACAGAGCCCAGGGAAGTAGAAACAGGAATTAAAATCCTAGAGAGGGAAGCTGCTAAGACTGGAAGGGCCCTTGGAGATCAATGAAGAACCCGAGTTTCTGCAACAGGAGAAGCCGCAGGTCTCCGTCCCCATGCCAAAATATGATTAAACTGCGTCCTACTGCTGTGTAAATGTTCTTGGAAGTTGTTATACTATAGTAGAGTAAACACAAACATACATGGATTTTTGTGGTGTCTTGTTTAGCGTTAAGAATTTTCACTCTTCAATTCGGCTGGCTGGGGCTTGGTCTCCAGCTGTTCAGGACCGATGTCAACACATTTCACAGGCGAGGAGACTGAGACCCGGAGCACAGAGCTCCCCTCCACCAGGCTCACACGGCGAACACATGTTAAGGCCAATCCTAGAACCTACCAGGCCTGCTGCTTTTCCAACTCAATGAAGGGAAAAAGAGAGCACCAAAGTAGAAGGAAAAGGTGGCTTTGCTTTCCTTTTGTTGCAAATCAAATGTCATTTTCCCCTCTCCCCTGGACATATCCTCATGTTTTTGATCTGAAATTCCAAGAAAATAGACTCATCCAGTGAATGTTATTTTTTGCAGAGTGTGGCCCTCGAGATGCGAATCCTTGCCTGTGGCTGAGTGAGGACGAGATGGAGCAGCTCTAACTCCATGCCTATCAACACGCTTGCCTATTTCTCAAGCCCTGATGGTTTCCCAGGCACAGCTGAAACGTCTGTCACATTTTCTCTAAGAATCTTGTAATAGGCTTTAGCGATAGAAATCTGAATTCTAAATAATGTCTACCCACTGGGAGGCGTGAGCCGGCAGCTTCCTGAATTCCCTATCCAAATGCTTCTCAATTAGCTTCCTCCCCTCTGCCCCACCACCCCAATAAGGCTGAAGACATTCTTTTCATTCTTATATATTGAAAATAATCCCTAGTAATGTTTCCTTTACATCTTTATGTTCTCTATAATTTCAATCATGTGTGTGTAGTAGACATACACATTTTCTCTTACATTCTCCATCTAATAATTCTAAGAACTTTGCCATGTCATTATGAGTTCTTAATGTTTATCTTCTGGGAAAGTTACATAATTTTTATCCATTAACAATCACTTTATTATTCTCTTGCTTTGTGGTAGTTTAGATCCTTTCCCATTATTTTGCTAAGAATTTATCAATTTGCACATTATTTTTTCATAACACTTAGGATAGAAAATGGAATGGTTGACATATCAGACTCCCTGTAGTGTCTGAATGTGGCTATTTTATGCTTGCCAGTTTGAGGAATTTCACTGGAAAAAAGACTTTGCCAATTGATATGTAAAACGTAACAGCTTACTTCCAACAGCTTCTGTTTATGCAGAAAGCTAAAGGTGAGTCTGCATTCTTCAGACAGATCTGTCCTTTGATGAAATGCCTTGGTATTCCAGAGGTCCTTCTATTTCCTCAATCCTACTTCCTCCAACAGGGGCTGGCACCTTGTCTTCAGGACAAAAGAACCCCTTTCCTTGTCTACAGCTCTTGAAGATCACAAGCACCTGGCTCTGAGGACGCGTGGCTGTGACTGAGCACTTGGAGACAAACATGACCTCCGTGCCCAGAGAGTGAACACCCAGCCTTGCTCCTCAGAATGAGCAGACCCCATCCATGTATAAGGAAAAAAACAAGGGACAGGAAGAAGGCGGGCAGGCCAGCTCCTTCCGCCTTCTCACCGTGATGAGGCTGGGATCCCAGCAGGAGGGAGAGGGACCCAGAGACTCTGGTCTTTAATCCGAGTCAGGTACCTCCACTGTGATTACTTCAGTTCTTCATGTTCACTCAGACCCACAGGCTACCGTGGCACCTACTCCATTTCTCCTCCAACTGTAGACAGGACACGGCCAACCTTTGTATAATAAACTGAAGGCTTTGCCGAGGCAGGGCTAAGCCATTGATAAACATCTAAAAGGTAATTCTTAGATGAGCCAACATTTAAGCAATGCCAGATTTTCAACATAAAGGTCAACCTCGTGGGAAACCACAGAGAAGCAAACATCACACTTGAAAGAAAGCTGGAAGCACATGGGCGGATTCCTCCAGCTGGCCAGCATTGCTATGGACGTCTGTAGTTCTCACGTCCTTAAGAAATCCACAACTCGGAAGTTCGCCGCATCTGATCTATGCTGTCTCACCTATAAGGAGATGGTAATCGTGATTCCAAATTATGTTAAAGAGCACAGACCACAGATTTATATGCCAAGCTGCTCCCAGGAGTAGATGTGGGAGGAATACTCACTCCAGACTGTTGTTTTTAATTAATCTCTTGTGCTCTACACTTATCTGGTCCCAGAAAATGTAAGCCATGAGTTTTACTACACATGCCAGATTATATGTGTGATCCAGAGGAAAACCCCTAGAAATAAAGGGAAGCTTTAAAATTACTAGCAGTTTCCTGGGTCCCAGGACAGCTTGGACAACATTTTACAAACCCAAACTGCTTCTTTAAATCCATGACTCATAGGCTTCCGAATGTATCTGTCTTTTTGTTACCTAAATTGATGAGCCTATAGATCCAGGAGTGTGGGTTATCAAAGTACGAGGGAGGTGGGCCATCCTGAACCTTGGTTCTCAGAAGAGTTGTGTATGTTAAGGAGACTGGAACTTGGTGCCTGTGAGCCATCACTTGAGGGACTGCTGCACGACGTCTGACAGAGCTATGTGTGTGTGCCTCTGACGTGTGTCTGTATGTGGAAGGCAGGGGTGTCAAGGGCAAGGGCATCGATGGACTCTCTCAACACAGTAGGACAGACAACCCTCATTTCACCAACTCCTGATCTCGTCATAGAACTGTGACGCCTTGTGCTCAGTCCTAGTTGTCCTTTTGGTTTTTTAAGATTCAGGATTTTTTGTTTGTTTGTTTCCTTCATATAAGGAAAGTAAATTGGGGCAGGTAAGTAGTGTGTATGCATATATGTAGAACTTAACAGTCATTAAAAACTAACTTACATCCTAAAACACACTGTACACATTCCTTCATCAACGTCACATGCAGTAGATGTGATTCTCATAAGTGAAATGGAAATCATGCTATCAGCATCCAAAAAGTCGTCAACTTTCCCAAGTGGTGGGAACGCTAGGATACAAAATCAACTTTTCCGGTACACTAGGATACATGAGGCTACACCCAGAATCCACAGTTAATAATTACCCCCCCCCCCCCCGGTGAGTAGACAGCTTTTAAGGGCCTGTGACATGCTTTCCCATCCTTTCTGTCATGCAACATTCCCAGCAATGTTAGGAGCTTATTTCCCTATTCTAGAGAGAAAGAGCTTGAGACCCGAGAACTAATGGTTCAGTTGAGTTAAGCACAGGTAACACAGAGCAAACTTAGCAAAATAGTAACAGAATAGCATGGAAAGCTCATCAAGTCCTGGTTCTTAGGATAAAATCTCAGTGTCGCAGCCAAGGTCTCTGACAGCAGCCTCAGTGAACTTCCTGGAGGCTCCCCCTTGCACCACCACAGCTCTCTTTAACTCTTCGATGACACCATGACACGTCTAAGTGCCAGGCCTCTCTTCTCTCTTGGGAACCTGATCCTTAGGACACCTGTTTCCACTTGGGTAATAACTCAGCATTCATTGAGTTCTCTCAATCTGTGTGTCATTTCCTTAAGGATGCTTTCTCCGAAATCCACAATTGTGAATTAGATGACCACCGATTTCCCCAGCTCTTGTTTCTCCTCATACTACGCTCGTGCTGTAGTGTGGTAGACGCGGAGCCATCTTCCAACATAAACCCATCATCTTCAGGAGGGCAAGAGCTGCGATATCCCTCTGCCCATTGGGGGCTGATTCAGTTAACACGGCTCAACAACTGGCAGTTTCTATTCCTTACAGGTGTGGGGGTGTAGAGACAGCCTGAGAAGGTAGGGAGGACTAACTGGGCAAGACAAGGCTGGGCTCTGATCTAACCTGGTGGATTAAATTCAGGAGCAAAGCAGAATCAAATCCCATTGAGCACGACATTTTCCCAGAACAGGGAAGAACTTCGACACAATGAAAAAAAGGCTGCACATTAGCAAGGAAGGCAATCATACCAAGAGCTGACTTTTATTGAGCACTTAGTGTATACCAATCCCTGTTCTTACAACTGCACATGTACCAACTACCCATAGCAACTCTAAGCAAACTTCTTCAGGTCAAATGGCTATAAGGTGGCAGAGCTAGGATTCAAAATAACTTCTTCCTTGTGTTAAAGCCCACATGCTTTCCAAGTAGATTCCCACCTAATACGCACACTGAGCCGGTCAAGTGGGGAGGATGAAGCGGGCCACTTAAAATCTGACTTCTGAGAAATCCAGGGCGCACCATCAGCACAAGCACAGACGCTCCAACCGGACTTCTGGAACGGCCCTGACCCCACAGCGAAGGAAAGAATTCAAGAGGGCGTTATTGACAACCTCGAAAACACAGAGAGACAGTGCAGTGGTGCAAGGGAGAGAACCAAAGGGAAGCGATGGTGAAAGAGGGAAGAAGTGAGCCAGAACAGCCAGGGAAGACAAGCTCAGTCCTGAGCACCTGGCTGTAGACGGGGGCCCTGCTCGGCAGCTCCTGCTGTAACTATTCCTCTGATGGCCACCTGCCCTGTGTAAATAGTCTCATCGTGACTGATCCCGAGCCAGCAATGCAACCTCTCTCAACTCAGAGTTGGGAAGAGAGTGCACACAAGGCTGTTGGAGCCAAGGCCAGCAGCACTGAAGCCACGGAGGGCCCTCCTTGTGAGCTGAAATGGGATGTAAGCATGTGCCAGGGCCAGAGGGCGCCCTGCTCTGCATCCACACACAGCACTTTCTCTCTGGGCCATTGGAAAGATGGAGATGGACAATAAATGCAGTCGCTTCCACTGACCAAGTAATTCCACACCTGGGCACTGTGTTAGGCAGCGTGGACATAGACACACGATCCCACTTAATCCTCAAAGCCACTCTGGGAGGTAAGCGCTGATTTTTCACGCCAGAGGCTCACAGAGGTGAATTAATTGTTCAGCACCTCACAGATAAACAGAGGAGAGATTTAAAGATAGGTATGCCTATACGAAAGCCCTATGCTCTATCCCTCCTCAATGACTTCCCTGTAAATCCAGAGAAATGGGGCTGTGAGAGACTGCCCTAAGTGAGAGAAAAGGGAACGGGAAATTAAAGATGGCCTACCGTGATGCTAGCCAAAGCCACATATGCCGTGCATGCCGAAAATCCATAGTTCATGAAAAATAGCAACGCTACAGACCCTATCTCCATCCCCACACCGGGTTTACAAGAGGCTTTCCTCGCAGCCTTTTCTCTAGACCCCTCAACGAAGCTGATAAAGCAATGTGAAAATTAGTTACCTCTGTTTCACCATAAATTAACAGCATTCCTTAGTATCTGGATATCGGACAGACATCTAAATCAGCAATACAGTTCCTGGCCCGAGTTTCCCACTTCTCAGTCCTGCGTGACTCACCCTCCGTCACGTAATATTGCCTAAACCGAGTGTTCCTGAGCACAGCAGCCTGAGGTGGGTACGGATTCGTGTTCGGCGTGGGCAGTGCTCTCATCCTCGGCCAGCACAAGAGCCGTGATGTGTGCACATGTGCAGTGATGGTCTATTTACAGAGCCATCAGAGTGCACTGCCTTGCTCAGCAATGAGAGAAAGCATTTAGGTTTGTGGGTTAAGACCGATAGTTCCCCTGTCACCCATACTAGAATTGGAGATAGCCCTTTGGAGAAGAAAAAATGGCAACATTTACTGTTGGCAAACACAACAGCAGTCAAACGTTCGGGATAATGGGATCTCATAATTGAAACTGAGTCCACCTTCAGTAGAAAAGTAGCCAGGCCCCAAGACTACTCAAAAATTCTTCGCTGCCTGGTGTTCATGCCTTTGTGTGGCTCCTGCCAACAATGAATAGTGCTGATCTGTGTAATCAATAGTATTTGCAAAAAGGCAGGATGTGACCTTCCAATGTAAGGACAAAAAATATTGACCTTGTCCTGCACCCTCCCTTACCTGGGTCACTCTTGCCGGAGGAAGCCGATTACCACTTGAGTGAAGATACCCAAGCAGCCCACAGGCCAAGGCATTGAAGCCTCAGGCCAACCGCCAGCACCCACGTGCCAGACACGCAGTCAAGCCTCCTAGAAACAGATCCCCCACTTCTTCACACCCTCAAGTGACCACAGCCCTGGCCAAGGTCAAAAAGGCAACCTCACAAGAGATAAAGCTGCTCCCAAATTCCTAACTCGCCAGAACTATATGAGAGAATAAATGTCTATTGCTGCCTGAAGGCAACTTACTACACAGCAGGATAAAGAACACAGATGGTCTCTTAAGCTGACTTTCTTGTAAGCAGACCCTGAGATCAGTAAATAGCAGTCATGGAAAGTGTGCATTATGAAAAATCCACGTGCGGATCTCCAAAATTTCTTGCACCAAAGAAACTGGTGTTATAATTCTGTGTTTGCATGAGCTTTCTGAAATTCTTATGTATTTATTTGAGTACACACCATCAATAGAGGGAGTTTTCTTTAGAAAAATTCAGGGTGGCAGGGGCAGAAGAGGGGTGGCAATGCGGGATCCCTTCTAGCTGGGTCCTTCCTACCACGTGGAACAGACGTGGGTTAGGACTCTCGTGGATCAGGAGTGAGTACATATTTTTGCCCCAGGAAAAAAACTGAAGAGTGGGAAAAAAATGACAAAGTTAATCTATACAAAGTCTTCATGAAGTTTAATGCTTCCAAGTCCAATGCAACCCTGATGCCTTCCAAGTTGAGAAATATCCACTTTCAGGGTGCTTTCCAAAATGTACTTCGTAACTACCCTCCCAACACACACACACACACACACACACCATTTTTAATTCTACTCTGTGGTTAATCACAGGTTATTGTTTTACCCATCTCTGCCACTTTGTGACCTTCTTACCACATGTGTCCTTAACACTGTAAGGAAGAAGAGATGCTTCAGTTCGTTAAGGGGGAAAAGGAAAACAGATCATGTCACAGTATTGGCGGATCCATCACACCCAGTGAGTCTGCAAGGGGGTGCAGAGTCCAGGCTCCAGGGACAGTGTCAGCTTCCAGGCTGACAGTGGAAAGTTGTGATCAGACTCATGACACCCCGGAACTCAGCCAACAGGTGGGCTGAGCATAGGATTCCTGCGTAGGAGATGTGTGCTGGGTAGAGCCCTAGCTGAGCTCAGTGTGACACATCCATAAGACGCCCAACAGGTATGAGCCACAGATGGGCAACTGTAAGTCTAAGCTCACAGCATCCAGGTCTAATTTCTACTTTGGTTGTCTTACGAAAGGCTTCTTTTAGTTCACGACTTCTGTCTTTGCCCGGTGTCTTCATCAGGATGGGGGCATCTACTGCATCCCAGAAAGAGGACCCAGGAGAAGAGGGAAGATTAAAACAGCCAGTCCCACTTCACTCGTGGATACAGGCTCACGCTGACGGGCTACACCTGTACCTGCCATGGTGTCTGTAATGCAATCATACACTCGCTTAAAATTAGGAAAGTTTGTGTCTAGTTTCTTTTGTCTTTCCGCCCAACATGCCTGTTTCAGGTGGGTCCACCTTCACTGGGGAATCATATGTACTGATATCTGCATTTTCTGATTCCGTGTCTACTCTGGCAGGTTCCCAGTAACTACTGGTTAAATAATTCATAATTTCCCAATCTGATACTTTTTCCAATTGCATGATGACATGTAAGATTCTTAACATTCTCCATCCACAACATCAGGCACAGAGCAGATGTTTAAAACATCTTGTTGAGTGAATGGACAACGTGTCAACAGATTTCTTTTAGATGTGGCATTTTAGGAAGGCACATGACTCAGCCGTAGTGGCCCCCCAACCCCAGCATGGCCCCACCGCCTGTCTTATGCATTTGGGGCTCCCTCTCTGAGGGTCCTTTCCTGGAGAGAGCCACACACAGCTCACCTGATCTTATTCTCAACAGGACTCCCACGTCTAAATCTACGATAACACTTTCCAAACCTCTCTCTGCTCTGGTTTTACTCCTTGGCACTGACAGCTCTCAAGTGTATGAAATGTTTTATCCTGCGTATTGTCTGCCTCTCCCAACCAAGTTCCACAAGTGGGGCTTTTTGTTTTGTTCTCTGCTACACCCGTAGCACTTCAAGTACGTCAGCATATAGTGTACTCGCACTTAACCAATGAGTCAATAATTTAAATTTACATTCACATGTAGGTTTGGCTACTTATTAGCAGCTTTAGTCTCTGATCTGAGCAGCTTCTGCCCTATGCTATCTGATCTATACCGAGTTTCAACTCCCACAAACATAAATAGACTACCTCTACCTTCTCTGTATTTACTTGTCCTTGTCAGAAGCAACATCTCGTCTTTTTCCTGGGCCAGGCAGAATCTCTCTGCTGGAAAGATGACTTTTCAGTCCGAGAGCCTGAAAAAAAAACTGCCTTAGTGCATTTTTCTGTGGGAACCGAGCTGAGTTTGAAATGCCCCTGGTTGCCTCAGCTGTCCTAAGCGTGTCTGCTCAAGTGCTAATGAATTATTTCCATCTTTATCATAAGCTGAGGTCAGGAGAGAGAGTATTGTTCTTGGACCAGAACTCACGCACCCTCTGGAAACTCGCACTTCGGCTGACCTCGCCAGCAGGTCAGACTGTCTGTGTCTCTCTGGGGCAGACAGAGTGAGGGAGTTTGAATTACAGTGTTAGCAAGCCCACTCTTCTGTGGGCTTCGATGTAGACTTCCCCTGACACCCGAGAGGGGAAGGGGAGCCCCAAGGTGTCAGTGAAAGAACTCAGGTACAGAAAACGGTACAGGATTCAACATCTATTAGGATTTAAGTTGAAAAGTGTGCACGCCTGAGAGTCTGTGAGTAGGGTTGAGTGTACGTATTGAGAGGGGAGGCAGCAAGGGTCCTGAGCAAGGAGAGTGAGCGCCCCCTTGAATACAGTGTGCACCTCTAGTTTAAGAGGCCTTTGCCTGTCCAGAGAAGAAAATGAGAGTTATCATTGCCTGCTATCCACTTGTAACAATGCAATATTCATGCCTCACAACACCCTGCAGTTGAATCTTAATTTTATAGACTTTTGAAAAATGCAATACAATAAAAAGAGGCAGGTGTGTGTGTGTGTGTGTGTGTGTGTGTGTGTGTGTGAGAAATGGTGCTTATCCCTTTATATACCTTTCTCATCTTGACAATAATGCTGGGAGACTGGAAATATTTGTATCCTCTTGTTAACAATGAAATCATCAGAGAGCTCAAGTGTTACCTATATAAATGGCAAAGTTAAGACTCAAACTCAAGTCTGCCTGCTCTGGTCCAAATATGGTTTAAACTCTGAAATCCATGTTGAGTTCTAACCCCATTATGAGATATTAAGAAGTGGGACCTTTAAGAAATAATCAGGGCTCTGCTCTCATGAGTGGATTAATCCATTCATGCAGTGAATAGATTAATGGATTAAAGAGTTAATGAGCCATCTCAAGAGTGGGCCTGCTATTAAAGCCAGTTTGGCTAGGACCGGCACACCCCCTTCTCTCACCATGTGATGTCCTGAGCTGCCTCGGGACTCTGCCAGCAAGAAGACCATCACCAGAGGCAGCCCCTCCACCTCGGACCAGAACTGGGAGCCAAAACAAACTCCTCTCTTGATCCCCTCTGTGCATCGTGGGATTAGCAAGGGAACACAGACTAAGACCCTGCCCAGCTCCGAGGACGGCAGTGTTTGCTGGAGGAGAACAGGAAAGTTCGGCTCTTCTCACCGCCATTCTTCACCGCTCTCTGCTTGCTTCTGCATGCCAGGAAATTACATTTCCCGTGTTCCGTTGCCTCCTGGCTTCTGGATGGGTTTAGTCCATGGGAGGCACTAACAGAGGATGAGTACAGTAAAGGCAAAGCCACAGTATCTGTGCTCCTCCCCATGCCCCTACCACACACTCTTTCTCTCCTCTCCCTCCCTCATCTAAAATCTCTACCCCAGCTCTGGCTGCTGCTCAGCTTCTGAACTCAGATGACAACACCTGCTCCTGTTTTTCCTCTACTTGTGTGGTGGGGGTGGCATGGGGTATAAATGCTGTTCTATTTGGGTTACTTCATTTCCTGTTTAGCTTCTCAGTTCACCCATCATTCATGTAACCAACTCCCTGTGTTATGTTGCTTCTGTCTGAAAGACCTAGACTGGTTTCTAGTTTTTGGGTGTGATCTGGCTGCTACAGCTATCTTCTTTCAAGAAACAAACATTGTTCAGAGATTTACAGTCACTATTAAAGCTTTGCTCAGAACCAAATCCTGGGCATGATTTAAATGACATGGATTTGGGGCCAGCATTGCGGCACCACAGGTTCAACCACTGCTCACATCACTGGCATCCCAATTCAAGCCTGCCTACTTTGCTTCCAGTTTAGCCCCCTGCTAATGCACCTGAGATGGAAGTGGAAGATGGCCCAAGCACTTGGGTCCTTCCCACCCATGTGGGAGACCTGGATGAAGCTCTTGGCTTCAGCCTGATTATTGTGGCCATTTGGAGAATGAACTAGAAGATGGAGGATTTCTTTCTATAACTCTGATGCTCTGCCTTCCAAATAACTAAACAAGTAAATCTTTTGAAAATAACCTCAGATGACGTGAATGTTATCACACTGAAAACTATCACAGCCTTCACCATTGGAGCTAAATTCCTTCACTAGCATTTGGTACCTGTGTGACTTTAGGCAAGTTCTTTTGGCTTCTCTTTGTCTCATTTGATGACTACAAGAATCCTGTGTTGTAGTTGACATGCCACCCATCAGGAACCATGCACGTGAGACAGAAACGCACAATTCCTGACATGTTGAACGCAACCAATGAATGTTACTCATTTTTATTGCATTCTAATTAGCCTCAGGAATCTGAAAGATTTCAAAAGGATTGAAAATAAACATTTTTCAGGAAACGCGAGAGCAATGCATCGCTTTAATTTCAGGAGAAAATAGAGAGAATGACATTTAAAATAATGAGCGATGAACTAAATGGCATTACCTGAAAGAATGCCAGAATTTGACAGATGGGGGTGGAGTGTGGACAAAAAGAAGACAAATATGACAAAAATGTTTTTGTTTAAGGATTTTTTTTGTATCACTCAGCCAGGAAATATTTATTTAGCTTCTCCTTGATTCGGAGTTAGGGGAAAGGCATAGGAATTCAATAGCCTCACCCTGGGAATGGAAACCTGCAATGACCATCAGGAAACCCCATGCTGGCTTCAACTTACTTCCCCTCTCAGCCTCAGTTTCCCCAGTAGCTAACTAATTACTAGTCAGTGGCATGGACTTAACCCATGCAGCTTTTTAAAGAATGCATTGGCAGGCACTACTGTCAGATTCTGATTGAGTGATTCCCAGGAGGGACCCCAAGACAACTGATTCCCCAGAAGTTCAAGATTCGGACACACTCCCGCGCAATTCCCCAGCCTACGACATCAGAGGTCGCCCTCTGGCTGTAAGACCATCTCGTGTCCTGACTGCTCACCCGCTAGAGGAAACAGCAGGTAGGGACCCAGGAAGACTGCAGGAGACACGAGGCTCCAGCAGCAGAAGCTATTTCAACAGGGAAGGGAGGTTAAAAATGGTATAGAAATAGAAGTCTTTCCAGGGAAGACAAAAACAGGATGGAAATGTCAGTTTGTTAGTAAAACCCAAAAGGAAAGGAGAGCAGGACAAGCTTTGCCCAAACAGGAGGAGATGCTTCACTGAACATAGGTGGCACGCTCAGCTGCACAGTTCAACCTTGATCAGCCAAGAGCTTTGGTATCCTCACCCGTAAAACTGAGACACAGTGCTCCGTTGAGAGACTCACTTTGAGGGTTAGCTAGACCAATACGCTGGGCACTCATTAATGTTTGCATCAAAGAGAGCTGGTACCACCACCAGTACCGCCCCCATCATTCCCACTCCTGTTCCATAATTTTTCCCTACATGACCTCTTGGACGGCTCACCATTGTGTTAAGCTTGAGATGCTCATCCTCCCGCTATTCTGCCAAAATCAAGCAGGAGGAACAATGGAATCCAGCGTCTTGGAGAGAAGCTATGAAGGATGGAGACAGAGAAGAGGGTGCGGGGAAGGGTGATGCGTAAATTAGAAGGGTGTGGAGTAGACCTTCTCAGCCTGAGCTCTACTGACATTAAGGGGCTGATAGTTCTCTATTCTCTGTGCATGATAGGAAGTCTAGCCTCTAGACACCGGATACCAGCCACGTTCCCCAGCTGTGAGACCTGAAAGTAAACTCAGAGATTCCCAAAGTTCCCCAGGAGGGGCAAAACCGCCCCAGTTAGGGACTGCTGATTCAGAGTAACGGGAATGGTGAGTTCTCAGCAGAAGGGGATAGAAGAAGAGAACCAGAGAGTTCAAAGGGAAAGCTGGCTTTAGTAAGTAGGAGAAAGAGGAGTTGGCAGGGGCCTGCGATGTTTGCCTATTTCAAAATCTCAGGCCAGCTGGCCCCAATCCTCCCTGAATTCCCCAGGTGCACAGTACATAAAGCTGAAGAGATGATCTGTGAGGTTTCTCTCTAGTGATACATTTTCCTCCAGATGGAAAGAGTGTCCATGTCCACATTACCAAGACTGGAGATGCTGGCTCATCACCAAAGGGCTTTTCCTTCCTTCAGTCACCCTGGTTGCCTTGGAGACCCCAGAGTTTTCACCCAGCCCACGCCTGACCTCTGGTGATGCCGAGAGGCCTGGGGAAATCCTGGGCAGGACCTGCCAAGAGCCGCAGCCACAGGAACAGATCTGCCTCCTTATCTGTGCGCCAGTCAACTTCCCCCAATTCTTTCCAAGAGGCAATGGACTCATCAGCGCTGCCTGACAAAAGCCAAGTGGTGAGGATGCAAGAGCGGCAGGCAAACTAGCCTAAGCACTGGCCACTGTGTCCCTAACGTGACTGCACTGCCTTCAGGCCAGAGCCAGGGTGAGGCTGGCTTTCCTCAAAGGCAGCTTTCCCAGCCACACTTGCTAAGCACCCGCCTCCCTCTGCCTCTGCCTTCCTCTCCTTTCACCCCTTCACCTTCTAAGTGCCCTGCTGTTTTCCTAATCCCACTTTGTTCTAGCCTTCAAAGTCCAATGGGCAAACTTGAGTGGGTTTCCTTGAGTTGAACATTAATTCAAATACTCTAGGTGAGCACTTCAAACAACTGGCACTGTGAAAAAAATTGTACTTAACTTCTAGAATGTTCTTTGTCATCCCCACTTCACCACTGAGTCCTTAGTTCTCAAGCTGAGGTTTGCTTTGTTCATGGTGCTTCCTGTGGCAAAGACGTGGCTTGTTTACATTTTAAACAACCACTGAAGACCTACAAACAAGGGTTCGCTTACTTTTCCTTAAACCCCCGACAACCCGTAACTCCGTAGGAGGTGACTGGGGAGCACTTGTCCTGAATGGGTAAGTCAGTCAAAGGTTTCCAACCACTAATGCTCTGCTTCTTAGTGTTGACTTGAGTCAGAAAACTCACTTTCTGAGCTCCATCTCTTCCTTAACCAATCTACAAGTATTTAGATTAACAGAAAGATTAACAGAAGTCTACAAGTATTTCCCTAATACCCACTGTATATTAGGCACGGCAAGAGAGGCTAGAGCGATCATGGATGAGCAGACAGATCTTGTCCTGAAGCCTGTGGATCTTATCTTGGAGGGGCATATATTTACCAAGAAAACTACCAGCTTTCCTGGAATTTGGAAGATGTCTCACTGATACTGCCCTTTCAAGTCAAACAAATGACTGGAAATTCACAATATCTTAAAAAGTCCTTCTGTACCCAAGATAGGGGAATAAAAGATCTCCATTACATCACACTACTCTTTTTTTCTTCTTTTATCCCTAATCTCTACTCTCATTTTCTCCCCCATAAATTGTACTGCGAAGCTTTGATAAATATCCTTTCAAATGCTGGTGACACTGTAAATTATGTTTTATGTATATGTACGCACAGGTTATTTAATTTGCGTGAAAAATTTTGTGCTTGAAAATCACATCCTATTTTTTTCTATCCATGAGAATTTTTATAGTCTATAGAAAATGCTTTATGTTAAGTGTCTAATTGGTTGTATACTTCTATATAGATACTAGGTGCCTAGTATCTGTAATAATAGTTTCCTATTGCTGTTGTAACAAGTGACACAAACTTAGTGGCTCAAACTCTACAAATGCACTACTTTACTGGAGGCCAGAAGTCTGAAATGGGCATCATGGGGCTGAAGTCTAGGTGTTCACGGAGCTGCATTGCTTTCCAGACAGGGACCTGTCTTCATCCTCTGTGGCTCAAGGGGGAATTCTGTTTCCTTGCCTTTTCCGTCATCTAGAGACGGCCCACATGCCTCAGCTTGTGGCCTCTTCCACCATCTTCAAAGCCAGCACGGGCAGGTCAAGTGCTTCTCACATTACTTCACTCTGGTAGCTTTCCATCTCCTTCCACACTTACGGCCCATTATGCTGAGCCCACGAAGATAATCCAAAATGATCTATTTTAAAATGAGCTGATGAGCAACCTTCCTTCTCTCTGTTCTGCAACCTGACTTTTGCCCATTAAGGGAACATATTCGCAGACCCCCAGGAACGAGAACACGGACATCTTAGGAGTTGAGTGAAAGCAAACGACTGCTCCGCCTACCGTAGGATTCTTGTATTGGTCCACACATATAGAGAGAGGGATACTGCTAAGTCTTAAGGATTTATTGCTATGACACACGATTTCTGAAAAACCAACTAACATTCACCTCTTGTCTCTCGAGCAGTCTGTACTACTTCTACAGAAAATATCCGAAGACGACAGGAGAGCCACTAACAAACGCCATGTTCACTTTCCAGACACAGGGCAGCACCGGCCTCCTCTGAACTCTGTGTCGCCAGGCACGACCATGTGACGTGCTGTGGTCAGTGGAATGTGATTGGAAGCAAGACTGCATCAGCCTCACCTCCTGCCCTGGAGGTCAGATTTCCATGTGGACATGGGGCCATCGTCAAGAGCTGGATCCCTAAGTGTCTACTGTGGACAGAGACTGCCCAACTAGTCATCAGATGCCAACAACAACAAAAAATCAAATTTTATATAAAATCACTGAATTGTATTTTTATTTTCTTTTTATTACTGTACCATATCATAGCCTATCCTGACCAATATGTCTTTAAAACCAAGAATAAAACCAATTTAAACCCTACTGAGATGTTGATAAATTTTAGACAGTGAGAGAGAAAGAGACGGAGAGAAAGGTCTTCCTTCCGTTGGTTCACTTCCCAAATGGCCACCACGGCTGGTGCTGTGCCAATCCGAAGCCAGGAGCCAGGTGCTTCCTCCTGGTCTCCCACGCGGGCGCAGGGGCCCAAGCACTTGGGCCATCCTCCACTGCCCTCCTAGGCCACAGCAGAGAGCTGGACTGGAAGAGGAGCAACTGGGACTAGAACCCGGCGCCCATATGGGATGATGGTGCCGCAGGCGGAGGATTAACCAAGTGAGCCACAGCGCCGGCCCCTTGAGAATTTTTATAAAGCACTTTCTCATCCATGATTTCTATGTTTGCTGTTGATTCTTTCTTTTTCCTTCAAGAATATGGACTGCCTCCCCTTTCTTCCCTGCACCTGTGTATAAAGGCCTATTGGAGTCCCCTCTTTTTTCTGCATAGTCTTGTTCCCTGGTTGGTGGCACTCATCAGTCCCTCCAAGTGGCTGTGAGTTCCTTCAGTGCATGGGCCATGTCTTGGTACCATCTACAGGTATAGCAGTGTCCAGCACACTGGTAGTGGTCAGATAACAAGGACTCGGGGAACTATTCTGGGGCCAGCCTTGTGGCATAGTGGGTAAAGCCACTGCCTGTGACACTGGTATCCCATATAGGCACCAGTTCAAGTCCTGACCACTCTACTTCCAATCTAGCTCCCTGCTAATGGCCTGGGAAAAAGCAGCAGAATATTGGTCAGGTGCTTAGGCCCTTGTCACCCATGTGGGAGACCCAGATGACGCTCCACGCTCCTGGCTGCAGCCTAGCTCAGCCCTGGCTGTTGTGACCACTTGGTAAGTAAACCAGTGGATAAAAGATATCTCTGTCTCTCCTTCTCTCTGTGTAACTCTGAGTCTCAAATAAATAAATCTCTGAGAGAGATTGAGAGACAGGGAGAGAGAGAAAGAGAGAGAGAGACAGAAAGAGACTTTTCCTCCCATTTATATACACGAAAGAAGGCTCAGAGAGTACAAGGAATTGGCCAAGGTCACACAGTCTGGAAGAGGAACCAGGTTCCGATGCCGTGTAATTTCTCTTCTGCAAGGTTGGAGGGAAGCAGCTCATGATGCCACCAGGGCCTGACCCTCCCAGCCTTGCTCACTCCTACAGACACAGACAATAACATTTCAGCACAATAGGGAGGAATGCTGTAGGGACTGCATAGGTTCTCCTGGTTCTTTTACAAAGAACATGGAAGGCAGGCTGGCTCTGAAACCTACTTCCAAACCAATTAGCATTTGGAGTAACTGCCTCTCAGCGTCCCTGTTAAACGTTTGCTAATATTTCTTCGCTCAAGTGCAAAGAGAGCTTCACAGTCCTGCTTAACCACATGGGATCTGAAACACCATGATGTAAGCCCAGAGTCCCAGACATCATAACTCAAATCGCCAAGTGTTCTGGGAAGTAAATGCAGACTGGAAGGTACAAGGACATACAGGGAGGGTAAGGCCGGAAAAAGGGGGCCCATGTTTGGTTTCAAACACAGAGTTTGAATGAGTGGGAAATCAAAACGATCCATTTCCTTTCACTTTCTCACAGATGTGGTTAACGGCGATCTCAAAAATATGCAAAGGCGTGGCTGGCAGCAGAGGCTGTGGCTTCTCTTATCAGTCCATCAGCTGGGCTCATACGACCCTGTAGAGATGTGTGATTCTCCACTGCATCTGTGCAAACAAACACTGACAATTCTAATACCGAGCTGCTTGCCTGCAACGTGAACTAAGTGATATAAACTTCATAATTCACGAACAATGGCTCACCTCCAGCTGGACCCAGAACACCAATTTGCTAATTCTCTGACTTCCCTTCTTGCTCTTGACCCTGACAGATTAGCACCCTGAAAGTGGGTAAAGGGTTCCCAGCCACAGGATCTCACTGTTTGTAGGATTTCCACTTCTTTGAAAGAAACGGCAGTTGTGATCCGAGAGGACTGGAGCTGACTGTTAACAATGCCGTCCCCACTGAGCAGAGAACCCAGAGACCAGCGTACAAGGCTGCAGAAGGATTTGGCTGGTGTGGATCTAGAAATGGCCCTGGGGAACGCTGAAGACGCCTGAGACTTGGGCTTAGTCTCCAGACGACATGATGTAGCAGACTGGTCATGCGCTTAGGATCTTGTCCTGGGGTTAAATCCTGCTCTGCCACTTAGTAGCTCTGTGCCTTTGAGTCATCTACTTATACTTTCCCAGCATGTTTCAAGTTCAGCTGGAGAAGGAGGCTAATAGCGGATGAAGATGATATCATCTGAGATTTAAGTAATTTATGTGAATGCTTAGCACAGTCCTTGTGTGAACTATTACAAGAATGAGAAGAATAGTCATGACAGTTATTCTCCCGGGGGAATGATGACATCTTCCTGCTGGAAGGAGACCCAGGCTGGGATAGGACTGCACGCACTAGGACACACAAGTCTCTGGGGCCTGGGGGAGCAGGAAACTCGAGAGGAGGGAAAACGGCCATCGAGATGGACCAGAGGCACCATCGGGGAATGTGCTGGCCATGGCGTTGTGTCTAATGGAGCTGCCCAAGGAGATGTTCTCTGGGGAAGAAAGTTCCCTGTACTGCAGCAGGTGGGAGTCTGGAAGAAGCACCCTTGCTGGAGGAGCCCATTAGCTGCTCTCATGAAGTGGACCTGAGCCTCAGGAGACTATAGGTCTAGGGGGAGCAGTGTAGGGGAACCCTGTGTGAAGCCAGGTAGGGGGCGCTATTTTCCCACTTGAAACCCTTCAGTGCCTCCCCAGTGCCACAGGAAGACCCAACTCCTTTCCATCACAACAGGGCTGCCCCTTCACCCCTCCTCAGCATCAACGCCTTCATAGCTCACTCTACGTCCCTCCTCCACTCCAACTCCAAACTCTCCGAGCTCTGGGCAGTCTGGGCAGTCCCATGCCCCCGTGATAGCTGCCCACCTCCTCACCTCCTGGATGTGCCATTCTCTCCACATTCAGCCCCAGCAGCACCCTCACGGTCACGGCCCCTGTCCTCAGCTCTCCAGCAGGCCCAGGGACCAATGGCTTGCCACTGTGAGTGGTCCCTGTGTGCTTCAGACCACTTGTTAACCCCCTTAATCTCCGTTATTCCCTCCTTCCTTAGAGACTTGGCGACCTCAGGCTTTGCTAGAATCCTGACTACTTCCCACCCAAATCAGAAACCAGAGACCTCAAGTTTACCACATCTGACTCCAGCCATCCCTCCAGGGCCATGCTTGGGCCTCCTCTTCTACTGTAGCACCGGTTTACATGGCGGGGGCAATTTGCACGCTGTAAGACAACTGAGTGGCCAATCAAAGAAGACAGGGGTCAGAAGGGAAGCCTGGGCTGTCCTGGCACGTGGCTCCCCCCGGACTGTCCACACCTGGGTAGAGCTATGGTCAAGCAGGGACAGGCTCTGCACAGCTTTAAGCAATTTAAGCCCAGTGCAAAACCTTCAGAAGAGGTAAACACTGAAATGAGAACCCAGAGGTATAATTACTCTCTTTGAAGGGATTACCTCGGTGGTAGCCACGATGTGCAGCGTGTCCCATGGGGGTGACTTAAAAAAAAAAAAAAAAAAAAAACTTTTTTTTTTTCAAAGTCAGAGTTACAGAGAGAGAGGAAGAGACACACAGAGAGAGACAGAGATCTTCCATCTGCTAGTTTACACCCCAAATGCCACAACAGTCGAGGCTGGCCCAGGCTGAAGCCAGGAGTCAGGGGCTTCTTCCAGGTCTTCCATGAGGGCGCAGAGGCCCAAACACTCAGGCCATCTTCCACTGCTTTCCTGGGCACATTAACAGGCAGCTGCATCGGAAGTGGAGCAGCTGGGACTCAAACCGGACGCCATATGGGATGCTGGTGTCAGAGGCAGTGGCTTTACCTGCTACGCCACAGTGCAGGCCCCAGGGGTGACAGTGCAGTGCAGAGCGCTCTGGGGGACTCAGAGCCTCTGGTTGGGGTGCACACCCCCTCAGCTCTGGGGGCAGCTGATGCCTGAAGAGCTTTTTCCTCCAGAAGCCTGAAGCGTCCTGAGCAGCCCATTCCTCATGGCTTTACCTGGGTTTTCTCCACATTGGAGGTGCGAGGTTCTCAACACAGCCATTCCGATCCAGCAACCCATGCCCACCCTGTGCCCCAAAAATGTGCTGTCAACGTTCTACCACGTCCCAAACTGAAGGCACCCACAGAGGAAAAGTAGAGTCTGAAGCTTCAAATTGTAGAGACTACTGACATCTTAGAAAGTCGCCAGCCAGGTACAGAACCTTTAGGCAAACCCCTGAGCTCACGCACCATCTGACACGGGGTCTGGCTCAGAGTGGCTCAAAGGTTCCGGTCTGCTTCGTACCCAGAACTTTAGTGTGTGTCTGTACTGCTGACAGCCTACCACCCCTCACTTCGCACGTGGTAGCTCTTGTACTGCTGTAGGCATGGTCTAATGACAAATCTACACAATCCCAATCCAAGCAGGCAGCTGAAGCCAGAGAGAGAATACAGCAAATGGAGCAGCCCCCGTACCTCCAGGATGGAGGCTTTAGCCAAGCATGCGAGTCCAAAAAGAAGCAGGTTAGAACTCACTGTTTTCATATGGGAGCCAAGAACTCGCTAAATTACTCTGGTAGCCGGAATCCAGCTGAAGAAGAGTGAAACTAGGCCTTGGAGTTGAAACCTTCCACATGGAAACCAAGAGCCCAGCAGGTACAGAGGATGGTGCTGACAACCCACGCCCTCCCCTTGGTATCTTTCCTCTGCGCAGTCCTGGCTTCTGTGCGCTTTCATTTACAATGGCCAGTAGGGGGCGCTCTTTCAGAGCCTGATCTGGGGCTTATACAGCTGGCTTTGCTCACAGGCATGGGAAGAAGCCACAAGATCCTTGATAACTACGTCCCCGTCTCCCTCTTCTCCTCCCGACTGTAGAAGGAAGCCTCACTTCCCCTGCCCCCCATGCTAAAGTATAGCCTGTTCTCCAACAAGCTCCCCTCCAGCCTTGCCATCACCCAAGGCATCTTCCCCTATCTGCCTCGCCCTGCCCTCCTCCCTGCCTCCCCTAGCGCTCTCCCTAGGATCCTCTTCTTGCACCTGGATCCTCACCCTAAGGTCTGATTCTGGGCTCCTGTCAGCTTCATCAACTCCAACATCCCGCTCACTGCTCCGGCAGAACTGTACGTGTGAAGCCGAGACGGGGAAGCTGGGATGTCTGGTTCCATGCGTGAATGTAGCTGGACTAAGGGATGCCCAGAGAGCTGGCACAGCAGTATTTCTGGGCGTCTATGAGGGCGTTTGCAGAGATTCGCCTTTGAACCTGCAGAACGAGTAAGAGCTACCCCCACCAGCTGGCTGTGAGTCATCCAAACTTCTGACAGCCTGTGTTGAACACAAAGACGAAGGGCAAGTTCACTCTCTCCGCTTGAGCTGGCACATTTGCTTTTCTCTGCAGTCACACATCCACCTTCGGACGTGGCCTGGGACGTCCACCAGTGGCTCCCCTTGTTCTCAGGCCTTCCCAAGACTGAAACCCTTCCCTCCCGGGCCTCCAGCTTGTGGCCAGCAAGTCCAGGGGCGTCTGAGGCCCGATAATCATGTGAGCCCATTCCTCATAATAGATCTCTTTCTTATTTTTGTAGACAGCCTACTGGTTTTTTTTTTTTTTTTAGAACCTCAAAGAATACACTGGACACAAGAAACAACTCTCAGACTGTCAAGGCCCTAAAGAGACTGTGCAACATGCTAAGCACATTCAAGACTCTGCCCTCGGCAAATTCAGCCCAAAGGGGCTGATACCTAAATCTACTGCATGGTGTAATATATGCCACGTACTATACATACTTACTGCATACCTATGCACATATGTAAATATATGTATATAAATATACATGGGCACACACACATGATACATAGGCTGATGGATACATTTACCCAGGAACAATTACACGCCTGAATGCTAAAGTCTCAGGCGATCTACTGCTGAAGCACACAAGAGACACTTTATGAGTCCTTCTTTCACGGGCAGCTTTGTGGGAAAACAGGCTGGCCCAGTATGTCACCTTGAAAATGTCAAGGCATGGCTCAGAAAGCCAGTCTTCTTTCATAACCACCCCCAGGGACAGGCCAGCCACGAAAATCCCTGACGGATATTGAGGCCATTTCTCCTCTGGTTCCACTTCCTGGGAGGCATGGTGTGCATCAGTCTCCTACAGTCAGACACAGGGCAAAGGGCCAAGACTCGAGGGGCAGACAAACGCGGGTCTGGACCCTGCCCCTACTCTTGCCAAGCTCTTTGGGATTGCGGTTCCAAATATCACAACAGAATCTCCCTCTCTGTAAAGCAGGCCGGCCACCGCTCCCCGCACATGCTGCCAGTGAAGATCACATAGGTAAGACACCTAACTCAGTATCTGGCCCGCAGTAGGACTCCATGAATTTGTTTCTTCTCTTGGGCTTGCAAATAACCCTCTTTTAAGGAACATGGAGATTGGTGGAACCAAGAGGCTGAGAAACGGTCTAAGTCGAGGGATCCTTGCAGCAGATATTTGGTAAGCTCTTTGAAGGCAGAGGCGAAGTATTTCAAGTATTCAGTACGGTGCCAAGCATACTGGAGTCGTCCAATAACCATTTTGATAAGGGTGGCTTAAGAACTGTGCTTGGGGCTCAGTTTCCTTGGAGAGGTTGCCACCTTGTGGACAGTGACAAAACCGCACACCTCTGGAACCTGGGCGATTCCTGAGGTCCTTCAGACATTTTTACCTGCTACCACTTCGAGCTCCCGGGAACCCATGCAAGTGATACTACACTCTCAAGCAGCCGGAAGGGCAATTTAGAAGAAAACTCATTTGGCTGCTACAAATTCAACTTAACTTCTTGGCTCTAAACCTCAGTTTACAGGCTCGGTCTAGTCCATTCACCAGCCCTAACCCCAGCGAAAATGAGCACTAGTTCAAAAAACACCAGCTATCTACAGCACTAAGATAATCGGCAAAGAAAAGACAAAGGCCACAGTGCATCGCGTTCAGTCCCTGAGCAGCTGGCTTGGTCAGCAGGAAATCCTGCAGAAATAGTCTGGTCTCTGTCGCTCCGAAATGTCAAACGGCCCCTGAGATCCTGAGATCAAAGACATAAAATCACTCTCCAGAGAAGCACCGCTACAACCAATTCTCCTAACAGCAGACGCATTCACATGACCATGACGATAGAAATTCCACCTGGGAGTATTGACGCTCATCTGTGATGAGGTGGAAAGCGCCCTGCTTTAAAGATCAGGTGACTCTGGGGAAGAATCCCACCTGAGTCATCCTGATCCATGGACCCAGCCTTTCTGGGGCTTAATAGCCCAACTGTAAAATGGGTCCATAAGCTTCCCTCTGTGCAAGCATCTCACGCCATCGCCAATTACGGTTCCAAGTCCCTGCCACCGAGAAGGGGTAGGGAGAGTCTGCAGTAGTCAAAGAAACACCACCCCACCTCGGGGCAAGTGTTCGCACGTCCTGTTGCCCTGCGTCGCTCAGACAATCACGACCATTTCTCCGATTATATGTTTTTACAATGAGTCCGTGGATGTCTGGGGTCAAAGATGCGTTTATGAAAAAATGCCCACAATTTCCTGCACGGAGTTTGCAAATATGAGCAAGAATGTAAGGAAAGCGCTGCCCACTTCCATCAATTCATTTCTGCCTCTGCTTCCTGACAGATCCCAATTAGTGATTGTGATCAGCTCGGCCAGAAGAAGTCTCCAAACCCTCTTGGCTAATTGGCCCAGGGGAAAGAGAAGCACTTGAGAGGAGTCTGTGCGACATGGGCTGACCTTGGCCTTCACTCCCCACCACCACCACCACTAACAGTTACTTCCAGCATCAAACAGGGAAGTGGCACGAATATTGATGTTGGTGGCAAAAGCCCCCACACCCGTGCTAGGTCAGAGTGAGCTGGGGTGGGAGCCAAGGAGCATGAAGGCAGATGTTATGGGGACCCTCCACCCTGTGCCGCAGATAAGCACACACGCCAGGGGCCCGTCACTTACCCATGGTTCTAAGGCTCTCTCCTCATGTCCGGATTCATCGCAAGTTCCCAGCGACTCATTTCCTTTCTGCAGGTTGCAAAATTGGCTTCAGTTTCTCAGATAAGATCTTCCGGCTGAAATCCGATTAGACTCTCCTCTGTGTTAACCTGGAACATGGTCCTGGACATCAGTACTGCATGGCAGTGGGAGGGGTATAAAGTACCACAGTTTATGGGGAAAGAAAGGCCAGTGATTAAAAAAAATATCTCCCACGCAAAACCAGAAAACCTGCGGTGAGCCCCTACAACTCTCAACTATGGGCCCACGTCACCCTAAACAAGTGACTTAATAAGCTTCATAAACAACATCTATCAAATGTATACAATATGTCTCCCCGGAGTACCATGATAAAAGTGATTTTTTGGGAAATTAATTAAAATGTACATTTAAATAACTTATAAAAATGTCTCTTCCTATGGTGCCTGACACTTAGTGGGTACTCAGAAAATGGTATTTTATTCTTACGGTTGTCCAGAGGGGGAACATTGCTGAACCCCTTTTATGGAGCCGCTCAGAACATGGTTTCCTAAGTCACACTCTCAGTAAGTAGATTACATGAAGCCTGGAATTCGGGTCTAGACCTAAAGCTTGCGGCATCTCCACTGGGGCACAGAGCCTCAAGTTTCAGGACATCAGAAACCCTCATCAAAAGTCACTTCAAAGTGAGCAGTCCCGGAGCAGGCATGTGGCACAGTGGCTCTAGTCCCCGGCCTCGATGCCCACACTGCACTCGGGGAGCACCTGGTGCCAATCCCCCCACCTCCACTTCCCATCCAGCTTCCTGCCGATGCACACCCTGGGAGGCAGCAGTGACATGAGCCCCGGCCACCCACGTGGGAGACCCAGGCAGAGTTAGTTCCTGGCTCCTGGCCTTGGCCTGGTAGAGCCCTAGCCATTACCAGCACTGGGGGCAGGGAACCAGGAGATGAAAGATCTTTCTCTGTCTCTCTGTCTTGTCCTCTCTGTCCCTTCATCTTCCAAATAAAATAAAGATAAATAACCTTTTAAAGTGAGCATTCCAGAGCCTAACCCCAGAACCTGACCCAGGGTGGGCCTGAGTGGGCCTCAGTTTCTAACATACATGACACGTTCATGATGGTTAGACATTCCCCCTAATTCCTCCCCTTGTAAGTCACTATTTACACATTAGACATTATTATTCCACATAGCAGTAGTATCCACACCATTAGATTTTACTTCATTTTGTAACCAAGAGGTAGGATTATATGTATTTATCGTGTGCAACATGTTTTGAAGCATATGTAATTGTTTTTACTTTTATAACTAAGGTGAAAACTCCACACAGCTTGTTTAGGGAGTAATAAAAGTAACACACATCTCTCTCCCTCTCTCAAAACAGATCAGGTTCTACTGGATCCAAATGCTCATAAGAAATAAACCATTAGAAATCTACAGACCAAGTAAAAGGACATTTTAATGGATTTCCTAAGTCAGAATATGTTCGCTAAGTGTATAACTTTGAACTTGAAAACTCAGATCTGGGGCCAGCACTACAGTGCGACCCATCAGGCATTGCATGCAGGAGCAGAGATTCTGTCCCAGCTGCTCTGCTTCCAATCCAGCTCCCTGCTGGTGGCCTGGGAAAGCAGCAGCAGATGGCCGAAGTGCTTAGGGCCTATACCCACGTGGGAGACTCAGATGGAGTTCCTGGCTCCCGGCTTTGGACTGACTCAGCCTGAGGCTGCTGCAGCCATTTGGGGAGTGAACCAGTGGTTGGAGAACAAACAAGTGGATGGAAGATGTGTGTGTGTGTGTGTGTCTCCACCTTTCTATCTCTTCTCTTTCTGCCTTTCAAACAAAACTCTTGCTTTTAGGGCTATTAGTTTTGTTTTTTTAAGATTTATTTATCTGAAAGGCACAGTTTCAGAGAGGCAGAGGCAGAGAGAAAGAGAGAGAGAGAGGTCTTCCATCTGCTAGTTCACTCTCCAAATGGCCTCAACAGCCTAGGGCTGAGCCAGGCTTCAACCAGAAGCTTCTTCTGGGTCTCCTACATAGGTGGCCCAAGGGGCCCAAGGATTTGGACCATCCTCAGCTGCTTTCCCAGATGCACTAGCAGGGACCTGGACTGGAAGTGGAGCAGCCAGGACTTGAACTGGTGCCCATAAGGGATGCCAGCACTATAGGCCGGGGCTTTATTCTGCTATGCTACAGCCCTGGCTCTAGGACATTAGTTTTGATAATAGTGTGACGGATTGGGGAAAAGTTTTTTTTAAAAGATTTATTTATTTATTTGACAGGCAGAGTTATACACAGAGTGGAGAGAAAGGACTTCCATCCACTGGTTCACTCCCCAAATGGCCACAACAGCTGGAGCTGCACCAATCCAGAGCCAGGAGCTTCTTCCAGTATCCCACATGGATGCAGGGGCCCAGGGACTCGGGCCATCTTCTACTGCTTTCCCAGGCCATAGCAGAGAGCTGGATCAGAGGAGCAGCCGCCAGGACTTGACCCAGCGCCCATATGGGATTCCGATGCTACAGGCAGCAGCTTTACCCACTATGCCACAGCACTGGCCCCTGGGGGAAAGTTTTTTAGGATTTATTTGTTTGGCGGGCAGGAGAGAGAGATTAATTTTCTATTTACTGATTTACTCCACAAATGCTCACAACCACTGGGACTGGGCCAGACTAAACCCAGAAGCCAGGAACTCCATCCAGGTCTCCCTTGTGAGTGGCAGGACCTCAAGTGCTTGAGCCATCATGTGCATAAGCAGGGAGCTGGAACGGAAGCACTGGAGCTGGGACTTGAACTTGCGCTCCAATGCGGGATGCAAGCTTCCCCAAGCAGTAGCTTAATCTGCTGTGCCGTGACATCTGTCCCCAAGATTGGGGAAAGTTGAGGCCATTCAGTCAGTAAACAAGCAGTAGGCTCTGGTGTAAATGTGAGGGATTCAGGAACCAACAAGACTGAGAACTTCCCGAAGCCACAGAACTCGCCTGCCTTGTTGGAGACACAGACAAGCTTAAATAAATCGATGCATTCCACTTCAGGAATTTCTTTAGAAAATAACCAGGGCACTGTGACAGATCTCCTGGGGTCGGGGAACGTGGATAGAGTACTCTTCTCTGAAGACAAGACCTGGACGCAGAGAACTGACAACACAAGGGGCTCAGGCATGTGAGAAGGCAGACAGCAGGGACAGCAAGTGCAAAGGCCCTGAGGCAGGGTGGCGGAGGGGGTTGGAGGCTTCCTGGGAGAGAAAGCAGCCCCACTGAGCCAGCCATGGAAATCCAGAGAACGGCATGAAACAAGATTGGGGAGGGCCCCAGGAGTCACACAAGGCCTGGTGGGGCCTAAATTTTATTCCAAGTGCAACAGAGCAGCCCATGGAAGCTTTCCAACAGGGGGAAAAACACGTTTAAGATCCGCCTCCTACAAAACCCACTCGGGCTGCTGTGTGACGAGTGAGATGGAAGATGAGCAGAGGTGAGGCGGGCGACCAGCAAGGCATCCCACTGAGAGTGAGGCTGTCAGGGCAACCACGCGCAGCTGCACACCCGGCAACTGCACTCCCGGGGGCCAACACGAGGGCCAGCTCAGTGCCACAGCTCTGTGTCCCTGGGCCTTCTCCAGGCGGGCGACGGTGCAGGGCGCCCTCTGCCGCCCTCAGGACTCGGATGCTCTGGGGCGCGTAGCCTCACAAAGGAGGAGCGATATCTCCTGCAGGCGCTGCCCCTCCCGGGCTCCTGTGGCGTGCACACCCTGCAAGGCACTCTTTGTGGGTGCTGTCCCGGTTCTCAGCAGAGGACACTCCAGGGGTTCCCCAGCAGAGATCTGTGGACAGCTTTGGTGGCACAACCTGGGGAAGCTGCTGGCACCTCCTGAGCCAGGGCCAGGGATGCTGCTCCGCATCCTGTGGTGCCCAAGGCAGCCCCCAGCGAAGAATCACCTGGCGCCAAATGTCAACAGTCCCCAAGGTGGAGAAACCTGGGTTTGAGATTCACCCAGCTTTTTGCCTTTCTCCAACCAAACAGGTGTCCCCTAAAAGTATCTCCTGGAGGAGCAGGATAAGGGAGAATTCGAGGCAGAGGAATGGGAAACAGCATGCATTTATTGATCTCCTGCTGTATGCACACCACTGCATTTCACATGTGCTAACTCGTTTCACTGCTTGCTCTTGTCTTGTTGCTGATTTCTGCGCCAACGCTACATAAAGTGGGTGTTGTAACTGCTCCTTACCACAGATGGCAGACCAGAGACTTCTCTCTGCAAAGCCGCCTTGCAGACTCTGAGCCTGGTGCCTTATTCTGGATTCCACAGAACCTCTCAGATCAGCTGGGAAGTGAGCAGCAGGGGGCCGGTCTGCCTGAAGGAGAGGGCAGGGTACTTCTCTCCTTGCCCTGCTCAGATCGTCCCTGGACAGTGTCAATAACTGATTGACAGCACAGGGCTGGAAGGTGAATCATCCCGTCTGGTTTCACAGGCCACCCAGACGGCATGCAGGACAGGGAGCTGGAATTCTGAGTCCCCCTCATCACCAGCCACACCCTATGCACACACCACTCCCTGTGACCCACAGCCAGGCCCGCTCTCCCCCAATCCAACCCTTCCATCAGGAGCCGGTCAAAGGCCAAGATACCTGCCGATCAACTTCTTCAAGCAAAGAATCTCCATCCCAGGCTGAAATGACAGAGGCAACACTCACACGTGCCATATTTATTTGATGCCTATTGGCTGTAAGTCTCTGCCAAGAAGAGCAGGGAGTTGAGAAGAGCAGTATGTGGATCTCTTTAACCCGTAATAAAAGGCTGTATCAGGCACAAGTCTTACGTCAAGGCCAATGCCAGCATTGGAACTACCAGGAGAAGCTAAGCAGGATTCTGACCTCCAAGCACCTGAGGGCTCATAAAACTGCACATTAAGACATCCCATATGGGTGCTGGTTGGAGTCCCAGCTTCTCTACTTCCAATCCAGCTCTCTGCTGTGGCCCGGGAAAGCAGAAGAAGATGGCCCAAGTCCTTGGGCCCCTGAACCCACGTGGGAGACCCTGAAGAAGCTCCTGGCTCCTGGCTTCGGATCGGCGCAACTCTGACCATTGCCGCCATTTGGGGAGTGAACCAGCGGATGGAAGACCTCTCTCTTTCTCTCTCTCTGCCTCTCTGTAACTCTGCCTTTCAAACAAATAAATAGATTTTTTTTTTTTTTTAAAGTGCTGGTTAAGACACTGACAGCAACAGGGGGCTGCGTGCAGAATGGACGGTTCATGTCCCTGCTGTGTGGTGAATGAATGAATGAATCTATAAAACAGGAATGCATGCCGTTGCAGATGTGCCCGGACGAGGAAGGTGCAGCAGCGAGTGGATCACGACCTCCGGGGGAGAAATCAGGGGGAATTTACTGGGCAGACTGGCCTTTAGGCTTAGCAGGATTCAGACACTGGGCATGCAAAGCTCTGTGCCCTGGAAGAGGAGAAGGAACCAGCGCTCTGGGAAAACGACCCCCTGGGCTGGAGGGAGTGCTTTACGCAGAGGGCAGAGCCTCTGGGCAGACAGGGCAGCTGGCTCAGGCACCAATCGCAGGGGAGACTGCGTCTGGAACCTTTCTTGGATGGGCTGAGCAAGACACAGAGCTGTAAGGCACGTGCTTTTAACCCATCCCACCTAACAGATGAGGAAGCAGAAATGACCCTCCAACAACCCCAGCAGCTAAGTGGGAAAACCCAATCGGGATCTCCAGGCTCCTTGGCTTAGGCTTTGGAGCAGGAATCTGCAAACGAAAGCAGATGGACCGCATTTGGCAGGCCAGCTCCTTGTATAAATAAAGTTTTATTGAGACACAGCCTCGCATACTCATTTGCATATCATCCACGGCTGCCTCCACGTTCGAACAGCAGAGTGGAGTCTTCCCAACAGATTCCGTCTGGTTAGCAAAGCTTGAAGTTCTTACTTCCTGGCCCTCCCCAGAAAGCATCTGCCGACTTCTGCCCTGGAGCTGGCTCTCTTGGCTTCTGTCACCTAGAGAGCTCTGGGCTGGCAGCACTGCATGGAGCCCTGGGCCCCCAGGATGTCCCCAGCCCTTGGACCTGCCAGCCCTCCCTGCTGGGGTGGGGCAGAGCCAGTGCTGGGGCAGATTTCTAGGGTCTTCCCAGGACGTAGAAAGCCCTGTAAGAAAGCTCATCCCTTGAGAGCTTGAATTCCTGTGGCATCTCCACTATTTATACTGCAAACACCACAAGAACTCATTTTTCATGCTATTTCAGCTAAAAACAGCCATGGCAGGCCCACAGTCTGGAGACTGGGATGATGGGGAGGGCGTGTTCAGGCAGTCGGGGCTCAGGCTGCCATGCCCCAGGTGGCCTGTCCCAGGTGTGCTGGGTGCAGGCCAGGCCTCTTTCTGGGATAGTGGGCTCGAGGAATGAGGGTGAGCTGGGGGCGGGATGGAGGTGGGGAGTGCCTCCCTGGGAGCCTCGCTCCTTTAATCTGGAGACGCGTGACAACACAAGCCGGCGTTCACACATGCACCTTGCTCGCCAACTTAACACGGCTCATTAATTGAAATAAAACGAAACCAAATGGAATCCAGACGCCCGCATACATGTACTGCATGCCACTCACCAACCAGTCACAAGACAGAAGGGCACCACAATGCCCCCCAGAGCTATCGCAGGGGTGAGGGATCACCTTATTGTCTTGAGCTCAACCTCTTGTGTTTCTTTTGTTTCTCTTTCAGGATACCTAGGCAAAGAGAAGAAAATGGTTAAAATTAGAAAAAGGAGTTATTCTGTTTCTTTTCAATAAGAATGTAAACCCGAAGAGACTCTGTTCTTCAGGGTGGTAGCCCTGCTGGTACCCAGTCTGGAAGACACTCAGTGTTCAGTTCACACTTGCTTACTGAATAAACGCATATTTATAGATCTCGTATGATCCACAGGAGCATGTCTTACTGTTACAATAAAAAGACATTATCTGATGCCGGTGCTGTGACGCAGCAGGTTAAAGCCCAGGTCTGCAGTGCTGGGCATCCCATATAGGCGCTGGTTTGAGTCCTGGCTGCTCCACTTTCAATCCAGCTCTCTGCTGTGGCCTGGGAAAGCAGTAAAAGATGGCCCAAGTCCTTGGGCCCCTGCACCCATGTGGGAGACCTGGAGGAAGCTCCTGGCTCCTGGCTCTGGATCTGCCCACCTGTCCAGCTCTGGCCATTGTGGCCACTTGGGGAGTGAAGCAATAGATGAAGACCTCTCTCTCTCTCTTTCTCTCCCTCTCTCTCTGCCTCTCTGTAACTCTGACTTTTGAGTAAATAAATAAACCTTTAAAAATAAATGAATAAAAGTTAAGTCCCTATCAAGGCAAAGAACAGAAACTGAAGTCTCAGTTCAGGAGCCTTTATCGACGTCTGCGGCACTGTTTTGCCTCTGTCTCACAGGACAATGCTCATCACAAATACTTGATTAATGCCTCCGGCATTTTCCTGACCACACCAACTGCAGCCAGGGCAGCTGCCACCTACTTGGAGAAAGATACATAAAAACAGAGCAAGGACCCATCTTTAAGCCATTAAGTGTTCCAATGAGCCTATCACCACACTCCCCGGGAGTCAGGAAGGCATTTCCCTGAGAGATCAGAAAACTGGGCTGCAGCAAAGTGCAGGGGATGTCGCAGAGTGAATTGGAGAAGTCAGCAGCCACTATAAGGCCAACAACTTCCGGGAACACCAAGTCAGCATTTAGGGAAGCTGTCAGCACAGAGCCTGGCACCCAGGACGCCTCATTTCTCTCTCCCTTGCACTCTTAACTTCTGAAGATTAAGGCCAACGCCCAAAATGAATTGAGAGAGCATTGGAAAGGTGACTTCCAACATCTGAGAGTCACGCAAGCGAATGCATGCTCCATGTAAACATGACACCGAGGCAGTTCTCACTCATTTTCCCTGCTCGTCAAACAGTGATGAAACGTTGAGGTTCAAGACCACTCCTTAATGTCTGCTGAGAAGACGCTGGAACCAGGCCAGCACTGTGGTATAGTGGGCTAAGCCGCCGCCTGCAGTGCCTGCATCCCATATGGGCACCAGTTCGTATCCCAGCTGCTCCACTTCCAATCCAGCTCTCTGCTATGACCTAGGAAAGCAGAAGATGGCCCAAGTCCTTGGGCCCCTGCACCCATGTGGGAGACCTGGAGAAAGCTCCAGACTCCTGGCTTTGGATTAGCAGAGCTCTGGCCGTTGCAGCCATTTGGGGAATGAACCAGTGATGGAAGACTCTGACTCTCTCTCTCTCTCTCTCTCTGCCTCTCCTACCTCTGTGTAACTCTGACTTTCAAGTAAATACATTTAAAAAAAAGATATTGGAGTCAGCCAATGTTGCAAAATAAAGGCTGGCCTGACTGTGTGGCTGGCAAAGTCAGACTGGGGCTTGGATGTGCTTACGAAGCCTCTGCCTCTGAGCATTCCTCTGCTTGCTTGGCCCTTCCTTGTTAAAGAAGCTCAGGGCGCTCCACTATCCTGGGCCTCAGGGCTGCGGACAGCTGCAGAAAGGAAGAGGCCAGACAGAAAGCGAAATAAACATTCCGCAGAAGACACCACCCTCTGGGAGCCCTGTCACAAACTGCACAATTTTTCTGACCAGAGCCATTGCACACGGGGCAAGCCCCTGCTTTCAACGCTGGCATCACGTGTCCGAGTGCCAGTTGGCATCTCAACTGCTCCTCTTCTGATCCAGCTCCCTGTTAGTGTGGCTAGGAAGGCAAGGGAAGATGGCACAAGTGCTTGGGCCCCTCAGTTCCTGGCTGTTGTAACCATTTGGGAAGCGATCCAGCAGATGGAAGATCTCTCTCTGTCTCTCCCTGTCATTCTGCCTTTTGAAAGAAAGAATGAATAAATAAATCTTTTTTAAAAAATGAAGTATGTTAAATGTTGCAAATGGCCTTCTGTGAGCCAAGCTCACAAATGCTTTATAAATGTCATTTATCCACTCATCCAGTGTCTGTTAAACACCAAACCTAGACAAGGCACTGTTGAAGGCACTAGGATTACACACAACAGACAAATATCTGGTCTTCATGCATCTCGTTTTAAACCTGGTATAACATCACTCAGCAGATACAATCATTTCTGTTTTACAAAGAGGAAAAATGAGGTTAGAAATAACCCACTCAAGGTCACATACCAGTAGAGACCGGAGCAAGGCTTCGGGCCCACCCACCTTTGTGTTCTTCTCCCTCCCCTAAACTAAGTCAGTGACAAGAACAGGTACATGCAGTCCAGTACTGTGGCTTAGCAGGTAAAGCCGCTGCCTGCAGTGCCAGCATCCCATATGGGCGCCGGTTCGTATCCCAGCTGCTCCACTTCCAATCCAGCTCTCTCTTATGGCCTGGGAAAGCAGCAGAAGATGGCGCAAATCCTTGGGCCCCTTCACCCACATGGGAGACCCAGGAGAAGCTCCTGGCTTCAGATCAGCCCAGCTCTGGCCCTTGCAGCCATTTGGGGAGTGAATCAGAGGATGGAAGACCTCTCTCTCTCTCTCTCTCTCTCTCTCTCTGCCTCTGCCTCTCTGTAACTCTACCTTTCAAATAAATAAATAAATCTTAAAAAAAAGATACATATATCAGTTTTGGTGGCAAAGACACAGGGGCCAGGTTCATTCCATAACACACCTATGTTTTCCTTATCTTTCTATGGGCACACTCTGAATCTCAAACCCAGAGGTGGCGTTTCTATTTCAGCCTCAAAGTAATCATACTAATGTTTCTTCTCATTTTTCTCAAAAAAAAAATAGTTCTTTCCAGCTTTATTAAGGAAGAAAGAAGTTTTACATTCACCAAAAGCTACAGCTGTAAATTGGACAACATGAGTTTTACAATCAGACAAGGGTTTAAGTCCCAGCTGAGGCATTCGCTGGCTGGGCCATGTTGGACAAATTTCTCAACTACACTGAACTTTCAAGAACAGGACGAGCCAACAGAAGTCATGCCCATTCAGGCTACGTTTCCCCTCCTTGGATCATAGGTAACATGAAGTAGTTCACTTTACTTCCAGCACTGTCATAGCAAACAGTCAGGATGACCATGATCGTAAGTGGCAAACTGACACTCACCTATCTCCATGCTGAGTGGTGTAGGCTGACGGGACTGCAGGAAAGAGGGCTGCTGAGATCCACACATAACAGGCATTTAGGTCTCAGCCTCAGCCCACGGACCCCAGGCACAAAGCAGACCAAATGTTGCCAGAACTTCTGACTTTTCAAGGGAAAGGCAGGGGTCTGGATTGCTACATCAAATCCCCAATATTATGGTGAACATTAGTCTTGGGGGTTGAGATGCCATTTGGGGTACCACAGTCTACACTGGTGAAGTGGCCTGGTTCAAGTCTGAGTTCTGTCTCCCATTTAGCTTCCTGCTAAGGTGCATCCTAAGAGACAGCAGATGATGGCTTGGGTTCTTGGGTTTCTACCACCCAGGTGGGAGACGCACATTGGGTTCAAGGCTCCTGGCTTAAACTTGGCCCAGCCCTGGTTATTACAGGCATCTGGGAAGTGATCCAGTGGACGGAAGATGCCTCTCCACCCCTCAAGTAAAGTAAAAATTAAAAAAAAAAACTTCCCAATATTTAGATATTGGCAATCAATCAAAAAATTTTTAAAAAGTACATGCCAATATTTTGCTGGCTAAACAATACAAATATTTGTGTTAAATCTGGCCTAGGTCTCCAGTTTACAAAGCATGCATTATTCCCAGTATTTTTTTCAGCAAGCAGCAAGCATGTTAAACAATATTTTAATATCCACATTTAGGACATCTCTTGATGATTTTTCCCTTTTCTTATTTACAGATATACCATGAAAGCAGCTACACAGAGAGGAATAAAACGAGTTTATGTTAAATTTCATTGTACCCCAAGCACCAACTATAAAACGTTCACAATCACAATAAACATTGAGAGGAAGGAGAGGCTGCTGAGTTCCTGGATGCCCCTCGGGGAGGAGAGGAGACTTAGCCTTGAGTTTTATTGGATGGGGCTCATTTGGGCACACAGCAAAGTGTCAGCTAAGCAGGCCAAGAACAGATGAAGCACAAGCGGAAGCTTGGAAAGCAAACTGAGCAGGTAAGGCTCAAGGTCAAAACACTCACAGCACAGAGAAGACGGCAAGCAGGGTGTGGAAGGTGAGGACAGAGGGACAGCGAGGCGAGCAGTGCCTCCAACAGGGCCTGGTCCCAGCCCGCTTCCTCGAATCCGGCCAGAGGCCAGGCTCAGCTCCTCGGGGAGGCACCGTGTTGTAGGCCTTCTGATAGCCACTAAATCTAGCACAGGCTTAACATGTAGAAGGCTTCCAAGAACAATTGAAGGATGAAAGGAGGTCACATACATGAAGGCATTTCAGCCGGCATAGTGTGCACGACATCAAGGGGTTATTAATATTGATGAGGAGCCACTTTTCAAAGGAAACGTATACAGGACTCCTGAGAAAAGCATAATAAATTGAGGGTCTCTGGCAATCGTTAACACTGCTGTCAGAGGGCAGCAGGCATTTCCTTCTCAAAAACAATGAAGGGAAACCCATTCCCTGGGTTCCTGGTGCAACTGGGGATATTAAGCCAAGAGAAGAAGGGAAACCAGGGTCAACATGTGGTCCTTTTTGGATTCTGGAATCAAGGGACACACCCTGCCCTTCCCTCACAGCCCCCTCCAATAAGACAAGCAATAACTCAATTTAAGAAAGAAGTTTTACATTCACCAAACACTATGGTTCACTTTTAAATAATTTCTTTTCTTAAAGATTAATTTCTTTATTTGAAAGACAGAGTTAGAGAGGGAGGGAGAGACAGAGAGGTCTTCCAGCCACTGATTGACTTCCCAAATGGCCAGCCAGGCCAAAGTCAGGAGCCAGGAACTCCATTTAGATCTCCCACGCAGATGGCAGGGCACAGGCACTGGAGCCCTCTTACACTGCCTTCCCAGGCACAGTAAGAGCTCATATGGGATCCAGCATCACAGGAGGCAGCTTAACCCACTGCACCACGACACCAGCCCCTGTTCACTTTCAACTGCATGACACCACCAACCTTAAAGTCACACAAGAGTTCAAGTCCAGGTTCAGCTACTCACTTGCTCTGCCACAGTGCATGAATTACTGCGCTGTTCTGAGTCTTTCTAAGGGGATGAGACGGCAAAAGCGTCACCCAGCTCACAGAGCTCACGAGGACGACAGGAATGATGTATAGAGAAGCCTAATTGCCCTTGTGTAAATATCGCATCAGAGACAAAATGATCTCATTTCAAGGAGACATCAAAAGCCAAGAAGCTGATTTTCTGTCGAGTTGCAAATCCCACAAAGACTTCATCCAGGAGGTAAATTGGTTCTTGATATTCATCTATTTTCTGACTCCTCCTAAGTGCACTGTGTTGCTTTCGGGGGAGATCCATAGACACAGATTGCCCACAGCTGTCCCGACCACATGAAAGACCCAGGCACTCCCCAGTGACCTCCTGGCACAAGGCAGTCATTCATCAAGTGCTGGGAGCTCAGCACCAGACACACAGTGAAAGGTTAGCCCTCGGTTTTATTGCCTTGGTGTTAGCTTTCCCTGTCCACAGCCATTTGATCAGTACAAAGCTTTACACTGTTTACAAATGTTTGAGAGTCTTGGCCTTTTCTTCTTATTGACTTTTAGATACTTGCATCATTAATCTTTAATTTTCACTGGAAACTTCAGCTGGCCATGAAAATGAAATGTTGTCTTCTGCCCTGTGACTCCAAAGTCCTGATGGATTTTCTACCTCCTAAAAGGAGTCTAGATGGGGTGCAGTCACTTAGGGAGACAATTACCCTCACTCACTCTATGCAGAAGTCGAAAATGTTATTCTTGTGACTTGCATGCATACCTTGATACCAGCAATACTGTCTGGCCTATTGTGAGCTTTAAATAAAGGCAGTGATTTTTTAAATTTAGTTATGATTATTTCGACAATAAATGTCTTCAGCAAAAAAGAGTGTACGTCAAAGACAGAAAGTGCTCCTGAAGTAGATAACATTTTTTTATTGATAACTACCACAGAAATAGCAGAGCAGTGAAAGAAATAGCAAATGTCACTGTAGAATCTAAACTTCAGAGCATCCAACAAGAGTATGATACAAATTTGCTGCTTTCCTTAGAGTTACCATGCGAATGGGAAGAATAAGCTGCATGCTTTGGGGAAAAAAGAATTATTTTCTCCCAGATTTCTTTTAACTTATTTTCTAGAGCATCTCTGTCAAATGCAAAATTCTGTGAGGACGGCAAAGTTGTATTACTTAGCGAAAAGCTGGAGGACACATCCATGTTATTAAAAGTTCAATGTGATTTAATAATTTTAATTAAGATTTAACCACTCTTCCGCTTGTCTTACAACCATTGTTTTCCATTCATTTTTACTGTAAATACTTGAATAGTGACTGAAGAGTATCTTTGGGATGCCTCCCAGTCACACACACCAAAACTCTGGAAAGCTCGCCATCCTATCAGTAGCCCTAACCTCTAGGAAATCTAAGACTAACAAGTCCAACATTCCATGTGTGCTCATCCATCGACAGGTGCAGGTGTAGGCATGACACTGAGCTCCAGCGGCTCAATATACAAAAACGGTGCTGCTGGAAAGTAAGTAAAAGGGAAACCTATCAACATTTTACCCCAAGTTGCAATAGATTAGATGCTGCGAATATGTCGATAATAAATTCTGTAGCTGGTTTCTAAGACTATATGGTTAGTACTTCCTGCCTAATCAATGGAGCATCTTCCGGTCACCAGATGGGAGCCCTGCTATAGGAACATTCATGAACAATTATCTGTTACACCTAGAAGGCAGAGTAGACAGTGAGAGAGACAAGGAGAAAGGTCTTCCTTTGCCATTGGTTCACCCTCCAATGGCCACCACGGCCGGCGCACTGCGGCCTTTGCACCGCGCTGATCAGAAGCCAGGAGCCAGGTGCTCCTCCTGGTCTCCCATGGGGTGCAGGGCCCAAGGACTTGGGCCATCCTCCACTGCCCTCCCGGACCACAGCAGAGAGCTGGGCTGGAAGAGGGGCAACCGGGAAAGAATCCGGCACCCCGACCGGGACTAGAACCTGGTGTGCCGGCGCCGCAAGGTGGAGGATTAGCCGGAATAATTATTCTTATCAAGGGGATGATTGGTTGTTTTCCTCTTATCCCCACGAATGTGATACATTCATAGGTACTTTAGCAAGGAGATATAGATTCCTGATTTTGATGAGGTTTCTGTATAGTCCAGGAAGCAACAAATACGCAAAGACAATAAGCACACAACAATCTTTAGGGAGAGTTATTTCAGAGTGAATGCCTTGAAAGCCACAGATGGAAGTCTCCTTGGCTGGGGTGTCAGCATACTGCCTTCAGGGAACAGATATAAGCTCAAGGTTCGGCGTATGAGCATGTCTCAGAAAGCTGTAAGGAGGGATGGAGACAGACTTCTAGTACACCAGGGGGATAATTACAGAAATATCTGCACGGAGGAGATCACTGGAGGCAAGTGGAGCTAATACACGAGAGCACAGCCATGCTGGTTGGGGTGGGAGTCTTCAGGGCTTCATCCTATAGGCAAAGGAAAAGTCCTGTAATGATATAACAGCTGAAAACAATTCCCGCTGGCAGCTGCTGGTCTGATTACAATATGATCGAGAGATCACATCCTGTTTGGGGACAGGAAAGGAAAGTCACCTTAGGGAGCTGTCCTGTGAGTCTACATGAACAGAGAATAACATACAGACCAGCGGCACGTGTACAAGCGGAAACTCTTTGGGAAGAAAATAGAGGAGGTATAATCAACAGAACCTTGAGGTTATAAGAGTGTTGCAAGGGAGGCAATGCATCACAAAGAATAACCCTGATATCTTAAACTCACTTACTGGGACAGTTTCTGATAGAATCATGAGGAAAAAGGGAGTTGAGGACAAGAGCGAGTTTAGGGATGACAGCGGGCTAAAAATCCAGCTTGAGGTGCCCCGTGTTGAATGTACTGACACTTCCTAGATGGAATGAGTCGGCAGATGGCTGGAGACACTTGACTGGTGCTCGGGAAGCAGATAGAGGCCGGAAGTCAGTCAGTGGGAAGTGATGGACAAGCTTTACCCTTGGACGAGTTCCCTGAGGGAGAGCTGTTATGAAAAGTCAAATGCAGTCCTGGGAGAAACTTAAGTGATGTCCACACATGGGGATGAGAGGCAAATAAGTTCAGTATAAATAAAAAATCACCAACAAGTTAGGAGAAGAATGGATGCCTTGGAAAGGTGGGATCCCAGGATAGTTACCTTGGGAGATCTCTTATAGGTAGTGGTTTTGACACTTATCTTAGCTACAGGACCTTTCTGTCGATTGAAAATCCCCGTGGAAATTCTGTGTAGCAGTGCTGCTGTAGTGGGAGCCTGGAGACTTGAGGAACTCTCATCTCAGCCTTCCCACTCCTACCCAAAGCAGTCACTCCTACTGAAGGAGTGCTCAACCCCAAGACTCCCTAACACAAAGTTTTGAAAATCAATCTTCGGGGGCTGGCGCCAAGGCTCACTTGGTTAATCCTCCATCTGCAGCACTGACATCCCATATGGGTGCTGGGTTCTAGTCCCGGTTGCTCCTCTTCCAGCCCAGCTCTCTGCTGTGGCCCGGGAAGGCAGTGGAGGATGGCCCAAGTGCTTGGGCCCTGCACCTGCATGGGAGACCAGGAGGAAGCACCTGGCTCCTGGCTTCGGATGGATGCAGCACCGGCCGTAGCGGCCATTTGGAGGGTGAACCAACGGAAGGAAGACCTTTCTCTCTCTCTCTGTCTCTCTCTCACTGTCTAACTCTGTCTGTCAAGTAAATAAAAGAAAAAGAAAAAGAAAAGAAAATCAATGTTCCCTTCTGATGCTTTTTTATTATAAAATGAGGAATCTGGAAATTTTGTTTAAAAATGGGCAGGAACGTGAAGAACCATGAGCCGCATCTCCTGCCTTCTGGTTTCCAGCTCTTAACGGCCAGCAGCGCTTCTTAAAATGCCCAGGAGTCTGAGATGAGGAGTTGAGAATGGTGACTTGTGTGTGGAGGATGCAGGTCCATGTGAGCATACTGGGCTGGGGGTGGGGGGTTGGGGGAGAAAAGCTGCTTAGCCCCTAGATTGGCAGGGGTGCGAGTTACTGCCCTATGCCCAAAACACATCTTTCCATTACTTCCTCCAAGTCACCAGAGAAAAATTCATTCTGTATACCACTCATACTTTCCAAAATACGGCCACAACCATTATCTTATTCTGCCATCACAATGACTGGGTGAGAACAAGCGGGCCAGGTAATGTTACCATATTCACATTCTGCCCAGTGAGTCAGAGATATTAATTAACTTGTCTGAGATTGCATGCCTATCCTGCTCTAGCATTAGAATGAGAACCCAAGTCTTATAGCCTTCAAGTTCAGAGGTCTGTTTAGTATCCCTCACTTCCTCCTGCATCCCAGGAGCTACACAGCCAGCTATTCGTGTTCATGAATAAATAATAATAGCAGACGGTTCTCTGTCTTGCCTAAATTAACAACTGAGGATTTCTGGTTCCGGGTAACATGGAAGACACACATTCTACTGGGCCTCTCCCTCTGCTAGAACAATACAATGTGGACATGAGACAGGAAGCAGCTATCTCAAGACACTGAAGAGTAAGCAGTGGCACATGGGTAAGGGAAGATTACAAAGCACCACTGAGCTAGGGGCAGGTTTTCCAATTTTCTTTCCCCTGGTATACCTTGACCCGAACTTCACACACCAGATCTGGCAGTAAGCAACTGGGCAGAGAGAACAAAACTGCAGGACAGAAGTCACTGGGACATGGAAAGGTACTTTCTAATTCCAAAGAGACTACGTAAATCTCCATGTCATCTTCTTTATTCTGCATTTTTTTCTTTTTTAAAATGACATGTAAACGTTATAGGGACACATCTTGATGAGTTTGGGGATAAGCACAGACTTGTGGCCCCAGCAAGGCATATCCAGTATCTGCCACTTGCCTCTTATTTCTTTTACTGTGAGTAAAAAGAAGATTCCCTCAGGGAACCAGAAAACATTGAAGAAATGAATGAAACTAAAAAAACCCAAGAGAAAAAAACATACATGTTTTGTGAACATGGAGCTGACTTCTCTTACAGCCCATGCACTGATCTGATTCCATTCAGCTAATCTCACTGGCGCATCAAGGAACAAAACGTCCAGGACCCACAGTGGCCACTAGGTGGAGTATATGTAGGGCAGATCCAAATAGCATTGAAAAGGCTTTGAAAACTGTACAAATACTGGAATCTTAGCCTATAGAACATGATAGAATCTAGGGTCTGACTTCAAACAGGTCCACTGTCTTCTCCAAGGAAATCATCAACACTCTCAAAGGATTGCAGAAAGGCTGAGAGTCTCCTGACATAGCACCAAAAATGTCCAGGGTAGAACCTAAAATTACTGACCATACAAAAAACTAGGAAAATCTAAACGCAGATGGGAAGATACTATCCAGCTACCAACATTGACATAACACAGATGGTGGAATTATCTGACAAATATTTTTGCATAGCTAGTATGAAAAAAATGCTTGAGCAAGCAACTATAAATACTTTTGAAATCTAAGGGAAAATTGGATGTCTGCACAAAGACAAACAAGATATACAGAATCCAATAAAAATTTGAAAACTAAAAAACACAACTGAAATTAAAAACTGATTGGATAGTTTAAAAGTAGGGTGAAGAAAAAAGAAAGAAGCAGTGAATCTGAAGCCAGATGAATAGAAATTATCCAATCAAAAGTGAGAAAAAAGGATTGAAAACAATATGACAGAGAATCAGGAACCTATGTGATAATAACAAATGTTTGAACATTCATAAAATCAGAATCTCAGAAAGAATAGAAAATCCAATGCTAAAATATATTTGTGCTGTGAAAGCTGAAAACTTCCCAAATTTTGTTTAAAAAAAAAAACCCTAGCCTACAGATTCAGTAAGTGGAATAAACCTCAAACAGGATAGATACAAATAAATCCAGACCAAAAAGCATCATAATCCAATAGCTGAAAAAGAAAGCCAAAGATCAGACTCAATAGCGGAAGAGCCGTTCAAGTGACTGCAGATATACCATTAGAAACAATGGAGACCAGAAGAAAGTGGCACAACATTTTTTAAGTATAAAAATAAAAGAACTGTCAGGGGCCAGCACTGTGGCATAGCAGGTAAAGCCACCACCGGCAGTGCCAGCATCCCATATGGGTGCTGGTTTGAGACCCAGCTGCTCCACTTCCAATCCAGCTCTCTGCTGATGCACCTGGGAAAGCAGTGGAAGATGGTCCAAGTCCTGGGGCCCCTGCACCAATGTGGGAGATCCAGAAGAAGCTCCTGACTCCTGGGTTCAGAGCAGCTCTGCCCCAGCTGTTGCAGCCATTTGGGGAAAGAAGCAGCAGATGGAAGATCACTCTCTCTCTTTCTCTCTGCCTCTGTCTTTCAAGTAAATAAATCTTTTTTTTTTTTTTTGACAGGCAGAGTGGACAGTGAGAGAGAGAGACAGAGAGAAAGGTCTTCCTTTGCCGTTGGTTCACCGTCCAATGGCTGCCGAGGCTGGCGCGCTGCGGCCGGCGCACCGCGCTGATCCAATGGCAGGAGCCAGGTGCTTCTCCTGGTCTCCCATGGGGTGCAGGGCCCAAGCACTTGGGCCATCCTCCACTGCACTCCCTGGCCACAGCAGAGAGCTGGCCTGGAAGAGGGGTAACCGGGACAGAATCCGGCGCCCCGACCAGGACTAGAACCCGGTGTGCCAGCGCCGCAAGGCAGAGGATTAGCCCAGTGAGCCACGGCACCGGCTAAAGTAAATAAATCTTTAAAAAAAAAAAAAACTATCAGTTCAAATTCTATATCCAGCACAAATATCCTGCAGGAATAAAGGTGAAAAGAAGGCATGCTTAGAAGAAAAGAACTAAGAAAAACCACTCATGACTTGCCCTAAACAAATTCCTAAAGGAAGTGCTTCAGGAAGAAGGGAAATCATACCAGATAGGAAACTGAAACATTGATTATGAAGAAAGAGCAAAGCAACAAGTAAACATAACACACCATGCTTCTCTTTAGTGCTTCAAAATGCATTTGAGGACAGATAGACAAAGAAGGTGTTTCAAAAAGTCTGTGGGAGCAATGGAATTAAAAACTAAGTTTATTTTGGTTTGAAATTCATGCAGAGTTGTTCATAGCACGTACTTCCCACAAACTGAGCAGAGCTCTCTTGAATATGAGATGATTATAGCACAAAGGGGGAGGAGTAAAGAGATACTTGGAGTTCATTTCCAGTGGACAGTGACAAGCTCATTATCTACATCTTAGCCTCTAAAGCAACTACTTAAGAACTGCAGATATACAGTCAAGAACAGTACGGGACTTTTTAAAATGTTTAAAGAATGCAAAAGCAAGCAGGAGAAGGGAAACTAAAGCAGAGGTGGCCTCTATTTTCGTAACAACAGTTAAAGAAGCAAATCAGCATTTAAATTTTAGGATGAAACCCCTCACAGCATGTGAAGGACTAGGGTTGCTGACCCCTCCTGGTCAAGAGTGGCCTTGGTGAAGAGGTCCCCTTCAACTGAGAGGTCAGCAGACGGGACAGCCCGAGCAAAGACTCCAAAATGGGACAAGGATTGGGTGTTAAGGGGCTGAATGGGTATGTGAGCCTTGGTAGTGAGCGCCAAGCCTGCTAGGCGAAAGGTATGAAGGAGAAAGACTGTGCAAGGCCTTGCAGACCACAGTTCAAGTGTGGATTAGGCTCTAAGTGCAGTGAGAAGCTGCTCAGGTCTTGTGCTGGAAAAGGAAAGGGTTGTTCATGGCAAGCCCACCTACCCCTACTCAAGGTGGGGGGGTCCTGGGTAGAGCACACAAGTGCTGCCCCAGGATTGGGCTGAGAATCCCACAGCAGAACAAACAAGGACGTCTCGTCCCGGCCAAGAGCAGCCTCTCGTTGCCGTGACAGCTGAATGGTTAGCTTCCCTGGGCAGAAATCTGGATCACATCCAACAGTCAGATGCCTTATCTGAAAGGCGACAGCCCAAGTTTGATCTTTGGCCTAAGGGGAGAACTAAAAGGTGTTTATGTTTCAGAAATAATCAGAGTCAGACATCTCAAAATTAAAATTCTTTGTCAGGCTATCAATATTTATGAATGTGCAACGTTTCCAACAGCCCCATTCCACAATTTCCATGCATTGCAGGTTGTGAGATGTTTGACCTTGGTGATAGCATCATCTTCTACACAGCACATTTCTCACCTCACAGAGCGAAGTTTACTTTAAATCACGACCTCCCTTCCAGCCAAGGTACCTGTGTTCATTCATCTCTCTCCTTAAAATCTACCAGAGTGAGTTTTCTTCACGTAAAGAATTCGGAGAAGTAAATTACAGATTCCGCCGTATATAATCAATTACAACAAACCAAGAAGTGAAAAGCCGTGAATTTTTTTTTTTTTTTTTGCATTTCATAAGTACAACTTTTGGAATATAGTGATTCTTCCCAGCATACTCACCCTCCCACCCACACTCCCACCCCTCCTCCTCCTCCACCATTCCCAGGCCCATTCTCCACCAAGACCCATTTTTGATTAACTTTATACACAGAAGATCATCTAAGTAAAGAGTTCAACAATTTTCACAGAAAAAAAAAGAAAAAAAAAAAACTCCTGTTCCTCAACAGTCAAGACAAGGGCTGTTGGCCGGCGCCACGGCTCACTAGGCTAATCCTCTGCCTGCAGCACCGGCACTCTGGGTTCTAGTCCCGTTTGCTCCTCTTCCAGTCCAGCTCTCTGCTGTGGCCTTGGAGTGCAGTGGAGGATGGCCCAAGTGCTTGGGCCCTGCACCTGCATGGGAGACCGAGAAGAAGCACCTGGCTCCTGGCTTCGGATCAGCACAGCCCGCCGGCTGTAGCAGCTATCTGGGTGGTGAACCAACGGAAGGAACCTTTCCCTTTCTCTCTGTCTCTCTCTCTCACTGTCTAACGCTGCCTGTCAAAAAAAAAAAAAAAAAAAAAAAAAAAAAAGACAAGGCCTGTTCAAAGTCTTTGGATCTCGAAGTTAATTTCACTTTTTTTTTTAAGAAACTTAATTAACTTTAAAGAAGCACTCAAAAAATGATACATCTTTTGCAAGCACTTAGATATAACTATAACTTGTGAGACATAAGAACATCCTCCACTTAATACACTAAAAGAAACTAAGTCCTTGAGAATGAGTTTTATCATTAATTAAGGAAGCACCTAAGAAAACAAGCAATGAGCAATGGAGTTGGACATTTAGGCATAACTAAAATCTATGAGACATAAGCATATCCTCCACTTAATATACTAAAACAAAATAAATCTTTGAGGACAAATCTTACTCTTAACTCTCATAATACAGCTCTTTGAGGACAGAGGTCCTGCATAAGAAGTTAGTGCACAGTGACTCCTGTTATCAATTTAACAATTAACCACTCTTATGTATGATGTCAGTAATCACCCAAGGCTCTTGACATGAGCTGCCTGAGCTATGGAAGCCTTTTGAATCCTCAAACTCTGTCAATATTTAGACAAAGACATAAGCAAAGTGGAAGTTCTCTCCTCCCTTCAGAGAAAAGTACAGCCGTCTTTGATGACCAGTTCTTTCCACCGGGGTCTCACCCACTGAGGTCCCTCATGTAGGACATTTTTTGCCACAGTGTCTTGGCTTTCCATGCCTGAAATAAAGCCATGAATGTTGTAGACTACAGCTAATTTAGTTTGGAATGAAAGCAACATTTGATTTTAGAATAGCAGGTTTCTAGTTGTAGTTTGATATTAACTCATCACATGAACTTGCTCAAGTCTTGTTTAGATTCACAGTCTTCAGCTTTATTATCTGCAATGTAGTATTATCACTGTACCAATGCACATATCTATGTGTGTGTGTACACGTGTGCTCACGTAAGGACTGCGATTTCTCAAAGCAGAAGCAGAACTCAGGACAGGAATCGATGGGAATATGATTAACTAAGAGAGTGCCGTTTGATACAGACAGTAAGAGAAGAGAAGCAAGACAGCAAAGGGAAAGTGTCAAACAAGGATATGGTCTTGGTGAAGTCGAGCATTAGCCTGATGTCTGAGAGAAGAAAGAATGGGCCAGGAGCGAAGTCCATGAGCTGCATCTCAAAACAGCCCTTACCGTGGACCAACTGGACCGTTACTGGGCACCTAGATGCCCCTAAGTAGAGAGAGTAATTTCTGGGTGAAGAGGGTCCTTGCTGGTGACAAGAATTCTTTGAAGAGGAGGCCAGACATGTGCCCTTAACAGCCAACAACTATAGTGATTGAGGACCAGGAGTTCTGGACAGGGCACTACCACACATGTTGTGTGTATATATATATATGCATAAGGGTATATTGGTAATATGTGAGGGAAAATAAACACACACACACACACACACACACAGAAGGAATAGGAGGGAGGAGAAAAAGAAAAAGAAAAAAGGAGATTGACTTCTATTTTCTTCACTGGCTTGTGAGGTTATTATGAAAACAAAGTAATACTTAAGAAAATTGTAGAAACTCATGCCTCCTGCATTCCCAAATTAATCACAAGCTTTCTAGATTCCATCTTGCCACTTCCTTTGCATCTGAGTGCCTGCCCCATCCAGCAAAGTTCATCTGTGACTTCCAAGCTGCTATCTTTAAAAACTCCTGGTTCTGCACCCTTCCTCTGACTGTCCCACCTACCTCACTTGGTCATAGTGTTTGACGCTGTTGGTAAGGGCTGATAGCAACACCTGTGTAGAGTATTCACTTTGGAAATCCCAATGCCCTATTTACTATTCACATGACTTTTGGTAAAGTCAAGTCCTCTCTAAGCCTCCTTCTCTCTCCTGTGAATGATGCTACTGACCTCCAAAGTTTTGCTCCGTGTGAAAAAGTTCATATGCAACTATGGTTATGTGTGCTGTGACACATAACATCCTTGAACTATCAAACTCCACTAAGAAAGGAATGATTCCACTTGGATTTCAAGCAAACAAGAATGCATAAATCTTGCACCAACAGAATCTAGCATTGAAGAAAGGTGGGGCAGGGACATAAAAATGGGAGGGAAAAAACTGAATCCCAGGCCAGTAGCTGGACACAGCAAAAAACATGGGACCATTTTTAACTTCTATCTGCGCATACTGATTACTGGTCATACAATATTCTCTGGTTGTTGTGTCTAGAATTACATCCTGCCCTCCTCCCCCATTCTCCCAGAGGCAGTAATTCTGCCCTGTCCAACAGCTCCTTCCCAGGGCTCCCCAAACTAGACAAGGATGTCCTGTTTTCTAGATATGCCAGCCTGAAACCGGCTTTAATTCCAAAAGTCATAGAGGTCTTTTCTGGTAGTGAGGACAGTCTTTCTGTCATAGGCACACCAGGCTACTCCATGGTTGTCTGGTACCAGTTGGCATCCAGCCAGAAATGTTGGCACTATTTTTATTGTTATCCTCAGAACAACATTGCTTAGAACAATTCCATCTTAGTAGCTCAATTAATGGAAAAAATGAAGTTATAATCTATTCTGGTTACCTGTCATGGCATGCCAAGACACTCCAAAATGCTGTGAGTTAAAACAGCCATTTTATTATGTCTTACAGTTCTGTGGGTTGAGTTGGCTCAGCTGAATGTGTCGTCTGCTGGTCTTTCTTGGGCTTATTCCATGATATTGCAGTTCGATGGAAGAGGAGGCTGATGCCATCTGGAAATTTGACTGGGATGTCAGCTCTAGTCTTAGTGCAACTGTGACCCATGTGGCTGTTCCCACAGGGGAGACACACTTCGTACCTGATAGCTCAGGGATCCCGAATGAACACCAAAAGCGGAAAAAATTCCTTCCACATCTTAGTGGTAAAAACAGTCACAGGCCCAGCTCAGCTTTAAGACAAGACAAAGTAAGTTATACTTGTTGATGGAAAAAACAACATACCCATACAGGGAGGAGTCGCCTATTTTTATCCATGTCATTGCTCCCTCATTGGGGTTACTAGAGATATGTCAGCTCCCTGCCAAGCTCTGTCCCCTCTGTGAAAGCAGGAACTCTGTTCTGTTCACATTGTCCTACAGCCTAAGCAAGACATTTGGCCTACAGGAGACATACGATAAAGACATGCTAGTGAATGTAGGGGCTTGAATGGTGGTCTCCAGATAGGACATGTCCATTTTCTAACCGTAGAACTTGTCAATGTGACCCAATTTGGCAGGGTGTCTTTATAGATATAATTAGACTGACAGTCTCCAGATAACACTGTCATAGATTTAAAGAGGACCCTAAAACCCAAGGTATTCTTCTAAGAGAGAGGCAAAAACACAAGTCAAGGAATGCCAAGAATGGCCTGCAGCCCCTGGCGATCATGAGAGAGGCTTAGAACACATTCTCCCTCGGAGTGCTCAGAGGAAGGGACCCTGATGATGCCTGCACTTTGCACCTCTCGTGTCCAGGTATGAGAGAACAAATTGGTGTCACTCTAAGCCACCAAGTGTGTAGTAATTTTGTTTTTCAGCAGCCCTTGAAAAGAAAGAGAGTGAATGTATGAATGAGTAAGTAAATCTGCCTTTTTGGAAATCAACAAGGAAAATCTAAGTAGTATGAGTAAAAGACGCTGGAAACTAAATCGTGGCACTGATCTGTGTACTCAGTTCCAGTCTAGCCTCTGTCCCACTGGTAAGTCAGACCTGGAGCTGAAGAGGTGACATTGGCACTACACAGAAAGGTAGCACTGGGCAGTCCACATATATGAGGGCGGTGGGGAGCCCAGACTGAGGTCCTGGTGTGCGTGTGGCAGGGGAAAAGCCACTAAAATGAAAAGAAGCCGATCTGAGTTTCTGTAGCTTAGGTCAGGGTGACCCCCAAGGCTGAGCTGTCATTCAGGAACCAACGGGGAAAACCATATCCAGGCAGTGAACTCTAAGAACTCAGTTCTAAAAGGAACCCATGAACAGGATGCAACTTTGCCTGCATCTAGTTAACAGCACACATTGGCAGGAAGGTGGAAGATAACACTGGATAAGAAAAGGGGAACATGGGGTAAGACACGAATTTCTACATCTCCTGTTTCAAAACAACAAAAATCAAGCACCCAGAGCCCTGGGGAGCATCGGGTACCCGCATGTTTGCTGTCTGTACCCCGCCTTCCCACCATGCTTTTCCCATGATCTCATCAGTCAGGCTTGTGAAAAATGAGCTGGATATGATGGGAATCAGTGACCCGACATTCCCATACAACCTCAAACACATGCTGGCCACACCCTGTGCATACAGACACACCACACCTCCCAGGGAGCTGAGGGAGCCAGTCTTTGGAGACTTGACTGTGAGCACTGCAATTTTTTATCTGAAAATCTGAGTGCTTTCTGAGCTTTATATTTTTTCTGATTCAAAAAAAAAAAAAAAAAACACCTTTGCTGTTCTGCAGAACATCTCGTGTCACAGCTTTCCAGCCCTGAAAACAGCCTTGGAATTCTCGGGGTCCAATTACCTTTCCCAAAGGGAGTACTAGAAGGGATAAAGTCGTGAAAAATGATTATGCATTTCTGAATCTTTGGTGATAAGACAGCCCAAGGACAAGTTGGCCATACGCTTTCCTCTCTGAAAATGCCATTTCGAGATGCAACACCTCTCCTGCCTGTCCTATCTACAATAGCAAGCTAATCACGCTCTATTCAGAGTTCATTTTCTCTTGGATTCATAAAACCTGGTATTATATCTATTTTTGTACCATCTGTCTCCCTACAAAGTACGAATCTCACAAATGCCAAGACTCCATCTTCTTTACTGCCGTAACACATTAGATGATGCCTGGCACCTAGTAGGTACACATTGACACATAGCAGGTACACATTGTAATTAATTTATTCATAAAGCAAATAGTCAATCGAGTAGTAAACACTGCAGCATTTGCTTTGTGAAACTGTGCTATGTAAAGAGGAGGATTACCTCCCAGTATGATTGCAACTTGAATGCTACGGAGAACGAGGGCAATGAGAGCTCTAAATAAAGGACTAGTGAGAGCAGAGGGAAAACGTCCAGACAGACGAGCTGCAGCACCACCCCAAGCTAGCTGTCCTTAGTAGTGAACAGCAGTGGGTCACGCAACACTCCAGCACACCGCAGACTTGTGCGCCTCAGCTGTACTCCTGCGTTTTTTCTCATCTCCTGCTCTGCATTCTGAGAGATTATTTGAAAGGTCAAAGAACATTTCCTGGGCAGCATTTTGGCAGAGCAGATAAAGCCCCCACAGGTGACGCCAGCATCCCATATGATGTGGCTGCTCCACTTCCGATCCAGCTCCCTGCTTGTGTGCCTGTGAGAGTAGCAGAAGACGGCCCAAGTGCTTAGGCCCCTGCATCCATATGACAGACCCGGAAGAAGCTCTTGGCTCCTGGCTTTGGCCTGACCCAGCCCCGGCTGTTGCAGCCATCTGGGGAGTGAACCAGAGGATGGAAGATTCTCTCTCTCTCCCTCTCTCCCTCTCTTTCCCTCCCTCCCTCCCTCCCTCCCTCCCCCCAATCCCCTCCTCTCTATCACTAACTCTAACTCTGCCTTTCAAATAAATAAATATATCTTTTAAAGAAAATAGAGCATTTCTTTCTTTATGTCAACAGTAGTTTCAGTGTGAGGCAAACTACTCACACCTTAGGAAGCTTAAGCCTTGTGGTGCTTATCTTGCACCTTGTAGGTTGAGCAGCAACCATGGACTCCACCCACTAGACATCAGTAGCTCCCCAGCCTGAGGCCAGAGAACCAGAGATGTCTCCAAACCTTGCCAGGTGTCCACAGCAGGTAAAGTGTTTCCCAGTGAGAATCAGTGATGTGAGAGAACTCTATTTCTCCTCTTCTGTATAGCCTGTGATGTTTTTCAATAGCCATAATCAGGGGCCGACACTGTGGCTCAGTAGGTTAATCCTCCACCTGTGGTGCCAGCACCCTATATGGGTGCCAGTTCTAGTCCCGACTGCTCCTCTTCAGATCCAGCTTTCTGTTGTGGCCTGGGAAAGCAGCAGAGTGTGGCCCAAGTCGTTGGGCCCCTACACCCATGTGGGAGACCTGGAGGAAGCTCCTGGCTCCTGGCTTGAGATCGGCACAGCTCTGGCAGTTGCGGCCACTTTGGGAGTGAACAGTGGATGGAAGACCCTTCTCTCTGTCTCTCCCTTTCGTCTGTAACTCTATCTCTCAAATAAATAAATCAAATCTTTTTTAAAAAATACCCATAATCACTAATAGGATTAGGCTTTGCTGAAATTCCTTTATGGTCTTCGCTCTGCTTCTGTCCTCCAGGGCCAAATGTTCTGCTTGATTACCTGGGTCCCCCTCTACTGTGGATTTCTCTCACATCTGGTGGTCTTGACCCTGTACATTCCACAAATGCAGCTTTTAACAATTCACGTATGGCCGGCGCCGCGGCTCACTAGGCTAATGCTCCACCTGCAGCGCCGGCACACTGGGTTCTAGTCCCAGCTGCTCCTCTTCCAGTCCAGCTCTCTGCTGTGGCCTGGAAGAGCAGTGGAGGATGCCCCAAGTGCTTGGGCCCTGCACCCACATGGGAGACCAGGAGGAAGCACATGGTTCCTGGCTTCGGATCGGCGCAGCAGCAAGCTGGCTGTAGCGACCATTTGCGGGGTGAGCCAATGGAAAGGAAGACCTTTCTCTCTGTCTCTCTCTCTAACTCTGCCTGTCAAAAAAAAAAAAAAAAAATCACGTAGGTCACTGAAATGAGCTTCCGCTTCTGCAAGGGGGCCTCTCACTCCACGGCCCTCTGCCTCTAGAAAGAGGACAGGCCAGGAACGCGGGCCTCCTAGTGGGGCTTCACTCCAGGGTGGACATTCCAAAGCAGCAGTCAGATCAAGTACTTCCCTCCTCAAATCCAAACCCCCCTGCACCTCACTGCTGGGATCACTGTACCCCTATCACTTACCGCCAGTAACAAAGTCCCAGAGAGACTTTCCAGTGCTCACCTTTGTTCCTGCGTCCCCTCCAGCTCTCGCCTTCTGGAACCTGCAGAACCCAAGTCACATATGTTTCTGAGGCTCCAGGGGAGAGTGCACTGCTTTGCCCCAGGAGTGTTCTCTCCCTTTCCTCCAAATATTCTTGATAGGTGATTGATAAACACTGTGCATCCACACCAGGAAATACTGCACAGGCATGAAAAGGAGTAAGTGTTGATGCACTTTACAACTTGGACAGACCTCAATGGATGGCACTCTGCAAACAGTAGCACCAGCGTCCGCACCTTGGCTTTGACATGGTACAGGATGCTACAAGTGGAGAACACTGGATGAAAGGCAGCTCCCTTCACGAATCTAAATGGAACTCCTCGTGCATTTTCTCACAACTTTCCATGAATCAGTAATTATGAGATTCTATCTGCATTTCCACCCCGGATACTCATGACCATCTCTGATCGACTGGAAACCGGCTCTTGTTCTTGGACAGATAGGTTTAGTTCCTTTCCAATCCTTTTGCCTGGACTCCTGGAGGAAAGGAAGGAGACTCAGTGTTGAATGTGTGTGCCACCAGCAGTCCTAAACTGGCAACAGTGATATATGTCTTCTGAATTAAGAGAAACATGAGGACTGAAAGCAGAGATTCATTCAGAAGGCCAGCTGAAGGGGCAAGCATTCGGCACAGTGGTTAAGCTGCTGCTTGGGATGCCTGCGTCCCATATCACAGTGCCTGGGCTCAAACCCAGGCCCTGCTTCCTGTTGACGATGGCTCAAGAGTTTGGGTTCCTGCCACCCACAGGAGAGACTAGGATAGAGTTCTGGTCTCCTGGTTTTGATTGGCTCAGCCTCAGCTGTTGTGGGCATTTAGGGAGTGAACCTCTGGGTGGAAGATTTCCATCTCTCTCTCTCTCTTTTTTTTTTTTTTTTTTTTTTTTTTTTTTGACAGGCAGAAGACAGAGAGAGAGAGAGACAGAGAGAAAGGTCTTCCTTTGCCGTTGGTTCACCCTCCAATGGCCGCTGCGGCCGGCGTGCTGCAGCCGGCGCACCGTGCTGTTCTGAAGCCAGGAACCAGGTGCTTCTCCTGGTCTCCCGTGCGGGTGCAGGACCCAAGCACTTGGGCCATCCTCCACTGCACTCCCGGGCCTCAGCAGAGAGCTGGCCTGGAAGAGGGGCAACCAGGACAGAATCCGGCGCCCCAGCCGGGACTAGAACCCGGTGTGCCGGCGCCACAGGAGGAGGATTAGCCTATTGAGCTGCAGTGCTGGCCCGTCTCTCTCTTTTTTAAAATTAATTTATTTACTTAGATGAAAGGAAGAGTTAGAGAGAGAGAGAAGGAGGGGCAGAAAGAAAGACAGAGACAGACAGAAAGAGAAAGAATTTCAAGATATTCCATCTGTTGGGGGCTGGTGCTGTAGCACAGTGTGTTAAAACCCCAGCCTGAAGCACCGGTATCCCATATGGGTGCCGGTTCTAATCCCGGCTGCTCCTCTTCTGATCCAGCTCTCTGCTATGGCCTGGGAAAAGCTGTAAAAGATGGCCCAACTGTTTGGGTCCCTGCACCCATTTGGGAGAGCCAGGGAAGGCTCCTGGCTCCTGGCTTCAGATCAGCGCAGCTCCAGCCGTTGCAGCCATCTGGGGAGTGAACCAGCAGATGGAAGATCTCTCTCTCTGTCTCTACCTCTCTAACTCTTTCAAATAAATAAAAATAAATCTTTAAAAAAAAAAAAAGATATTCCATCTGCTTGTTCATTACCCAGACGGCTGTAGCAGCCAGGGTTGGGCCGGCTGAAGCCAGGAGCCAGGATTTCATCCAGGTCTCCCCGGTGGGTGGCAGGATACTAAGCACTTGCATCATCCTGCACTGCTTACCCAGGCATATTAGCAGGGAGCTGGGTCAGAAGCAGAACAACTGGGCCTCAAACCGACACCCATATGGGGTGCTAGCATGGCAGGCAGAGGAGTAATCAGCCGCACCACAGTGCCAACCCCTCTCTGCCTTTCAAATAAAATATATCAACAAATAAAAGTCAAAATTCCAGATTAAAAGGAGCAAGAGGTAACAGAAGCAATCAATATTTAGAAATATATTATTCATATATTCCCTTAGGAACTCTAAATTCTGACCTCCTTTCATAAAATAAGTAGACATGAAATATGCTTAGCTTTCTGTATGCCAATCCTATCTCAATAAACTGGTTCAAACTGCCAAATAGAGCTGTCAGGCAGCAGCAGCCACATTTTCAGAAAACTGTGCTTTAGACATCTACACAGCAAACCCCTGTTACCTAAGCGCCCTGCACAGCTCCCATTCAGAGCCATGACCTGCACCTTCTGAGGAACACTGGGATCAGAATCACTGTTGTGTCTGCTGTGAGACTTCTACAGAGACGCTGTGGGTTTTCTCCTCTGTGCTGTTGCTTTAAGAAGTGCCTTTACAACAGTGTTTCTCAAAGTGAGGTTCCCCAGGCCAGCAGCATCAGAATTGCCCAGAACTTTCTAGAAGTGAAAACTCCCTGTCCATAATGAATCAGAAGCTCTGGCGATGGAGCCCAGAATTCTGCTATAAGCGGTCCTCCAGGAGTTTCCATCTCATGCTGGAGTTAAAGAATGGATACCTTGGAACATAGTCACTATTTCTCCATTTTTTTCAACTGGCTGCAATAAAGAAGTGTTCTTATAGCAAAATAAAAAAAAAAAAAAAAACTATGTAATGATGGGAGGGAGTCCCTTATGGAGTTGTTTTCATTCTAACTTTCTGCAGCTGGGAACCTTGCATATTTTCACTCCCTGCCTCCTCACTCTCCTTCTCCCTGTGGCTGGTAGGAAACCCAGAGCCAAACCGGAAGCTCAGTCACGGTAAACAAATTAACCCACAGAGTCACCATATGGATTCCTTCTTCTTTCCTTGGCCCCATTTCTTATTTCTATTTTATTGGACTTTGCTCCTTGGGGAGAACAGAAAGCTTTAAATACAGTCAATAAATTTAAAAAAAAATCCTCAACAACAGTGGCAACGTGTTCCTGCATGCTGCCGCATGTTATGAAATACCAATCATGCGATGTTAGCAGATATTAAACAGTTTCAAAAATAGACTACAGAGCACGAGCATCCAAATCTTGCCTAGAAAAAATATTTTCATGGGCAATTCCCAAGGACATTCTTACAAAACAGAATGGTTACTCTTTTTGTTTGCATGTAATGGAGAAGATTTTGACTTCCATTTATTTTTATTAGTATATTAGCCACTAGAGTTCTTTTGGCTGTTTGCCTTCAGGTAATATTTTCTCACTGGGACTGGTTTTTCATTTCTATCATCTTGAAAGAGACAGCATGTATTTCAGTTGTGTCCATTTTCCCTGTGTCAATAGACCAATACACTTCTCATTTGAAAAGATTCTCCTAAAATTACAATTTCCCTGAATGTGTTATAGTTGGGGGTTTTATCTGTGATGTGCTCTCATTTATCATTTAATAAGATGGTTAAATAAATGCTCATTTAAAGATTAAGTGAATACAACAGTAAAACAAATGAAATCTGGTAATTTGCAACAAAATGGAGGAATCTGGAACACATCATGCTGAGTGAATTAAGCCAGTCCCAAAGGGACAAATATCATATGTTCTCCCTGATCAGTGACAACTGAGCACCTAAAAGGAAACCTGTTGAAGTGAAATGGACACTATGAGAAAAATTACTTGATCAACCCTTGTCCTGACTGTTGAAGAACAACTTAACATTTTATTCCTTTTAGTATTTTTTTGTTCTACTTAATACCATTGGTTGAATTTTAATTAACACACAATTATTCTTAGGTGTTTAAATTTAACTGAAAAGTGATCCCTGTTAAATGTAAGAGTGTGAATAAGAGAGGGAGGAGATATACAATTCGGCACATGCTCAATCGGACTTACCCCTAATGGTAGAGCTAGAAACGTGCCAGGAGATTCCAATTCAATCCCATCAAGGCAGCAGGTACCAGTGCCATCTCACTAGTCAAAGTGATCAGTTTCCATTCATAATTGACCATAATGATAGGATTAAGAGTCAAAGGGATCACATAAACAAGACTAGTGTCTGCTAATACTATCTAAAAGAATTAAAAAGGAGAGAATGATCCAACTTGAGAAGCAGGATACACAGCAGACTCATAGAACGGCAGATGTCCTAAACAGCACTCTGGCCTCAGAATCAGCCCTTAAGGCATTTGGATCTGGCTAAAAAGCCCATGAGAGTTTCTCAGGCATGGAATGCCAAGACACTGTGGCAAAAAAAAAAAAAAAAAAAAAAAAAAAAAAAAAACACCTAAATGAAAGATCTCTGTGAGTGAGATCCCAGTGGAAAGAGCAGGCCATCAAAAAAGGAGGTACCTTTCTCTGAGGAGAGGAGAGAACTTCCACTTTGACTATAGCCTTGTCTAAATAAGATCGGAGTTGGTGAACTCAAGAGGCTTCCAAAGCCTTGGCAGCTCATGACAAGAACCTAGGGTGATTACTGATGCCATAAATGAGAAGAGTGTCAGTTGTTAAATCAACAACAATAGTCACTGTGCACTTACTCCCCATGTAGGATCTCTGTCCTTAATGTGTTGTACTATGTGAATTAACGGTATAACTAGTACTCAAACAGTACTTTATACTTTGTTTTTCTGTGTGGGTGCAAACTGTTGAAATCTTTACTTAGTATATACTAAATTGATCTTCTGTATATAAAGATAATTGAAAATGAATCTTGATGTGAATGGGATGGGAGAGGGAGTGGGAGATGGGATGGTTACGGGTGGGAGGGAGGTTATGGGGGGGAAAAGCCACTATAACCCAAAAGTTGTACTTTGGAAATTTATATTTATTAAATAAGAGTTTAAAAAAAGAAAATATATAAATATTAAGTTTTAACTAGAATGTATAATAAAAAAAAGATTAAATGAATATGGGGCTGGGGCTGTAGCATAGCGAGTAAAGCTGCCACCTGTAGTGCCAGCATCCCATATGGGCTCCAGTTCAAGTCCTGGCTGCTCCACTTCCAATCCAGCTCTCTGCTATGGCCTGGGAAAGCAGTAGAAGATGGCACAAGTCCTTGGGCCCCTACACCCCTGTGGGAGACCTGGAAGAAGCTCCAGGCTCCTGGCTTTGGAACTGCGCAATTCCGGCCATTAGGGCCACCTGGCGAGTGAACCAGTGGATGAAAGACCTCTTTCTCTCTCTGCCTCTGCTTTTGCCTCTCTATAACTCTGCCTTTCTAATAAATAGATCAATCTTTAAATAAACAAATAAATAAAGATTAAGTGAATAATCACAACCATCAGCAGTAACCAACAGGTGTTTCTTGACTACCACTGCAGCTTATTTTTAGGTCTGAACTTAAGAGGATGGAGAAAAAGCACAAAACCCACCCTCTGAAGACTGACTGCATAGGCCCATTATGCCTCCAACCAGGATAGGCCAACTATGCCTCCAACGGACAGCTCCATTCCAGCCCCCTTCCAACCCCCACGATCCATGGAGAACTTACCCACTCATTTCGTAGAGTCTACTCCAAACCAGGCCTCTGACAGCAGGCTGACTTCTGCTCTCAGTCAGCAACCACACCAAACATTCAAGCTGTCATCCAGCTGCCCATGAGCCCTACCACCTCTTGGTATCTCTGGATGCTCCATCTCCCAAGAGTCCCTCTGCATTAACTCTGGAATGTCTTTAACCTCTGGTCTCTCTCCTGGAGCACACCCTGTCTCTTAGCTTCCTAGGGTTGCCATACCAAATCACCACTAACTCAGTGGCTCACAACACCACACATGTGTCACCTGGCAGCGCTCAAGGTTAGAAGTCTGAGAGCAGTCCCACCTACTGGGCAAAACTCACTGTTTTGGCAGGAGTGTATTGTTCGGCATAGACTCTAAAGGCGAATCTGTTTTCTCACCTCTCCCAGCTTCTAGGAACTGTCCACGTTTCATGACTCCTGATCAATCTGCAAAGCCAGTGCATGCCCCAGGAGCAGAAGAGCACATATTTCACAGAGTGACTGTGAACATGAGAAAATACATCAGTGTCTAGAGCATAACAACAGAAAGGGTGTTGAAAGAATGAAAGCACAGGAGGCCGGCACTATGGTGTAGCCGGTAAAGCCACCTCTGCAGTACCTGCTGCCCACATGGGTGCCAGTTCGAGTCGCAATTGCTCTACATCTGATTCAGCTCCCTGCTAATTGTTTTGGAAAGCAGCAGAAGATGGCCCACATCCTTATATATATATCTTTGTCCCTCTCTCTCTGTAGCTCTGTCTTTTGAATTAAATAAATCTTTAAAAAATGAAAGCATAAAGGAGTAGTAATAATAAAAACAATACGTAAACCTACGTTCTAGTGTACTAAGGTACTAAGCCTAGAGGCATAGCATCCTAGATCTGAAGGTATCTAAACAACATCAAATGGAGGATAAGGAGCTGAGGACCAGGGAAGGTAAATGTCACTCTTTGTAGAGCAGAAGTAAGTGTAGAACCAGCACTGGATTAGAAGCCATGAGACCCCCACTGTCAACACCAGACAACCATTTGTCAGCATGGAGATGCCAAGCAAGGGTGCCCAGTTCCCTCAAGACACAGCTGGCCCAGAGCCCATCTGTGTAGGTCAACAGGCCTTCTGGACACATGGCAGCTACTCTTCCTTCAACTACTTCTAATCATTTTTTAAAATCGTATTTCAGGCCGGTACTGTGACATGGTGGGTAAAACCACTGCCTGAAGCACCAGCATCCCATATAGGCGTAGGTTCGAGTCCCGGCTGCTTCTCTTCTGATCCTCTCTGCTATGGCCTGGGAAAGCAGTGGAAGATGGCCCAAGTCCTTGGGCCCTTGCACCCCCATGGGAGACCTGGAAGATGCTCCTGGCTCCTGGCTTCGGATAAACACAGCTCCATCCATTGCAGCCAATTGGGGAGTGAACCAGCAGATAGAAGCCCCTTCTCTTTCTGCCTCTGCTCTTTCTAACTCTTTCAAATAAAAATAAATAAATCTTAAAAAAAATCATGTTTTACCAAGGTTTCAGTGATACAATAAAAATATTCGTTAAGATACAAAGCAAGACAAGTACTTACACAATGATTGCAGCAGGAATGACACAGAAATAAGCATTTCTGTTTGACCCAGATTTCAAGAACGTGGGTTTTCAAAATGAGTGTTTTCTTCACAGTGTCAGAAGTGTGTCTCCCAGCTCTTCCTGCCCCCATCAAGGGGACCTGTACTTCAGCCCACCACCACACTGCTATCAAACATTCTCTATCCTTCTAACAATGACCACCTCAGTAGCCAAGTCAATGGCTCATACACAAGAGTACTGCGTGAAGTTTGTGAAAATGGAGTCAAAATTTAAGTCTACTTTGATACAGAATTGTATTAAATCTATGCATAGGAGAGGCACTCAAGAGTTCACGAAAACACACACTGAAAAGTCTGGGATTTTTTTTTATTTTTTTTTTATTTTTTTATTTTTATTTTTTTTTTTTTTGACAGGCAGAGTGGACAGTGAGAGAGACAGAGAGAAAGGTCTTCCTTTGCCGTTGGTTCACCCTCCAATGGCCGCCGCGGCCGGCGCACTGCGGCCGGCGCACCGCGCTGATCCGATGGCAGGAGCCAGGAGCCAGGTGCTTTTCCTGGTCTCCCATGGGGTGCAGGGCCCAAGCACCTGGGCCATCCTCCACTGCACTCCCTGGCCACAGCAGAGGGCTGGCCTGGAAGAGGGGCAACCGGGACAGAATCCGGCGCCCCAACCGGGACTAGAACCCGGTGTGCCGGCGCCGCTAGGCGGAGGATTAGCCTAGTGAGCCGCGGCGCCGGCCGAAAAGTATGGGATTTTTAAAACTGCACCACAAGAAAGTTATCCTCTAGCCCACTTTTGCATGAACTTGCCGTAGTCTCCATTGTAAAAGTGACGCACTGCCGTGAGGAACAAGAATTCCACACGTGCGACTCTGCACTTCCCGCAGCACCATCCTCAGCGTCACTCAGCCCAGATTCTCCAGCTCCCTGCCTTTTTCCTCTCAGTTAGCACTGCATTCATTATTCAGGCAAGCTCCTTTGTAATATAATTTCCTATCAAATTTTTAAAAACGCATCAGAAATTGTTACCCTAAGTAGGAACACAAGTCGAGTCTCTCCGAACCCACATTCCCCTAGATGCAATTAGTTTAATCTCTCTCTGAATGTGTTCTTAATATAGGCTTTTACCAGGGGCCATTTTTCATGTGTCTTGGTTTTTCATCGCTGAATTCTTGAGTGAGACCACAGACATTAAAATGATAACATATCGTGTTTAAATCATGCTTAAGTTCAAGGGGGAAAATAACATGGTCTGTCTAGGGTTAGAACGAAGGAAAGTGATTGCAGATCATGACCACCTCATTTTCATAATATTTGGACTTGTTTCTGACTGTCACACTTGGGCTAATGAAGTTTTGAAAGTCAGTCGAGAGCATTCAAAGGTCATTGTGCGTACACCAGCATGAAGGGGGCGGGCAAGTTTTCTCAGATTTGGGGCTTTAACAATTCATTAAGATTGCAAATTAGAATCCTATTACAAAGAATCCTCAAAGCCTCTGCATAGAAATGGGAGAGAAAAAAAAATTCTTACTCAAAAGTGACCAGAGATTAAACACACAAGAAAAAATGCTGAGTACTACCTGATCTGCAAAGTGATAGCCCCAACAGATTAGCCTTATGTGATGTGCAGGGTTTGTTACTACCTTAAGCATTGACAAAGAGGGCTTCTAAGAACCCCACAGTTGTTTGACCTGAGCTTCGACGTTGCATCTCCAAGTTTCAGAAATTTCTCAACACAGTTCCGGTCAGCCCAGCTTGTTTTCCTGTATCCAATGTCAATCAACTCTTAATTCTTTTCACTGACCACTGTCCCTTTCTGGGCTTTCATCCTCTGAAATGTCCTCACTCTTAAACAACTCCCTTGCTTTTGGGACTTAGAATTTGCCTCAGGTTGGCAGCTCACTCATGACTTCTACAATTCCATGTCTCTACCTTGATGGTAGTTTATATTAGGATAATGCTGGTACCCTCATAAAATGCTGCCAATGTGCCAAGGACTTCTACCTAACTATGTCGTTTAACTCCCACAACTGCCATACAGGCACGTGTCAGTCATTAAACTCTCTGAACTTCAGGGTTCTCATCTTTAAAATGCAGGTGTACAAAATGACGAAAGTCACACAGAAGGTAAACACTAGGTCTAGGGGACACACTCAGGAATTCTTACCCTGAGAGCTCACGGGCCTTTACCCTGTACTGTGCTTGTTGCAGTCTCCTTGCTAATGATGTTGCCAAGGTCAATCTCTTCCATTCAATCCCTAGAACTTGTCTTCTACTGTCATATTTTCCGTATTCGTTATGTGTTCCTTTGTCTTCATATAACTTCTATTGTTGTATTCCAAAAGAGAAACACACATACACACAACGATACTTCAAAGAATCGGTTGGGGGCCGCTGCCTCCAGTGCTGGCATCCCATGTGGGCACGGGTTTTTGTCCCGGCTGCTCCACCTCTGATCCAACTCTCTGCTGTGGCCTGGGAAAGCAGTACAGATGGCCCAAGTCCTTGGGCCCCTGCACCTGCGTGGGAGATCTGGAACAATTTCCTGGCTCCTGGCAGCTCTGGTCATTGCGGCCAATTGGGGAGTGAACTAACAGATATTAGACACCCACCTCTCTCTCTCTCTATCCCTCTCTTATCTCTCTGTATAACTCTTTCACAGAAATAAATAAATCTTTAAAAAAAAGAATCAGTGGAAAATGGAAACTGAGAAATTATTCTGGGCTAATATTGTGGCCTGGAATGCCAGCATCCCACACAGGCACCGCTGCAAGCGCTGGCTGCCCTGTTTCCACTACAGCTCCTGGATAATGCACCTAGGAAGGCATCAGAATGGGGCCTAAGTGTTTGGGCCACTGCATCCACAATAGGAGACCCAGAAGAAACTCTGGGCTTCTGGTTCCGGCCTGGTCCAGCCCTGGCCTTTGCAGCCATTTGGGGAGTGAACTGGTGGATGGAAGATCTCTGCCTATTCCTTCTCTCTCTGTAAAATTGCCTTTCAAATCAATAAAAAATAAAATCTTTAAAAACTGTCTATTCTGACATAAAAATTTTATAATCTATGATAGTCTTTTCATAACATTTTCTACAAACATCTTGAAGACCTCTGATATACATGGATTATAAAAAGATTTTATATCAAATTAAATGTCTTTTAATTCTATTTTCCATAAGTCTCTTGCAGCACCTTCATCCAAGTTAAGTATTCCTTATCTGAAATGCTTGGGACCAGAAGTTTTTTAGATTGAGTTTTTTTAGATTTTGGAATATTTGCATATACACAAGGAAATAGCTTAGGAATGAGACCCGAGTCTAAATAGTAAATTCACTTGTGTTCCATCAACATCTTATACACATAGACTGCAGGTAATTTTAGACAATATTTTCAGTGCATTTGTGTTTTTGTAAATGTTCATTTTTGTCTATTTTCATCTATTTGAAATGAAGAGTGAGAGCGAGAGCGAGAGTGAGAAAGTGAAAGAACACCATCCACTGGTTCATCCTCCAAGTGTTTGTGACAGCCAGGGCTGTCCAGAGCTTCATGTGGGTCTCCCATGTGGGTGCCAGGGGTCCGAGCTTTGAGCCATCATCTGCTGCTTCCCCAGATGCGTTAGCAGGAACCTGATGGGAAATGGAGTAGCTGGGACTTGAAATGACATTCTGATATGGGATATGAGTGCCCCAAGCAGCAGCTTAACCAGCTGCACCACAATGCCCATGCCATGCCTGTGGTTTGAAACCCATTGCGAGAGATCAGGTGTGGGCTTTTCCAAGAGTATCATATTGATTTGGCCATTTGCCCAAGTATCAGAAGATTTTTATTTTCAGGTTTTTGAATTACCAATGTTCAATATGTGTGTATGTGGGTCTACATATATGTATGAATAATTTTAACATTGCAGAATATCTGCAACAATAGTAAAGTTTCCATATATCCTTTATCCAACTTCCCTAAAGACCATGAATATTTTACATTTTTTGCTGTCTTCAGTTAGTCATTGTCGAACCCAAATCAGTTGAACTACAGAATAGGGAGACAGCCGCAAAGACAATCTAATGTTTCAAAGGTGTCTCACGTGGATGACAGGACTGTCCCCTTGGTTGAGGCAATCTCACGCTGCTTGCATTATTATGAATGATTCCTTCTGCACACAGCACAGAAACCTATTTTGCAGATCTGCACTTGTTTGTGTAAGAGAGAGATCAAGGGCTCCTAATTTTGTCGGATTCCTGGCCAGTTAAAAGAAGTGTCCCACTCCCTAGAAAAATCAGAGACAAGCAGTCCTACCTATGTCAAGCAGTTTTTGGACACCAGGATGCCTCTCTCTGAGCTCAGTCGTTTCTGTTTTCACCATTCAAGAGCTAGCAACTGCAGTCTGGCCTGCTGAACCCACTATCTTCCCCTCCATCTTCACGGGGCTCCTACACAGCTCTAACCTTGGGGAGGCTGCCAAGGAGCTACAGAACCACTCCGTCTGAGACGTGGCTTCATGCACTGAACTGCTGGTGGTTTGGGGCTGCGGAAATGGCTGCTTGCCAAAGAACACATGTAACTGCCACTGAGAAGATCTCATCAGGCGGTGAGGACGGTGGGCCTGCTTCTCCCACTGTGTCCAGTCCATTACTTCAGAGATTTCCTGACATCAGGGCAGCCCCATTGGCTTCTCAACTACGTACTTGCCAAAGGTCAATCCACTTACCCCGTGGACCCCAGTGACTTTTCACAAATTAGTATTTATGAGAGCAATATTCCCGTCCAAGCTAAACAGTCTAGGTTTCATGTTGCTGGCTTCTTTCTTGATAAACTGAAAGTCTGAACGTCCCAGGCTAATGTTCTACTATCTAGAGGACCAGGTGGCTATTGGTGAAATTACAATGCCTCACAAAAGTCTCATAAGACAATAAGAGGACAGTTGGGCCTTGAGTCTATCCAGACCGAGAGAGCAGACTTTGTTCAGATGAACGTAAACCAAAATGTTCATGTATTTTCATTTATCAGTGGTCTCGAAAATATAACAGGAAATTTCCAATATCCTCATTTAGAAGACATAAAGTTGGTGTCTCACCATATGGCACGATCAAAGGACTACAACTCTGGAATGAGATGTATGAGCTGGGGTTTGGATGTGCCACTTACTTAGCTATACGATTTTGCTGAACTAAATTTTCCTCTACTCCAAAATGGAGGTAGGTATAATGCACGTGAAGAAGGGAGATTATGAAATAAAATGTGGCCAAGTGAATAAAGTACTATTTACCAAGTAATAACTCAGTAAGTCTTGGCATTCATTCTCTTAACATTCTTTAAAGAACTTTCAGATACACACAGCAATGAGAAGGTAGAAGATTCTACCATCTGAGGAATCTGAATCACATCAAAATATGAGATTTGGTTAAGGGTACAGGTCTCTGTATGCTTATTGGGGAATGAAAGTGGGTGTTTAGCTAGGAGTTAAGACACCTGCATTCCACATAGGAGCTCCTGGGTCGATTCCTCACTGTGATTGCAGACTCCAACTTCCTGACATTGTGCATTCTGAGAGCTAACAGGTGATGGCTCGAGTGCTTAGGCCCTGGTAACACTGGCTGCAATAATAGTTACACGGATCTACATATGCATTAAATAACTCATAGAAGCTACGCCAAAAGAAGTCTATTTTACTGTATGTCAAAGTTTTTTTTTTTAAAGATTCATGTATTTATTAAAAAGGTAGAAAGAGAGAGAGGAAGAGAGGGAGGGAGAAAAAGAGGGAGTGAGCGAGAGAGGGAGAGAGAATCTTCCATCTGCTGGTTCACTCCCCAAGAGGCCACAATGGCCAGGTCTGGGCCAAGCCAAAGCCAGGAGCTTCACCCAGGTCTCCCACGTGGGTGCAGGAGCCCAAACACTGGGGCCATCTTCCACTGCTTTTCCCAGGCCATCATCAGGGAGCTGGATCAGAAGTGGAGCAGCCAAGAAAGAACCAGCACCCAAATGGGATGTCAGCATCGCAGGTGGCACCATTACCTGCTATGCCACAATGCTGGCCCCTAAAAATAATATTTAAGAAAGCTTGATTAGGGTAAGGGTAAGTATGATTATTCCAACAAGAAATACAGCACAGAAGTTGACAATAACAAAAAGATGCAGTTAAGACTCTGGGTGCAACACCTCCCTTCCTTACGAATGCCTGACTTTGAGTCCCAGCTCAGCTCCTGATTCAGCTTCCTGCTAGTACAGATCCTGAGAGGCAGCCGATGACTGTCCAGGCACTCAGGGATAGAATTAGATGGAATTCTGGGCTCTTGGCTTTGGTCTAGCACAGCCACCAGCTATTACAAGCATTTGGGGGTAAACAAATGACAGCAGATCTCTCTGTGCCTGCCTGCCTTTCAAATAAAATTCTAAAACAGATAGCTAGAAATTCAAATTGGGACTTAACATACCAAGTATAGGGGCTGGCATTATGGCACAGTGGGCTAAGCGGCTACCTGCTACATTGGCATCCCAAATGAGCACCGGTTTGAATCCCAGCTGTTCCACTTCCAGTCCAGCTCCCTGTTAACATGCCTAGGAAAGCAGAAGATGTCCCAAGTGTTTGAAACAGGTCCCTCACCCACATGGGAGATTAAGATGAATCTCTAGGCTCCTGGCTTTGGGCTGGCCCATCCCCTGCCATTGCAGTCATTTGGAGAGTGAAGCAGCAGGTGGAAGATTCTCCCCGTCCCTCTCTATACGTGTGTGTGTGTGTGTGTGTGTGTGTATCCCTTTAGCTCTGTAACTCTGTATTTTAAATTAATTAATTTTTTAAAAGATACAAATTATACAAGGATATTTCAAAAATTTTATAAGGAAACGAAAGTTTATTTGGGTGAGAAAAAAAAAGACTTAAAATCAATGCCAAATTGCTCGTAATATCCATTTTCCACAAATTTTTTGAAGATTCCCTCAATTTCTTTTCCAAACACATTAAACCCCCCTTGATGTGTCACACCTTTCTCAATAACTCCATGCCAAAGATTAGGACACTATAATCATATCAAAGTCTTCCTAGTGGCAAAAGAATTGTATTGTACAAAATGTTACATGAGTTGCAAGGGGGTTGATAGCCTGTGTCTTAGGCCAAGTTAGCTGAAGTGGCTACCGAAGAAGCAGAGAGCCCTCACAGGTCTTCCAGAGTCTCACCTGTGTAACGGACAGCTGGTGGTCAAGCAGTGAGGCAGTTAAGACTCTGACACTGGACAGTGTAGGTGAAGATGCTAGCTCTGCCTCACATGGGCTGAATGACCCTGGTCAAGTGTGTCACCCTCGCTATACCCCTCCGTGCTGCCCTGCGCTCTGTGTCCTCATCTAGACCCATGTAAAATGATGTACAGAAGCACCTGTCTTCAAGGTTGTCAAGAAATGAAAATAATCTAAGAACTACACATAAAACAGGCTGAACAGGCAAATGTGACTTGTTACCAAAACTCATTTCTAAAATTAGTGAGATAGAGCAGTATTTCACATGTTTTTTCTTACAGGTTTATTAAAGGGGTGCTTTTTTGACTTTTTTTTTTCCTTATCAGTCCCCTTCCAATAAAATGTTAGCACCACATATACGCTATATATCAATTTACATACTGTTACGTACTGTAGCCCTTTGGATAGCCATGAACCATTCTAATGTTTAAGATTCCCCCAATCCCCACCAAGATCCAATTTTAACTCCCTGGGGTGAAACTGTTGAGTATGCTTATAATGAAGTAATGACTCTATAACATTCTACAATTTCAATCTGTATAGAACAGATTTTAAGACCTTTAAAATCACTCATTTGACACAAGACATGCATTGAAATCGTCAATGGAATTGTTCATCTGTTTTTCAACTATGCTGTGCAGGCTTTAAGAGAAAAATGAGCTACATCTAAGGCTCCAGAACAGACTTCCCTCGGCAGTGCACACAAGCAGCTAGCCAGAGATGCAGTCCCACTGGATAAATATCATCACATCCTAGAAATATATTTATGTCCTGGTATACACTCTGAGTTAGAAGATTTATGAGATCATGAAAATTTTTTCTAGTCACGAACAATATGAAAAAAACGCAATGTTTTTCTTCGAGTCATGAAACTAGGCAGGGTGAAACATTCTCATTTCTTTTGTCATGCAGCCCATCTCTCATTAGCTTACCAGGGAGTCTGCAACCGAAGCACCTGTCAAACATTCAGCTCCAATGATCAACGACCCCACTAACAAGAGGGGTCAACCTCAACTTGTCTTTACAAGTGGAGAAAGAAGCCTGACACCAACTGTCTCCTTGGGAGCCAAGAAGTCATGTACTTTCCCAGTCCCTAAATCACACACTGATGGTAAAACAAGACCCAAACAGCTCTTTGCAGTACGCCAGCCTTTCATTCTTCGCTGATCTTAGATTCCACCCGACCTTCACACATGTTCAGGACATCACTTATCCTTAAAGGCGGATTACAAGTTTCCCTCCAAAAGCAGCTCTTGGGTTTGTCCCTCCACTCTGCTCCCAGTGAATTATGGCTCCATTTCAAATGCTCTCTAGTTGATAATTATTAAAATCAGAGAGCAAGCATACAGTGATGTCCGAGTGGAAAGCTGAGCAGTTTCCCAGAGTGTGCCTTCTGGGAAGATTGGGCTCACGTTCAGATTTTCACACGAAGGAATTCACATCAACAGTTAGTTGCTCATGATCTCCGGGATGGACTCAATACAATTAAACTCCTCAGCAGCAGATGCTATAAATCATCACGTTGAGCTGTTGGTTTTAGGTTTTGTTTGTTCTCTTCGGTTTTCAATATACTCTGAAAGAGACACCTATTCAGAGACTGAAAAGTGGACGTCTGACCTTGGGGTCACATCTACACAAAATAGAATGGGTGCTGTGGAAACCACCAAGTAATTGGAACGTGAGACCAGGATGGAATCCCCCAGCATGGAGTGGCAGCTGACAGATCATGAACTGACCCAGGAGAAACGTTCTGCGATCACCCCTCATGCTCCAGTGCTGGTCACCGCTGATCAGTCATTGCACATTTTGATCCCAACCTAAGCAACTGCTGCACACAGCACTGAGCAGCCTAGCACAGCTAGTGTTATTAGGACAAAATCTCCTAGTCTCCATGTGGCCTGCAGGGATGACACAGTCCACACCAGGGCTCTCCTTTTTCTGTCATGGGACAGACAGCCCTTCACCAGTTACCAGTGTTTACATTTACAGCAAGTTCAGAATTCTCTCACTATTGAGACTAGACAGTTATTTCTTTTCTTGCTCTTCTGTTCTCAGATGTTCTTGCACATCTGAGAGAGACGGACAGAGAGATGGATCTTCGTGTAAGAGACTCTAGAAGGAGACTTAACCATTTATTATTTGTAGAAATCTCCATGGAAATTCTATGGAGCACCAAGATTGCACCCTGAGAGGCATCCAGGACAAGAAACTATCCAGCTCATGTGATTCAGCTGCCTGGTTTCTACCACTACAGATGTGAACAACCACAGCCATTCTTGATAAGTGAACAAGATGGTATTCCAGAAAGTACCTCCCAAGAAATGAGATGTGCTGTTCAATTCTCTTCTGAGTATGGTGCAATGCCACTGCATTAGCATTTTGTTCAGTCCCCTTAAGAGAAGGGTGGCAAGGTATGCAGGTAACTTGATTTGTTCCATCATAGGGAGCCAGAGACAGGAGAAGCTCTAAGAGATAGTCTGTGATTCTTTTTCCCTCTGCCTTCGTGGCATCCCTCTTTCTCCAAGACAAGTGCAGTCAGTGTAAGCTTTGGCTCAGAGTGATACGGGGTAGAATCATCAACCTGGTCGGCATAGTCGTGTGCAATAAGCAATAAGTAAACTTTTGTTCTCTGAAGGCATCGGGAATGTAGGAGTTGTTGCTTCAGCATAACCTAGTCTAGCCTCACTGACACAACACACAATGGAAAACCTTTTTGCAATCCTTGAGAACTATTTCTGGGAACTGTCAATAAGAGAAAAAATGCAAAGTTGCTTTGGATCCCATAAAAGTCTCTTCAAATGTGGAAAACATTGAACACATGAGCAGAGTGAAAAAAAGAAAAACTGTTAATACCTGTGGGTTTTGTTTTAGATGAGCCCAAAGAACACCAAAGAGGTGCATAGAGCAGGTTGGAAGGGAGAAGTAGAGGGAAGGAAAAGGAGCAATGCCCACACAGACAGCTCTTCAGACCTCAGGCAAACTTGGGACTTTTGATTTACTCAGACTGACTCCGCAGAGGCCGTGCCAATCTGTCAGAAGGAGATGGACTGAAACACATGGAGTGTGTTGGGTCTAAAACCACCACTGACAAAGAAGATGCAAACTGGAATGGTTAAATGTTACAAATCATAATTTTCCAAGAAGACTTTTTTTTTATTGTTTATGTGTCCACAATAGGAAAACATTCGAATAACTGATTTTAAGAGGTTGTCTTAGAATAGACAGTATTTCTTTTTTCTGTCCAACTTTCGCAATATATAGCACTTTTAGGCTATGAAATATTTTTCAACACCATGATTACAAATTTTAAGAGGTGCCATCCAAAAACTATTAACAGCAAATCCAATTTCTCAAAGTTCACACAATGTCAAATAAAAATTTTGATGTAATAGAAAACATATGTTTTCTTGGGTAAAGTAGACTGCTGATACTTTATACAGTTCTATAGGTGATTAATTCTCAAATAAATGGAAGACATTTTTTACTGCCTTTTTTTCCAAAGATATGTTTTGGAAGAAGAGTTGAAAATAGTGTCAACTCAGTTAAACATTGTCTTTTCAAAGTAAAATTTCATTGAAATTACATGTTCTATTATGGCTTCCAGGGAATATATTTTATAATGCATATATCACTTAAAAGATATACTTTTGTAGAACATTCCAAAGAAGAATTTCAACCACAGGACAGGTTATTAAAAAAATTCCCCTTCAAATGAGATATTTAATATTTTTATAAAAGATATAGATTGATCCATTTATTTCATCAAAAAATATTTGTAAGCACTCAGTTATGGGTGCTGAAGCTACTACTGAAAAAAAGACGATCATCATGGACTCAGAACTTATGGTTCAGTGAGAGTAACAAACATAAATATATATATATATGTGTGTATATACATATGCCTATCACTAATGAATTTTTAAAGCATTTTTTTCCCTTCCCATAGGCTTGGTTCTATCTCTCTATTTTTAATTTTTCATTGATCTGAAAGGTCAAGCAAGAGACAAACAGTGTCAGAGATCTTCTATCCCCTGGGTCACTCCCCAAATGCCTGCAACAGCTGGGGTGGGGCAGGCTGAAGTCAGGAGCCTGGAACTCCATTCAGGTCTCCCACCTGACTGACGGGTACCCAACTCTTCAGCCAACACCCAGTGCCTCCCCAGGTATGCATTAACAGGAACCTAGATAGGAAACAAAGTATCTGTGACTGGAACCAAGCATTCCAATATGGGTTGTGGGCATCCTAAGAAGCGGTTTAATCTGTTGAACCACAATGTCCCCAATTTTTATTACACTAAGTTATATAGACAGTGGATTGAGAATGGTGGTTAGAGGTATGTTTAGATAAAAGGGTCAAGAAAGAACCTCTGAGGAAGATGTAGTCAGGAAGAATCCCAAATGAAGTGAGGAGGAGAATTTCAGATAAAGGAAAGAGTAAGTACAAAAGCCCTGGTGTAGAAATATATTTTGAAGATTTCATAAACGGGTGTTGGGAACAGCAAGATATATGATGCAACAATGAGATAATAGAGCAAAGGTAGTATACAAACATCACTGGGGGCAAGGAGATCAAAGAGAGAAATCAGAGCACTGGATGGTTCCTTAAGTGACAACTGAGACATGCATTGGCTGAGTATTAACTAATGTTGAATTTTTCTGACCTATTCATTTAAAGCTCAGTGTTTTACTTAAAGCACCATACTACCCATGTCCCTCAAGTTTTCAGTTCATAGTGTTTGGACTATAATCTGGTTCTAAACGTTTTCTAAATACCACTGTGATTTTTTTCAGTTGAACAATGTACTAATTAGGTAAATTGCTAAAATTACCAAACATATGGTCTTTTAGAGTTTTTATTATCAACTGGTAAGCTTATTGTACTATGTGGTATGTATAACATATGCATTATATATTATGTATATGTACATATACATATGTGTACATGTATATATACACACATATATATGGGATGTGGCATGTATAACACGGGTTCTTTGATATATATTGAGAGTTACTCTCTAGTGTGATACAGGACTAATTTTTGCAAGTGTTCCATGTGTCCTTGAAAAATCTGGCTGTTCTCCGATTTCTAGATTGGATCTGCACACACCCATGAGACCAATTGTTTCCAGTATCTGTATTATTTCCTTGTATTAGAACTCTATAAATCCTAATATTGTGCTTTATTTTATCTGACACTAATGACCATTTTGGTCTAATATTTGTCCATATTTGTCTAATACGTCTTCCCATTCATTTAATGTTCAACTTTTCTATTTCTTTGTATTAAAATTAACACTTATTAATAAAACAGATTTTTCCCCCAGCTTCAATATCACTGTTTGGATGTGTAAATTAAATCAATATATTGGCCATATTGTGGTTACTGATATATTTGGATCTCATCTTACAGTCTTCACTTTTGGATCACTTTTTATGCTAATTACATTCCACTGACAACTTGACAGTGAAATTCTGTATTGAATACCCAAGTGTGGTACTAACTTCTGGCTTTGCTTACTTGTAGGAGGCTTTTTCCCTATACAGAACGCTAAATAGACACAAACTCTTTGTTGTTTCTCTGACCGATAAACAGTTTTTCTAATCATTGGTTCACACTAAGGCAGTATTTTCTGGTTTTATGCAAGAGTCTCAATTCCGATTTCCTGCCTTGCAGTGGCCACAGTATACATTATCAGTCTCCAGAGAACATTAAAAATCCCTTTCCTCCACCTTCTGGGCCAGGACTTCCTGGGACCCCCAACTGCAGTCTGCTGCTTTTGAATTCCATCTTTGTTTCTAATTAATGGGAATGCACTCCTCTTTCTCTTGAGCCTGGCCATAAAAATATTTCATTCAGGGAGCATCTTGGTACTTTTGTGCTATGACAGATTACTTGAGAATGTGTAATTCACAAAGAACAGAAATTTATGTCTTACAGTTCTGGAAGCTGAGAAGTGCAAGATCAAAGCTCTGGTGGGTTAGGGCCCAGTCTCTGTTTCCAAGGTAGCACCTTGAAATCTGCATCTTCTAGAGGGAAGCAACACCATGTCCTCAGAGGGCAGAAAAGGGGGAACCCCTTCCACAGCGCTCTTTGTAGCCACATTAATTCATTCAGGAAGGTAGAATCCAAACCTGAACACTTCCCATTGGCCCCAACTTCCCAACATTGTTGCACTGGGCTTCATTTTAGGGTACAACCTGGAGATACATGTAATGTTTTTCCAGGATTTCTATGTATTTGACTCCACGTAAAACACTGCATTAATGTGCTAAGGATACCACCATCAAGTTCTACAGATGAGGTAGCTTAAATAGCAAGAATTTGACTTTCCCCTACTTCTGGATGCTACAACATCCCAAGATAGTCAGGAGGTCTGAGTTCTTTTGAGACTTCTCTTGTGGGCTTGTAGACAACCATCTTCTCTCTATGTCTGTGTACAGTCTTTCTTGGGTGCATATTTATATCCAAGTCTCCTTTTATGAGGACAGATTGGATAGAGGACATCCTAATAGCCTCAATTGACCTTAACTAGCTCTTAAAAGGCCCTGCCTTCAAATACAGTCATATCCTGAGGTCCTGAGGTTAGGACTGCAATATATGAATTGGGAGGGCAAGGTACAATTCAGCCGATAGGCAGAATCTTCCCAATTCAATAAACCAAGTTGCCAGACACAGGGGTGCTAAATGATCATTTACACCCCTTTCTGAATCTGGTTCCAGATGGAAATCCAGTGTTAGCTTATCTATGAAGTTTATCCTAGTCTACTACCCCAGAACAGAGTTAGTGCTTCCTCATTCAAGGCACTTCGCACATCCTTCCCTTACCATGTGCGGCATAATAATTGGGTATCGATATCCGGATACAGAAGAGTGACATGATTGTACTGATGATGCTGATGAGATACCTGGCACAAAAATTCCTGCAGGAAGTCACCATCACTCATCACATTTTTAAAAATAAAGAAGCAAGGTCTTGGAATTTTGAGTAACCTACCTAAAACCACTGAGAGGAGAGACTCATGATTTGGGCATCCCTGAATTCACTTCTTTCATATATAGTTTTTTGTTTTGTTTGAGAATCAGAGAGATAGCGAGAACTTCCATCTGTTGGTTCACTCCCCAAATGCCCTTCAATAGCCAGGGCTGGGTCAGGCTAAATCCAGCAACGCCATCCGTTTCTCCCTTGTGGGTGGCAGGGACCCAAGTACCTGAGCCGTCAGCTCCTGCTTCCCAGGGTATATATTAGCAGGAAGTGTAAATTGGGAGTAGAATCAGGACCAGAGCAGAGGCACTGTGATATGGATGCAGGCATCTCAAGTGGAAACTTAGCCACCAGGCCAAATGCCTAGCCCTAGAACTCACACTCTGACACCATCACTTACTAACTTTGGAATCTGAGACTTGGTTTGCACTTCAGCTCTGCCACTGAATTCTCTGTGAGTCTTGGAAAAACTAAGAACATTGTTCTTGACACATCTTGTCTGTTCTTTCTATGAACAGCAAGGACTGAAGACACACGGAAAAGAGCCCAACATGAACTGCATCCACGTGGCACTTGCAGCCTTGCCTGGGAGCAGAGATGTGAGGTCATGGTTTCACTGGAGACATAAATCTGCTATGGAAGTGCAATGGCAGTTCCAAGTGCAGACCCCAGGACAAGGAACCGGCACTACTCCATTGAGGAGAGTAGATGAGGATGCAAAAAGATGATAGCAGTCAAGGAGAGGAGCATATGTCATGGTCCTGTGAGAAGGCAGCAGGGTAAAAAAAAAAAAAATCAAGTGAAGGTAAGAATGATGGTCATGTGGCTAAAACACCAATTGTGAGGGTCAAGGTCAAGGTGGACTGACCCTTGCTAAGATGCCACTGACAAGAGAACCCCAGGATCCCCACCAAAAGCCCTTACTGTGCTTTACCCATCCATAGCCTGTGCATAACAGCTCCTATCTCATGAAGCAAGGGTGAGGAGTCTAGGAACAAAGCGTGCAGCATGCCTGGGTTGTGGTCAGCACTCAGACATCAGCCTTCTCTCCAGTTTTCTCCCCTGTGTTTATTTTAAGGAGCATCTAGTCAACTGTCTCGTCCAGTGAGGTTTTGGTCCTCTCAGTGGAGCTCCACATAAAATGGAGAACATTGGTATCTCACTAGGCAGCACACTCTTTCAGCCTTTAATTTGCATGGAAATTGCTAGGTCAAATAATGCTGTCCTGCATAAAAACCTCAACTGTGAAATCAAGTAAACCCTACCAAAGCGGCCAAACCAGGAGATTCACCAGATGCTACCATGACCAATTTGAAGCCACAGCAATTTGGGACATCTGAAAAAAAATAAGAAGTCCTTCTTCCAAAAAGTATCACTAAAACTCTTATAGGGAATGCACAGGGTAATAGCATTGAATGTTATTCAACATTTTTATTCCCGATGCTATTTGGTGCAGCCGAGCACTGAGCATTGGTGTGGGCAGGAAGTGCTATGTTTATCATGTGATGTGTCACCTTCAGGTACGTGTGCCTCCTGACTTTTCCCAAACACAATTTTCTACAAGAATAAAATTGAGAATCTTGGGGAGAACTGTCTAGTCTAGCAGTTAAAATGCTAACACCTGGGGCCAGCACTGTAGCGTAGTAGGTTGGGCCTCTACCTGCAGCGCCGGCATCCTATATGGGCACTGGTCTGAGTCCTAGCTGTTCCACTTCCAATTCAGCTACTTGCTAATTGCCTGGGAAAGCAGAGGAAGATGGCCCAAGTGCTTGGGCCCCTGCACCCACATGGGAGGCCTGGAAGAAGCTCCTGGATTCTGGCTTTGGATAGACCGAGCTCTGGCCATTGCAGCCATCCGGGGAGTGAACCAAAGGATGTAAGAGCTCTGTAACTCTGCCTCTCAAATGAATAAGTAAGTCCTTTAAAAAATCAAGATGCTAACATCTGACAGTGGAGTACCTAGGTTTGATTCCCAGCTGCAGCTCTTGGTTCCAGCTTCCCACCAATGTAGATCCCTTGTGAGGCTCAAGAAATTGGGTGCCTATGGATTGCGTTCCCAGCTCCTGGCTGCAGCCCAGCCCCTGTTGTTGCAAGAATTTGGGGAGTAAACAGCAGATGGAAGTACTTTCCCACCCCTCAAATAACATTTTTTTAGATATTTTATTTATTTGAAAGGCAGAGTTGTAGAGGCAGGGAGAGAGAGAGAGACAGAGAGAAAGGTTTTCCATCCACTGGTCACTCCCCAATTGGCTGCAATGGCCAGAGCTGCACCTGATCTGAAGCCAGGAGCTTCCTCCAGGTCTCCCACATGGGTGCAGGAGCCCTAAGACTTGGGCCATCTTCCACTGCGTTTCCATGTCATACCAGGATTGGAAGTGGAGCATCCAGGACTCAAAATGGCACCCATATAGGATGCTGGCACTGCAGGTGGTGGCTTGACCCACTACGTCACAGTCTCAGCACGCCCCTCAAATAAATTTAAAAAATAATTTTAAAACTTAAAGAAAATTTGAGGACTTTCAAATCTACTACTTCCAGGACTGTTTTAGCTTAGCAGGGGAAGCTAGAATGCGCAGTTCTGACTCTATACCCAGACCCACTTTGCTTGTAGCATTTCTGGGGCTACCACCTCATTAGCATTGGGTAGTATTAGAGCCAATAGGAAATTATTCCTATTTTCACACTTCAGCTTAATGAGAACAAGAACCTCTTCCCTTTCTATCTCTTAGTATAACCGACACAATGTGAGAACGGCAACATATGACTTTGGAAAGTAGGATATAAGAGCGCTTTGCTTCACCAAGAATGACCTGCTCACTGCCCACGTGTGGTTCTGTGTAGCCGACAGCAATTTCAAATTTCTTCATCTTAAATCTTATACTTATTGGTGGGAATACTGAGTCCTGAGCGGGAGAGAGAGAAACCCACATCTCCTGTTTAGCTGGAAACACCTGTCTTCATGGTTGACTGATGACAGGAAACAAATTTGTTTACAATTTCACCTCCTGTTCCTCCATAGGCTGAGTATCCCCGATGGACCTCAACAGTCCACTGTCTCCCAAAAAAAAAAAAAATCTAGAAATGCGAGATCCAGCAAGAAAGCTCATTTCTCAAGACACTGAAAGAATTGGTGTCACAAAGAGTGGCATTTATATTTCTCACACCCATGAGCCACTATCCCACATTACATTAAGATACAGATGTTGCTTTAATAGCCACAACTACAGCTATACTCTATTTAACTTTGTAATGATGTTAAAACTGTTTCCTAACCCTCTCCTTTGGCTTCCAAGCAGCTTTGTTTTTATTGAGTTGCACGATCCTAACTGTAAGAAAAGGCAGAACATGGGGTGTCCCATCTCCTCTGATTGTAAGCTCCGAGAGGGTCTCCAGCCCCTGTCCCCGGCATCTTTCATGCAACTGTGATTTTGTATCCACTGGTGTCTCTACCTTCTCTTGCACAGAGCAGACACTTCACATTCGTTGCTGCCAGCATTCCAACTTCCTTCTGTGTGCTGTGTTCTACTGTAGAAGCTGAAAAGCTCCAATACTTGCTGTGCCACACTCTCCTGCAACCATGTATGGCCACAGGAGCAGGCCTGTCAATCAGATGCACTCCCAATGGACTCGGAAATAGGATCAGCCATGTGCCAGGACACGGGATAATGTCTGGTGGCAACTGGGGTTGCAGTGATCTCCAGCTTTTGGTGAGCAACTGCAGGGGCCTGGGTCCAAGGAGTCAGGGTTTGAGCTTTTCCATAAGACTAATTCTAGGGTACAATTTTGATCTTTCTTCCTGTAAGTCTGAATCTGGTTTTTGTTTTTCTAGCTCTCTCAACAATGCTCTTTTAATAAAATTCCCATCCTGTTGAGATCAGCCAAAATCAGGGCCTGAAGTTTACAGTTCAGAGGTCTCGCTCCATCTTCCTTCTCTGAACAATCTGCTCAGAATTCCCACCAAATGGTTCATGAGCAAAAGTGAGGGGGCACCTAGCTACTGGGGATCTAATTTCTATAGACAAGAAAGAAAAAATGGATTCTTAAAAATAGGCTGGGAGCAGCACTGTGGCGTAGCAGGTAAAGCCGCTGCAGCGCTGGCATCCCATATGGGTGCCAGTTCGAGTCCTGGCTGCTCTACTTCTGAACCCGCTCACTGCTATGGCCTGGGAAAGTGGTGGAAGATGGCCCAAGTCCTTGGGCTCCTGCACTCGCGTGGGAGACCCAGAAGAAGCTCCTGGCTCCTGGCTTTGGATTGGCCCAGCTCCAGCCTTTGTGGCCAACTGGGGAATGAAACAGTGGATGGAAGACCTCTCCACCTCTCTCCCTCTCTGCCTCTCCTTCTCTCTGTGTGTAACTCTGACCTTCAAATAAATAAATAAATCTTTAAAAGAAAAAAAAGCAGGCTGATCTCCAATTTTGGAACCAAGGGACACAGCTCAGAGGGCTGTCTTTATCTCAGAACACAGATTATCTCCACAGATAATTACTCAACAATCTCATCTCTCTCTCTCTCATACACACACACACACACACACACAAACTCATTTCAGTTATAATGGTAGTGAAATGCTTAAGACTGCTTTCCCTTTTTGAAAGATTGAAATTCTAGCTAAAGAGACTGTTTTGACAGGTGAATGTCTTAGAGCACAGGTCTCTACACCTTTGTGTAGAAAACCTCCCTCTGTGCTTTTAGAGTGGAAACAGGTATTCCCCCAGTGAGTCTGCACCATCTGATCATTTAGTTATGGAACAGGACCAGGTGGATGGGACTCCAGGACAGAATTCCTCTCCAGAACTGGGGAGTGACCCTTCCCTGACCAGGGAACGAAACCTGGCACCCTCCAGAGCTGCTCCCCGCTCCTGCCCTCTATGTCTGTCCCCAAGGCTTCCGTCTGGGGAACCCTCAGCTCACCATTCCCCAGATGGAAACATATGAGGTGTCCTCTGAGTAAACTTGAGAACGCACCTTAGTGCACTGTCCCGGAGACTGCGGACAGAGCACTGAGAAATGAGGTGCAGACAGCCCCACAATGGGGCCATTGTCTCAGGCTGTGATTACGCAGACCGCAGTGGGCTCTCGACCGCATACTCCTTAACAGCAGGGGCAACAACCCCTAAATTACATAGTTGCGGGTGTAGACAGAGCCTTCCAATGCTGGCTCTCAATCAGAACCAAAATTGTGCTGAGACATATGGAAGATTCTTCCAGGGATATCTAAAAATAGTGACCTATTTTACTGTGGATGCCCAAGGGAACCTTAAGATAACACTTGGCTATAAGGCCATCAGAGAAGTTGATAGACTTGCCTACAGTTCCACCCACATGTGCTGAGACAAACCATGCATTGTTTTAGAAGAAGGGGATGGGAGAGGGAGAGGGAGGTGGGATGGGAGTCGGGGTGGGAGGGTGGGTATGGGGGAAAGAACCACTATATTCCTAAAGTTGTACTTATGGAAAAATCATGCCAGCTTCTAACCTCAGTGTCCATAGCAGACTGAATAATGGCCCCCACAAACTTGTCCACTTCTGCAGCACTGAACCTGTGGATAAGTGAGGTCACACGGCAAGGGGCAATTAAGGTTGCACATCAGCTGACCTTAAGAGAGAAGTTTTATCTGAGATTTTGCATGTGAGCCCAGTGCAGTCACAAGGGCTCTTAAAAGGTTGCAGAGAACCAGAGAGATGAGAGCATGAGAAGAATTCAGCCAGACACTGCTGACTACAGGGGAAGGGGGCTACAGCCAAGGAACGCAGGCGGCCCCTGCACGCTGGGAAGGCCAATCAACAGGTTCTCCCCTGGAGCTTTCCAGGGGAATTCGGCTCTGCAAGACTCATGCTGGACTTTGGACTTCCAGAATTGTGAAATAATAAATGTGTTTTGTTTTAAGCCACCGAGTTTGTAGTAATTTATTATAGTACCAATCAATATAAATCTAAGCTAACACAGAAATCTGATCAGTTTAAAAATAGACTTTTTTACAGGGTGTGTGAGTGGTAACAGACTATGTGCTCAGGACCTTCCACACAACAGAGTAACCACGAATGTTATCTACTTTGTCTCCACCTCTTAGAAACACCACATTTCTTAGAGTTGTTGTTTGTTTGTTTGTTTAATTACAGTTTAAGCAATTTCTGATCTGAATTATTCTTTCCCTAACAACATTCAGAAACACTAAAAAACACAACAAAAGCAAAAATCCTTCTTCAAAGAAAGTACCTAACTATACATGAAAATTATCTTGGAAATCAATCAATACCTCCCTCCCTCCCTCTCTCCCTCCCTCTCTCCCCCTTTCTCTCCCTCTCCCTCTTGTGTCTGAAAAACAGAAAAAGAGACAGGCAGGCAGAGAGAGTTCCCATATACGAGTTTGCTCTCCTATATGCCCGCAATGGGCAGGATGGACTCCAGGCCAAACCTGGAAGCCAGGAACTTCGGCTAAGTCTCCAGACTAGTTGAGGCGTCACTGCTGCCTCCCAGGGGCTAGGATCAGGAACTGCAGCTGGAAAGCAAACGACTAAGGCCAAAAACCCACCCCCAAATATTTTCAAAGACATAGATATGGAGGTGCTATCTCATAGCAGCTGACTCGCTCTCCCTGGGAGAAGCCACGAGCACAGACTTCCATCTGAAAGCCCCATGGGTAATTCTAAGGTGTGACAAAGACTGGTAGTGCCCATGGGAAACCCACAGAGGAGGTGCTTATCCAGCCAAGGCAGGAGTGCCCAGGGGATTGAGGCCGGAGTCCAGCCTTGTACCGCTTCTGGGCCATACTTGTCCTCACCAGGCCTGTGACCTGACTTCGCTCGTTTGTTTTCAGCTGCAGAGAGTTCTTACGGTGGAAATATTGACACAGGAATCCCACAGGTGAAGGCTGAGCCTCAGAATGGGGGTCCTAGGATCCTTTTGATGTCTTTTACCTCTCCTCCAACCCTCTTGCTCCAGAGTTGGAATTACTGCCTACTCTGCCCATCACAGAGCTGGGCTGGACCTGAGCAACCAGCTACCAGAACGTCCCGCAGGGCAGGCCACAGAGCGCCAGATCCTCAACACGTGAACAGCGTCATCCGAACAAAAACCGTAATAGTGAGAGAGGGTCTGTAGTCAGACACCTTGGGAAACTACTACCCACATTCTATTTTTGTGTGCTCAGGCTCCAAGGTGCCCTGAGGTTAAAAACAAAGGGTTATTTAACCTAACACTTCCTTACGTCACTTGGCTAATGAGCCATTTTTTAAAAGAATTTCTATAATCCAGGGACTGTTTGGAAATTCCAATTCCTTCTTGTCAAAGATGACAAGATGGGCGTCAAGAGTGATGCACGTTGTTCACAGGCGCTGAAGCACAGTTTGCCAGTGCCTCTCTGCCTCTCCTTGGGCCCCCGCCTTCCCCTGACCTGGGCTGTCTCCAGCTCACTGACCACTTCTACCTCTGGTGCCCACTGAGGGTCCCTGTGCGACTTCCTCAGTCTGGGTGCAGTCCCAGGTGGCAGGATGACAAGGAGAGCTGGTGTGTGAATATTCTGGCGCCTCATCCTCCGTGACCTGTGTTTTCCAAGGGCTCTCAGGGGCTCTCCAATGGCAGTGAGTCCTGGATGCCCACACATGAACATCTGATCGTCAGTGTGTGTGTGTGTGTGTGTGTGTGCGCGCGCGCACATTATATGAGAGACTATGTACTCAGGACCTTCCACACTGCTCAGTGACCCCAATGTCAGCTTCTCTCTCCCCTCTCAGGAATACCACATTCCTGGAGGGCTTTGTTTTTCTGTTTGTTTTTTGTTGCTTTGTTTTTTGTTTGGTTTTGTTGTTGTTCTTGCTGTTTACAGTTCACTGTCCTTCCTTGCGCCAGCCCTGCTTTGGGAGGAAACCCCAAGAGCGAGTCACAGAGCAAGTCAGAAACAATGACCTAGACCGAAGGTCCAGTTGGGACACTAAATACATGATTTGGCTTTTATAAATTAAATCAGATTCTAGCTCAAGATTCCAAGCTTGAAGCAGATGCAGACATTTCCTCCTGAGACCAGCAGCTGAATTCTACTGTCAAAATCCAAAGAGCTCAACTTTTTTCTTTCTTCTGACCCCTAAAAAATGAGAAATAAAGATGGGTTCAAGGCAAAACATTTTGCCTTATCTTCATGAAAAAAAAAGCAGGGCCTCTCCACCTGTGTGCCCTTTAGTGAAAGGTCACAATCAAGTAATGTCACGTTACTAGAGTTTTCTTTGAAAGCTAAGAAGGAAACAAACACTTGAGAAAGTAGAACTGAGGAATCTCGGAACAGGCTGCACATCTGAGGTGAGTCCTGGCTGCCAATTTTTTTTTTCTAAACAGTGAATAAATTTGCTCAAGAAATTAGCTGTCGATAGCAGGAGTATGAAAACCCAGCCAGAGCTTTAGCTTTGGCCAAGGATCTCAAACTGTTTTCCAGAAATCTGGGGCTTAGTAAAACCTAACACATTTTTCTCAGTAACTTCTTCCCCCCCTTTCATTTCCAAGTGCTAAAATGATAAGAGAACTTTAATACATATTTTGCAAGTATTAGTTGATATCAAGCAAGAGATGAGTATTTTATGATTATTCTTGTATCAGGAGAGTTTTCAAGAAACTGTTCTTGACCTGGATAGATGTTATTCTCCCTCTATTTGTATTGTACACACTTTTGTGTGCTGAGAGAGGCCATCCAAGCTTAAAATCTCAAGAGAGAACCCTACAATTTCATAGCAGGGTTGAGTCTGGTAGTGTTTTAGGCAAGCAGCACTGACGAGCTGAAGGAGAGAAAAATACTTATCAACGTAGAAACAATGCTCCAAGGAGACTTATGAGGTCTCGGGGCAGCTGGACGGCCGTCAGGACAGGCATTACAAATAGATGAGTAAGTTGTTAGAATCTGTCTGCTCAGCTCCGAGTATTTTAAGAGCTGGCTGGACTTGCGGTTGCATGCTACAAAACACAACGGCATCTGATTGTTCTTCATCAAAAGTCACGGTTGCCTAAAAACCCATTCTCAGAAGCGTTGCCGTTGTGTCCCAGGAGGCTGAGACCTGTCACCCTTCCTAATCGCCTTCTGTATCCTCAGCTCTTGTTGATTCCACTGCCAGAACCTTTCCACTGTCCTGTGATCTGACTCCAACTGTCTGACTCTCTCCTTGCTTCATGCAGAAAGAGATTTAACTTTGAAGGCTGTAGAGTCCATCTGAAGCTGTTGTGCCCTATCTTACTTGGTCTTCTACTTGGCTATTGGTGGCTGGTGATACTAGCTCTGCTAGGCACCCACCTCTGCTACCTCCACTCAAGCCTCCTCCCCACACACATTCTGGGCAGTTTCCACAACACTTTAGGTGCCAAGCACTCATGAAAGATAACACAGGGGACCTCCATACTAGAGATTCCCACATAAACAGAATCAATAGAATTTACAGCGATTTCTACAACATATTTACTGTGAAAGATGTGCTCATACCACATGAAGGTTGAAGCCCCCTAATCTGCCATCTTCAGGCTGGAGCCCCAAGAGAGCAATGGTGTAGTTTCAGGCCAAACTTGACATCCTGAGAATCAGCAAAGCCAAAGACGTAAGTCCTGGTCCCAGTTGCAAAGCCCAAGAACCAAGACATCTGCAATCAGAAGGCAGACAGTGCTGTCCCCAATCACACAGAGAGTGAAACAACCCACTTCTGCCACTTTGATCTGTCTGGGCCCTCCGTGGATTGGGTGAAGCACATCCCCAAGGATGAGGTCAGCTTTCCCACACAGTCTACTAGTCTGAATGCTAACCTTGTCCAGAAACACCCCAGCCCTGTGACATACCCATGAACAGTATTTTACCATCTACCAGGGTATGTACTACACAAATCAGGTTGGCACATAAAATTAACCACCACAAATTACTACCAACAGCTATATGCCAACAAATTGGAAAATCTAGAAGAAATGGATAGATTCCTGGACACACACACTCCACCAAAATTGAGTCATGAAAAATATGACTATCTCAGTAGATGCAGAGAAAGAATTTGATAAAATACAACATCATTTCATGATAAAAATAAACCTTAAGAAAACTGGGTATAGTAGGAATATTTATTAACAAAATCAAGGTAATAATGACAAATCCACAGCCACCATCATATTGAAAAGGGACAAGTTAGAAGCATTTCCACTAAGACCCAGAACCTAACCAGGATGCCCACTCTCACCATCACTATTCAATATGGTTCCAGCAGTTTTAGCCAGAGCCATTAGGCAAGGCAAAGAAATAAAAGGTGTATAAATTGGAAATAAGTAAGTCAGCTTATCTCTCTTTGCAGACCACACAACCCTATATAGAAAAAACACAAAAGTCTCCACTAAGAGACACTTGTAAGAGTTTGGTAAAATTGCAGGATATAAAATCAACACACAAAAACCAGTAGTCTTTGTATATACAAACAATACCATGGGCGAGAAAGAACTTGTAAGATCAGTACCATTCACAATATCTACAAAAAAATTAAATAGCTTGGAATAAATTTAACCAATGATAAGAAAGATCTCTGCAATGAAAATTACAAAGCATTAAAGAAATAAAAGAAGACGCAGAAATGGAAGAATCTTACATGTTTATGGGTCCATAACTACCCCAAGCAATTTACAGATTCAATGCAATCCCAATCAAAATAACAACATTCTTCTCAGATCTAGAAGAAAATGATGCTAAAATTCATATTCACAGAAGAGACCCCGAATGACTGAAACAATCTTAAACAACAACAACAACAAAAAAAAAAAAAAAAAAAAACAAAGCTGGAGACATCACAGATTTCAAGACATATTTCGGGGCAGTTATAATCAAAACAGCCTGGTACTGACACAAAATTAGACATGTAGACCAATGGAAGAGAATAGAAACCCCAGAAATCAATTCATGCATCTACAACCAAATAACCTTTGACAAAGGAGCTAAAATCAGTTCCTGGAGGAAGGACAGTCTCTTCAACAAACAGTTCTGGCAAACTGTGATCTCAGCATGCAGAAGAAAGAAACAAAACCCATATCTCAAACCTTACACAAAAACTAACTCAGGGGCCAGTGATGTGGCATAGTTGGTTAACCTCCAGCTGCAGCACTGGTATTCCATATGGGGCCTGTTTGAGTCCTGGCTGCTCCACTTCCAATCCAGCTCCCTGCTGATAGCTCAAGTGCCTGGGTCCTTGTGCCCATGGGGAAGACCAGGAAGAAGCTCTGGCTGTTGTGGCCTTTTGAGAAGTGAACCAGAGGATGGAAGACCTCTCTGTCTGTAACTCTTCCGCTGAAATAAATAAATCTTTTTTAAAAAATCAACTCAAAATGGATCAAGAAACCAAATCTACAACGTGATACCATCAAATTACTAGAGGAAAACAACCAGGAAACTCTCCAAGATATTGATATTCACAAAGACTTCTTGGGAAAGACCCCAGAAGCACAGGCAATAGAGCAAAAACAGACAAAAGAGATTACAACAAGCCAAAGAACTTCTTCTGCACTGCAAAGAGACACTCAACAAAGTGAAGAGGCAACTGACAGAATGGGAGGAAATATTTACATACTTTACAGCTCATAAAGGATCAACATTAAGAATCTATAAAGAGCTCAAGAAACTCAGCAACAATAAAACAATCCAACTAGGAAATGAACAAAGGATATGAGCAGACATTTTTCAAAGAATGAAATGCAAATGGCCAACAGACACATCAAAAAATTCTCAGGATCACTAGCTATCAGGGAAATGCTAATAAAAAGAACAATAAGATTTCACCTCATCCCAGTTAGAATGGCTATCATACCGAAATTAAGAAACCATAAATGCTAGTGAGAATGTAGGGGGAAAAGGTACATTAATCCACTGTTGGTAGGGATACAAACTAGTACAGCCATTGTGGAAGACAGTTACAGAGACTCCTCAGAAAGCTGAAAATAGATCTTTTTATGACCCAGCCATCATACTTCTGGGAATTTTCCAAAACAAAATGAAATCAGCATATGAAAGAATTATCCATACCCTCATGTTTCTTGCAGCTCAATTCACAATAGCTAAGACTTGGGATCAACCCAGAGTCTACCAACTGATATGGTATATACACACTATGGAATACTACTCAGCCATAAAAACTAATTAAATCCTGTCAGTTGCAACAAAATGGATACAATTGGAAACAATTATGCTTAGTGAAATCAGTCAGTCCCCAAAAGACAAACATCATATGTTGTCTAAAATGTGTTAACCAACAAAGAACAAAAAAATGTAATGTCTAAGAGTGAAATTGACATTTTGAGATTTGATTATTGTTTGCTGTCCTTGTCGATAGTGCTGAGCAACAGTGGGATTATTTTTCTTACTATTTATTGAATTCTTTACTTAGTGGGGGATTAAGTTATGATTGTAAAATAAACTAAAAGTATGTCACTGTAAAAAAAGAAAATTAAGGAAGAAGGAGGGAGGGTGGGAGCATGGGAGGCAGAGAGGGTAGGGTATATATAAAATACACAAAATTTGTTCACCTTTTATAACTTTTTTAAAAATTAACCACTACATCTTCCTATAAATAATGTTTTTCAAAGAATCATGTGAAAGACAACTTAGACTTAAAAATACTCTCCTAGAAATCTTAGGACCAAAATGTTCATCATTTAAGTCACTTTTTTTATTTGACAGGCAGAGTTAGACAGGGTGAGTGAGTGAGTGAGTGAGAGAAAGGTCTTCCTTCCATTGGTTCACCCCCCAAATGGCTGCCATGGCCGGCATGTTGTGCCGCTCCAGAGCCAGGAGCCAGGTGCTTCTTCCTGGTCTCCCATGTGGATGCAGGGCCCAAGCACTCGGGCCATCCTCCACTGCACTCCCGGGCCACAGCAGAGAGCTGGACTGGAAGAGGAGCAACCGGGTCAGAATCCGGCGCCCCGACCAAGACTAGAACCCGGGGTGCTGGTGCTGCAGGGGAAGGATTAGCCAAGTGAGCCGCAGCACCGGCCCATTTAAGTCACTTTTCAGGATTACAAACACTTAAGGAAATTCATGAGGGAGATGAAAACCATATGAAGGCATCTTCAACCATTAGCACACAGGCTACAATGACGGCATGAGGTTTGCCCCGTTCACCAGTAGGGCTGATGCAAAGGAATCAAAGGCACAAAATATGTTCAGAAATCTATTAAGGAAAGGTGGCTGGCACACATGGTGCTAAACAAGGTGTTTTTTCCTTGTTATGAGATAATGGGGAGGGGATAGGCATTGTGAAAAAACACAAAGGTATTATATATCTACAGAAAAATAATATAACCCAAAGAAGACACATGAGAATACAGGCAGGAAAAAGGTGGTGAAAACAATGACTGTAATTACTAAACAGTGAGAAAGCATGGTGTTGGGCACGTGTCATATGTCATCATGTTTTACTGTCATGCTTGGTTGATGTTCTACCTAATGTCATCCACATACTAGACAGTGACCCTTATTCCCATTTCATAGGTGAGTAAATTGAGGCTCGTAGATAATTCATCCTTCACCTAGTCAGACAATAAGAAGTAGGCTGGGAGTTCAAGTCCAGCTTCCCCTCTAATTTTTGTAATCATTCCTCTTGGCCATACTGGCTTCCTAATAATGCATTTGTTGTATTAGTTATGGAGCACATGTGTAGTTCTTCAGGCAAAAATAGAAGACAAAATAACCCCACTGGGTTTCTCTGACTAAAGCCTTGGCCTAGAACAGTAGAAATGCCAGTAAGCTAAATCTGTGATTTCTCCTTGGCTTTAGACGCCACCATTCACCTAAGTCTGTGGCTCCCAACTGGGGACTCAGTTATTGCAAGAGATCTCTTTATCCATATGCTTGGGACAGCTTGTCTATAGACAAAATACTTCACATACATAGTAAGTGGCTCGACAACTGACCATATACTGGTTGATCCTAAAGCATTATTGAATTCACAGTAGATATTTATCACTGTGTATTTCTCAACCTAGGAATATTAAAACTATAATTAGAATCATGTGGCATGGATGTTTTTGTCATTAAAAAGGGATTTTCAATTCTGCAATCCAGAAATTCCATTCCTAGATATTTACTCAACAGAAATGCATCAATCTGTTCATCAATAACAGACATTACACAGGAATGGTCATAACAGCGTATTCATAGTTTCCCCCAAGTGGAAACTAACCAAATGACAACAGAAGGAGGATGCATAAATACACAGGGGTACAATCACACAGTGGAACACATTACAGCAATGCATGTGAGCAGGCCATGGGCTGAATCTCACAAACGTGATACAGAGGAAGAAGTCAGATACATCAGAAAGCACCCTTTGTATAACCAGATTTACGTGATGTTCGAAAAACAAGCAGTAATCGATGCAGTTGCAAGTCAGAACCAATGCTACCTTGAAGAGGGAGGGGTAGCAATAGAGAATTGGGGGGTGGGGTCTAGAGAGGCTTGCAAACCCAACTCTGAGTGTTGGCTACATGGCCGCATTCAGTTTATGATAATTCTGTAAGCTGTATATGTGATTTGTCTATATTTTATGTTTCTATTACATTTTAACAAAACATCCAAAGATAAGGGAGAGGATCATGCCTGTGACACACATGACCCACTGCTCTACAGAAAGGTTTATCTTAGACCAGCAGCTGGGCACTTTTTGACAAACATGGGATTTTCTTTTTTGCCTCTCATTTTTCTCAGTCCATCTCCCCAACTTCAAATCTTCCACACCACCATCTCTGCCTGTTAGAACCTTTCCCAGGGGCCAGCATTGTGACATCGTGTGTTAAACTGCCACCTGCCATGCCAGCATCCCATATGGGTGCTGGTTCAAAGCCAGGAGCCAGGAGCTTCTACCTTGTCTACCATGTGGGTCCATTGGGCCCAAGCACTTGGATCATTTTCCACTGCTTTCCCAAGTGCACCAGCAGGGAGCTGGATTGGAAGTGGTAATCAAACCAGTGTCATATGGGATGCTGGCGTCACAGGCAGCAGCTTAACCCAGTATGCCACAGTGCTAACCTTTTCCATTTTTTTAATCCCAATTCAGTTGGCACCAACTCCAAGTAATCTCCACTTTCATATACTGAGTGAATGCTTGCTCCTCAAACCCCAGAATTCTTCAAGTTTTTACTGACCACAGCTGAGCTCTTCAGAGCCTCTCTCACAGCCTGGAAATGGTATGACAGGTCATCATTAAAGGCCTTCTGTTGTTTTAACAGTGCCCACATCTTAACCTCATAATGTTGTGATTTATGTTTGTCTTCATTCCTGCCCTCAAGAAGCTCATAATCTTGGGAGAAATATTTTTCCCATGTGTATCCTGCCTGGCACACATTCAATCATTACCGTGCTTATAAGCAGGTGCCCAGGTGATGCTTTTAAATGAAAACAAAAGCCACCTGGAAACGGCTTGCAACAAGAGAGGTATCTGGTAGGTCTCAGCAGTTCAATTTCTCCTCTTCGATAAAAGAAATGAAGGAGGACATTAGCAACATTGCCCTTTCTCCCCAGTGGTCAACATTTCATTGGGCTTCTACGAAACTCAAACCCCCTTGGGAAGTCCAGTTATCTACACAGGCAAAAAATATGAGCTTTTCAATAAGAAAACTGACAGCCGCTAAGATGTCTGGGTCATGGTCATGAACAGGCTGAGCCTAATTCCAGCTCCCTTGGATCAGCTTTGGCATACGCTTCTACATACTAGGAAAAGGCGTCCAACAATCAAATCAACACAACACGCAATGAAAGACAACAGAAGTTACAGGGATGGATAAGGCTTTCCGGGCCATTTCAGTCAGTGGCATTTCTGAGTAGTTTCCAATGCATCCTGCATCTATTGTTCTCCCTCCCTCTTGCTCTTTTTTCTCCCCTTTTTCTCGGCCATCTGCACACTCTTGAGGACAACTTCCCTGTGAAATAACTTTTAGATGATTTTTTGAAAATCATTAGGGCAAAATGACCGATGTTCAAATGCTGAGATTCCTGAATCAATAATATTGCTGCCATCCGTGATTTTAACTTTCTCTTTTTTTCTTGGCAGAAGCCAAGACATTAGGAGATATTTTCCAGCATTGCAGTCGAATTGTGCATTTTTAGCTTTGTGGGCAGGCCGAGTGATCTGAGGCCAGTCTCAGCCCTCAGCCCTGCATTCCGGTGTCATTCTCTTACCACAGCATCGTTTCTGGCCTCCCCCAAGTCGTCGCTTTGGAGAAAGTGAAGCACATTTTCAGAATTTAATTTAAGAATAACCCAGGCAACCTAAGGCCAACTAACGAGGCAGTTGGTGAAGTCAGCAGAAGGAAGAGCTGATCCTGGCAACAAGGAGGGAGCGACACCTCCCAGCCTGAAGCCCTCCATCCAGACCTCTCACGCCTGTACCAAGAGTTCCACTGGAGCTTGGAACGTGCAGGTTCAAAAAGCCTAGAGGTCCGTGGGATTTCCCGCTCCCAAGGAAGCACAGCACTCCAGTGACACTGCGTATGTGCCAGCATGAATCTGCTTCCCACATGGGCATTAGCTTCCGTTTCACTTCCCGTGCACGTCTGGTCTAATCTCAGGTTGAGGCACCTCCGGACACTTCTCCCTCCTAGCTCTTGCACCACCGTGGTTCACTCCTGACATACAGACTCACAGAGGGTGTCTGTCTCACCACAGAAATCCAAGTCCCTTGAGAAAAGGGCAAAGTTCTCTTGTTCGTGGCTCTGCGCCAGCATCAGATGCTTAGTCATCAGGACTTGTTGAACATGTGTGGTTGTAGTTAACACTGGCTAGTTAACCGCATGGATGGTTAGAACCTGGTAATCCAGGAACCTTCTCTCACCATGGCTAGAAAGCAGGAAATAATGTTTCTCATGAGGCCGTATAGATGGTGAATGTACGAACACATTTTCTCTTTCTCCCAGCACCCAGGACCCCAAATCGCCCCCTTTTTCTTATCTATGGTATCACTTGCCATTCTCCAACTTGATCTCCAACACACAGTGATGGCTCTGGCCCCTCTGTTAATCCCCTACTTCTAATTCTACTTCTGGAAACTTCCTTCCAGCTGCTTGTTCTTCTCCTTCTCCTCATGCCAGCCCTACCTGGGACCTAGGCACCAACTCCCAATTAACTGGCCTCCACTCTTCACTGCTTCTTTTAACCAGGTCTCTCCATATCTAGCCTAGCTCAGAATTCTTGGCACTTTCAGATCATCCCTGACTATAAGCAGCACTAATGAATTCCTCATACACGGGTGAATAAAACGAAACCCCTAGCTTACAATAGCCCATCTGCTTCCCACCTCTCTTCCCACACAATCCTTCGATGTCCGGTAGAAACGCTGCTTCGTGCACAATCTGTCTTCCTAATACTTGTCTACCTGAAGAGACAGCCAAATTGTACCACCACGTTTCTTGAACCTTTATCAATGTTTCACTTTACAAATTATAAAGCATCTGCTAGATTATTTCTATGAGTCTGGAAAGATCTCTCTGCCATAACCCAGATCACATTGGTGATAGTTTACCCAAAAACGCCTCCTGCTATGTCTGGCACATAACAGCTCCTCAAAAACATTTCTTGAACTTCATTGAATTCATTCCTTCATTCATTCTCGCAAACATACAGTCCCTGTTGTTTTTTTTTTTTTCTACCACTGTCCCATCCCAGGGATATTGATGTAGAGAATTCTGTGACCTTCAGCATGCAATATTACCCATTCCATGCCTTGGATTTTTCTCTATAAAATAAGCTGATCTGTGGACCACATGACAGAGTGCATGTAAAGGAGTTAGCCCAGCATGTGACATAGTACATGCTCCATCAATGTTACCTTTGCATTATGATTGTTGTCTCACAAGGCAGTCTGTCCCATTGTTGGGCAGCTATAATAACTATGATACTCTTTCCAATTCGAGGTTAAGATATACACATCCCTATAAATTTTCTTCATTGCTCTCAGTTTCTCTGCTTGTGGGCAACAAGAAGGGAGAGTCTTCCAAGTAGACTCAGATAATGCTTTTGAAAACCTGGTTCTTGGCTCAGGGCCTGGAGTGAAAAAAGGAAAATGGGGGGTCAACTGAGGAGAGCAAGCTGGATTTCATTAACTCCACGGGTTTCTGCAAAGAGCTCAGGTTCTGTAGTTTGTGTTCATTTTCTACCTTAAAAGTGTTGCTCTGGGAGTCCCATATACTACTTAAATTTCACTTATTTCCTTTAGCTGTAGGATTTGGGTAAGCAAGGAAAACTCTGTGAAATGACTTCACCGTTGGCAGTGATTTATCCTTGTCCAAATTGACTTGCAATTACTCTAAGAGTGTCAGAAGTTTCCAAATTAGCTTAGTCCTTGTCTGGTGCTGAGCAGGCTCCTCGGGGTGGGACACATCCAGTACATGAGTCCATGGCAAGATGGATCCAGCCGTCTCTGAAAAAGAGTGTGCCTTGCTGTCCTCAGTTCCCCCCGCACCTGACTCAGCTCCTGCTAGGAACCGTGACACGTGAGGATTCATTTCTGTTTTGTTTTGTTTTGTTTTGTTTTTTTCAGGTTCCCTCACCCTCTCCCATTGTCCTTTTCTATCTCTGGGTTAATTACTTTTTACACAAATAGCCTTCAACTGGCACAAGTTTCCTTTCTCAAAGAGTCCGGGCTTTTTGCTTTATCTAACACAGCCTAATGTGGTTGTACTGAACTCTAAAGCTGGACAAACCAAGCCCAAGGCAGATTCCACACCTATTCACAGGTAAGATCTGGGGGCCAAGATCCTTGTAAGCTTATTTTCAGACTTCAGAAAACATTTTCAGTAATGTTAGGAAGAGTCTAACTCTCCAGTGGCTGCAAGGACTCATTTTCATGTACACAGTAACTCTAGGGCAATCTGCAATTTCAGCTCAAACAACCAATAGGAAGCAAATTTTGTAGTTTAGCAAAATTGAGTGTCTACTCTATTCCGTGACAAAAGACAGTACCTTCCAGCAGACTTTCTGCCTCTACTCTCGTCCTATGTGATCTATTCCCTTCTAGATAGTCATTTTACAATATGCGCTCATAAATCATAATCTTACCTAAAAATTCAGTCACAATATCTGCCTCACAATGCACCACACCTCCAATTCTATTCAGACGTAATCATGAACTTCATGCCCCGAACACCCTGGCTTCTGACGTGGCAGTGTTCTCTCACTCTACCCACACCTTCCCTCTCCACACTCAAGCCAACAGATTCCTTACAGTCCCTCAAATCTGCCAACTCTTTCCTGGAAAAGGGCTCAGGGACTTGTGCTTAGCCTTCTCCACACTTGGACTACCGTTCCTCAAAGTCTAAATATCCAGCTCAGGAGTGGGCATCATGGCCCAGCAGGTGAAACCTTCACTTGGGATGCCCCCATTCCCTGTCAGAGTGCTTGGGATCGAGTTCCATCTCTGCTTCTGATCCAGTTTTCTGCTGCAAGCGCCTTGGATACAGCAGATGATGGCCCACACAGGTGCTTGGGTCTCTGCCGTCTACATGAAAGAGACCTAGCTGGAATTCCAGGATTCTAGCTCCACAGCCTGGCCCAGTCCCAGTTTTAGAAGCATTTGGGTAGGCCGGCGCTGTGGCTCACTAGGCTAATCCTCCGCCTGCAGTGCCAGCACAGCAGGTTCTAGTCCCGGTCGGGGCGCCGGATTCTGTCCCGGTTGCCCCTCTTCCAGGCCAGCTCCCTGCTGTGGCCAGGGAGTGCAGTGGAGGATGGCCCAGGTGCTTGGGCCCTGCACCCCATGGGAGACCAGGAGAAGTACCTGGCTCCTGCCATCGGATCAGTGCGGTGCGCCGGCCGTGGTGGCCATTGGAGGGTGAACCAACGGCAAAGGAAGACCTTTCTCTCTCTCTCTCTCTCTCTGTCCACTCTGCCTGTCAAAAAATAAAAAATAAATTAAAAAAATAAAAAAGAAGCATTTGGGTAGTTAACCAGCAAATGGAAGATCTCTCTCTCTCTCTCTCTCTTTCACACACACACACACACACACACACAGTTACTCTGCCTTTCAAATAAATGAATTTTTGCAAAGCAGGTAAATGTAACTCCCTTTGAGAACTCCAAATGAGAACCCCTTCCTCACCATGTGAAGCTGTTCTTCAGAGAATTTAGCTTATTTTCCTTACAACCAGCATTATTCAGTATCAGTCTTGGAACTGCCATGATTTAGGTCAACAATAGGGCCAATTCCAAATGCATGAAAAGGCTAACAAGAAATGAGCTTTCAAATATAGATTTGCTGCTCTGCTCAGCGTGTGTGTGTGTGTGTGTGTGTGTGGCGGGAGGTGGGGGTCCAACCATGCAATATCAACCTACTGCCATTCCTCATGTGCAGCTTGCATGGAAGTCACAAAGCCAGGACTGGGCTAAAGTGTTAAGGGCCAAATATTCTCTTCCCTGCACTTTAGCAGTGCCTTGCCCATGACAAAGCTTCTCACTGCCATGGGAGAACCCAGTTTGACATGACTGCACAACAGATCTTTTCTTTACTATTCTAATTTCATTGTAGTATTGAATCACCAGCCCACTTCATACTCCCCGATGCTGCAAAAGCAATAAAATGAATCAGAAAAGGAATTTACCTTTGATCACTGTCCACTGCTGTGCTCCTCAGGAGACAGGCACTTGACACAGAACTTCTCTCAAAAACAAATGAGTAAGTCTGTAGTTTGTGAACTCAGAGAGAGGCATGCTCAAATTTCACAAGGTCTAGAAATTAAAAAAATAAAAATCTAAATAAAATTTTTGCAATGGTGGCAATATCAGTAAATCCTAACATCTAGTGAGTGGTTCAATGCCAGACGTGGTTCTAAACCTTTTGACATGCTATCTCACTTAAATCCCATAGCAATTATTTGAAGATAATTACTCTCCATCACAGAGATGAGAAAATTGAGGCACACAGAAATTTTAAAACCCAATGGCAGTAAGGGGTGTGTTAGGGTTTAAACCCAGGAAGGTCTGATTTCAATACCTGTGTTATCTGCTTACTGCCCAGCTGGGAGCCAGAGACTTGGGAGTAAACATGACCAGGGTGACAACAGGCGAGTACTCAGGCTCCCACAGGGAAGAGGCTTTGCAGCAGCGGTCATGTAAGGCTTCCTACACCTGACTGGGGTAATGAGAGCCTGAAGAGTTCCAGGTTGGTCACGACAGCCCCATGTGACCTTGGGTTTCTGGAAACTTCTCTTGCAGCCGCACATCTCTGGTGCCTGCCCTTGTTGCACTGTTTCAGTACGGCCTCCGTGATCGTTTTTTTTTTTCCTCTTTCATCATGCATTCAGGGGTCCTTCTAGACCTCCGTTCCCATTGCCTTGCCATCCTCCTCTTGCCCATTACCTGTTGGACAAAGCTGGATTTGAATACCAGCTCTGATGGTTACTATGCGGGGAACTCGAACATGTAGCTTGACCTCATCTTAGGCGAGGTGCCAGCATTTTAAGTGTGACTACAGTAACTTTTTCACAGTGTTCTTTGGGGGATTGAGTTCATGGTGACTGCTCAATCTGTGGTAGCTCAGTTGCAAAATAAAGTACTTAGCACCTTGGACTTCAGCACACATGCCTCCTACTGATGTTTCCAAGCTGATTCCATATTTCCAAGTCTGTTCTCCAACAAGAACCTCTAATCCTGAGCTCACCTTCCCCTCCAGACCAGCATTCCTCCAAGTGGGGTTCACAGACCTCTGCACCAGATTTTTTTTTTCAGTTCTTTTGAAGTTCAGATTCCTGGGCCTCATCCTTGGTCCTGTGAAGCAGAATCCCTGGGATGGATGCTGCTAACTTCCAGTTTTAAAAAGTACAGATTCCATTCATTTGAGAAGCAGCAAGACAGTGAGTACAGAGAGAGAGATAGAGCTCCCATCCACACGTTTACTCCCCAAATACCTGAAGCAGCCTGAGCTATGCCAAGGCTGAAGCCAGTATCCGGGAACTCAGTCCAGAGTTCCCATATGGGTGGAAAGAGCCCAGTTATTTGAGCCATCGTCACTGCCTCCCAGGGTCTCCATAACACAGGGGCAGGTGTGAAACTCAGGCACTCTGATGTGGGAAGAAGACATCTTAACCATCATGGTAATCACCAGGACAAACACTGGCCATCTCTTACTTTATTTTTACTATTTCTCCCTGGTACCCCAGGCAATGTATACAGACACCAGTGATAAGTCTTACTGCCTTATGACCATGTTTTCTCCGCCTCAGATTCTTTGCAGTTCTCAATATGTCACCCATATCTCACTAATCAAACTCTGCTTAAATTCTTCCTCCACAAAACCTTCCTAAATGTCTCCCTCTAGAAATAATCTGTCTCTACCTTGATTTATTGCAACCCTTATTTATGCACATGACCATGTTTCTTACTCTCTCCAGGGCCCTGAAGGCGAGAGTCAGTATGTAAGTCATACTAAAATCCCCTAAGACATCTAGCACAGGGATTTGCCTAGAACAGGTGCTCTGTGAAGATGAATCCAATCCCAATATATTTAGATTGTTTGGATGAGCTGCATGTATTAAAAAATAATAACCTGACTCATTTGGGGAAGTAGAGGAGGGTAAGTTGACAAAACAAACCTTATTCTCTTTCCTCCCCTTCTGATTCCTGCTACAATCTCCACCCAGGACTGCCCCCCTGCATTCCTCAGTCTGATTCTTGGAACAGGTGATACAAGTAGAAACCCTTTCTCACTTGCTGGTAGCACAGGTGAGGCTGCAAAGTTAGGCAATTTCTCTTACTCTTTCAGAATGGGTACAAAACAAGGTCAATCCAGCAAGCACAAATGATCTAACATTGTCTCCTGTCCCTGGTCTAAGTTCTTGTTCAGCCTCACTCTACTAGAAGAATTTCTTCAACATCTTGGCTGCCTTCTAGCTGCATGAACCTGGCAGGCTGCTTGCTGCACTCATTGCTGCTAAATACAAATTAATCACTCAATATGTTCCCTTGTCAAAGCATGCCACTCCTTTTCTTTAAAAAAAAATTATTATTTATTTATTTGAGAGAGAGAGTTAGAGCCAGAGAGAGTGAGACAGCGAGAGAGGTCTTCCATCTGCTGGTTCGCTCCCCAAATTGCTGCAATAGCCAGAGCTGGGCTGATCAGAAGCCAGGAGCCAGGAGCTTCTTCCTGGTCTCCCATGGGAGTGCAGGGGCCCAAGGACTTGGGCCAACTTCCACTGCTTTCCCAGGCGATAGCAGAGAGCAGGATCAGAAGTGGAGCTGCTGGGACTCAAATCAGCACCCATATGGGATGTGGTGCTATAGGTCAGGGCTTTAACCCACTGCACCACAATGCCAGCCCCATGCCAATCCCTTTTACCCACTCACTAACTCTCTACAGCCAGCACTGGAGTTTGCCGAAAGGGGCAGACCTTGTTCCCAGGGAGTAGCAAGCAGGATGACAGTGACAAGGCCAGCATAATTTCAGATTCAGGAGTGCTATCACATTCAGAAAGGGGGAGCCGTAACACTCATTTTCCATCCACTGTCATCTCATCATGCTCCATGTCACTTACCCTGTAGTTTTTCAAGCACACCAAGCTCTTTCTTTCTCGAGCAATTTCCTCTGTCTAGAACGCTCTTCTTACCTACTCATGTACGATCCATTCATGAATCGTTCATCTAAGAACTGCATTTTACCTAAATCTCAGTCTAACTATTCAGTCTCCAAACAGGGGTTCCAAGGCTCTTTTTTAGTCAAATTAAACTCTTTTCCCAATTATTTTTCATTTCACTTATTTGGTTCCTTCCTAGCATATGCCACAACCTTTAATTCTTCTACTCATTTCTTTCTCTCTTTTTAAAGAAGATTGGATTTATTTATTTGAGAGGGAGAGTTACAGACAGAGAGAGGGTGAGACAGAAAGGTCTTCTATCCACTGGTTCACTCCCCAAATGACCACAGAAGGCTGAACTGGGCTGATCCAAAGCTGGGAGCCAGGAGTACTTAGGCCATCTGCTGCTGCTTTTCCAGGCTGTAACAGACAGCTGGACTGGGAGAGGAGCAGCAGGGACTAGAACTGGTGCCCATGCAGGATGCTGGCACCACAGACAGAGGCTTAGTTCACTATGCCAAGAGCTGGCCTTCTCTTTTCTCTATTGCCTTCCTCTTTGTCGGCATTTCCAGAAATAGCACAGAAACAGCACAAAATCCAGAGCTGTGCCTCTTTCTCACCATTTCTGACAGAGAAGTAGTCCCATTAGTATTTATCGAATGACTAGGTAATTCACAATATATAATCACAAGGAAAGACACACAATCTGATGTGTCAGACATTTTGTTCCTATACAAGTTTACAACCAAGAAATACTCATGTTTGATTTAATTTTCTAACAATGTAAGATCTCGACATCACCTCCATGATTTAAGTGATTTTTTTCTGCTAAAAGAATTAGGTCCTTCTTCTGCTTTCTTACTGTTTGCTGTAATAATAATCCTATAGATTCAGAATAATCAATCTCATCTCTCCCAGTGGAACCCAACTCCTGGAGACTATAAGTTGACATCCTTACAAGATATCAACAAAGGAAAGATAACTTAGAGAAGCAGATGTGGCTATTTTAGAAGCAAAAAAAAAGTCTATGTTCTGTTTTGACTTTGCAAGTCTCAAAGAATTCTTTCATGACAATACACTGAGAACAACTCCATGAAAATAAATAGCCACAGAGGAATAAGGATTTAATTGCTCGGATTGCTGCATTAGCTAAAATAAAACAGCTGTGATCACATTCTGGGGTGAAAACCATTGTTCAACAAAGAATTCTATTAATGATCACCCCAGTGATGAGTCTGGCTTTCCAAAAGCAGCCATACACTTCCTGGACCACCCAATGGGTATTAGGGTAACAGTGACTCCAACTGGAAGGGGGCATCTGGGTTGGAGAACTGCTATCCATGCCATAGGGCACTGGAGTGTTGGGTAGATTTTTTTTTTCTCCTAAATACACAGCTCAAGTTACTCAAAATTACTCAGCAAAACAAATTCCTTTCATATTTCCATAATCCCAAGACACAGGAAAGGTGCTGGGCTGGCAGCTCAGACTTCCAGAGTTCCAATTCAGGAAAAGATGAAGAGGTAGATTTTGTCCAGTTTCTTCCTACGCAGTTCTAGTGAACTGACCTTGGTGAGTGACTATACAAATCTCCTAGGGAGTAGTTTTTTATATTCCTCGGGATCAGAAAACAATCTGATCTATTGACAAAGTTCTTGAGCTCTCTACCTTGACCTCTAGTTCACATGTAAGTATCAGCACAAAGTTTGAAATTCAGCCACCAGAACCCTGTAAGCACCCTAACAGCATCAATGGGCCACCAGCTCAGATCTCCTCTTCTAGGTGGAGAAGCAGAGCTTGAGACAGAGAAAGCCAGAATTCAAATGTTATTTTTTCCCTAACTACCATCAGATCATACACTTTGAATAACTCCACGACAGACCAGTCTCACCCATAACCATCCATGCGCCCATCTGCAGGTTTTGAAATATAACCACCAGCATCTCAAGTAAGTAGATCAGCAGAAAGGGACGGTTGGGGGAAGGGGAGCAGAAGAGTTACGGAGCAGAAGCTCAAACTTCAGTATTACGTCAAGTCTTACTTCCTAAAATCCTGTCCCACTGATCTCACAAGCCAATGGCTCTAGTAGTCAAATGCACATCACAGTTACCCTGAAAAGATTATCTCAAAAGGCAAAATTCCGGGTTTTACCTGGCTTCTTATTTGAAAGAAGATTCTGAAGTTTTATTAACCATTAAGTGACTCCGAGGATGGTAAACTCCTAAAACACAATTTTGATGGTTCCTAACAATGCCTCCCAACGTCTCAGAAATCTCAATTTCAGTACCCAAACTCAGCGTTCCCTGCTCTCGCATCCAGAAGTAACACAAACACCCTTTGTCTGATCAGGAGACCAGAGAGGACACTATTTCCTGTCACCCACACTCCGTTTAAGGGCAACTTCCTGAGAAGAGAGGCAGTGAGAGGTTCCCAGATGACTCAGTGCCTGAGCATCACCCAACTACAGATTACCAATAAACAACCTAAATGTCACACGCAGACTCCCTTTGCTACTTAATATAACGTATTCACAGGAAGCACACCAGCAGAGGAGGCCATGGAGGATAGGACACAACTGCACTGCTTCCCTACCCATTCCTCAAGACTTCCTTCCTCCAGTGTGACTTCCTAACATTCCACTCCTTACCTTCAAAAATGAGTTCCTGTTAGTCTAGCCATGTTGCAGCAAACCACAAAACACAGGTAACATCCCTCAGTTATTTTTCACTTGTTTTGTGTGTCTTGCTACACACGATATACAACAAATCATAATCACAGAGTAGGTCTAACACGACCAGAATCTATTCCCATCTTCTCATTCTTCCCAATTTCCCTTAGGAAAACTACCTTCTTTCAGCCTGTGTCTATTTGTTTCAAATGGGGTGAGCCCAATCCCGACTCCATGTGTGGGCACATGACCTGGGTGGGGAAAATTTGCTTAACTCATTTGCCAGCCCACAATGATTTGTTCATGATTGTCACCTGACTCAAGCTAGGCAGATGAGGTTGAATTCTAAACCTTTTGTCTAGGAGAGCCAAGTCGCCCTGTGTCGATTGCTGGGGCTAGAAAACTTCTTGCCAGTCATCCTATAACCACTAGGGGGCGATCTGGCCCAGAACAGAACAACACAGAGGCAAGCAAGACTGAGAAGCACTGAGCCCAGGACTGTCTTAGTGACATTTCTCCATTCAGCCAGGCCACAAGCCAGTTCTACCTCCCAAAATGTTCACGTATACCCAGGGTACATTTCACAATATAAAACACTATTTCAGTTCACTTGAGTTGCATTTCTGTCTCTTCCAGGAAGGGCTCCACATTTGTTTACTGATAAATGAATGTTGATTGGTTCAGTTAATAACCATTTTCAAGTTAAGCTTATTTGGGTGCTAGAAGCTTACAAATAAGTCTTTGCAAAAGGTCTGTCTTTGGCAACAAAAACTCATAGGACCATAAACAACGGCATCTACAACCACACAGCTGAGCTGGGATCCCACCTCTGCCACCTACACTATGCATCATGTTGGGCATGTTGCTTACAAATCTAAGTATGGAAAGACCACAGTGTGTGTGTGTGTGTGTGTGTGGTGTGTGTGTTATAGACCATGGAATGCAGCATGGAGACTCACAGGCAGGAAAGCATTGTCAGTGTTCAGTCATGAGACAAGAGCAGATGAAAGCTTAGATTAAAGCAGCATCCTTCGAGATACAAAGCGGGGCTGGTGGCAAACACTACAGGACTAAGTAATCAATGGAGTGTGATGAGTATGACATACTGGGGAAAGGGAAACATAAAACTCCACGAAATCTGCTTAGCGATCTTTTATGTGGAGACACTAGAAAAGACAAAGCCTGCTAACCACAGAGTGGGTGCCCTTACATTCTAGCTTACCTCTGATTTTGAACACCACACTCTTTGGGGGTAGATCTGCAACATCTTTCCTTCTTCTTGAAGGATTGACCAGCTTCTCACCTCTGGGCAATAGAAGGAGACCTTTCTGGCAGGTAATGCTTTCTTTAATTTGAGGCTGTATTAAACCAAACATTAGAGTCCTACAGACCCAAGACATTAAATAACTCTGAATGACTTTGGGAGGAACTATTCCCTTTCAGCCCTCCTGATTATTTTGTCGAGAAAAAAAAAACAGAATCTCATGTGGAGCCTGAAACATCTTGCACACCTCTTTCTAACACTTGCTAACACCCTTGTTGACTAGGGAGCAGAGCTCTGGCTCAAAGCCTACAGGAGGCCACAGTATCTGGCTGGAATTTAGTTGTATCATGTCTTGGTTGAATTTAATTTTACACATGCTTTCTATTTGTGGTAAGTGGAACTTGTTTTCCAGTTATAATAGTTCTACATCTCTTTTAAAGTAACATTTTTCAAATGATTATTTAAAGCAAACTAAAGAAATGTGCCACACCACCATGGCAGGAATTGGGCAAAGCATTTACCAATGTTGTCTGTCTTGAGTCTGGGTTTCTAAAATAGCATCCAGCAATTCTGGGACTTACGGCACAAAGAGAAATGTCTCGTCTCTTTAGGAAGTGTAGCACTCACTGTATCATTAAAATCACACCTAAGGTGAGGGAAAACGCCTTCCCTTTGGAGAGGATGTGTTCTGGGTACACTTGTTCTATGCCAGGAAGAATCAGCACCTGTAAGGTTTCTGACTTCACCTGTGCTGAGAACAGCCCAGCTGTGTGTACAGCAACTGGGGAGCCCAGCACAATCTCCATGCAACTCCTTATTCTCGACAACCCAGGGGTTTTCTCAGCACACCATGAATAAACCCTTGCCGCTGCGATACTTGGGTAAACTGGGCTGGGCTGTGCTTCCCATCCCTCAGCCCCTTCCTCCCGGCCTCCACCTTGCTCAGAACACCAGACCCGCTGGCAGGCAAGTGTTTTGCTTCGAGAGTGATCTTCTGTTTGTCAAGGAGTTGGTTTTCTAAGAGGAAAGAGCGTTTCTTGCTGGTCAGGAGATTCCAAAGCTACTAAACTTCTCCCCCTAGTGGACGCTTTACGGGGACTTCTAAATCATCCTCAACTGAAAGTCGAGTGAATTTCAGTCAAAAACAGCATATTTTTTTAAAGGGGATAAACTGTCAACGGGTAAATTATATATAACGCCTTGTATAACAATTCCATTTGCCTTGTAAGATCATTTAAAAAGCAAGTATCACCTGGCATTACATGATCTTCATAAAAGCAAGTTGCTTTTTTTTTTTTTTTTTTTGACAGGCAGAGTGGACAGTGAGAGAGAGAGAGAGAGAGAGAGACAGAAAGGTCTTCCTTTTTGCAGTTGGTTCACCCTCCAATGGCCGCCATGGCCGGCGCACCGCGCTGATCCGATGGCAGGAGCCAGGAGCCAGGTGCTTTTTCCTGGTCTCCCATGGGGTGCAGGGCCCAAGCACCTGGGCCATCCTCCACTGCACTCCCTGGCCACAGCAGAGGGCTGGCCTGGAAGAGGGGCAACCGGGACAGAATCCAGCGCCCCCGACCGGGACTAGAACCCGGTGTGCCGGCGCCTCTAGGCAGAGGATTAGCCTAGTGAGCTGCGGCGCCGGCCAGCAAGTTGCTTTAACAAGGACACTTTCTGAGATGTGGCCAGTACTAAGGTTTTCCCCATTGACTTGGGGGATTGCCTCTCACTTCAACGTACTTTCTCCTGAAGATTGGTTGATTAATACCTTAAAAATAAATGTAGTCAGTTAACCTTGGACAAGAGAGAAACAATATTCTAAGCAAATAATTTGTCAAGCCATAGAGACACATGGAGAAACCTGAAAGATGGATTATTAACTCAAAGAAGCCAACGTGAAAAGGTTTGTGTAATTCCAACTTTATGAAATCCTGGTAAGGGTAAAAGTAAGGATAGACTAAAAAGACTGGTCACTGTTAGGGGCTGAGGGGTTGGCTGGCAAAAGAGTGTAGAGGGAGTTTTTTTCAAAGACTTATTCCTTAAAGCCATTTCAGGTTCACAAAAAAATTGAGAGGAACATCCAGAGACATTCCCTATCTGCCTGATGTGAGCACAGCCCCTCTCCTCCATTATCACCCTCCCCACTAGAGTGGAAGGTTTATCACAGCTGACGAACCTGCACTGGCACCTCATGGAGACTTGAAGCCCACAGTCCATCTGAGAGGTCACCCTTCCAGGAGGTTGGACAAATAGGCAATGACCTGTGTGCATCACCATAGGGTCACACAGAGTACTTTCCACACCCTGAACATCCTTTGTCTCCACCTCTTCATCCCTCCATCGGCCCTAATTCCTGGAATCACTGATCTTTTTGCCTGTGCATTGCTTTGCTTTTTCCAGACCATACACTTGGAATCACATTTCAGATTGGCCTCTTTCACTTAGCAGAATGCAAGTAAGATTTTTCTGTATCATTTAATGGCTGGATAGCTCGTTCCTTCCACCACTAACTAGTATTCCACTGCCTAAATGTCCCTCAATAAGCCATCCACCTCTGCTCTACTGAGGGACATTTTGATTGCTTCCAAGTTTTGGCAATTATGAAAAAAACTGCTGTAAATATCTGTATGCAGGTTTCCATATGGGCTTAGGTTTTCAGGTGTGGTCTGGGACCAGCAACTTCAGCCTCACCTGGTCTCAGGTGCCACCACAGACCTGCTGAGTCTGCATTTTAACAAGAACCTTGGGTAACTTCAAGTTTGAGAAGCACTCGTGTAGAATACGTGATCCCCGCCCTTGACTTGATTTCAGTCTGGTAGAGCACTCAGAAGAGTGTCCTTTGACACTGGAGGAAAAGCAGCAACGTAGTGAACAGTAACTTCACACTGTTGATTGCCTTCTTCAGCTCCTTCAACACAAGCTTTATCCATCCTTGATGTCTTTATTTTCTCATGTGTCCAGGTCTTGTTAGATATTCATGCATTAGATGTGTTTTCCAAGTTACCATATGCCAGGCACAGTGCTGAACACAAAGCATAGACCTCTCTCTGCAGAAGGATGCAAAAGAGCTAGCAGGAGCAAGTTTTGTCTGTCTCTCCTTTTACATTAAATGCTCTAACGGGAGAGGGGACAGGGGCTATTCTGTGAGGGAGAAGGGATGAACTGACATGAATTCATCACCCACCCATGGGCACTCTTGGCTTCCTCATTTACTTCTCACACCATTTCACAAGATGAGAATTATTTTCCTCCTGCAACTGATGGAGAACCTGAGTCGCCAAGTGGTTCAGCAATTTGTATAAAGCCTCACTGCTGACAGGGCCGCACATCTGGTCACCTCATGTCTGCTCCATTTCTGGCGTACAATTCTCTATCATTTACGGCTCCAATAGCCTTTTAGGTCACAAGCTCCTTGGAACATGATCACTGACTGATCGGGAATCTCATTGTCCATGAGACCTGCCGGGAAAGCAATCAGCTAATCTCATCCAGGTCCCATTTTACATTTGGGTTCTATTGCAAATGAGGCCTCATAAGGCTGAGATGAAATGTGGGTTTCTTCACACTTGCTGACTCTGACTGTGTGTCAGTGACTCCCGAAGCTCTACTGAGGATTTGAAGAGAGCATGGGGAAAGGGGGAAAAGAAATTGAACCTGTCAATGGCTTTCCAACGTTGCAAGGTTGTGATAAGGGATTGGGTCTTCAGTCCAGAAGTCCCTACCTGTCCCGGCCACTATCAAGCTCACTAGCTGTTTCCCCTCCACTCCTCATTTTTCTTTGACTTCAGTCACACTTGCCTTCTTCCATCCTCTCCTTCTCCATGCTCCTTCTTGCCACAGGGTCTTTGCACATAGCCTTTCTTTTGACTCCCTTCCTGTAAACAATTCCTGATCATCCTTCAGTTCTCAGTCAAAAAAAAAAGCATCCCAGAACAGGTGTTGATGCACTGATGCATTTTCATAGCATTGCCTCCCACTTCCCTGAAACACTTAGGTTTTAACTGGATTATTACTAGATAACTGCTTAATGATTCCTGCCCTGTCTAGACCTTCACTGTTCAGTTTGGTAATCCCTGGTTGCTTGAGGCTATTGAACACCTGAAACATTGATAGGGCAACTACAGAAATGTACATTTAATTTTCATTTCAACTCACAAACTAATACTTGATTTCCTTAATGGGAATTTTAAAGGTATGTAAAAACTTGACTTTAATATAGATTTTTAGATGTAAATACTGTGAAATTTACAAATATTTCTGATGGAAATTTGGCATCTTCATCTATGTGTTTTACACATAAAGTACACACTAGATTATAAAGACTTTGTACAAAAAATGTCAAATATCTGAATTCTTACATTGAATATGAACATATCCATGTTGAAATAATGGAGATAATTGGAAGAAAATATATTATCCCATTTATTAGGTTGTTCAGTTTATTTTACTTGTTTCTACTTTCTGATATGACTCCTAGAGAATCCAATTATGTGTGTGGCTCACATTGGATCTGTATGGGACTGCTCTCAATGATAAGGAACCAAGTATCAATTTAACTACTTCGTGCTCAGGACTTAACATGTCAGGAAAATACTAAGTGCCAAATAAAGACTTGGCATTTAAATAAGTGAATAATTAGCCGCATGTGTCAAGGTGGACATACAGTTTGGCATATCATAAGTACTATATATTCTAACTTTATTCTCATTTTTTCTTGTCTTAGCATAGGACCTTGAAAAGAATAAGTACAACTATCATTTTCAGCCACCTACTGTTATGCAAGGCACCTTTAGTCTAGTTGGAAACAAATGGATGGCATGTCTCTGTTTCCACGTCTAATTCACTGTGTAACCTGACCAGCCTATTTTTTGTTATATTGTTCTTGTTTCCATCTCAGAATTTCTTATTTAAAAACCCCTTAGGATACCTTGTAAGCTAGGTTAAGCAATCTTCAATCAGATGAAATTCAGAGATTCATATTTATATCCAAGGTGACAGATCACAGAAGATTTTACCCTAACTCATATGGGCTTTGGGGGATTCCTCTTTACTTGGTTATTCACCAGCAAACATTCACAGTAATGTGGTTTTGGGCAAGTTACACTGTCCCTAGTTTTTATAAGAAATCTCAGCGAGATTAAAGGTGCCTTGCATAACAGTAGGTGGCTGAAAAGGATAGTTGTACATATTCTTTTTTGGTTTCTGTTGGCATGGAAACCAGAGACTTGCCATCCAATTGGGGGACCCAGCCCTGGCTGTTGTGGGCATCTGAGAAGTAAACTGGCAGATGGAAGATAGACACCTCTCTCTCTCTCTCTGTTTCTCTCTCTCTCCTATCTGACATTCTGCCTTTCAAATAAATATAAATAAGTAAATAAACATTTTTTTAAAAAGGAAAGTTTTGATCAAAGAAAGTTAAGCACAGGCATGGTGATTCTTAAAGTACCTTTTTGAAGGAATTATATACAAGCTGGATATCTGAATTGATTATTATGGTTGATTCATTTGAAAAACATGAATGGAAATGACCATTCAATGTTATAATGCTTAAAACTTGTTGTACCTAATGCCTGAGTGCTCATAAAAGACGCATCATTCTTCAGTTCCTCTCCAAAGTTAATTCCCTCAAAAAAATATAGATAGATATGTAAGTCAAATCTCATAAAGGTTTACTCTTTTTGAATTAAAAAGGGTTTTTCTTCCCTTATTGTAAAGACAAGCCTGTTGGTGTTCTGTTGCACAGTAGGGTAGTAATAGTGAACAATAACATACTGTACTTGTCTAAATAGCTAGAAGATAGATTTCTGAATGCACACCCTACAAAGAAGCCTTGAATATATGAACTGATGGATGCTAATTATCTTAATATAATCATTACAATGTATGCATGTATTTCAATATTACATTGTATCTCATAAAATGTACAATTACTGTTTGTCAATTAAAAAAAAACTAGTTGTACCGTAAAAAAAAAAAAAAAAAAAAAAAAAAAAAAAAAAAAAAAAGACATGGAAACAGCCACATTGCTTGTCCTCTGGAACGTGAGAGATGGTTGGACCAAAGCTTCCTGTTCATCTCTAATTTGGCCAAAGATACTTCAAAAGTGCCACAAAACCCGATGAACTAGAATAAGGTAAACCTCAAGGTCTCGAGCCCTGTAATGTCGTAAGTTCAACAACACATGATGTGTTTTGGCCATAAGCTCTGTTCTTAACTTTTAAACTCTCAAGTGCATTTCAATGGCAATTTAATCCATATGGTTCAGATTATGTGCATTCATCAGAAATAAGTTGTTGAAAAAAGCTATACTCATATAACTTCCTCTGTGTGCTATGTCAAACTGGAGCTTCCTCTGAGTGTCTTCCTGCAGCAGAGGCTGTGTGCTGTAATTGGCATGGGCCAATGGTAACCGGGAGATTAAGTATAGGAATCCTGACGCCAGCTAGCCCAGATTCAAATGTGTGTGACTTTGGACTTCTCTTTAAGTTTTTATTTATGTTACTGAGATACAGAAAGAGGTACAGAGATATTATATCCATTGCTTCACTCATCAAACACCTGCAAGAGCTTGGGCTGGGCCAGGCTCAAGCCAGGAGCTGAAAACTCAATCCATATGTGGCAGGAACCCAACTACTGGAGCCATCACAGCTGTCTCCCAGGATAATATTAACAGGAAGCTGGAATCAGGTGCAGAATCAGAACTTGAGCCCAGACACTCCAATGTGGGATGCGGATGGGCCAGGCAGCATCTCAAATTTGCATCAAACACTCACCTCCTTATCATTAAAATAAATAAAATAATAATTCTTATTGTTAAAAGATAATGCAAAGTCTTACTTCTACATGCTTCTATACACCAGACACTGTTCAAATCATTAGCCATCACTTCTTAAAGCTGAACCTCATAATAACAAAAATCTCTGATAATAGCTTTGCAGCTGATAATTAATTTCCCTTTTACATAAACATAGGCAACCCAGAGCTATTTTGATCACATGTTCATCAAGAACCCAAATGCATCTTGTTCCTCTACCAACCTCAGTACACCACTCTCACTTTCTCAAACGATGGCTCCTGCTCCAGCCAACTCATCTGCATTCCAACCAGAAGACAGGAGGAAAGAGGAGAAAAGTCACAGACACTCCCATCGAGAACACTTCCTGGAAGTCACACTCACCATTTCTGTTTCCATCTCATTGAACAGAACTTCATCTCATGCTCAGACTGGGAAATGTAGGTTTTTATTCTGTTACTATTTATTCTGTCAGTAATACTGTAAGAAAAGACCCAAAGAACAAATATAGGAGGGACAATGAGCTCATCACAAACATGAAATAGAAAGTCAACACTCTCTTCCTAGCAACAAGTGGTGTACAGACCTGGAATGCCTCACAAATGGAGGCCTCTGGGCAAGAGAGTATGGTTTCCGAATGCTGCATTATTAACACAGCGTTGACAGTCTCCACATTTTCTTTGCTTAGAAGTCCCATAAATGTATACTGCATAAAACACCCAATAAATGTTTATCTTAATTTCTGTACAAAAGCAACCACAAATCTTTCCACTCTCTCCAGAATTTTACGCACGAAAGGCTTTGGATGCTTGTGGATTTAGAAAGAAAAGGAAGGTTTTGTGACTTCTAATGCCACTCCAGTTATGGAGGAAGGTCTTGCCAACACCCGGATTCAGCCATATTCCAAAGCCACCTTGAAAGCTCTTTCCCCACTACTGTAACCAAGAACGCAGCTACACTCCAGCAAGCACAGGTGCTCCTCCGGAGAATGACTTCACACGTGGGTGTCAGATACGACACCTCCTCTTCCCGTCTGAGCCCTTACACATAAAAGATGTTGTCAGCACACACACACACAGATAATAGGAAACATATTTTTGGCCAGTGACTTGGCTTTTTGGTCAAGTTTGACGACTACAGCAGAGAGTTACTAGAAACGTCCCCAGTTTCCCACCCCACTTCCTCCTTCTGAACAGAACTGTGTTTCCTAGCTGTGCCATTAAATTGAACACTGGCTTAAGCTGCTGAATACATGCCCACCTCCCCATGTCTACAAGAATTACCTCAGAGTTGGACAGGTGCTTGAATGAGATGTGGAGAGGGGGCATCTTGGGGACATCCACATCAGCTGATGTTGGCCATTCTCGTGGGATCGCAAGGGAGTTCAACTTGAGCTGAGATTTCTCTTAAGTAGCACAGATGTTCCACACCTTCAGAATGGTTCAATTTAGGGTTGTTTTGTTTTTTACTTTACAATGGTGTGAGAGTGACACACATTCAGTGGAAACCACACTTTGTATTTTGGTAGTTTCTGGATAGCTTCATGCAGGTCCGTATTGTCTGGCCAGTCAGCAGTGGAGTAGTGAGCCTAGCATTCAGTCCATCCTGCAAGCCAGCAGAGGGAGACCAACACTGCAAAGCCTGCTGGGCTGCTGGTAGTGATGTGTGGTCAGTTAGGCACACTGAACACCTCTTCAACTTCATGTCATTTTCACGATATGTCCACCCTAAGTCAAGGGGCATCTGAGTTTTAATCAACATTGAATTGTTCAAGGGCAACCTGGAATTATTTAACGTGTGACAATGTTTGATCAGGGAGCCATAACCGAAGGTGTGTGCTCTCGGTCATCTTGTGACTTAAATCCTGTTCTACTGTTCTCCCACTCACGTGAGCACAGGCAAGATACTTGGGGGGGAAACACATGACTCAGCGTCTTAGGCAGGAAACGAGACACTTATTTTAAAGTCATAGCAATGTAATGTGTTTAATGCTGAACATCGTATGTGAAATTGCCCAATAACAGCCCGTTTCCTACAAAGAGAGAGAGAGAGATAATGAGAATGTAAGAGTTATGCTTAATGTGTGACTACAAAAAGCATTTTGGATGACAAGTCCCTTTTGCAGAACTCTGAGCCCCAACTTGAGGTGACACTGCCTGAGTCACAGCAATCCCAACACTCTCTCAGTAGGATCCGCACACAATAAAAAGAAAGCACTTTTTAGGATGTATTTCGGCAGGTTTTCATAAATGCATACCTTGTGTAACCACATCCTCCTCAAGATGTGGAACAGCCCATCAACTGCCCAAATTCCTCATATCTCTCGAAATCCACCCCTCTCTTCCTCTCTCTTCAAATTCCAACTCCAGAAGACCCACAGACCATGGACTGCTTCCCACTTCTCCCGTTCAATCTTTCTCACAATGCCACACATATGGAATCATACGTGACTTACTTGGTCTTCTGAGACTGGCTTCTTTCACTTGCTATACGGCATTTGAGATTCATCTGACTTGGGGTGTAAACCAGTACAATGTGGTCATATTTTGTATTGATGTCTATTAACGTTTGATAAAACTCACCAACCTTAACAGATTAAGCCACGTGGGATGATAAACTCTGAGTAGAGATTGCTGAGTTCCAATGCCCATATGAGACATATAAACAGAGTCACAGGGATACAATACATGGTTTGCAAAGGTTTTGTGCACAAAAACAAATCTGTGTTTTGATTCGATTTTTGTTGAGCTTTTTCAGTTACCTTCAAATATATATCCAAAATATTTTTAAGCTGTCAAAACCAAAGTAGCATACTAAAACATGTCATATACTGAATTGTATCCTCCAAAAATTTCCCTAAGCCAACTGGATATGGAGACACAATCTTGAACTGGTAAGTTGAAATTAAATGAGGTCCTAACAGGTGGCCCTGAACCTGATAGGACGGAGCATCTGGGAGCAGAGTCCAGAGCTGGCTAAGATCATCTGCACACGTTCTCTGCCAGCCCCTGCCTTCCAGCCCAGTGAGGATGCAGCAAAAAGGCTGCCACCCTAAAGCCAAGCACAGCCCTTAACAACGGGACAATGCTGGAGCTTCCTCTGTGACTGCACCTCCAGAACCTGAAGTGAACTTCTGTGGTTGGAGCACCCCCACCCCACGTCTATGTTATTTTGTTATGGCAGCCCAAGAAGATTAACACTGAGCGGCTCAGCAGACAGACGTGAGAATCACTAAGGTGGGTATGAGCTTAAACATCCATTATCTTTTGTAGGATAAAGATGGCGGTATCCAGCCACGCAGACTGTGAAGACTAAACCAGACAGGAGACGTGCACAGTGTTCACTGGCCAGCATCACACCCATCTTCACAAGCTGTATGGACTCTCACATGTGCAAAGATGCTCAAGAAATATATATAAAAGTTAACAACTGAACTGTAATTGTGCATTCTAAGGGATCTGTCAGGGATTTCACTTTTAGTTTATAAGCTGAAGTAGTTAATGCAAAAGAATGTCTGACATCTGACACCCACTTATTCCCTGTTTGCCACAATCTAAACTGGAAAGAATCTTACAGTAGTCATTTTTATTTTAGTATAAGCAAATATGCATTACCACAATTAGATGTTTGTGTATCAAATTATTTACCAATCATCATGAAAAAGCAGCATGTACGTCCTTCTGAAGCTTGAAGTCCCCACAACCAGATGGAAAAATTTTTGAGAAGTGGAGAAGAGGCACTGAAATGTTTTATATTCTTGCTCCTGAAATTCTAGTTCCTTCTTTTCAAGGAACTAATGAAGGCTGTGGATACAGAGGCATGGAAATAATGCCCTGCCTCTCTGACATCACCGCTCTCTTGAGGAGGGAACAGGAGACAGGCGGCTGTGTTGACGGTCCACGGGTATACACACACGGCTGTTGGCCATCCAGGGGTACTTAGAATAGTGGGCTGGGGGTAACAGGCAGCTAGCTGTGTTAACCCTCTGTGGGTACCCATGGTGGTACGTTGGTTCATCCCAGCGCTAGAGATCAACACTGTGCTTTTCTTTCCAACCACTCACTCAGGAATGGCAGGTTAGTGGCTGGAAGCCATACTGGGAGTGTTTACTAAACCACAGAAATCAGCTCACCAGGGCTGTATGTTAAATACCAGCACAGCACTGGGGCCATAGCCCAGAGCTGCCGCAACCTTGACTGGAGAAGCAGCAGCAACTCAAACTTCCATTGAGGAAGGCAGAATTGAAGCAAAATGAAGATCAAAACTGATAAGCAAGTCCAGAGAGTGGAGTGTGGACACACCGCCTTTATCTGTCCCTCTGTCTGAGGGATCATGGTGCATTTGTGGCCTGAGTGTTGGCTCTCCTGTGCAACCACAGTAGTCAGCCCCCAACAAAGTACTAAGAGGCATGCAGAGGTTGGATGAGCAGGAGGCTGGACACAGCCAGGACCACAGAGCACACGGTGGGGTCACCTCAAGTCCTGCAGTGGCACGATCTGTTTAACTCTGCCATGGCAACAATGAACAAGCAGACACCGTTCAGCCACTAGACAACCTCCAAGAACTTAATATATGGTGTCTTGGGAGAAGAACCATGTTAAAAATTGAGAAAAGAAAGTTACCAAGTGGAATAATTTTAATCACTGGAATTGTATAAAATATAAAAAGCCTTGAAGCTTATAGAGTACAAATATAGTGAGGAGACAAATAAATAAAGAGAGGGTTAATGATAATTTCTTCCTTGGTGCTTTGCCCTAATTTCCAATCTCTCTATGGTGACAATCCATTATTTTTTGAAATAGGAAAAAAAAGAAAACACAGCATTTTTAAAAGGTCATTTTCTTCAACTCAATAATCTGGGAAATGAAAACCTAAATTTTGAATCAACTATATAAAAGCACACCAATTTACTTAATGACCTTTAATAACCATTACGCCTAATAGTTGACCAGTGTAACAAGGATTAGGAAGTCCACAGCACAAAAGCCTCTGTCTTTAGCGGGGTCTCTTCCTCCGTCACTGCTCTTCTGCCTTCCTTATTTGTTTTATATTTTGCATGCATCAACCATGCTACTAGGCAGATCAAATGTATTAACTCATTTGTTTTTCAGATCAAAACTATAAAATGTGTAATATTTGTATGTCCATTTAAAAAATGCAAAAACAGGGGCCAGCATTGCGACACAATAGGTTAAGCTGCCACCTGCGATGCCAGTATCCCATATGAGCACCGGTTCAAGTTCCAGCTGCTCCATTTCCAATCCAGCTCCCTGCTATCATGCCTAGGAAAGCAATGGAAAATGACCCAAGTACTTGCAAGTAATTGGGCCAGTGCCACTCACATGGGAGACCCATATGAAGCTCTTGGCTTCAACCTGCCCCAGTCCCGCTGTGGCCATTTGGGGAGTGAACAACCAATGGAAAAATCTCTCTCCCTCCTCTCTCTCTCCATAGCTCTGCCTTTTCAAATAAATAAATATTTTAAATTCATAAACAGATGCTTAGCAACGTTGAGTAACTGCCCAGATCCTCACACCAGTCACTGCCAGACCCAAACACAAACCATAGTGAGCCAAAGCAAAAATTTGTCAAATTAAGCTCTGCTCTCCCCATAGTCACGGCTTTCGGGAAGCTGTAGGCTCGACACTCACAATGTCGAGTCCACTCCTGCTTTCAGTGCTTCAGATCTGTTAGGCTGCGGTGCCCAACCTACTCCAGGGGGCAGAACCACTGCAACACAATGACCCACACTGCCCACACTTACTCAAAAAACACGAAGGACTTTTCCACTATTAGCTAGCAACAGGGCACAGAGCCTCACAACATAGTTTTCAGTGGGTCAGGCCAAAAACTATTTATTGAGCACCACATGTATACAAGGCACTGTTACACAGTTTGGGGAGGTAGGCAACAAGTAAGACAAAAGCAGTCCCTGTCCTCGTGGGACTTTGCAGCCTTACAAGACCCCGAGGAACCTGACAAGCAAGATGAATGCTGGGCCCTCTCGTGGCTGCATTCTGTCCCAGACTCTGTAATCATCCTGCTTGTAAAGCCACTCACACGTAGCAAAGCTTTTTCAATTCCTCTTCACTCTTCACATCCACTCTCCAAGGTCTTGATGAACCAATTCCTAAGTGTTCACAGACTCAGAAACGAGAGAACACTAGGACTCCTGCAACACACGACTCTGATATTACAAGGGACTACAAGATATTCAAACCTATTCCGTGTCTACTGGCCAGGTGCCACTACCAGCCAGGTAGTCAAAGCAGTGTTGTGCCCAGTGGTCCACTTGAAATCAACAGTAACACTCCTCCCCACTCAGCACCAGCTCTTTAATAAGCTTATGCTTATTAGAGGACAAAATTTCCTGAAGCCCACACTTCCCCTGCACACACGCGCACACATACACCAGTGTACACAGAAAATGCTGCTTGTCCTTCCAGAATCTGCCAGGGTGGGGACGGGCTTGATTTACTGGTGGATTCCTCATGGGCTCTCCCTGGCTGCAATACACGTGCTAACCAGATGAGGGCAGGATTATACAACACACTCAAGACTCTCTCTTCTATTAGAGGAAAAAGAAAATGGAACAGATTTACCTGCACCAGATCAGAGGAAAGCATGGGAGAAATTATTACCTGTGTGCTTAGAGATGTCGGCATGAGAAGTCCCGGGAGTGAGCAGGTGGTACGCCTGGGCTGGGCCCTACCCTTTGTCTGGCACTCGCACCACCACGGGTCTCAATGTTCCCAGCCGTATGATGAAGGTGTTATTATATGCGACTCTGCCCTCACAAACATGTTTTCTTTTGTAAAAACATTAATTTATTTACTTCAAAGTCAGAATTACAGAGAGAGAGAGAGAGAGACATCTTCCATGTGCTGGTTCACTTCCCAAATCAATGGCTGTAAAGGCCAGGGCTGAGCCAGGAAGAAGCCAGGAGCTGGGAGCCGGGAGCCAGGAGCCTCCTGCTGGCCTCCCACATGGGTGCAGGGGCCCAAGCACTTGGGCCATCCTCCACTGCTTTGTCAGGTGCACTAGCAGGGAGCAGAGTCAGAAGTGGAGCAGGCTAGACCCTGTCTGAATAAGATCGAAATCGGCAAACTCAAAAGGCTTCCATAGCCTTGGCAACTCATGACTAGAGCCTAGGGAGATTACTGACGCCATAAACAAGAGTGTCAAATTGTTAAGTCAACAGGAGTTACTGTGTACTTACTCCTCATGTGGGATCTGTCCTTAATGTGTTGTCCAATGTGAAGTAATGCTATAACTAGTACTGAAACAGTATTTTACACTTTGTGTTTCTGTGTGGGTGCAAACTGATGAAATCTTTACTTAATATATACTAAATCAATCTTCTGTATATAATTGAAAATTAATCTTGATGTGAATGGAATGGGAGAGGGAACGGGAGATGGGAGGGAAGTTATGGGGGGGAGGAAGCCATTCTAATCCATAAACTGTACTTTGAAAATTTATATTTACTAAATAAAAGTTAAAAAATAATAATAATTACTAAATAAAAGCCCTAGCACTGAGAGAAGATTCTACAGGATACCACAATCACTATTACTAATAGCCTATGTTTGGACACCTAATTGAAGCCAGGTTCTGTATCTGAATTATTTCTGTAACACTTCACCGGAATCCTCTCAAGCAGATACAATTCTTATGCCCATTGCACTGATGAGAAAGCTGAGGTTTAAAAAGATTCCATTACTTATCCAAAGTTGCACTGGTAGTAAGAGGAAGGAGGAACAGAACTCAAATACAGGCTTGTCTGAGGCCAGTGACCAGTTCTTCCTGATGTTCTGGGAGACTTACCTCTTGCGGGAGGTCAAAGTTCAAGTCAGACATGTCAGGTGACACCTGCTAAAACTCTTGGGAATGATTTGTGCTGGTATTATAAATCCCTGTTCTAGAATTAATTTCTATACTGACTTTTTTTTAAAAAAAAATGTATTTAATTGACAGAGTTACACAGCAAGAGAAGGAGAGGCGGGGAATGGGGGGGTCTTCCATCCTCTGGTTCACTCCCCAATTGGCCGCAGTGGCTGGAGATGCACTGATCCAATGCCAGGAACCAGGAGCTTCTTCCTGGTCTCCCATATGGGTGCAGGGGCCCAAGGACTTGGGCTGTCTTCTACTGCTTTCCCAGGCCATAGCAGAGAGCTGGATCGGAAGTGGAACAGCCGGGACTCGAACTGGCACCCATATGGGATGCCAGCACTGCAGGCGGCAGCTTTACCCGCTACGCCACAGTGCCGGCTCCTATACTGACTTTTTAGTCTTTATCCAAGACAAGTTGGCTTAATACACAGGCCTGGAAACCAAGCAAACTGGATTCCTTCAACTGCTTCCTGTCACTCGTGGTCCAGAGCTCTTCAGAAGAGCTATGAAATGATGTGAATGCTAATTTGATACATACCTCCCCCAAAACCAACACGCTCTGGTCTTGGCTCAGCCACAGCCGTTACCTGAGCAATACCGCTCGTTTCCAGGGCCAGCGCTGGATGCAGCACAAGGATGGAAAGAAGCCGTCAGCACTAATCACACAAACACATGCCCAGAAAGCACTGCAGAATCTGAAATGGTGACAAGAAGTTCTGGTCTGCAGGAAAACATCTGTAAATCACAGATCTTCCCATTTCAGCTCACAGGACGAAAGGCTACAGCTCCAATAGCTTGCTCAGTCCCTGAGCCATCTGAGTCCTGTGCTCCCTGCTTTCCTAAGCCAAAGAATGAAACAGCTTTGCAAGTTGTGTTTAGCGGAGCATAAAGCCAAAACGACTATCACAGCTAATGGTTAAATTGACACTTCAGATACTCCATCTAACTGAAACAGAAATTTCAGTTAGGTTATTGCACACTTGAAAAAAACAAAAACTAAAGTTCTAATTTATGCACCCTAAAATTCATTCATTTTAATTGCATGATTAAATGATATTTAATATATTTTCAGAGTTATGCACCCATTACCTTAATCCAGCTTTTAAAATTTCCATCAAAAAAAAAAATGAGGCCGGTGCTGTGGTGTAGTGGGTAAAGCCGCCACCTGCAGTGCTGGCATCCCATATGGGTGCCAGTTCGAGTCCCGGCTGCTCCACTTCCGATCCAGCTCCCTGCTATGGCCTGGGAAAGCAGTAGGAGATAGCCCAAGTCCTTGGGCCCCTGCACCCATATGGGAGACTTGGAAGACTCTCCTGGCTTTGGATCATCGCAGCTCCGGCCATTGCAGCCAATTGGGGAGTGAACCGGTGAATGGAAGACCTCTCTCTCTCTGTGTATAACACTGACTTTCAAATAAATAAATAAATATTTTTTTAAAAAAAATCTCCATCAACCTTAAGGAATCCCTCATGCTAGCTTGTCGGTACTCCCCATACCCACCCCCAGCCAACCCCAATGTCCTGGCTCTGAAGCTCTGTTTTTTGTGGCATTTCATATAAATGGGGTCATACAAAATGTTCTCATATCTGGCTTATTTCATTTAACCTATGTTTGAGATTCACACATGCTGTTACGTGCCACCAGGATTGGTTGTTTTTTATTGCTGAATAGTCTTCCACTAAAGGATGTGGAACATTTTGCTTATTTGTTCACTAGCTGATGGACATTGGAGTTATTTCCACTTGTTGACATTCATGAATGATGTTGCTCTTAAATCTGCATGTGACATCCGCTTGCAATTCTCTTGGGCAGAAATCTAGGAATAGAACTGACACACAGTCTCGTATACTTATATTTAACTTCTTGCTTTATGTTGTTGTTTCAACTTTCTTTGTAAATTTTTTAAAAATCATCAGATTTCCAAACTGGCTGCAGTATTTTACATTCCTATACTGGTCAGTTTTACAAAGACAAAATATTTTCTCAGACAACAGCTACAGTCGGGGAAGACAAATGATACTCCGAGAATATCCCTGGGGTAAAGCTACCATGGAAAAGGTCACAGTGACAAAACTCGAGTTTCCTATGCTGCTGAGAAAGTCCACCGTTGCAGGATTTCCCATCGTCTTTAGACCGCTGGAAGTTTCTGGCTTTCAACTGCCTCTATTCTCTGGCCAACTCCTCCCTATCACTTCTAACAGCTTTCTGGCATCTCCTACCAGCTCCACGCTACTACCATCAACTCCACTCTCATCCCCAAACCTGAGCAAGGCATCCATTTTATTGGCTTCCCAGTACCATTGTTGCCTCGAGCTACTACAGAGTTGTCTGACCCTTCTCATGGCCTGTCCCTGGCTGATTTTTGCCGCCCGAGTACTCAGCATAGATTGTCTCACTGTGTGTGATCTGTGACATTCCACAGAGCAACGAATGAACCACTGAACACACAAGAAGCCATCCCCATTACGGGTATCATTGCATCCCCACTTGCAACACAGCTTGAATATGTCACAAACACAGGTAAAGAAAGACTTGACTCTCTAGGTTTTCTTTGAAAATACCTAGTAATTGAACCTAGTATTGGCTATGACAGCTACAGACAAAGCTGCCCATCTTATCTCGTATCAGCTTTGTGTGGGGACCCATGAGCCGGCCATGGGCCCACATGCTAAGGCTTAGCTTGCTGACCGTTGGCAATAGTTACTGCTGTATGGATGTTTATGGTTTCTGTTGAGCTGCGATATCGGGACTGTTTCATAACCCCAGGCTAGAGTCAAAACAACTATGGCCTTGGGGCTTCCCATACTTCTTTTCCCACTGACCAAGGCTGAGAAAACACCAGGTGGAAGCTTGCTGTTAGCACCCGAGTCGCCTGCTACGTGACCAGGAGCTTGATTGGATGAAGGTGCGTGATCACCTTTATGGTTGGACAAGGAGTGCATGGACTGTGCGTGATCAGGCACCCGATTGGAGCATCGCTGCGTGGACTGTAGCATGGACTAAGCTTGCATTACATGCTTCTGCAATGATATACTATATAAGCCGTTCATAAAATAGTAACGGGAGCTTCCCCTTTCTTTCGGAGCTCCCCTTGCTCAAGGGTTTCTCTTTCTATCCTGTTAAAATAAAAGTCTACTGAAGATCGGTCAGCTGGGAGCAGTGTCGTTCCTTTGCGGGCAAGGGAGCGACACTTTGTGCATTTGGCCCACATACCTGGTTTCAGTCAACATCCATTTCTTTACACAAAAGTGTTACTGTGAAGGTTAAATGAGATGATCCACAGTAAGCCCTTAGTTCTTATTGTATTACATTACCATTGTGCCATTTATTGGGTCTTTACTAAAATTACCACCAATATCACTATGGAGGTTGAAGTATCTTGTTTACTAATGAAACATACCTTGCTCTAGGCTGTTCTAAAAAGTAATGATGTATGTCACACTCCTTGAGAGTTTTGGCCGACATCTGCATATTAATTTCAGGTCATCGAACCAACCTCCAAATTGTAGCGTTCCACTGAGAAGCTGTGTATTACACGAGACCCCCAAAGCCAAAAGTGATCAGTGTCTATGGACGTGCACATGCCTGTACGTGTGAGAGCACTTCCAAAAGTCATGAAAAATGGAATGGAAAAAGTTATTCAGAGGCAAAAAAAATTTAAGTCCATGCATCATGTTTTTATAAAAGGCACCTTCCATGAACTATATATATCCCTATGTATATATACATACACACATATAAATGTGACAAAACGTGATAAATACATACATATATTTTAAGATTTATTTTTGGAGACTTACTTCTTGAAAGGCAGTGACAGGGAGAGGGAGTGGGAAAATAGATCTTCTGTCCATTAGCTCACTTCTCAAACATCCACAATAGCAGGGCTGGGCCAGGACAAAGCCAAAAGCCAGGAGCTCCATTCATATTTCTTACGTGGGAGTCCAAGCATTCACCTGTTACTTCCTGCCTTCCAGTCACATTAAGGACACAGGATCAGAAGCGTGTGAAGCAGCCAGGCTCAATCAGGCACTCTCATATGGGATACAGGCATCCCAAGCAGTAGTTGAACCTGTTGTGCCATAAGGCCTACACTGACTGTTTTCTACGTATGTACCCTACAGTTTGTTCATATCCCAACGATTCCTTTAATCTCAGAACTTGCATTCAGCACAATTCATGTCTAAAGGAGACTGACTTTAGCACAATGCTCATCAGCTGACACTCGTGACCTACACAGCCAACACTACATGTATTTATCCTAATACACCGCTCCCCAGCAGTGTTCCTGAACACTACCTGCCTATTCAGCCTTTCTGCAGGGAAAAAGAACCCTACCAGAAAGCTTCTAGAATTCAGAGACAGGGAGGGCAAACCACAGCTCAGAAATGCTCTTGCCACATGCCATCCTAGCTGAAAGCACCCATCTGAAGCTGGCACTGTGGCATAGTGGGTAAAGCAGCCACCTGCGATGCTGGCATCCCATATGGGCACTGGTTCGTGTCCCAGTTGCTGCACTTCAGGCCCAGCTCCCTGCAGATAGCCTGGGAAAAGCAGTGCAAGAAGGTCAAAGTGTTTGGGCCCCTGTCACCCATACGAGAGACCCAGATGAAGCTCGCTGCCTCCTGACTTAGGCCTGGCCCAAGCCTGGCAACTGTGGGTACCTGGAAATGAACCAGCAGACACAAGATGTGTGTGTGTGTGTGTGTGTGTGTGTGTCTATGACTATGAATTTCAAATAAATAAATCTTGGAAAGAAAGCAAGCAAGCAGAGGGCTTGCCGGGGTGCAATACCCTTGGCGCTGGGTTGAGTAGCATCATCCATCAGCCAGCCATGTGACTCTGCCTAATCACGCTCCATGAGATATGCACCAGCACGCACACTCACACACACAGGTTTATGCACGCCACCACCTTTAGAGGCAAAATCTGACCTGAATCTGCACCCACCACTTACTAGCATTGGGTAAATTATTCACCTTTTCTGTACCTTAGTTTCTTCATACAAAAATGGTGATGAAACATGTGGCTGGACTATTACAACCAAACAATCCATGTGAGATAGTACAAAGCCCATGGCAAGTCTAGTCACTGCACAGGCAACAAGGGCTGCTGCTGTACAGTGTACACAGGACTGTACTCTCACACACACCAACATGCCTGTGCTAAAGCAATTGTTTGTGCATTTGCAAGATGGATACCAGTATGTATCAGAGAGAAAATACCAACAATCATCTTTTTTCAGGCCCTCATCTCCACTCGATTTGTACGGTTTGATGCCCATGAAGCACATTCTGATGACCTGTCCTGGGATGGGGATCTCACTGCGTCAGATGGAGTAAATGTCCTTGTTAGGCAAGGAAGCAACCCTGACCAACTGGATTCAAGTGACCCCATGAGAAGATCAGCCAAGGAAGGGGAAGACAGCCCTGCAGTGGCAGCTGAGGCTTCCCCAGCCTCTTAGACAAAGGGTGGCTCTGACACTCCAAGAACCACCAGCAAATACACCCCGAGGAGACTGGTAGTGTCTCAGCCCCACTCACCCCTCTCCCAGGACCACAGAATAACAGACGATGCTTCTGAAAGAGGCAAGAAAGTGGCCCGAAGTGTACTAGAGTGGTTTTCATTTCCAATACTGTTTTTTAAAAAAAGACAATGAGAAAGGACCTGCTGCCATCATTGCTAATAAAACCCTGACACTGAATTTTCCCAACGACCAACAGAACCTATTCCACAGTCCTGTGCAACTAATGCTGAGAGGTGCAGTCATGAGTGTCCTCATCAGATGTCAGCTGTCCGCCACTTAAACAATTTAGAAATGACTAAAATCGAGTGAGGATTATTGAATGCCTCAAAGCCAAGGTATTAAATATTTAGCGCTCTCAACATAATGATGCAGTGTTGTTAGCTGCAGCTTTATCATTTCACATCAGTGATCTTGAGAATTCGTTCATTATTCTGGAAGGCTCATTGGAGGTTGCTATGGAGATGAGAGCTGCTCTGACATATTCCCCCGAGACCTGTTTGCTGGCTTTTTCAGTAAACACTTAATTATGTGTTGCATTCTACAATCAATGTGCTTCAAGGAGAGTTTGCTTAGCTTATTTTAGGTTAAAGATGGCTTCTCACAAATCATGCTTTCAAAAGCCCGTTCGCTGTGGTTTTAATATGGATCAAAGTCCCAAAACCTCCAAGAGGAAAGCAAACAAATGAAAAGGGAAGGAATCAGCCTAATGATTCCTGATAACCTAGCTGAGCGAGAGCTTTCAAGATTTTTTCAACACGCGGAACTCCATAGTAAGAGACCCTCATAGCCTGCAGAAGAGGAAGGATTCTTCTAAACCATATAGCCTAAGCAGGAAAATCAAACAAAGAAAAAATTTTAACTTAGTGTTATGTATTTGAAAGGCAGAGCAACAGGAAGAATTAAAGTGAGCTGGGAGTGGGGGGGTATCTTCCAACTGCTGATTCAGCCCTAAGAGTCTACAACATCCAGGGCCAGGCTGAAGCCAAGGACTCAGAACCCAAGGTAGATCTTTCACATAGGTGGTAGAGACCAAGCACCTGAGTGATCACCTGCTGCCTCTCAGAGTGTACATTAGCAAGAAGCTGAGTTCAATGGAGTAGGCATGGAGTCTAGGTACTCCAACGTGGAATGCCATCTTCTTAACTGCAGTGCTACGCCTCCTGCAGAAAGTGCATCCCGGGCACCAGGCTATCTAAGGAGAAACTGCTGTCCACTTACAAGATCCCTCTATGGGAAAGGGATGCTCAACCCGAGAATGGACGTCTGTGACCCCAGAATCACATTCCATGACTATATGAAGAATAGTGTGTGTGTGTATATGCATCTTTCCAGAAGGATAACCCATAATCTTCATGATGAACTGAGAAAATCATCAGGTAAAACAAGGTAAGTGATCACTCACCAATTTCTATCAAGCAAATATCATCTCATTTCTGGCAAAGCGTGTTAACTCTTCTCTATCATATATGACTATGAAGGCCTAGGAAGAGATTCTGCTGGAAGGACCTCACCCTCCTGCATTCTTCATCCAACTCCAATTTTGGGAGAAGTGCTTGGACTCTTCTTCATCTGATGGAACAAACACTGGGTTAACAGCCCAAAGAGAGGGGCATTTGGCCTGGTAGTTAAGACACCTGTGTGCTGTATCAGAGAACCCGGGTTCCATTTCCAGCTTCAGTTCCCAGCTTTAGCTTCCTGACAATGCAGAACCTGGGAGGCAACAGTGGTGGCTCAAATAACTGTATTCCTGCCATCCATGTGAGAAACGTAAGTTAGGTTCCTGACCCCCAGCTCTGGCCCCTGGTACAGGGCTCTTGAAGGCATTTGCGGTAGTGAGCCATCAAGCGGGAGCTCACTCATTCTCATTCTCTCTCCATTATTCTTTTATGGAAAAAAAAAGCCCCAAATAAACACATAAGCTAACACACACCAGCATTCTGAGCCACAACAAACAAACTGCTGTGGACTACTCTGCTCCACTAAATTAGTCTCATCTAACAAAGTCACTTATTTGGCAGATTCTTGAGAGAATCAGATTTCTATTTGATTTACTATTGAATAGGTATTTACCATGTACCAGGTGTATTCCTAACTTACTCTGTTTTATGTTCCTGTGAATTCAATGTGGTTATTTATATTCAAACTAGAACATAGCGCCAAGTGTTCAGAACCAGATAACATGCAGACAGGGTGGAATCAAGTCTGAGAGTGGAGAATTTACGAAGGATCTTTTAGAAAGGAAACATTCACGGTTCACCTTCTGTAACTGTCAACAACATAAACCCAAATAACCAGAGCAGCCGTGTAGGACGTGTGTAACACTCCACCCCAAAACCTAAAGGATTAAAATCACCTCTTAGTATGCTCATGGTTCTCGGGTACAGAGAAGACAGCTCATCTCCGCCCCAGGACGCCTGGCTCCTCTGCTGGCTTGACCCCTGGATGAGGGCTGGAAGGTTGGGAACTCGGGAAGCTGTCTCTGGAGAGCCCAGAGGCCCCTCGCTGCACTCGCTCTCCTGTCATCTCCCAGCACGACAGTCTGGGTCTGCCAACTCGCATGCTGGCTCAGGCTCAAGAAGGCATTTTCAAAAAGCAGGTCCGAAGCCACAAGATTCCTTAGCACCTAGCCTCATCTGTCACAGAACGGAAGTCCAGTGGTCAAGCAAGACCCTGGGGCCAGCCCACGTTCAAAGGCAAGGGGATTTGGCTCTGTCTCTCAATGAGAGGAATGGCAAAAATGTGTAACTGCGTCCAGCAGATCAAATGTGAGACAGGAGGCGGGCTTTGGCTAGCAGTTAAGACATCTGCATTGCATATTAGAGGCACAACACGAAGCTTCTAACTCCAGCCTCCTGCTGATACAGATGCTACAAGGCAGCAGTAATGGTTCAAGTGACCAGGTCCCTGCGACCCATGTGGCAGACTTAGAATGAGTTACCAGCTCGCTGCTTCAACCTGACCCAGTCCTGGCCATTGCAGGCATTTGGGGAGTCAATCAGCAGTCTCCTATCTCTCTGCCTCAGAAATAAGAATTTTAAAAAAGAAAAATATAGGCAGTGCAGATGTTAACTGCTCATACTATTTAATTGGCCTAACTCTACTTTCACACCCTCTCAGTTATGGCTGCAAAGTGTCCCTGTTGTCTCATTTTAGAGATGAGAAATTTGCAGCTCAGAAATGTGCTGTAACTTGTCCGGTGGTGCAAGAACAGGGATTCCACCTACAAGTGACTATTTGCAAATTCTGTGCTATCATGACTGCCCTTCCTGGTTCTACCACTCTTCTTCCACTGCAGCTTCCTTGGTGTCTTCTGTTTGTCCCAGCATGCCCACAGCTTGGATCTTACATACAATACGGTAAAATCACATGTCCTGTCTCATGGCACATAGGCCCATCGCCCCAGAATCACAAAGTTGGGGCAGCTCCTTTGATGGGGAGGGAAAGGGTACGGATGGCCAGTTTCTTGCCCAGGCTCCAAAGATGAGTGGAGGTGCTTCTGGGGTTACCCCAGGTGTCTCCTTTGTCTACAGATTGGGTCTATACACTGGGGGATAAAAATGGGCGGTGATTTCTGCCACTATCTCCTTCCTGTCAGCCTCATCTAGAGCTGACGCTCATCTAAGAGAAGATACGTCATACTCAAACGGGAGCCCGGGATGTGCGTTTCTTTCGCGGGCTCTGAGATTTCTGTCAATTTTTTCATCTAGCTCTACTCTAACAGAACCGAAATCCATTTCCCCCTAATTACAGGAAATGCCTCTAATGTGTAAATTAAGTCTGCTGCTCCCTGGGTACTCACTGTAGCCCGTAGTTATTACCCTACTCCCCAAGGTTCCGTTTCCCTCTTAAAAGCCTTCTCACTCCCAAATCCTTCGTAGCCATCCCGGCATATCAGGCGATTCCAGAGGGCAACGTGCCTCAGAAGGGAGTGGGCAGCCACCGACCGTGTGTCCAAAAGCCTTAATCTACCAGCTGCAAATCACTGCACATCCTAACACCCTGAAGCACTTGCTTCTGGCTTTAGGGAAACAAAGGATGGCTCACCACTCGACGGCACACTGTGAGGACTGCCGAAAGCAACCCGGTGCAGGTTGGGATTACCTCCAAACAAATTCTTAGCAAAATGTCAAAACGCCTGTGTCATCCACAGTGCTACTGCACATCCTCTCAGAAATGAGCGAAAGGCAACCCAGGGTCACACGGCCCTTGGTGCCTGTGCTATTGAAGACAGTGCTGAAGCACAAGGCACAGGGAAAACGAATCTGAGCAGAGATCAGCCTCACAGTCAAGCCCACCCAGGGACGTGAAGAGCAGCCGAGCCTCAGGGCTGGCGCTGTGGTGCAGCAGGTGAAGCATCCACTACAAAGCCAGCATCCCATAGGGGCGCTGGTTCATGTTCCAGCTGCTGCACTTCCTGTCCAGCTCCCCGCTAACGGCCTGGGAAGGGCAGAGGATGGCCTGAGTGCTTCGGCCACTGCCACCCACGTGGGAGATCCGGATGAGGCTCCTGGCTCTGGCCTGATGGAGCCAGGTCTGGTGCAGCCATACGGGGAGTGAACCAGCATATGGAGGATCTCTGTTTCTCCCTACCTCTCTGTAAGCCTGACTTTCAAACAAACAAATAAATCGTAAAAAAAAAAAAAAAAAATGAGCAGCCTTTATATTCTAGCTGCTGGTGGTTTAGCAGGACCCATGAAGTTAAATTAAAAAAAAAATGTAGATCGTCACATCCACATCCCATCCCAATAATCTGCTCCTGTTGTCCTTCTAATAATTACTCCTTCTGTAAAAGAAACAGAACAAAGCACAGACTGGCAGCCTCCCTGGGATACAACACCTGCTGGAGTCTACCACTGATTCCCCACAATCCCAGCCGCCCACACTACCTCTCACATTTTCATTTCTGATCAATGATGCTGCCACTCCCTAAGAGCAAATCAGAGTAGCATTTCGCCTTGTTAGCCTCCTGAGCTAGTCAGACATCTGTAATAGACAACATAATCATCAACCTAGCAACACTTGCAAGAGAAAACTGATGGTAGAGCAACCCAACGGTCCACAGAAGTCCATCTGCCATTTAATGGAAAGTTTGCACCCAGCTCTCTGGCCTCCAAGCTCTTAATCCTCTCTCCTATCCCAAGCTGCCAAACACTGCCACCCTATCCCACAACCCCTCTGCTGTGATCCCTTCTTGCCAGTCCTCTAATGGCAGTCTTGCTCCTTACTTAGAGTGTTCTAGTCATCTACTTATGAGACTTCAGCCTGTAACTCCTTCTGTATCTATCTTAGATTGCTCATGGGATGGCCTCAAGCAAAACACCAGCTGAAAATGCGGTGAACTTGGAAGTTTTAGTACCTGAAGATGGAATTGATAGGGCCGGTGCTGTGGTGCAGTGGGTTAGAGTTCCAGCCTGCAGTGCTCGCATCCCATACGGGTGCCGGTTCGAGTCCCAGCTGCTCCAATTCCAATCCAGCTCTCTGCTATGGCCTGGGAAAGCAGTAGAAGATGGCCCAAGTCCTTGGGCCCCTGTACCCATGAAGAAGCTCCTGGCTTCAGATCAGCTCGATTCTGGCCGTTACAGCCCTTTGGGGAGTGAAACAGTGAATGGAAGATCTCTTTCTCTGTGTCTATGTCTCTCTGTAACTCTTTAAAGTAAATAAAATAAATCTTTAAAAAAAAAAAAAAAGATGGAATTGAATAAAGTACCCAGCAATGCCTGGAACTCACCTTCACCAGTTACCTATTAGTCTTTGGAGGAGCTGAGGAGATAGGCAAACAGACAAGTTTTGTCTCTGGAAAAGAGGTTCTGCAGTACAGATGGACATTGCCCACCACCATGCAAGCAGGGTACCAGAAAAGTGGCCTGGAGGAGACCTGTTTTCTTCCTTTAACCTCAAATCCAAATTGTACCACCAACCAGCTACACAGCCTGAAGCCTTCAAATCCATTTGGGAGATGGAGGAAGAGAAGGAAAGGAGGGGAAGGAGGAGAGGAGACAACGGATGAGAGAGGGTGGGAGAGGGAGAAAGAGACACAGGACAGAGGTGTGGTGAATCAGGGAAGGTTTCTGAAGAAGCATTTTTCATAGTTGGGCTGTAAGTGAGAAATAGAAGTTGGCATGAGAACACCAAGGGCCAAAAAAAAAAAGGCAATCTGCTGTCAAGTCAAGAAGGAAGACCATGAAACATAAATGCTCTCTGGAAATGTCGACAGGAAGCAAAGAAAAGGCTCACTGAACGCACAGCTTTGGAGAATTGCACTGAAAAGAGCACCGCTATGGGTGCATGGGGGCAAGAAGAGCTGGGTGAGCACCCAGCCTTTCCTCTGCTACGTTTGGCAGTTACAGACACGGTGCTGGAGGACAAAGTGCTCTGGATTCAAATCTTGGCTTCATAACTAGCTGGGAGGTCTCAGGCAAGGGGTGTAGCCTCTATTTCTCAGCATCAGAATCAGTGAAACGGGTAGAACAATGCTGTGCCCTAGGGCTGGGAAAGAACATTGCATCCAGCGTATCCAGCACAGCCCAGCGTGTGGTTCAACAGCTACTCGTTGGGGGCAGGTGATCGGCGCAGCAGTGAAGGTGCTCCTCGGGACACCACGTGCGCTAACGGGGTGTTCAGGTTGCAGTCCTCGGTCTGCTTTCAGTTCCAGCTCCTGTTCATGTGCATGCTGGGCGGTAGCAGGTGATTAATTACCCAAGGACTTGGGTCCCTGCCACCCACTGGGAGACCTGGATAGAGTTCCTGGCTCCTGGCTTCAGCAAGGCACAGCCCCAGCTGTTGCAGGCATGTGGGAAATGAACCAGCAGACAGAAGAGCTCTTTGTCTTTCAAAAAAATAAAAGCACGTAATTATTTGCGATTGTGCTTGCTAAACTCCATTTCCCTGGAGGGTCCAGGGATTCCCTCCCAAGCTGGCTGTGGCCAACACCTCCAGGGAAGTCATCCCAATCTTAGAGTGTAAAAAGCACATTTGGCCGGCGCCTCAGCTCACTAGGCTAATCCTCCACCTAGCGGCACGGCACACCGGGTTCTAGTCCCAGTCGGGGCGCCGGATTCTGTCCTGGTTGCCCCTCTTCCAGGCCAGCTCTCTGCTGTGGCCAGGGAGTGCAGTGGAGGATGGCCCAAGTGCTTGGGCCCTGCACCCCATGGGAGACCAGGAGGAGCACCTGGCTCCTGGCTCCTGGCTTTGGATCAACACGGTGCGCCAGCTGCAGCGCGCCAGCCATGGCAGCCAGTGGAGGGTGAACCAACGGCAAAAGGAAGACCTTTCTGTCTCTCTCTCTCACTGTCCACTCTGCCTGTAAAAAAAGAAAAAAAAAAGCACATTAAAGCACATTCATTCCTAAGAGAAATGTGAGCCCCCTGTTCTGTAATTGGACTGAGTGCAGAGGACAGCTTAGAGTGAATGTGGCCGCAGTGTTTGAATTCCCTCACCCTCCTGTCACCTTAAAGCTGAGCTGTGTCATCCAGGCCCAGCACGTTGCACACTGTAGACACAAGGACAGAAGGAGTACAGTAGCCTCCAGTTGCAAGAGAAATTAGCATCATGGATCACAGTGCTATCATGGAGGCAACTCATTTCACTGCCTTAAGGACTGAACCCTTTCTATGCTGGGATAACATGCGGGGGTGGTGGGGGAGGCCCATTACCGTAGATCCCAAGGCCAAGTCTTCCTCCACTCCACCTCCCATCAGGTTTTTCTGATTTTTTAAAAATTTATTTGAACTATAGAGCACTGCAGGAAGCAAAGATGTCATTCTCTGATTCACTCCCCAGTTGTCTCCAACAGCCAGGGCTGATGCTGGGAATGGAGAACAGCAGCCAAGTCTCCCACGTGGATGGCGGGGACTCAGTTCCTGGAGCCATCACCGCAGCCTCTGACGACCTGCCTGCTGGAACTGGCAATTGCACTCAGATTCTCCCATTTGAGACAGGGGCATCTTAGCCACTTGGCTAAATGCAACACATCCCACCAGACTTTCAACTGGAATCTTTCCCCAACTCACACGAATCCTGGGCCTCTAAGAGAAACCTGGCATAAGGATAGTCAATCACATACCAATTCAGTTGATCATAGGTATCTACAGAAAGAGCCCAATTTTCAGAGTGACTCGGAATGTAGTAGTTCCAACATTCAAACATTTTAATAAATACCTTATGTCAGCAATTGTTTCAGCTGTAGGAAACCTACCAGTGAACTGTAGATAGTGGCCCCTGACCGGTGGAACTTACATTCTGGGGGCAGTGCCGTGCTCCATTAATGCTGCCTGTGATGGCCTCAGAAAGAACTGGTGACAATATTATGTGTTCCTTTTTCGCCAGTTCAGGACATTCCTGTTGTGAGCCCTTACCACAGAAAATCTCTAGAAAAAGTCAGTATCTAATCTATAGAAATGTTTTCTATCACCCAAATCAATTATGTTTCCCACTATCTCACTCCTTCCAGTAAATCTAAAGTGTAGCCTTTTAACAAGAAAAATATATGTATTTAGGAAGGAAATCACATGCAACTTTCATTTTGCCACTTTTGTATTCCTCCTTTAAATCTCCTGTGCCTTTAACTTGTAAAGTTCAAATAGGCAGGCTTAGTTTGAGGACCTTTTCAGACCATACTCAAAATAAACAATTTGCCTTTTCATGAAGTTCATTACTTTTGCAGACATGTCTTTGCCAGCTTTTAGGAATGGACTATTAAATTTAGAACATCACCTGATACAATCAAATTATTACTATTACAGGAAACCCTGCAAGACATTGGCTTAGGCAAAGAGTTCTTAAAAAAAGACCTCAGAGACATAGGCATCAAAGCCAAAATTGACAAATAGGATTACATTCAAATTGAGAAGCTTCTGTATTGCAAAAGAAACACTCAGCAGAGTGAAGAGGCAAGTGACAGAATGGGAAAAATTATTTGCAAACTATGCAACCAATAAAGGATTAATAACTAGAATATATAAACAGATCAAGAAATTCAACAAAACAAACAATCCAGTTAAGAAATGGGCAAAGGACTTAATCAGGTGTTTTCCAAAAAATGAAAACCAAATGTCCAACAGACACATGAAAAAATACTGAGAATCACTAGCCATCAGGGAAATACAAAACAAAACCACAATGAGGTTTCACCTCATCTTTGTCAGACTGGCTTTCATGCAGAAATCAACAAATGACAAAGGCTGGTGAGGATGTGGGGACAAAGGTACCGTGGTCCACTGTAGGAGGGAATGTAAACTGGTGCAGCCACTGTGGAAGACAGTATGGAAATCTGAATATAGACCTACCATATGACCCACTCCCGAGTATTTACCCAAGGGAAATTAAACCAGCAAATCAAAGAGTTATCTGTACCCCATGTTTATTCCAGCTTAATTCACAGTAGCTAAGATATGGAATCCACCCAAATGCCCATCAGCTGAAGACTGGATAAAGAAATAATGGGACATGTATATCATGGAATACTACACAATGTTAAAACAAAAAATGAAATCCTGTTATTTAAGAAAATGAATGACACTGGAAAATATCATATGTAGTGATGTAAGCCAGTCCCAAAAGGACAAATGCCAAATCTGTGATAACTAATAGAGCACCCAAAAGGTAATCTATAGAAGTGAAATTCACATTTCGAGATGCAATGAAATTGAACAGCCCTTGTCTCAACTGTTGAGGAACATTTTTTTATATATATAATTTGTTGAACTCTTTAGAGTTAATAATATGTGTATAAAGTTAATTGAAAACAGATTGTAGTAAAAAATAAGAATGGGAATAGGAGAGGTAAGAGGAAGAGGGGTAGGAGTGTAAGTGGGAAGGCGGATACAGTGGGAAGAATCATTTTATTCCTAAAGTTATATCCGTGAAATGTATGAAGTTTGTATTCCTTAAATAAAATGTTTCTGGCGGGGAGGGGAAATAAATTTAGAACATCAAAGAGCACAGCCCAGGTGCTGCCATTGTGGCGTAGCGGGTAAAGCCACCACCTGCAATGCCGGCATCCTTTATGGGCACCAGTTCATGTCCTTGAGCCACCACTTCCAATCCAGCTTCCTGCTAATGGCCTGGGAAAAGCAGAAGATGGCCCAAGTGTTTGGACCCCTGCCACCCACATGAGAGACCCACATGAGTCTCCTGGCTTCAGCCTGGCCTAGCCCTGGCCATTGTAGCCATCTGGGGAGTGAATCACCAGATGGAAGATATTTCTGTCTCTGACTCTTTCAAATACATAAGCAAACCTTATTAAAAAAAAAAAAAAAAAAAAAAAAAAAAAGAACAAGAATAGCAGGGCCCAGGATGCAATCATTTTGCCTCGCAGTTAAGACATCCATGTCGGGGCCGGTGCCATGGCTCACTTGGTTAATCCTCTGCCTGTAGTGCCAGCATCCCATATAGGCACCGGGTTCTAGTCCCAGTTGCTCCTCTTCCCATCCAGCTCTCTGCTGTGGCCCAGGAGGTGCTTGGGCCCCTGCACTTGCATGGGAGACCAGGAAGAAGCACCTGGCTCCTGGCTTCAGATCAGCACAGCACCAGCCGTGGCAGCCATTTGGGGAGTGAACCAACAGAAGGAAGACCTTTCTCTCTGTCTCTCTGTCTGTCTATAACTCTACCTGTCAAATAAATCAAAAATAAATAAATAAATAAATAAATAAATTTAAAGACATCCATTTCCTACATTGGAGTACCTAGGTTCTATTCTTGGCTCCAGCTTCCTGCCAGTACAGACCCTGGGAGGCAGCCGTGACAGCCCAAGTAATTAGCTTTCTGCCACACACCTGGGAGACCTGGACTGAGGATCTAACTTTGACATTTGGTGTATGAATCAGTGGATGGAAACGCTTTCTCTCGGCCTCTGAAATAAAGAACATGCCAGACATGAGGAGCTTATGAGCAAAACATTCATGTGAGGCATGCAAATGGTAAAGTCAGCAGGCCCTGGCAGGCCAGTCTAGGCAAAGAGAGGACAGCATAAAGCTGTGTCGTTGTAATAGGCCGGGGGGGCTGCCACTGAACTCCTGTCCTGGACATTTGGGTTGCTTTTCCTGAAGATGTTCTGTCGACCATAGACATCTCCTTTCCGGAAGTGCAGTGGATTGGTTTGGTAGGTAGTGAGTCCTCAGGCTGTATAGGTGATCAAGCAGAAGTTGATACCGTCAGAAATGGCACCAAATTGGATAGGAAGGTGAAGCACTTGAAGGTTATAACCTATGGGCTATAGATTTATTTGGGTTCGTGGATCCATTTTGGTTCTGCCACAGAAGTTTGCCTTTTGGTGAGGATGGGAGAGAGTTGAGAATACAATCAACCAAAAAAAAAAAAATACTTTCTTGACAAACAGTTCTAAAGATCTTGGGCCCATTGCACTTGACAACATTTGGTGAGCCTAAGGTACTGCTCAGCTTAAATAGGTCAAGGTCAGGTTCTCTACTTTGTCAACTCCATTTCATTTATCTCCAGTGCCTGCTGGGCCCACTGGTGGCATCAGCATATTGGACCCTGAAGCCAGATTCTATCTCAAGGTCTATTCCCATGTTCCATGGCAAGTACCCAGGTCCTGAGCCTCACTCTGGTCTTCCATTATCTTGCTGAAAAGAGAGTTGGCCAAAATAGGCGCCCTCCTGGCCCCATTGTGTTTCCTGAAGATGTGGAGGAGATGGGTCCCAGTGGATTTGTCCCTGGGGCCGTTCAGGAGCTAAGTGTCTAGTCCAATGTACACACTCCTGATCCTCCATCTTGTCTCTTCTCTTCACCTGCCATCTCATGAACCATGAGACAGCGTGTGCAAGGGGAGGTAGGCCGTGCACAGAGGAGCTCCTGACACTTCAGTCGTCAAGTGTTTAATTCATTGTGTGCAGTCAGGGTTCTCCATATCCACAGGTCCTGCAGCCATGGATGTAACCAACAGCAGATCAACAACACTGAGAAAAAACCTGCACCTCTACTGAAATGCAGATTTCTTCCCTATCATTACTCTCCAATCGGTGGAGAATGATCGCTATTCACACAGCTCTTACGTTGTATCAGGAATTACAAGTCCTCTAGGGAGGAGATGAGTACCAGGGTGAGATGAGATATGCCAGGGTTGTACGCACACACGCTGTCATTTTCTGTAAGGGATTGGAGCATCTGTGAATTTTAGTATCCACAGGAAGTCCTGAAACCAACCCCCCACAGATCCTGACAGATGCCCGTGTTGCATACAAACACAGTTTAGCGTGTAAAACTTGTGATTCCAATTTAAACTTAATATTCTAAAGAAATTTTGCATTTAAAATGTTCCTTCCTAAATCTTTAAGTAAACACAAAGCAATTTAAGGAGAACAGAATGTTAAGTAACCTGCTGTTACATACATAATTATTACCCATGTTTTCTAACAAGCAACAGTACTCAAGTAATTTCAGCAGGGTCTTAGAAACACTGCCCAGCACGCAAGCATCCCCAATGGCTTCCTTATGCCTCAGGGCCTCTGTACATACCATGTCTCCACAGCTGAAGTCCCATGCACCCCCTGTCCCGCTGGTGAACCACTGTTCAGACTCACCACCCCAGCTCATTTCTCACTCCCCTACAGTCTCCCAGTCACAGTCATGAGACTCAACACTCCCTTTGTTCTTGTGAGCCACAAGACTGCAGATCCTGGAGACTCCTTAGCAACTTCCTCCTCAATTCAGCAGCCCCAAGTCCCATACTTTCTATCTTGTAAACATTTGGAGCTCATCGATTTCTCTCCATCTCTATCTACAGTCCCATTTTTTCCCTCCAGGAATTTCTAGCTTGGAATTTCTAGCTGACTTGTGAGTTTTTAGTCAACCCATTCCATCAAATAGGGCATCTTTCATATGACAATTCTTCATAGGAAGTCACTGAAAAATTGTTATGTTGATTTACATAAAGACAAAAGACAGTATCTGAAAGCCATTGTATAGTTACTTTGTCCAGTTCTGACATCCTTCTCAGATTTCCCAGCTTGGTCATTGGCAGAGCCCTGATCCTGCTAAAGAAAGGATTATTTATTGGTGTCTCCCCGGAAAACAGATGGTGCATTCAAAACAGGATGGTTAAGTTTGCTGTAGGGACTATTTGACAAAGATCTAAGTGTGTGTAGCATAGGCAAAGAGTAGGGCAGAAACCTGTGTTTAGTTACAGCCAAACTCCATGCCAGAATGAACAGGGGGGAATGGTCTCCAGGATCCACAGAGGAAAATGTAGTATAGAATTGGCCACTTTGCAAGGAATGGTCACTACAGCTGATGTTCAGTGGCAGCCTTAAGTGACTATGAAGCAAGGAGACAGGCAACACATAGCTTGATGTACACAGGTGGTGAAGACAGAGGACGGGCACTGTGGTTATAGGATGTGATAATCTCTCATTCTTTATATGAAGCACTGTAGGCCCTCAAGTGCTCACTGTGAAAATTCATTCAACAGGACCCTTATCCTCTACATCAACCTTAAACTTAGAAGTTAGCAGCCTTGCCGGCACCGCGGCTCACTAGGCTAATCCTCCGCCTTGCGGCGCCGGCACACCGGGTTCTAGTCCCAGTCGGGGTGCCGGATTCTGTCCCGGTTGCCCCTCTTCCAGGCCAGCTCTCTGCTGTGGCCAGGGAGTGCAGTGGAGGATGGCCCAAGTGCTTGGGCCCTGCAGCCCATGGGAGACCAGGAGAAGCACCTGGCTCCTGGCTTCAGATCAGCACAATGCTCTGGCCGCAGCGCGCCAGCCGCAGCGGCCATTGGAGGGTGAACCAACAGCAAAAGGAAGACCTTTCTCTCTGTCTCTCTCTCTCTCACTGTCCACTCTGCCTGTCAAAAATTAAAAAAAAAAATAAAAAAAATAAAAAAAAAGAAGTTAGCAGCCTTATCACGGTCTTCCCACCTTCCCTTCCCACCCAGTTCCTACTAAGGGCTTCCTGCTGGGCAACTTAATTTGTAGTCGCCAGAGGGAACGGGAGTGTTACCCATTATGTCAGCACTGCAGCTTCCTGGGCAGGGAGTGTAGAGAACAGCATGGAACTTGACTGTCTCCAGTCCAGAGAGGTGGCCTACCACAGTGTTCCCCTGGGACTCATCTACATCTTCTAGTTGGGACAGATGCCAGCAATCCCGTACTTCCCAGGTCAAGGAATCCAGAATTTGTAAAGAACTTCAGGAAATTCCAAAGTGGAAAGAGCAGAATCTGGACTTCCAGAGACAGAACTGAACACATCTTCATCATCTCATTCTCCCAAGATGGGAGAGCAATTTCTCCCTAGGCCCCTCCTCCTTCCTTCCCCATCCTTTGGGTAAGCGTTGAGCTATCAGAGACATCGGAAAACTGTATCAGAGATACAATAATACATGAGTCACAGCGTGTTAAGAAGCGTGTTAATACTATCTAACTTAATACTAATGCCTGCTAAAATAAGTATCTCACTTTTTGGAAAAGGAGTCCAAAAGTTGGGGCATTTAAGGAACTTGCTGAAGGCATTCAGTGAATCCTAAGCAGATCCGGGTTATACATAGTTCCAGCAGAAGGAAGCTAAGCTGTCACAGATGAATGATTAGCTGGGAGGTCACTCGAGATCCTGAATGGCCTGTGGCCAACTTCCCTTTCCCAAGCCCTTGCAGTCAACTTTGGCGAATTTTATTCTTTTTGGACATGCTCACCTCTGCCAGACCACCAGGTAAGACAAACTCAACCCTGATTCTACAGAGGTCAAAATCGCGTAACATTAATCCATCTATGCATCCATGCATTCCTTCAATAGAGGCAAAGCACAGATTAGCGACAGCAGCCCGAGCCTGAGCACCAGGCTGAACTCCCATCCCCGCTGCCTCCTTGTCATGTGACCCGAGTGGTCTTTCTGACCGCCCAACCTCAGTTTTCTCAACCACAGCATGAAGACAATAATCGTATGTTCCTTACAGGGCTCTTTTGAGAGTGATTTGGGTTTTTTAAAAAAGACCTGTGACCTTTGATGGGTATTTACCAAGCACCCAATTCCATGTTGGGTGTTGCGAGTAGATGGGTGGAAAAGACAGACATTGTCCTTGTTCCAGAAGACTTCCATTAAGGCCTTTTCTGATTGTGATCGTCACAATTAAACTAACCCCACTGGGAAGGTCTCCCACTGTTTCTAGGACTCAAGGTCCCACCAGCGCTACACTGTTCGTCTCCTGAGAACAGCAGCTCTGGGTCCTCCCCCCTTTAACTTACTTCTTGCATGAATTCCTCTTGCCCATGCTGACATGGTAAAGGAATGTTCTTTATAAGTTTCATTTTTTGCGTCTGTCCCTCTAGGACTCCAATTCTGGCCAGAGATGTCATGTAGGATATGAAAAAAAATCAATACAACTATTCCACTGAGAGTCCTCGAAGCGAGTTATTCTCTCTGCATCAATTCACTAGATCACGTTAAAGCCCTAAATTGCAATACTGACAAATTCTTAAACATCGTCATGGAATTTAATCAGGCTGAAGATGTATTTTGTAAGTTTTTTACTATCATAGAACTCTGCAGCTTGCAAGAACTTCTGGGTGCAGATATCTGAAGCTCTTACTTGAGTAATTTCAGTATAGGATGTTCAAGAGACAGTAATTGATTTATGGTCTAATGGCTTTCCCAACACAGTATGTTCTAAGACATATTATCTGCAGAGAATAGCATGTCGTGGTTGAATATGAAAGTAAGTTGTGTTCAGGATTTTTAGTGCTTGTTCTTGTTACCAGAAATAGTGTGATTGCCATGCACTTAAATGTCACCTAGTAATAGATACTTGAACCTCTGGCACTTAATTGAAGAACATTTCCAGGATTCATATTTCTCTGCATGCAACCTAAAGTTAAGGATTTTGCTTGTTTTCAATGTGAGGTCAAAATGATGAGAAAGAAACTAATAAATAGCAAGGGGGAAGAGGAATAGAAATAAATTAAAGGGCCAGTGCCGTGGCTCACTTGCTAATCCTCCGCCTGCGGCGCCAGAATCCCCTATGGGCGCCGGTTCTAGTCCCGGTTGCTCCTCTTCCAGGCCAGCTCTCTGCTGTGGCCCAGGAGTGCAGTGGAGGATGGCCCAAGTGCTTGGCCATGTACCCACATGGGAGACCAGGAGGAAATACCTGGCTCCTGACTTCGGATCAGCGTAGCTCCAGCCGTAGCGGCCAATTGAGGGGTAAACCAACAGGAGGAAGACCTTTCTCTCTCTCTCTCTCTCTCTCTCTAACTCTGTCTGTCAAATAAAATAAATTAATTAATTAAAGTCTGGAGACCTAGCTTCATTCCCCCAACACTTGCACCCCCTGTCTGTACATAGAGGTAACTTTGTACTGGAGCACGGTGCCTGTAACGTGGGGTAGTTGGACTCCATCAGAAATCACAAATTTGTGGCCAATTGATATGATTTGGCTTGTGCACATGTTTTCTTTGGGCTGCACAGTATTAAAAAAGCAAAAACAGACAAACAAAAAAAAAAGCCAATACAGGCAAGATTTTTGAAGTCAAGAGATTTCTGCTTAACTCCTACATTTTCAGCTTCCATGAAAACTCAGAAACTTCGTCCACATGTACTCCTCATGGACACAGTAGTTTGAGCTGTATAGCTATCTAGTTCTGATGGGGCCCTAACAATCCAGTTTGCCAAGCTCTCCATACTGGCCCCTGATATTGACACAGAAGTTCTTTTTCAGTTATAGTCGCATTACTGTCATTCTTTTACAGTGGAAAACCACTGAATCTTCCAACTAATAAGAGACAAAGAAAAGAGGTACAGGAGCAGAAAGAATGAGAGAGCCACCTGCGACAGTCTAAGCGGCAGAGAGGGCTTCTGTGGAACTGAAGACTTTCTTCACGTCACATGCAAAGAGCCCATGTCTTTGTTGAGATGGTGCAACAGGCTGGCTTCACTCAAAGCTCCCTCGATACAGTATTGGTTGTAGTGTGTAAACCTCCGTGGGCAAATTATCTCCAGGGAGTTCTATAAACTTTGTCTATTAAAGTGACTTTTGTTTTTTTTTTTTTTTAGCAGGCAGAGTGGACAGTGAGAGAAGAGAGAGACAGAGAGAAAGGTCTTCCTTTTTCAGTTGGTTCACCCCCCCAATGGCCGCTGCAGCCGGCGTGCTGCAGCAGGCACACCACGCTGATCCGAAGCCAGGAGCCAGGTGCTTCTCCTGGTCTCCCATGTGGGTGCAGGGCCCAAGGACCTGGGCCATCCTCCACTGCACTCCCGGGCCACAGCAGAGAGCTGGACTGGAAGAGGAGCAACCGGTAAAGTGACTTTTCTAACATCAAAACACACATCTATTCACTTTTTTCATCATATACCAAGGGGGACTATTGCTTTGGGTGACATGTTATCTACCTATGAAATCCAAAAGCTGAGCTCCCTCCCACTTGAGGGTCCTATGAGTAGGTTGTAAGACCACCATCAGCTCACATATTCAGAGGGAATGGGAAAGGAGGCAACTTTTATCTGACAGAATGGGAAACAAAATGCAGTTTTCAAGAAAGGCAAAGCTTTGTCAGCATTGTGGCACCGTGGATTAATCGGCCACTTGTGATACCGGCATCTTATATGGCACCTGCGGTTCAAGTCCCAGCTTCCTGCTAACACACTCAGGACGTCAGCAAAATAGGACACCAGTACTTCAGCCCTTGCCACCCACATGGGAAACCAGGAAGGGGTTCTTGGGTGGCTTATTTTAGTCTGGAGCAAACCTGACTGTGGCAACCATGCGGGGAATGAATCCATGGATGGAATCTGTCTGTCCCTCCTTCCCTCTCTGTCACTCTGCCTTTCAAATAGTTTTCTTAAAAAAGAAAAAGGCAAAAGGTTGAGACATGATGATAAAGGTCCCATCTGAGTTCTTCTGCTTTCTGGCTCTGTGACTTCTGTCGAGCCTTTGGGCTCCGCGTCCTCTGTCAGCGGGACCAGACGCCTGTGAAGGGGGGAAGCTGGGGATCCCCACATGAAGCATCCAGAGCACGTGCTCTCTGAACCACTCATTTCCAACGATGACTTTCACAGAGCACTGCTTTCTTTTTCCTAAACTTCAACTGTCATTCCACAAATCGCCTTTAAATTTTATTTTTGTAGTTGGGGCCAGCACTGTAGTGTATCATGTTAAGCTGCAGCCTATAGCACCAGCATCCCATATGGGCACCAGTTCAAGTCCTGGCTGCTCTACTTTCAATCCAGCTCCCTACTAATGCACCTGGGAAAACAGCAGAGTTTGGCCCAAGTCTGGGAGAACCAGAAGAAGCTCCTGGCTCCCGGCTTCAGCCCAACCCAGCCCAGCCCAGACTTGGTGGTGGAGGCCATTTGAGGAGTGAACTGGGGATGGAAGATCTCTCCCTCTCTCTCCCTCTCTCTTCTTCTCTCTCCCTCTTCTAACTCTACCTTTCAAATAAAATAAAAATCTTTTAAAAAATTTTTGTTTGACAAACCAGCTCTTTATAGTATATAAGATTTTTTTTAATATCCAAGAGTACTTCAAAAAGGTCATGAAAAACCAACTTTTGGTAGGTTTAAAGTTCATGCATAGATTTTTCACAATGTATTTGCCATGAACTTTTTGAAAAACCTGTGCCCAAGTATATAACACATTGTGGCATAGCTAAATCAAACAATGTAATATATCCATTACCTAAAGTAATTCTGTTCTGGAAACACAATCTACTCTTAGCAATTTAAGTATATAATACCTTGTTATGGACTATAGTTATAATATTGCTTTCAACAAAAATAGTGAATAAAATGTGATTAAACTTAAGGCACTTATGTTTCCAAACAATGCCTTAGGCTGTCCCCTTCCCATCCTTTCTCCCCTGGCTTTTGTTTTCTTTCCTTTTCAAGAGTAACTGACATGCCAAGCAAATTCATGTCCGTGGAGAGGAGGATAGTACCGTATTAAATGGAAAAGCCTGACTTGAATTGAAAAGAAATGAAATGCTGCCCATATTCAGAAGACACACAAATCTACCTGCACACACCCTGTTCTCCACGGGTTCTCCACGGGTTCTCCACGGGTAAGAAATCCCCTGTGCTCTTGTTGAGGGGAGAAGTCAAACTGCAGGGCTTTGGAGGACACACTGATACGCTATATGGGTATCTTCAAAATATTAATGAACAATGCACATTACGAAAAAGCTATATACACGTTCCAAAATGTTTTCACAGCAAGATAAATCTATCCTTTTTAATTCCATTTTCAATGAGGTTTTTGAAGTTTCCTTTTATCAAGAAAAACAGCAGCAGCTCTTAAACGGGGGTCCATGGCGCTAATCAGTCCTGCCTCAGAGTGGGCTGGCGAGGTTCTGAGTTTCTGAGGACTTTTGCCTACCGGTGAAGATGCTCTTTTTCTGGGACGATGATCCTAAGCGTTCACACAAGTCTCAGGGGCTCATCGTTCTCTCTCAACCACCATATTTTTCGAAATCAAAGACTAGGGAAAGGATGTAGATTGGAGTACACAACTGGACACCACGACAGGATAATGAAAGGAGGGTTGCTGCAGAAAACTTAGGACGCGGCGTCATCTTAGAAACCAGGAGTCGGCGATGCAATGGAAACAAGAAAACCTGCTTTGCCAGGGCCGTGGCAAACAGATCAGAACAAAAAGTCGCTCTGAAGGACCACTGGCAAAACTCATGCTAGAATCAGAGCGTTTTATGGCTTTGCAGCGATGTTTCCATAATCCACACCTTGCGTTTATTCTACAGCAGACCCCACCCCTCCCAAAAGCAACTCCTGCAGCTGGCCTTTAGCTCACTCCTAGGCTGAGCCCTCCTGTTTCTCTACTGATTCCCCTTCCTAAGTTGTTTGTTCTCTTTGTGGAGGGTATGTTTGACTTCAAAGACTTTTATTTCTTTTAAAGATTTTATTTATTTATTTGACAGGTAGAGTTAGACAGTGAGAGGGAGAGACAGAGAAAGGTCTTCCTTCCCTTGGTTCACTCCCCAGATGGCCTCTACGGCTGGCGCTGCACCGATCCGAAGCCAGGAGCCAAGTGCTTCTCCTGGTCTCCCATGCGGATGCAGGGGCCCAAGCACTTGGGCCATCATCCACCGCACTCCCGGGCCACAGTAGAGAGCTGGACTGGAAGAGGAGCAACTGACTAGAGCTGGTGCTCATATGGGATGCCGGCACCACAGGCAGAGGATTAACCTAGTGTGCCACAGTTCTGGCCCCTCAAAGACTTTTAAAAGAAAAAAAAAAAAAGATTTTTTTGAGGGGCCAGAGCTGTGGCATAGCAGGTAAAGCCACTCTCTGTGGTGCCGGCATCACATATGGGCACCAGTGCAAGTCCTGGCTGTTCCACTTCCAATGCAGCTCTCTGCTATGGCGTGGGCAAGCAGTAGAAAAATGGCCTAAGTCCTTGGGTCCCCGCACTCGTGTGAGAGATCTGGAAAAAGCTCATGGCTCCTGGCTTCAGATCAGCACACCTCTAGCCACTGCAGCCAATTACAGAGTGAACTAGTAACGGAAGACCTCTCTCTCTCTCTGCTTCTCCTTCTCTCTGTAACTCTGACTTTCAAGTAAATAAATCTAAAAAAAAAAAGATTTGAAAGGCAGAGTATGGAGAGAGAGGGAGAGAGAGAACACTAGATCTTCCTTCTGCTGTTTCTCTCCCCAGATGGCCTCAATCATCAGGGCTCTGCAAAGCCAAAGCCAGGAGACAGGAACTTCTTTAATGTCTCCCACATGGGTAGGAGGGACCAAGTATTTGGGCCATCTTCCGCTGGTTTTCCCAGGCCATTATCAGCAAGCTGGATCAGAAATGGAGCAGCCAAGACACAAACCAGTGCCTATATGGGATGTTGGAGTTGCAGGCAGTAGCTTTATCCACTGCAGCAGAACACTGGCCCAGATCCAAATTTTGATCAACCCAAAATAACGCATCAAGAATCGAAGCAGGAAAAAAGGGGAAAGGGATTGAAAATCTCAGACTTTAAGCTCTTGATGCCATTCAGCCTACAAATAGTTCTTCAGCTCCTATTAGTGAGATGAACAGAAATATTGCTGTTTAAAGTGTGGATGTGACCTAGCAGCCTCCGTAGCACCTGGAAACTAACCAGATATGCAGCCACAGGCCCTTGCTCAGGCCTAGAGAATGATCATCTGCCTTCAACAGAAACCCAGGGATATTAGGATGCCCATTAGTTTGAAGAGCTCCAGATATGCCTGATGCTTAGATCACCCCCGCTGGACAAGAGTTGTTATTGCACTCATGTTAACCTAATTTAAGAAACAAGGGGCTGACACTGTGGCACAGTAGGTTAATCTTCCGCCTGCGGCGCCGGCATCCCACATGGCCACCAGTTCTAGCCCCGGCTGCTTCTCTTCCAGTCCAGCCCTCTGCTGTGGCCTGGGAAGGCAGTAGAAGATGGCCCAAGTCCTTGGGCCCCTGCACCCACATGGGAGACCGGGAAGAAGCTCCTGGCTCCTGGCTTTGGATCGGTGCAGCTTCAGCTGTTGTGGCCTACTGGGGAGTGAACCAGTGGATGGAAGACCTTTCTCTCTGTCTCTCCCTCTCACTGTCTCTAACTCTACCTCTCAAATAAATAAATCTTTTAAAAAAATGATTTTAAAGAAATAAAAGGGGGGGCCTGTGCTATGTATGGCACAGCGTGTTAAAGCCCTGGCCTGCAGCACTGGCATCCCACATGAGCACCAGTATAGTATGAGTCCCAGCTGCTCCTTCGGATCCAGCTCTCTGTTAATCCACCTGGGAAAGCAGCAGGAGATGGCCCAAGTCCTTGGGCCCCTGCACCCATGTGGGAGACCTGGAAGAAGCTCCTGGCTGCTGATCAGCTCAGCTCCAGCCACTGCAGCCATCTGGGGAGTGAACCAAGAGATGGAAGACTTCTCTCCTTCCCTGTGTGTGTGTCTGTCTCTGTAACTTTTTCAAATAAATAAAATCTTTAAAAAAAAATAAAATGTACAAAGTGTGAGCTCAATGGCTGGGTCACCAAGAATCTAAAGCAGCCTCCCCTGTACAGTTAGCAGAGTATGATGGAAGTGAAGAATCCCTGTTCTCAGAATCTACAGTCCGGCTTCTAATAGCTGTGGGGAGCAAACCGGACTAGACTGAGTTACTGGAATTAAGACTTATTCTGTGCATCTGCTCTCCCACAATATGGCGCTGGGAGAGGAGAAAACAGCTTCTACGCAGCTGCCTCCAGTTCAACCAATAAACTGTAGGACCTACTCCTGATTGGAGGAGAGCAGCGTACTCGGCGTGTGGGCAGCCGAGTTAGGATTGGCGGAGGAGGACTATAAAGGAGGAGAGAGACGGCATTCACGAGGAACATCTATGGGGAACATCTAGCTGAAGGAACACCTGTGCAGCCCCCGAGAAGAGCCGGCCGGCGGTGTGCCGCTCCCCTGCGGAAGTGGGGAATGTGGCCAGGGGGAACTGCCCTTCCACGGAGGTGGAAGGGATAGTAGCCAACCCGGGAAGAACCAGCAGCAAACCCGGGGAGGGCCGAGCAGACGAAAGAACAGCGCAGGGTCCTGTGTCGTTCCTCCACGAAGACGGGGAGCAACAATAGCAACCTGGCCAAGTGACTTCCGATCACTGCATTTCTCTATGGCTCAGTTCCCTGTGATACAGGATAGACTGTTACCTGCTTGAGCCTATTTGCACTGCTTTATGTAAATCCGTGAGACTGTGTATTTTATCAGCAACAGAAAAATATTCTGTCCATACTAGCTCTGGAGGCTCAGAGATCCAAGGTCAGGATTCCAACAGACTGAGCCTCTAGGGAGAGCCAGTTCCTCAGATGGCACTGACTGTCCTTCCTCACGTGGACAAACTCTTTAGTGAGGACCCTAATCCCACCTGTGAGGGCTCCACCCTCATGACCTAGTCCGCCCCCCAAGGCCTCACCTGTTAACATTGGGAATTTGGGCAAAGAAAAAACACTGAGACCAGAGCACTGCCTTCCCTGCCCTGGCGGCGGCATCTCTGTGAATGTGAAATTCAAGGGGCTGAGTCTGGCTGCTCCAACAGCGTCTGACATCAGAGCACCAGTTAGAGTTCCGGCTGCTCTGAACTTCCAACCCAGATCTCTGCTCGTGCGCCTGGGAAATCAGCAGAAGATGGTCCAAGTGCTTGGGCCTCTGCTACCCTTGTGGGAGACCTAAGGGAGTTCCTGGAGCCTGCCTTTGGCTTGGCCCAGCTCTGACTTTTATGGCCACTTGGGGAGTCAACCAAGATCTCCTTCTGTCTCTTTCTGTGTCACTCTGCTTTCAAATAAATCTGCTTAAAATGAAAGCAAGAGAGAGAGAGAGAGAGAACTGGATTCTGGAGTTAAGAAAATTCACTTGCAAAGTGCTCAGGTAGCACATCTTAGCTGAGCAACCTCAGCTAAGTTGCTTGCCCTCTGCAGTAATAGTACCTGTCGTTGGGATAGTTGGGAATTGGGTGTATTCCCATTTACAAAGCAAGAGCGCTGTATGCACAAATGCTATCGCCTATGTGAAAGAACCTTGTGCTTGAAGGGCCCTACAGATTTACGTGTGTATTCTCACCGGAGCACAGGCACACCAATAATTAACCCTAAAGAAGAGTAAAGGAAATCACCCGTGGATTACAAATGTCCAGACCTCCGTCCCAGGTGCCCTTAAACTCTGTCCCCTCTCAGAACAACTCTGGCTGGGGTCTCCACGATGCTTACCAAGCCAAACTAAGAAGTTACAGGGCTCCAGCTGTGTCTGAGCATTGGCACGCACGTTATTCTTATTTTTAATTTCATTGAGAACTGCCCTTCTGGTAGATTCTAGTAAACACAAGAACAGAAGGACACCAAAGTGTTAGGATTTCCTCGATTTCCCACTCATGATTTTACAACTCATTTTGGGCAAACTATAGATAGAGCACTGTTGAGGGAAGCCGCCACGTTTAAAGTGCCTCACATATGCGATCACATTTGCATCACGCAGTCTCCATGACTGAGTTGCTAGTAACATCCCCATTTTTTAAGAGGATTTATTTATTTGAAAGTCAGAGTTATGCAAAGAGAGAAGGAGAGGCAGAGAGAGGGGGCAATCTTCCATCTGTTGGTTCACTCCCCGATTGGCCACAACAGCTAGAGCTCCACAGATCTGAAGCCAGGAGCTTCTTTCAGGTCTCCCACACAGGTACAGGGCCCAAGGAGTTGGGCCGTCCTCCCAGACCATAGCGGAGATCTGGATTGGAAGTGGAGCAGCCGGAACTCGAACCAGTGCCCATAGGGGATACCGGCACTGTAGGCGGTGGCTGCACTCGCTACACCACAGCACCAGCCCCTTTGACATCCCCCATTTGGCAGAGGATGAGATGGAGGCCTGGGGAGATACAGTGATTTTCCTAGGGTGACAAATAGGAGAGAAGTAAGGTCCCTGGAAGGTGGGATTCCAACACCACTGCTCTTTCTGCACAGGAGCCAGCCTCGCCTAAGCTTTAAGCCTAGGCCTGGTCCACTGAGTAGCGAGAACCCACCAGGAAATGGTCCTGTTGCATAGCAACCCTGTGCTGAGCCTGGGAAGAGAAGAAAGCACCGGCATTTCAACCATCACCGGAGATCTGACATGCCAACCCGAGGGCTCACCTGAGAAGCAAAACCCAATTCTGCACAGGTGAACGACTTGGCCATGCTGACCTTGGAGAGAATGTGAAGCTATTGGATGCTGGGTGTCTGCTGCTCTTGTCAGTGGACACACTGAGTCCGTCCACCCCTGGGTGAGGGGACCACCATTCACCTGGCTCTCGGGAAACCTCTATTGTTTTCCACTCCATTGCTGGAATTCAACCCAGGTGGAAGCCGACACTCTCTACTTGATTGCAAAACGTGGCCTTCAGCGGCCCTCTATTAATCTCCCAGAAATTAATCACCCTGGCTGGAATCCCTGCAGGTGCGAAGGTTCACAGTGCCTGCATTTGTCACTCTGGGAGAGGCCATGCCAATTACAGTGGCACCAACCATAAATCTCATGCCTTCCTAAGAATATTAGATATTTAATTAGATCTCAAAAACTCCTTCATCCAATACTTTAAGGGTCTCCAGGTCCTCTTCGGAGGCCAATAATTAAAGAGCTCTTCCCTGGGTCCTCTGTGCTTCTCTGAGAAACACAATGTGCCCATCAAAGTCATCACTGAGCCGAGAGATTGACCTGGCTCAAGCCAGCACAAAAAGTCGCAAGAAGAAATGTAGGGAGCCATTTGCCCACAAAGGACTTCCAAGCTAGTTGGCCACTTATTCAAATATGCCACAAGTATTTATCAAGACTGAACAACGGTTCCCTAGGATGTCCCCTGTTAGTCCCCAGAATTATGAATCTGTGCCACTAATGGCAAAAGGGCCACTGCAGTAGCAGATGCAGTTAAGAGCGCTAACCCACTGGGTTTAAAATATGGGATCTTCCAGGATTTTCCAGGTGAGCCCAGTTAACCAGAAGGCTCCTTAAACTGGAACAGAGAGGCAGAAGAAGAGGGATCTATGAGGAAAAGGAGATGCCATGTGGCTGACTTGGAAGATGGAAAAGGCAGACGAGGTGCCAAGGAATCAGGGCAGCCTTGGAAGTGCAGAAAGAGGAAGAAATGAGTTGTTCCCTGAAGCACCCAGAGCCTCTAACACCTGCCAACACCTTTATTCCAGCCCAGGGAGACGGCTTTTGGACTTCTGACCTCCATCGCCTGAACCTGCACATTCATGACAGTCTTAGGGCAGCCGGAGGAAACTAACAGCAGCAGCTACTTACCACCCGGTCAACAGCTCCCTGCTCAGCCCTGGGAACAGAACAGTGAGGAAGACAGCTGCTGCCCAGAGGGGACAGCAAGTCCTCACATGCTGTCACCCAGGCAATCAAGGAAAACCAGAGGAGTGCGAGCCTAAGAGAAGATGTCACATGGATGCGCAGGGTAGCATCTCTGCAAAGGTGCTGTGTCAGCCCCCCAAAGAAGGAGCTGGGTGGAGGGGACCATTCCAGGATTAGGGAAGAGCATTGCAAGGACCCTGAGCTGAGGACGAGTTGGGCACATTCCAGGTCCTCAGGGAAAAATGCAAGTGGTTCAAGCACAGCAGACCAAAGACAGAAAAGCACGGGGTGACACCGAGAAGCCAGGAAGGGGCAGCTACGTGGGGCTGCCAAGGCCACAAGGCCAGCTGGGGTCCTGTGTCCCATTCCCAGCAGGAAACAACTGCAGCATTTCAGATTTACAAAGACTGCTGTCACTGCTGCGTGTAGAGATGGATTCTGATAGAGAGAAGCAGCGATGTCAGTAAAAAGATTTCAGCTGTTTTCTGCCTGGGCAGAGGATGCTCGCTTGGACATGAGCAGTAGGCAGAGGGCCAATTTCAAGAAGTGTTTTGAGAACAGGACTTCCAGATCTGCTCTCAGGCTGCACGTGAGAAGTCAAGGTTGTGAGGATAATATGCAGAAAGCCCCTGGAGAATATATTACAACAAACTTACACATGGATTCAAACTTTTTGCACCCAAATATAAATGTACTTTGACAAACACTTTTCCACTAACTTTTTGGCAAAATCCAGACATGGCACCTGTTTGTGCTTTACGTTTGTTGTTGTTGCCACTGCTATGACATTTATGTCCTTTAAGAGAGAGAAGAGGGCAGAATATCATCTTTATCCTAGACACTGGTCAAGTCTTGCATGTAACAATGGTTCCCTGATGGGATACCAGCATCGCAGGCGGCAGCTTTACCCACGACGCCACAGTGCTGGCCCCCGGACAGTCACCACAACCAAACCCACGGGCATGCTCTTCTCAGGGTGCTGCTCCTCCTCTCCCTGACCTTCTCTCTGAACGTGCGAAGGCCACTTCCCGAGCTTGTCATCTTCCTCCCTGTCACAAATCCCCCACCACGTCCCAGGGCCCATCATGACTGCCTGAAGGCCTTATCTAGCTTCACGCCCTCAGTGCTGCCAAAGCACTCCCTCCACTCTGCTACCCACCTGCCGTCGTCACACCTCGGACTGTGTCATCCCCAGTAATCACTGTTTCATGAATCACTACACCAGCCACTTTACCGTAACTTCATCTCCTCGTTTCTAATCTACCCGCCCACACGGTGGGAGACCTCATTGCAAGGCCTCATCTACTGGCCCCGCTACTGGAATCAGCATCAACTCATCTTTGTTTCCCTTTTCTTAATTTCTCTTCTTAATCAGTTTACATTCTGTCACTCCAGCTTAATCCTAATTTCTACCATTCCCTGTATTTTTGAAGTATTTGCCCAAGAAATCTTTAATCCAGATAAATCCAACCAGATTTTCTATGCCTATGTTGTCCAGTAGAGACTTGAGCCTCAAAAATTTTATTTTTTTTTTCTCCAAAGAAACCTTGTATTTAAAGAATACAAACTTGATGCATTTCATAAGTGCAACTTCAGGAATATAATGATTCTTCCCACCATACCCAGCCTTCCTCCTCTTCCCTCTCCCATTCCCAGTCCCATTCTCCACTAAGATTGATTTTTTAACTTTGTACAAAGACCATCCACTGGTTCACTTCCCAAATGCATGCAGTGCCACTGGACCGGTGCTGAAACCAGGAGCAGGAACTCAGCCCAGGTCTTTTGCGTGGGGAGCAGGAACCGGTTACGCCAGTCATCACTGGTGTTTCCCAGGGCTGACATTAGCAGGAAGCTGGGATCAGGAACCAGAGGCAGGAATCAAATCCTGGCACTCCTATGTGGAACGTGTGCATATTCACTGGCAAATTAACTCCTAGGTGGAAAATCCACCCCTAGCCACTATTTGTAAACAAACAAGCCACTGCAGCCCTATGGGACATATGAAATTCTGACCCATGTGATTTTTTTTCTATAATCTATCATTTCATTTATTAACTAAATAATGGTATTGTCTCACAACACACCTTCTGTACACAGTGGCCATGAGGGCATCATAGTTTGGGGAAGTTGTACAAGTCCTTTGTTGCTACCAGGTCTGAGAAAGGAACCCTATTAAGATCCTATGTGCATGTTAGTATACAAAACACACTTCAGTAATATTTCCTACACGGAACACAATAGCCAAGGGAACACATTGACAGTGCAAATATCTATAGCGCCAGATTCTGTCCCAGTTGCTCCTCTTCCAGTCCAGCTCTCTGCTGTGGCCCGGGAGTGCAGTGGAGGATGGCCCAAGTGCTTGGGAGACCAGGAGAAGCACCTGGCTCCTGGCTTTGGACCAGCGCGGTACGCCGGCCACAGCACACCGGCCGCAGTGGCCATTGCGGGGTGAACCAACGGAAAAAGGAAGACCTTTCTCTCTGTCTCTCTCTTTTGTTTTTTAAACAGGCAGAGTGGACAGTGAAAGAAACTCCAGTCCAAATCCCAAGTCTGTAATTCTCCTGAACTACAGCCACAGTCCAGTCTGCTCTGATCTAGCCCAATTTCCTGACTGCTCCTGGTAGTGCAGCTTGAACTATCTTTTCTGTGACCTTGCATTGCCCTTAGAGTAAACCTGACCCCAAAATTCTGCATAATTGGGCTTCAGCCTCAGCCACACAGGCCTCTCTCTTGTCCTCAGACGCAGCCACTAATGTTCTGCCGACCCTGTCTACAGGCCATGCTCCCTTTGCTGTTCAAGTATGATTGCTTCAGGGTGGCCAGATTATTCTACTGATGTGTAGCTGCCCCACTAAACAGTAATCCATGAGAGCTGTTACCACATGTGCTTTGCTCACCATTGTAACCCCAGTACCAGCACAATACCTGCGCCAGGTTGAATACTTGGTGAGTGAAGGAACGGGAGAAGGAAGGGAACAAAACTATTCATTTATAATTAGGTTTCTTTGTGCATAGTTTTATTTCTTAAATGTATGGTAAATAAATACATGGTCATTCTGTAAATATATGGTATTTTTGCTTATTTGCTATTAATTATATTTTATAAATTCTTTTAAATGAAAGCTAAAGTATTTAATAGAAAATTTTTTCAAAATGATCCTCTTTATCAATGTGCTCTACATGGGTGGATTCAGCAAGCCACAGATGGAAAATCCTCCACCAATACCAATACCAAAAGACATCTGCATATTCATTCTTTCACTAAGAATTTCAGCAGGGGGCACCCGGGGCCAGCATTGTGGGGCAGCAGGTTAAACTGGTTGCAAAGCCAGTACCCTCTAACAGTGCCAACTCGAATCCCTGCTTCTCCACTTCCAATCCACCTCCTTCCAATGTGTCTGAGGAGGCATCAGAGCATGGTCCAAGTACTTGGGACCCTGCCACCCACATGAGGAATCAGGATGGTGTTACTGACTCTTGGCATCAGCTTGGACCAGTCGCAGCTGTTGCTGCCATTTGGGGAGTGAACCAGTGGAACAAAGATACTGTGTCTCTCTCCCCCTCCTTCTCTCTGTCCATCTGTCCCTCCCCCATCACTCTGCCTGTCAAATAGTAAACAAAGCTTTAAATTTAAAAAATAAAGAATTTGAGCACCACCTATGAACCAGGAACTGTGTTAGCCACTGGGGATAGAACAATCAATTCAAAATACGCCCTTATTCTTCAGTGTTTATATTTTAGTGGATTGGACAAACAATGAGTTAAATGTAAACAAAACTTCAGGGAGTTATAAGCTATGAGGAAAAATAAAAAGAAAGCTTCAGTTAAGGAACTAGGGTTTCCATCCTATCTAGCCTAATTAGGACACAGGAAATGGAGATGTTAATTGTGTGGTAAAGATGATGGGTAATTACTGCAAACAGGAGTTGTCATGAGCCCTGAGGCAGCTCCCTCTTGCTCCAGAGGAGTTCCACAGTGCATCTTAAATTGGGCCATGCAGGATGACTGTGTTTAATAAAAAGAAAGGAAAACAGGGAGTGAGCATCAAGGGGCAGAGGCGAGAGGGTGGGAAACTGATAGGGAGGACACCACCAAGCCTCCCTTAGCACCAGGCTCTTCCACCCTAATCACTCCGATAATTTGAGGCACTGTTTGTGACACCCTGGTACCCAATTACTTTTGTTTCTATGAGAGAAAGAAGTGAATAGCAATTCCAATTAGCCTAACAAATTGCTTTAGCAAACATGCCTGCATTTCACGATTTGTGCAGAATATTCAAATTCAGAACTCAATTACAAGTACATTTTCCTTTTTATTCAGCCATGACTCAAATTGCTAAGACCAAACACTGCTCCCCAAACTGGACATTCACCAGCCCAAAACGACAAAAGCAATCAGGTCAAGTCTCTAAATTTGTTAAAAATAGAGTAGCGAGATGCTGAAGACAGCCCAAAGGCAAGAGCTGTGGTAGGCTTTGGGCTCCTGGAGGGGCCAGTCACGTGGCAGGTGCCCTGATGGTGTTAGGTAGGAAGTCAGATGTGAGCTTGTGTGTGTGCAACAGGCCATATGTCCAGCATATGCATATGCATCTGCATCTCAAAGTATTCGCATTCTGCCCTGCCCCCTTCTACCTGATAACCTGCCGGGTGGAGGTCCCCGCCCCTTCTGCCTGACAAATCTTCCACAATCTCCCAGATGCAGCCCAGTATCTGCATTTCGAACACCCTGCTCTGGATCCCCATTCTCTAGGGGGTCCTGCTCACCCTTCCTCTGAACCCAGGATGGCACCAGCCAGGCTTCCTCCTGTCTGATACCTTCAAGGGCAAACTCAGATAGGAGCTTCTTAATATTTACATCCATAAAATCCTTTGTTTCAGGAGGAGATGTGTGAAGACAAAGACCCAGCTCCTTAAAAACCCCCGGCCTCAACCGGATGGTGTGCTCAGCCCTCTGCCTCTCTACTGAGCCACCTGCAAGTGTAATCTCTCTACTCAACCATGTAACCTCGCCCCCCCACCCCAACCCCATCCGAGCAACTGGGCACTCAGGTCCTGTCTGGAGAGGTGCCCATCTGTTCTTACGGATGTCCCTACCCTAATAAACTTTGCTACTTTTTACTTTCCACTACTGTCTCATGCCTGAATTCTGTCTTGCACGAAGACAAGAACCCTGCCATTCTCTGGTAACAACGGTATGGCCAAGTTGACTGGTCAATTCAAGAAGTAAACGTTGAATGTGTTCCTCTTCCGCCACCATCTAAGTTACATTATTGGAATGTGAGAAGTCAATGACTCCGTGCTTTATTTTTATGATTTTATTTTCTTACCACCTTTTCCTGTTGGTGCAGCGGGTTTCACTGATGTTAAGAGGTAGTCTTTCAAGAGAATATGGGAGCCTGAGTGCATCCTTCACGTAGCCAGATTTTCAATTAGTTATCTCCCTTGAATCTCTATTTATCTATAAAAGTGGATAGTAGCACCAACCCTATGTAAGTTTGGCGAGGGTATAAAGACAGATTGTAAAAGCCGTGAAAGCTGAGTGGTTTTACTGAATTCTATTGCACCGTTACCTTAGCAAAAACCAATGTGGCATTTTGATGTAAATTTATTGGGAGATTTACATTTTAGTTTTATTTCTCTTTTAAAATTTACCTAGTACATTTTTCTTAATACATATTTTTAGACATTTAAGAAAAAAGAAATATGTGAAATAGTGTTACTATGCAACTACTGTATGTTTTTCTTACAGAAGTAACTAGAACACAGCGCTTACAGTAAAAGGCTTATCTATTTATAGACAAGAAAGCGATTTACATTTATTAAGCCTAAGTGTAGGACAGCATGCTAGATGAAGAAAAGATATGCATCCTTTTTGCTTTCTGTGGAGTTTCCTTGCTGGAGAGACAGAGAAAACACTGAAGTAAAAACCGACACCCTGATGAGGAAGGAGGAGGAAGAGGAAGAAACCACCCACCATTGCACTTCATTTTAGCAGTCACTTCAACTGTTCTTCATTGTCACAATGGCTACTTCCAACAGCTCTAGGAGATAACCACTGTTTCTATTCCATTTAATGGATGGGAAACCTGGAACACAGAGGGTAAGGAGCTCACCCAAGCCACACTGCCCAGGACAGCGCAGCTGGAATTCAAATCCCCGAACTCTGCTAGCTACGGTGTGGATGGAGCTTGAGAGCCCCTGAACTTCCACCTGTTGAAGTTCAGCCCCTGTCGAAGGAGGGTAGAATTTACTTCCACTGCGGAGTCAGGCCTCTGTGACGATCAGGTAAGGTCACTGAAGACAGCCCCTGTGATGGGATCCTGGTGGCTTTCAAAGACGGGGAGGGACCAGGCAGGCACAGGCTTTCCCGCCCTATCTCGCCGTGCGATGCTCTGTGCCTCCTTGGGGCTCCGCCAGCCCAGAGGTCATCACCAGCTGAGGCTCCCCCACCTCGCACCTCCAGAGCCATGAGCCAAAATAGACTTTGCCTTTGTGCAGTAGCCTGGCTCTGGCGTTTCAGTAACAAAACCAGACTAAGATGCTGCTGATCAGGGAGCAGAACAGTTTACCTACAGACAAGGGTGAATGTCGATCACTGTACATCCCCTCCTTCATCCTCTATTTAACATTCAATATCTAAGCAGTCAGCAACAAGTCACCACATATAAAAGTCCCACTCTGTGACTTGAAAGGAAAAGGAAGTTCTTTCAGAGTTATAATTAGTACCACTGGCACGACTGTCATGTATAGAGAATAATTTCAGTGACATCAGATTCATCAACCCATCAAGAAACAAGAACCTACCCCAACTTCAATCCATCAAAAGGGCAACTTTCATCTATTAAATATTTCAAATTGTTTTTGAAATGCATGCTCTAAAGCAAAGTTTATGATAGATGATGTTCAATGATGAGAACAGCATACAACCAAGTACTTGAGCCCCTGCCACTCATGTAGGAAACCTGGAAGAAGTTCCTGGCCTTCAGCATGGCACAGGCCCAAAACTTGCAGCCACTTGGGGGGTGATCCAGTGGAATGAACATCTCTCTTGCCGCCCTCTCTGTATAACTCTTTCAAACAAAACAAACTTTTTTTTTTAAAAAAAAGCAGTACATGAAACCATGCATTATAGTATATTCTTATTTGTAATAGGAAAACTCCTTTTTAAGTACTTATGAATTAAAATATTTAAGGTATGAAGAAATAAATATAATTATTTCTGTGTGATCATTTGGTGTTACTCTATTTTCTGCTTTATTTATGATCTATTTTCTAAATTTTCTAGAATGTTTAATTCTTTTTATCTGAAAATTTTAATCTCAAAATATAAACTCATTCACAAGTGTAAAAATTATTGAAAATCAGATAAAAATTACCGACCTTAAAAATTTCTAAATTTATGAAAGTCTATTGTATCAAAGAATCAAGATGAAACAAGGATATTTCTTCAGTCTTATTAATATGATAAAAGACTATTTTCCTTAGTTCCAGGATAGTGAAAAATGGGCTTTTCTTCCCTCAATGAGCCATTTTACCTGGAGTCTGAGACTCAAAATTGGAAAAAATGCACACATGCCTTTAAGGCTTCCTCTCATTTCTCCAAAATCCTGTGTGGAAGACCAGAAAAGAATTCCTGCTAAAGAGCTGTAATTTCTCACCCCACCAGATAGAAGTGGAGACATGCTGATGGAGGAAAAGGGATGAGTGTGGTGCTACTGGCCTCACGTCCAACCACCTGCACCACCACGGTCCTCTCATCCACTTGGCGGAGGCAAGAACTCGCATTATGATCCAGCAGGCTCAACAGCCACAACTTGGACAGCTGGGTGTCATGACCAGGGAGCTGTCTCGGGGAAGTCCTGTTGAGGCCGGTTGTGGGCAGTTGTGGTTCGTTCAGGAATGGCTTGGCAAGTAGGAAACAGGAAAGCCAATCACATGGAAGAAAAAGCGATCGAGGGCTTGGCTCTCCATCACATCGGGGATGGCCTAATATTCAACGACTGCAACACCACTGGCAAAGCAACTTCGCACTCATTGAGTCAGAGCTCCATGCTCTGTGATCAGACATTCCCAAACAGCACGCATGATCTGTACCTCCTTGTGTACACAACTGTGTCGCCCCCACCTCCTCTGCATATAGGTCAAGACAGCAACGGGATAAAAGCCAGTGATGAACGTGAGTTAGATGGCATCTTGGACTGTTACATCATGGTGGGCTGGAGGTAAATTGTGGCCAGAGGACTGGCTGTGGCAGGTGCGTCCCTTTCACAATCCCCTTCCCTTGACCATGGAACACGGGACTAGTCAGTGGACTTTGAGTTTATCCAAAGCAAGATTATCCTGGGTGTGTCTGGCCAAGTTGGGCCAACCTTTGTAAGTTCAAATTTCAGAGATAGGTGATCCTACTGGCTTGAAAAGAAGCCAGCAGTTGTGCTGTTAGAGGGGTAGCTCTCATAGCTGAAAGCAACCCCTGGCCAACAGTCCTCAGAAAAATGGGGTCCTATAACCATTAGGAGCTGACTCCCAACACCTGCAATGAGCTTGGACGAGGACCCCAGAGCCCAGGTGAGAGCTTCACAGTAGCCTTGTGGGTCCTAGGTAGGAATCAGTCTGGGCTAAGGCCTGTCCAGACTCCTGACACTCAGAAATGAGGACAAAAATGTATGTCATTTTAAGCATTAAATGTGTGGCAGTTTCTTACACAGCTTCAGAAAATGAATGCATACTCTCAACACTTCAAACAGCAAGAAATATGTCCTGGGGTCCAACATCTGTGCCACAATCAAGCTACATCTGCCTGTTTCACATCCAGGTTCCTATGACACTAGGCATAGTCCAGAGACTTAATCTCTTCTGTCTCCCAAGGAAAGCGTTTTTCCAGGGACCTCTCCTGCAAGGATAATGATCAATAGTCAATAATGTCTAAGGATCAGAACAAAGGCCCAAATCTAATCTAACACACGAAATTTATTCCATCCCTGGTTTACTACTAATAGGGAGCCCAGATCTATAGTCTGGGTTGTAAATATAAGTCAAGGAAATTGCTTTTAAAAAAAGTTAAAGCTTACCAGTTTACCTTTTCTATTACAAGTAGAATGTCTAGGCCATCCCTAAGACAATTTCAACCAAGTCTAACTGAAAGGATCATTGAAAATACTTTCTATGAGGGTAGTGCTTGGCACAGTGGTTAAAACACTGCTTCAGATTCCCTTATCCCATATCAAAGCAACCAATCATGAATCCTAGCTCCACCCCTGTTCAGTTTCCTGCTACTGCACAGCCAAGGATGCAGCAAGTGATGCCTCCAGTACCTGAGTCCTTGCCACCCACGTGAGAGACCTGGCTGGCGTTCCTAACTCCTGCCTTTAACCTAGCGGAGTCCAGGCTCAGAATCACACAGTTGGAGGTGGAAGTGACCTCTGGGCCTTGATTGGATGGATTCTGACTCCCAGAGCCAGACTACAGTATGATTGGCTGTTGAAAGTACTGTTTGAGACGGACTCGGCTCTGAATGCGTCCTGGGATCCATGCGTGGTATCCACTGTGACAAGGCGGCAGTGAGAAAGGAGGAGGATATGTGCCGTGGACTGGTCCCTCCAAGCTGCAGAGGAAGCAGGAGGAGATGATGGTAGCAAAGCTTACTTCTGGGTCAGCTTAGGGGAGGGGCAGCAGGCCTGATGGACACAAGAGGCTTTCCAAAAACTCAAGGAAATGCACATGAAAGCTACTACACACATTCATATTTTTCCACACTCAAGTAAATTTATCTTTAATTCTACTCTTCCACAAACTTTCTGAAACACCCTCACATGCACATCCCTTTATGAGTTTCATATAGCTTTGGCTTATTGCCTTTGGTAGTCTCAACATTCCTAAAAGGCAGAGAAAGGGGGCAAAACAAAAGCTTCACAGTGACCAGTTTTGCCAAAATCACACTATCGCACTGACTTTCAAAAGCAAGGTTATTTAGAGACTGCACATATTGGGATTCTGTCAGGGTCCTCACTATAATGCCTGGCACAGAGGCTTTAGGGTCTCTGTAAATGACACAGCTGGCATGCATTGTAGAAGGATTTCTAAACCAATCAACCAGTAAGATACATCTCACACAGAACTGTAGGACATTCCCAGAGGAACTTCAGCAAGTAACTCATCACCATGACTACCAGCATGTTGCTGGTTCTGGAGGAAGTTTGGCCTAACACTCTAGCTTTCAAAGTTTGCTCTGTTCCAATACAGAAGTTTATGGAAAGGCTATTTTTTTAAGACATTTTATTTGAAAGGCAGAGGAGAGAGAGAGAGAGACGGAGACGGAGAGAGGGCGAGAGAGGGAGGGCGAGAGGGAGAGAGGGAGAGAGGGAGGGAGACAGGGAGGGAGAGAGGGAGGGAGGGAGAGAGGGAGGGAGACAGGGAGGGAGGGAGACAGGGAGGGAGGGAGAGAGGGAGGGAGGGAGAATGAATATCTTTGATCCACTGGTTTACTACCCAAATGGCCGCAACAGCTAGGGCTGGGCCAGGCAGAAGCCAAGAGCTTCATGTGGGTCTCCCACGTAGCTGCAGGGGCTTAAAAACTTGGCTTATTCCCCACTGTGGCCATTCCCCACTGTTTTTCCAGGCCATTAGCAGGGAGCTGGATCATAAGTAGAGTAAAAGGTACCCATACAGAATGACAGCATTGCAGACAGAGACTTAACCCTTTATACCACAATACTGCCCCAGAAAGGTTTTATTTATTCAAAAAGTCCATGGAATAATGCAGTTAATTAATGGCGAAGTTTGGGTGCAAGACATTATTTGAAATCCAGGCTGGCGTAGTGGGTAAAGCCACCACCTGCAGTGCCGGCATCCCATATGGGCACCAGTTTGAGTCCCAACTGCTCCACTTCCCATCCAGCTGTCTGCTATGGCCTGGGAAAGCAGGCCTTGGGCCCTGGCACCTATGTGGGAGATCCGGAAGATGCTCCTCACTTCGGATTGGCGCAGCTCCAGCCGTTGCAGCCAATTGGAGAGTGAACCAATGGATCACAGACCTCCCTCTCTGCCTCTCTATGTAACTCTGACTTTCAAATAAATAAATCTTAAAAAAAATTATTGCGTAGTTTTTCTTCTTCCACTACCCACATTTTCATGACCTTCTTGGAGACTGTCGCTCCCCCTCTTCATGGAGGAACGACACAGGACCCTGCGCTGTTCTTTTGTCTGCTCGGCCCTCCCCGGGTTTGCTGCTGGTTCTTCCCGGGTTGGCTACTGACCCTTCCACCTCCGTGGAAGGGCGGTTCCCCCTGCCACTTTCCCCACTTCCGCGGGGGAGCGGCACACCACCGGCTGGCTCTCTCGGGGGCTGCACAGGTGTTCCTCAGGTGTTCCTGGTGCATGTTGTCTCTCTCCTCCTTTATAGTCCTCTTCCACCAATCCCAACTCTGCTACCCACACGCCGAGTACGCTGCTCTCCTCCAATCAGGAGCAGGTCCTGCTGCTTATTGGTTGAACTGGAGGCAGCTGTGTAGAAGCTGTTTCCTCCTCTCCCAGTGCCATATTGTGGGAGAACAGATGCACAGAATAAGTCTTAATTCCAGTAACTTAGTCTAGTCCGAGTTGCTCCCAGTTGCTCCCCACAGAGACTTCTCATATGCATGAATTGCTAAAAATTTTTGCACCAAAATAAGTATATCTTTTAATTCTACTTTTTGTGAACATTTTGAAGTACCGGGGCGGGGGGTAGGGGGGCAATGCTTCAGCATTTAAGCCATTAGCGATACAGAGATGTCCATACCAGTGCCAAGCTTTAAGGTTTGTAGTAACTGGATAGGGTCATGTCCCCAACATAAGCAAGTATGAGCAAGATGATTAAAGCAGTTCTAAGATGACTTCTTAACTGCAAAATACTAACAACCCAGCATCTATGCCTCACTGAGTTTGGGGAAATATTTGTGTGTCCTAAGAGAAAGGCTAGTGCATAATTGCAAATTATTACCACTTCTGTAGGCCATGCCGACAAGATTATCTCCCAGCGGGCTCTCAATCAGAAGCCTGCTTCCACAGGGGTGGTTTTCACAGCTGGTAGCCTTTCTTCTTTATTCCTGGATAGAATGGAAATTAGTGTTGTATGACTACTCCTTTCCCTGTCCATGGCCCATTTATCATATCAAAGCCCATTTGTCTGCGCACCAGCCTAACCAAATTAGGTAAACAGAGTTCTAGGAGGAAGGACAGCTGCTAGCAAGAGGCATAATCACGAAACACAAAGCTTCATTGCAGCAGCTGCCACAGAAACAGTTTTCAGAAATACGGCAACAGCAAGGCAGTTAAGGAGAGACTCTTCAGGGAACGCCTTGGATGCTCAGAACGCTCCATCTGCAGCCGAAGCTGAAATCCTCAGCTCTTTAATCTGCTTCAACAGGCCCTGCGTGATCTACCCCTCCCCTGCCTACAGACACCTGGTCTTCCTTTGGGTCCTCCAATGTCCCAAGCTCCTTCCCACTTTAAGGCCTTCTGTACCGCACTCCCCAAACCTTCACTCAGCACGAATCCACTTGATTTCTGGTTGGGGGGTTGACCTAGAGGTTAAGATACCTGTATTCCATACTGGAGTGTCTGCGTTCAACTCCTGAGTTCACTCCTGATTGATTCCAATTTCCCCCTAAGGTAGACCCTGGAAGGCAACAGGCAATGGCTGAAGTATGTACATTCCTGTTACCCTGTAGGAGACCTGGGTGGAGCTCCCAGCTCCCAGCTGTGGCCTCCCAGGCTGTTTGTAGGCATTTGGAAGGTGAACCACCAGATAGGAGCACTCTGTCGGTCTCTCTGTCCGTCTCTGTCTCTCTCAAGTCATTTTTAAAAGATTCTACTTCTTAAATCTTGTCATTTAGAACTTTGTGTATTTTTTTCTTCAGAAAACCAACTGAAAGTTCCTTATTACTGTGACTATCAGTTTACCTTCTATCTTCACCATTCCATGATTTTCTAACATTCCCTTAAGACTTGTTGGGTGCCATACCCAGTGCTGAATGCATTCCAGCCAATATTCCACTTAACACTCAAAACAATCCATGGAAGCAGGTACAGCTATTGGCTGCATTTTTCAGATGAGGAAGCTGCAGCCGGAGAGGTTAAGTCATCTGCCCAAGGTCCATGGCTAGAAAGGCAGAGCTCTCTGCATGCACCCTGCTGTTCTATGTGTCTGTTCTCATGGGCCATGCTGTCATGGGTCGCTGTGGAACTTTCCTCTAACTTGGTTTGAGGTTTACTCTCTAGAGGGTGGCCCTAAGCCAACACAGCCACTCCCTTGCAGAGCCCTGACCATGAGGTCAGCTGGATGTGAACATATCTGTCAGGAGAGACACAATAAGGTGAAACTACAACATGCAAAACAGAAAACGAAAATTCACAGTTCTCAGAGAGACTGGAGGAGCTAACGTCAAGTCCACAGGCAGCAAGGAGTTCAACCAGCTGGAGAGGAACACCCAACAGAGGACCTGCGTCTGTGCCTTTATGCAGGCCCGTGGGCATCACCCCTGGGGCCTTTCCCCTGGATGTGGATTGGCTGGTTTAATGAAGACACAGGTGAGGACTGGCTCTGATGTTCATCATTATGGTCAGCAGCTGTAGGGTGTGTGGGACTTGGGGTCCTGGGATCAGGAACACATGGGCTCTATCACAAACCACCACACAGGGAAGCTAAGATTTAGGAGGTGACCATATACAGCAGGGCTTCAAGTGACTTGTGCCAGTCCTAAAACTGGAATGACAGAGCAGAGTGAGTGGGACAGTAGACGGAAAGCTGCTAAGAGGAGATGTCCTCAGAGCATGGAAAATCTTGCTGATGATATGTCAAGTACCGATATATCAAAGCTGAGGGCATGAGGAACGGCATCAGATACTGAGGGTGCTCAGATATTAAAGACTAGAGGACCCTTGCTAAACTGACTTAGCAGGACTCTTGCTAAAAGTAAGATTAGGCAGGCCCAAGGGATGACAAGGGCCAAAGCTGATGCCTACTGAAGAGGAGGGCTCAGAAGAGCCTAACTAAAACTGGTCAAGGGAAGTCTTTTTCAGGTACTGAATTGAACAAGGAGGCACTTCCTGGAGTCTAGAGTTGAGTGATAGTCTGTCTTTGATGTCTCAATAGGCCACAGTGGGCCATGACCCTCCCTTGGGTTTTCTTGTCTTTCATCAGTGTTTGACCAGGCTGGGAGAAGATGGAAGAGTTGGTGGGGAGGAGATGAGAGGAGGAGGTGTGGCAGCTCCTGTGGGCAGGTGAGTTCCAGGACCTGCCAGGCACAACCCATTCAAGAGTGAGCTTGAGGCAGTTGGCCAGGGACTGAGTTTTGGTCTTGGCTCCCCATCTCCCTTGCTATCTGTCTTCTGCTAGGCGTGTCTGCTAACTCTTGTGACCAACTGAGATTTGAGCAGCACCTTACGTTTGCTTTCAAGAGTGAGGAAGTTAGGCAAACCATTTCTCGCTTGATGACACTGTATCTTAGACTTTTTAATGTGCCTAAGAAGCCCATTTCCCAGTCTGATAGGCAGAGTGAGCACAGAGCCGATACCCGCACCTATACAGGTTCGGTTACTCTGCCAACATACACGGAGCATCTATAGCATATGAAAGGCTATTAAGGTAGAGATGATGGCTCACAGCATGTGCTTAGACACAGAGATAAGTGATTGATAGAAGCTGAGGCTTGAAAAGCTTCACAGGAGAACCTAAGAATAAGTAAGAGACTTAGCATATGCTGAGAGTTCTTCTAATAATTTCACACACATTAACAATCCTATGAGGTGGATCCTGCAGCTGGGCTCCACTTGGAGGGAGTCACAAGGAGATTAGCTTGTCCAAAGACACAAAGCAATGAAGCTGTGAAGCCTGAACAGAAACTCACAACTGTTACATGCGACACTTTACAACATACTGTGGAGGCTTTGTAGCCTCTGTCTCAGAACTGTGCAAACCGGGAACTTAGAATTCTGACTACTGAGAGCATGAAAACCCATTCAATGTGATCATAAAACAGAAACAGACAATGGCTGAACTCAGCAGACACAGGGGAAACAGAAATATTATTGGCAGCTGCTGGATTCTCAAGAGCTCCGACAGCGCTCAGACAATTCCTTCCCTCCCATACATGCTTCCCAGAACTCACTGTGAACACAGCTCTTCTGCTTTGGCAGTTCTGGAGTGGGCCTGAGACTCTGCATGCCCGACAAGCTCCCAGATGATACCAGTGCTCAGAGACCGCACTTGACCATCACGGCTCTGAGCAGTGGTTCTCAGAGGGTATTTCCTGGAGCTGTAGCATCAGTGTTACATGGAACTTAAAATGGAAATTTTCACTCTTTCCCGAGACTAACCAAGTCAGAAACCCTGGGGAGGAGCCTGGTGATCTGTGTTTTTTATTTTTTATTTTTTGACAGGCAGAGTGGACAGTGAGAGAGAGTGAGAGAGCGAGAGAGAGAGAGAGAAAGGTCTTCCTTTGCCGTTGGTTCACCCTCCAATGGCTGCCGCAGCCAGCGCACCACACTGATCTGATGGCAGGAGCCAGGTACTCATCCTGGTCTGCCATGGGGTGCAGGGCCCAAGCACTTGGGCCATCCTCCACTGCCCTCCTGGGCCACAGCAGACAGCTGGCCTGGAAGAGGGGCAACCGGGACAGAACCCGGCGCCCCAACAGGGACTAGAACTCGGTGTGCCAGTGCCGCAAGGCAGAGGATTAGCCTAGTGAGCCGTGGTGCCGGCCCCAATCTGTGCTTTACCACGGTCCTCAGTTGACTCCAGTGCTGGGCCAAGTCTGAGAACCGTTGCTCTCGGCTGCAGTGCATCCCTCTGCTCTCCCCATTTGCGACTTTTCTGTCGCATGCGTCATCTCACTTACAGATGAGGGACGAAGTCCGAGTGTACTTGCCACATGCATTAGGGACCAATACAGAACCATTCCTAACAAATATTCTCTCAACTTCAACGATGGCCAAGAGTATAGCAGCATATGCAAAACTCCAGGCCAGACTCCAGCTTCATCTTTATCTAGAGATAGCTTTCATCTGAGCCATCCAACTGTCACATACTAACAAATACACATGTATATATTTTGCACAAATAGGCTTTGTACCACTTGGTGTATTTATGATGAGCTACACACTTAACTATAATGAGCATTTCCAAACCCAAATGCAGCAGCAAGAACAGCGTAATAGAAACAACTGCTGAACATGTAGAATTAGAGAAGCACACATTCTTTAACACCATCTCAGTGTTTGCTGATGGAATGCTGTAATTCCTCAGTAACAGTGCAAGCAAGGTTATTATCATCATTTTATGAGCTCTAATTTCAATAGAAATTGAGTTATTTGTTTCCACTGTATCAAGTTTGCCCCTGGGTCCTGGGAATCTGTAGGCTGAAGTGCTCTATTCGTAAAGACAGAAAGCTAAGCAACAAACACAACCAGGAATTCTCGGTGGTTTATTTTTATCTCATGCTCACATTACACATTCACCATGCTGTGTGTGTGTAATGATGATGGGAGGGGCTATGCTTCATCTATTCACTCAAAGCCCAAGGCTAACATCTCTGCCATCTTGGGATACAGTTTCCTTAATTTGTGGCTCCAAGATCCTGTTGCAGGGCACAAAATGAATATTCCTGCAAACACTTCTTTACTCTCTCAGCCAGAAGTGACACATTTCCTTGGCCAGAACTCACCTCATGACCTTGCCTAGCTGCACAGGAAGCTGCAAAGTGTTGTCACTTATGTATCCAAGAGGAGAGAACCTGAAAAGGGTGACCACAGTGTGACTCCTCTCCCTGTCCCTGTCCCTCTCTCTCTCCTCCTTTCCAATAAAATGAAAATAAATGAAATTTTAAAATGCGAAGTCCAAGACAAACTCAAGCACGGTGAACATCTGCCCTCTTTCTGCTCAACTTGTTCTGCAAACTTCTCCCTTTTCCCATTCAAAAGGCTCACGTTTTCCCTCCAGTGACCCTTAGTTTCAATATAAACCAACCTAATTTTTTTAAATAGTAATTTTATTATTAGTAAAATAATACTTTTTTTTAAATAGGCAGGATGTGCATTACAAATAAAGGTTGTCTGAGGGCATCTATATACGTACACACATGAAATTGTGTGTGTGTCCGTATCAAGCTCAGAGGGACGCTGACAACAACAGACATAAAAGCATCAAGAAACTAGACGTTATTATGTTAAGCAAAATAAGCCACACACAGCAAGACAAATACTGCATGTTCTAGCTCATGAGTGGGCGCTAAAAATGTTCAACTCCTAGAAACAGAGCAGAATAGAAGGCGGTAGAAGTTGGGACAGGCCGAAGGTGAGAGGAATAGGAGGAGGACAGGCACAGCATCAAAATCGAACTAGAAAGAGTTTCTGGGTTTCTGTAGCTCAGTGGTGTGACTACAGTCCACAACAATTTATTATGTAGTTCCAAATGAGTTAAATGCTGCAGGTCAGAGGTTCACAACACACAGAAATGATAAATGTTTGAGGGCATGGAAAAGCTGCTTATCCCGATTTGATCACTCAGTGTCACATACGTGCATAAAAACATCAATGCACTCCCTAAGTAGATATACTGTATCCCCATTAAAAACTTCATAAAGGAAAAAGAAGTTCATGCAGATCTTTAAAAGCCATCAAAACGCTGAGTAAGGATCACAATGTCCCATAATGGTTACTGACACTGGAGTGCAAAGGTTTTTATTTGAAGCCTTCCTCCTCCTATGCCTGCTTTTCCATACCAGGTTGTTTGGCTCCCGACTCACGAAGCCCCTCTGCAAATGGGAAAGGAAAAGGGAGGCTGTGCGCTCCACCAGTCCATCCATGGAACAGCAGCGAACAGAGTCCCACAGGCCACACACACCAGTGTTCTTGGTGGCGGTGTGGGAGAGAGGAATCTACAACTGCTGTGCAGGCCGGCGCCACGGCTCACTAGGCTAACCCTCTGCCTGTGGTGCTGGCACACTGGGTTCTAGTCCCGGTCAGGGCACCGGATTCTGTCCCGGTTGCTCCTCTTCCAGGCCAGCTCTCTGCTGTGGCCAGGGAGTGCAGTGGAGGATGGCCCAAGTGCTTGGGCCCTGCACCCGCATGGGAGACCAGGAGAAGCACCTGGCTCCTGGCTTCGGATCGGCGCGGTGCGCCGGCCACAGCGACCCAGTCGCAGCAGCCACTGGGGGGTGAACCAACAGAAAAGGAAGACCTTTCTCTCTGTCTCTCTCTCTCACTGTCCACTCTGCCTGTCCAAATAAATAAATAAATAAATAAATAGAACAGCTGTGACTTCAGTGGGGGATGAGAGGCAGGGAACGCACAGTGCCAGGCCGTGCTGCTGGAGGGGAAGCTCTCCAGGAAACTCTGGGCACCATACTAACCAGCGCCTGCATCTCAATCCTTGCTCAAGGTCAGGGGAGGGCTCACCATGTGCAAATGATAAATCCCCATTTCCCATGAGGATAAACAAGTTAATGCAGTTGCCACCGAGCACCTATCTGGGGAACAAAATGTTGCTTTTAACTATGAGGGAAGACAAACAACAATCAAACAGGTGCTGCTGTTGACCGCTGCCTCCACAGCACAGGTGCATTCTGAGTGACAGCAGAAAGTCAACACTGCCCAACAGCCATGCCCTTTCCCAGACGCATGAGTCATCGGGACACAGGTTTCATGCTATGCACTTTGCTTCCATACAGATAACGCTGGTGCAGGTCCATTTTACACACCCAATTCGGTAGACATTTGTAAAAGCAAATGTGTATGTGTGTAGCATATGTGTGCAAGTTCATGTATACCAATATATACACCTGTGGGCCGATAACATGATCAGAATTGCAGCAAAGAGACAACAACTACTTCACACACCAGCCTCTTCCCCAATGGAGAACCCAGCACTATCCAGAGACAAAGAGGAGCCTGCAGTGTCTTGCCCATTTTAGAAGTGGCTCCTGTCATCAAGCCAGTCCTCCTTGCCATCTTGTTCTACACGCCAGCCTCAACCTCTGCTTGCAGTATTCTCTCCCACAACTGGGTTCTGGCCTTTTTGTCATTCACAGCCAGCTTCTGCAGAACTACACAGAGGCTTTTACTTCTTCTGTGCCTCTCCTTCCTTTGTCTAGCACGAACACTGCCTCCACTCTAGTCCATCAAAGCCCTTCCTCTCCTCCACAGTCCAACTGCAATGTTTCTTCACTTAATTATTCAGTTGACAAATAGGCATCCATGACCTGGGTGCTGGGTCTGCAGCAGTAGGAAGAAAAGGCATTGTTCCCTCTTTCCCACAGCTTAGATTGTTGTCAAGTAAGGCAGAAGACTAATGAAACCCAAACAAGTGTTATACAATCTAGAGATGAGTGCTATGAAGAAAAGGAATCAGAAATGATGATAAAGATGCCTCTCAACTTCTGATGAGGTTACATTTCAGTAAACCCATCTTGAGTTGAAAACATCATTAAGTTGAAAAATGCACTTAACACATTCAAGTATCGGAGTATTGGCACTGCTAACTGGGAGCTGCATCTGCTCGCTGGCCTGGGGAAAGATCCAAATTCAAACTGGAATTCCAGTTTTCAATAAAGGCACACATCCAGCATCAAGTTGAAAAATCCCAAGTTGGGGGACTGTCTGTATTTTAGATGCCATCTGCAGGGCAGCAACAGGCGTCTCCTTTTATTCCCTAGAGGAAGTAATTCTTTCTCTTGAGTAGCACCATGCAGACAGCCTGCAGCAAAACACCAGGTCAATGTTAATGGATGCTGGGGGACAAAAGAACTCTGTGGCCAAGTTCATCAGGGCAAAAACTGAGCTCAACAAAGTAAAGCAACGGACTTTTTGGGAAGTTTACCATGTGAATACAGATTGTATATCTGTAAGAGAAGGCATCAACTGTAGTCTCTTCCAAATGTGTTTAACCACAATGGCCTCCCACAGGGCATTCCGGAAGCCTAACTTCGCTTGGAACACACTTTGGGAAATATTGCATTTTCCCTTCCTGGACAGGGACTCTTTAAATACAAGCATGACATCCTATTGTTCTATCCAACACACTCAATACTGCGCCTACATACAATATACTAGGCATAAAAAATAAGTGCATTTGTTGCTAACAGTCTATTTTGGATAATTTCAAATTTCAAATCCCTCACTGGGTAAGACAGAGGGTGGATTGGAGTAGGTCCCCCTGGTGGGCAAGATGGGAGAAGTGTCTGAGCTTAAATTTTTGTTTGTGAAAGAGACAAGTTAATTAGGCTTTTATTCCCCCGAGTCTCCATCTTCCAAAAATACTTCGGGAAGACACCTTTAAGAATTTTTCTGGAGCAAGCATTAGGCCAGCAATTAAGATACAGATTAAGCCGCACGCATCCCCTATCAAAGTAGCTGCGTTCAATACCTGGCTCTACTCCCGACTCCATTTTCTTGCTAATGCAGCCAAGGGAAGCAGCAGTGATGACTCAAGTAACTGGGTCCCTGCCACACACTGCAATCCCAGTTCCCAGCTTGAGTCCTTGCCACGGGCCACTGTAGGCATCTGGGGAGTTAACCAGCTGGTGGGAGCTCGCTCTCTGCCTCACAAATAAATCCACATTTTTTAAAGGAAATTTTGCTACAGCAGGATTTAACCAGAACAGCATGGTACCCTTTGAGGAAGACTCATTTCCACCCTTTGTGGAAGCCATCATTTCCCAGAGGGTTGCAGGACAGGAGGAAAGCTAGAAGCTACAATCCACCGATCATGCTAATATGGGAGTCACTAGCCACCTGTGGCTGTTGAAACTTAATTAAAAGTGAACAAATAGGAAGTTCCTCAGTCTCATTGCCCACATTTCCAGTCAGTGGCCACATGAGGTTAGTGGCTGTACTTGCACAGATATAGATTGTTTCTACCACTGGAGAGAGTAGTATGGCCCGGTACTGCTGGAAATACTCAAAATGCAATCCTTTGCCATGAGAGCCTTGAAATTACACCAGGACAACCCACACTCTAATCCGGTATCCTCTGAGGACTTATAGCAATAGCTGGCTACCTCCTTCCCAGGCAAGACTATTTTACAGTCATCCTAAGATAGCCAAAGGACAGACCTAAGACCAGAAGCCAGCAGCTATCCGATGGTCTCCTTCTCAAAGGGTCTGTGCGTCTGTCTGTCTGCCTATGCAGGGGTGTCTATCATCACAGCTGCACCAAAGCTTACACAGCAGCCTGTAATTCCACAGGATCTCTGCTAAGTAGTGGCAGGGCTTGGGTTGAGTGAAGCACCAAGCTGGTGAAACAGAGGCTGGATTTCAAGCAGCATGGGAGATGCTACTTCCCCAAACCAGCTGGTCAGGACCACAGAGGAGAAGCAGGGTGAAGTTATGAGATCCTGGCAGGCAGACCCAAGGCCAAGGTGAGGCCACTGGGAGCAAATTCCCCACAGAACACAGTGCATTTCTCCCACAGACACCCAGGTACCCACATGCACTGGAAAATCTTGAGCCAATTTCACAACTAATTATCATGCTAATTGAGAGCAGGCTGCTCCTTATTGTGAGGCGTAGTCACACCAGGATGTGCCTCCCAGGCCGAGCCTTCATTTAGATTACAAACTTTGCAGTCTGGCTGTCACTGGTAATTAAACCTCTTTGATTGTTCCATTACACAAAGATTACATGGCAGTCAAAGAATGGAACATAACTGATCTTTATATCATTTCTAAAGGCTTGCAGGAATGAAAACCAACAGTGGTATAAAATCCAAGAATGATGCTTGCCTGTCATGTCCCTTTTTGCGTAGGCTGTCTCATGGAAACCCAGAGATTTAAGGCATCTTAATACGCAAGAATATGTATCTATCTTACTGTCACAATAAGAAAATTAAGCATGGATGAAAAACACATCTATGGTCTACGGCCATACCACCCTGAACACACCCAATCTCGTCTGATTTCTGAAGCTAAGCAGGGTCAGGCCTGGTTAGTACTTGGATGGGAAAAACACCATCTATGAAGTCACATTTGCACCAACTAGAAATAAAATCCCAGCCCTTATATCTGGTAATCCAGAGCAGTTCTCGAGTTTTCCTATCATCTCATATAACCTTTAGTTACCAGTCCACACCTACTCAGTCTCAGGTCAGTGACTTACTGGCTCAAGTGCCCATCCAGGCTACCTGTATCTAATGCTTTCCACTCATCTAATTTTTTTTTCAGATTCAAGTTCCATTTCCTACTCTTCCAAGTATAAAATTAAATCAGAATCACCCAAGAGTCTGACTGCCAATGCTGATGCCTGGGCCTCACTTGAGTCAGGATCCCTGAGGCTACAGGTTAAGTGCTAACTGCTTCTTCAGCCCCACAAGAGATTCTTGTGGAGATTATTTGACACCAAACTCCTGAAGGGCAAGGGCCCACTTGCTTGAATCTCTGTCTCCAAGATCTAATGAGATGCCCAGTCAAGAGTTGGCACTCAACCCGAGACTGTACTGAACAGCGGTATTAACAAACCAAATACACCCCTGCTTGGTGAGCTTGGTCAAACATTCTCAACAAGGCAATCACAGGTCCAGAAAGATCTACCGCAATCATGCAGGAAAGGAGTCCATTGGGGATATTTCCCAAAGCAGTGCCTTCCAATCCAGGAGGCAGCCTGGTCTTTCCTGTAAAGATGATATGTAGATACATAGGCATAGTGTAGAAATAGATACAGATATAGATATATAAGGATTCATGAAGGGCCCTGAAGTCACATATCAAGAGCCAGGGCTCAGTCTGGGGCAGGTGTCTAAGCTGGTCATGCTTCTTCATGCCTCCCATATCCAGACTGTAGGGTTCCAAGAAGGTGGCCAGTTCAAATAGAGACTTTATTTGGGAAGGATAGGATGAGTAGGGTTCAGCCTGCCCAAACAGAGAGCAGGGATTTGAAGCCAGGCTTTATTCTATTTGGGCAGCAGGCAGAGTTCCTTAAGCTCTTGTTGGGGGAGGTGCAGAGAGCTCATGGGCCCTGATAAAGTGTGTAGGGGGTGTGTGGAAAGGCTCCATGCTAAAGTTCGCAAGGCATTGTCTTTGCAGTTTGGAATGCCCCAGGTGAGGGGCTTTCCAGAGCTGTCAACATTCCATCAGCCTATAGATTATTTGCACACAGTTTTATTGGTTTTGAGGGGCTTAGGCCTCGGTGGCCTAACAGATTCTAACAACAGTGAGACAAGCTGATTCTTGTTCCTTTTGAGCTAGCACCTGCCCAGTCCTTGTGGTTGTAGTTAGTTAAGAATTGGTCCCTTACAACTTTTACCTACTGTCCCTGGGGTGTGGTATGACATTTGGCACCCTCCTCCCGAGTGTGATGGGACAAGATAAGCCGCTGGGAACATTCTCACGCAAAGCAAGCCCAAGACAGATACTTAGAAATTGTTTCATATCCTCTGCTGATGTCCCAGTGACATTTGTGTCTAAACCCTATCCTATTGTTTGAAAAACTGACAAACTTTCCTTTTTAATGGGTCTCTTTAAATAACAACAAAAAAAGGTGAGGACAGTCTTTTGTAGCAATCTGTGCAGCCCAGCCCACTTTCCACAAACCAATCCCCTACTGGACATCGCTGGAGTTTCTCCTGACCTGGCCCTGCCCACACTGTCAACTCCCAAGTCCAGCAAGGAAGACTGCAGCGGTGCGGCCGGGAGTGCTGTCTCCCAGGCCTTGCTGGCTGTGTGTTCTCTCCTCCTCCCTCTGACGCTGCCACTTCACTGGCTGTTGGAGGTAGCCTTATCCTCTCTACATGACCCATCTCCCTTGGGAGCCCTCAAACCAGTGTCTTCAACCTTTACCAGAATCACCTGGAAACCCAGATATAGAACCTGCTGGGTGGGATTTGGGGCTTGTCCAGGCGACATTCCACCCTCAGATGATTCTGTTACTGAGGACCCCTAACCCGTGTATGCAGAAATTCCTATTTCACACAGCTCTTGAAGAGCTCCCAACTCCCTCTCCTTTGACGGGGGACAACTGTGCCTATTGGACTTTCTATAACTTACAAGATGGTGGGGCGGGGGGGAGGGTAGGGAGATGATGGAGGTGAGCAGTCAGAATACGAGGAGGAATACGGGCTCTGTGAAATGTTCAAATCACGGTATAGCTGGCCGTCCGTGTGCAAGCATTCCACATGCACGGATCCCTCCAACCAGAGGTCGGAAATACTGGGCAGAAATACTGCAACAGAACTGCACGTGTACAGACCTTTTTGGTCATTATTCCCCAGACAATACAGTGTACGTACTACGTATTTAAGTACTTGCAATCTGGAGATGGATTAAAGCATGTGGTAGGATGTGCGTAGGTTACATGCAAAGATTATATCATTGTATATGAGGGATTCCCGTACTGCAGAGTCTGGTATCTTCAAGGGGTCCTGAAACCAAGGGATGTGTTAGACAATCTGAAAGCTTCCTCTGAGGCCTCCCTGCAGGAGCTTAGAGACGTTCCTGCCAACTGAAAAGCGGAGGCCCTTTCTTGGGCATTTTTTTCCCAGGAACTTGCTAAGTGCTCCTTGTTATTTTACCCTTTCTGCAAAAGGACCCAGACACCCAGACTGGCTGTCTACTACCAGGCAAAATTAATTGCCTTCCCACTGCTCCTCATTCTCCAGAGCCCCTACCTGGCATTAAAGCTAATTGTGTGTTGTAGGTCTCCTTCCCCAGATAGCCTCTGCTCCTGGTGGCTGCTCTGGGCATTTTCTTTATACCACTCCGGCCTGGCCCCAAGGTGGGTTGGGATAAAGGTTCCAGGTGTGTGGCTGGCTGATTACACCCAGCCTGGCCCCTGGGCTGTGCTGCGTTGGGAGAGTTGCAATCACAAGCAGGTGTTGGCTGGCCTGACCTTTCCATACGTGTGCTCTTGTTCAGCATAGCTTCCAGAATTACATTACTATCGACAATTGGGTGTGCAGTAGCTACAGAAACAAGTTAGTTCTCCCCAGACACTGCCAATTTGCCTCGAAGCCCTGTTGTTTTGCAGGCGCACGTGTGCGCGCACACACACACGTCACAACACATTTCACACTCCCTGTGCAGTGGCTTGCAGACTTAAAAAGACCATAAAAGCTATCAACTTTCACGGCAATATTTCTGAACTTGGAAGAAGATACTGTGCACATAGGCTCGGTGTGCCCCAAGCTATCTCTCAGGATGCTCCTTTGCAGGCTGAAGCCATCCGAACCCCCCTGCACTCTGACTCAGGAATATGGAGGGGTTAGTTTGTTTCCCAAGACTACCTTCTTTTGGTTCATGGAGCCCACACTTTGGTTGCCTTCAATCTCTTCCCACGGCCCACCAAGATTCCTCTCTGCTGCCACACAGTCCCAAAACCCGAACTCGTTACTCCTCTACTTTTGGGAAGAACACCAACCTCCACCTCGCCGTGGTTTTCAAAGCCTTTTCCTCTGCTCCCGAGGACCTGCTCAGCAAAATACCCTCTTTGTTCCAGGCACCCCGACCAACCTGCCCCTCTGAACACGACTCCCCACCCAAGCCCGGCACCTTCTCTCGTGCCCAGAGTGCTGTTCTCGCCACCCAGTCCTCTTTAATAGCACCGCAAGTACCAGGTGCAGCTCGCCAGATGGGATCAACACGTGGCCTCAACAGCTATCTGCTGTGTGACCACAGCAAGGCAATCAACCACTCTGAGGCTCAGGTTGCTCATCTTCAAACCTGAGGATTCAAAGACTGAAAGAAAACAAGATCCCCAGACAACAATTTTCACTCTTCAAGTCAATCGTCTGACCCACTCTCCTTTCCTTTGTCACCCAGAGCCAAGCGAATGCTACAAATTACCGGAGCTGGGAGTCACGTCCATTACCACCCACTAGACAGGAGCCCTAGTAGACCCCATCAAGGGGCCACGGCTTAGTCATGCCCCTACCCATGCCTAGCCCACGGCACCTATGTGAGGAATATTGGATGAGAGTTAGTTTGTCTCTCTCATTCACAATCAGAGCCACATAATTCATAGGGCAGCTTCTCTATAGAAGTGTTGAAACAAATGGGTCACAGAATGGTCTAGCTCGCATGCTAGCTGTGTGACCTCAATTTTGTGAGATTTTTAATTCCTTATCTGTAAATATACAGGCACTTAAAAAAAAAAAAAAAAAACAGCACAGCAGGTTGAGCCGCTGTGCATTTGGCCCCCAGTTTCAATCCGGCTTCTCAGTGTCTCATCCAGCTCCCTGCTAATGCACCTGGGAGAGCAGCAGAGGGTGGGCTCCTGCACCTGCGTGGGAGACCTGATGAAGCTCCTGGCTCCTGGCTTCGGCCTGGCCTGGCCCTGGCTGTTGTGGCCATTTGTGGAGTGAATCAGTGGATGGAAGTTTCTCTCTCTCTCTCTCTCTCTCTCTCTCTGTAACTCTGCCTTTCAAATAAATAAATCTTTAAAATAAATAAATAAAATAAAATTATCAAAAGATGTAATTAAAAGACATATTTTTGTGCCAACTTTTTAAAAAATCCATGCGTAGCTTTTCATACTTCACTTTTTCCATGAACTTTCTGAAGATGCCCTATACTCATGGATTTTCTTTTTCCTGCACTAAAACCAACTTATCTTTTAATTCCATTTTGCACCGACTGCAAAGTATCCTCACAGAGGCCCATAATGCTTCCACCGAAACCATCCTGTTCATGGAGGTTGCCCCGAGGGACAAGGATGTTCCTGTGTGTGTGTGTGTGCGTGTGTGACTGCCATTGTCACTATCGGGAGGAAGTCACAGATTTGGGCTGCAGCTCTCTGTACAAGGGCTTACCATGCTAACTTTTCCTCCTCCGATAAAATACTTTGAAAAATGAATTCTCCAGGCTGCGCTGTGGTGTAGTGGGTTAAGCCCATGCCTGCAGAGCTGACATCCCATAGGGGCACGGATTCGAGTCCCGGCTGCTCCATCTCTAATCCAACTCCATGCTAAGCAGCGGAAGATGGCCCAACTGCTTGGGCCCCTGCACCCACGAGGGAGACCCAGAAGCAGCCCCTGGCTCCTGGCTTCAGATCGGCCCAGCTCCGGCCCTTGCGGCCATTTGGGAGTGAACCAGCAGATAGAAGACCTCTCTCTCTCACTGTCTCTGTAACTCTGCCTTTCAAACACATAAATAAATCTTTTAAAAAATTCTCTTTTCTCTGCATTGGTGTTAGGATGGAAATGAGCCAAGCGACACGATGACATATTGCACATTATTACACTCACTTCCCTCTTTTGGTTTTGCAAGACTTTTCAGAGAAAACATCTCCGTGGGCGGTTAACACTGCTCCGGGCCCCAGACGCTGCGTCCCCCGGGCCTGCCCAACCTCAGCTCGCCCTGTTCCCTGGCTCTCTGACTTCTCCTGCCCGGAGTGGGGTCTTCCTGGCTCTCCCGGCCTCACGCCCCGCTCGGCCCCTGCGGCAGCGGCTCACAGACCCTGGGCATCTTCACAGCCCACACGGCCCGGCTTCCAGCGGTAGGGCCCGGAGTGAGGCTGAGGCCATGCCCGCAGCGCCACACCCAGAGAACCGCGGCGCTCTGGTCAGCGCCACCTGCGTCTCACAAGCCGGGCTTCCCCGGGCCAGCCCCGCCCTGCCCCGCCCCCTGGTTCAGGCCCCGCCTCCGTCCCGCCCCCTGCGCAATGTCTAGCCGCGCCCCATCCCATCCCTCGCCTCAGCTCTAAGGCCCCGCCCACCGCTCAACCCCGCCCCTTTCCCTACCTCTCAGCAGCCCCGCCCCCAGGTCCAGTGCTGCTCTGCGCATGCCCGTCCGGGGAGCGCCCTCGAGGAGTCTCCGACCGGAAACAAACATTCCCCGGACTATGTCGCGACTCTGTGTTCCTCAGGAACTTGACAGGTAAAGCCTTCCCGGCCTTGACCTTGGCGGGGGCCGTCGAGGTCTTTGTCTGTGACCGATATTGCGGCCCCCGCCAGTCCACCCGCCGGCAGGACTCGGGCCCTGGCTCCAGCTGCCCGCAGTGTACCCCGCCAGCCACAGAGCCGGCTTCAGCTGACAGGGTTCACACACGCGCGGGTTTGGCCCCTTCCTGGCTGTTTCGCTCTTGACGCAAACCGCGTCTCCACTGCGGGCCCTGAGACCCCCTGAAGGCGGTCCAGCCCCCGCACCCGGCAGCCCTGAGATCAGCCCCCCCGGGGGGGGCGGCTTCCGGTCGTGATCTGGGGGGTCTCGGTGACGTCACTCTGGCGTAGTTGGTGTTCTTGGTGATCTTGCCACGGGCCAGCCCCGGACTGAAGGAACAGGTTTTTACAGCCTTGCCCTGCGGCTCTGGGCTTCTCCCTAGAGGCCGGCGTGGTAGCTCAGCCTGAACCCGAACCCCCATAATGTGAAAGCAGGACCCAGCCTCTTATCTCTCTTCACCTGCCCTTGATGGGAAGGAATTCACTGACCAGAGGGCGTGACCCAGCTGGGTTCCAAGGTTCTGACCACTGGATGAAGGAGCCTTGCTTCTGATAAGATGGCCAGCATCGGCCTGCACTGATTGTTGTGGAGTATTCCAGGTCTGGGCAGAAGGTCACTGCCACCTTCACGTAACCCCCAGGCCAACTGGAGACCCCCGGCCACCATAAATTCCCTGAAGGGCACGGCATCACTGACCAACCAGGATCCTAGACACAAGCTAACCGTGCACCTTAGCTCCTCCAGGAGCCTGGGGGCTAAGCAGTAGCGGGCCTGCGCTGTGCAACCAGTCCCTGCCTTCTTCCACCTCGCTCACGCTCCCGTCAGTGACTGGCTTCTGCTCGTCGCGAGTGGGCCCAGTTTGGGGGTCCTACAGAAAGGCCTCCACCCAGGTTGGGGTGTTGTGCAGTAACAAGTACACACGCGGGACTCCCATTGCCTTCCTGGGCGTGGGCTGTGCCCATCGGTGCCATCTGAAGCCCCTGGAGCCAGAACTTGGTGACTTTTCAGGCCGCTTGGTCATCCGTGAACTCCACTGCTGTTACTCAGCTGCGTTTCAGGAGCACCGTGCCGCCTGGAAGAGCAGACAGCAAACCTGGGCACAGACACTGCTTATCTAGTGCTGGGGCTTTAATGAGGGTAGTTACCGTGCGCGGGGTATGAACAGCACCTTCTCTCCACAGATGGCCTCCCGCACATCCAGGGGAGGCCCGCGCAGGGGCTCGCAGAGGCCACTTGGCTACACTGCTGAGCGCACCGTGGCTCACCTGAATGTCTGCCATTGCTCCCTGTGCAACCCTGCCTTTCCTTAGAAGCATTCGAACCAAACTGGCCATTTCCTAGGGCTGCTGTAACAGGGTCCCGCAGCTGGGCGGCTTAGAGCAGGACACTCCTGTGCTTCATTCCGCAGGACCGATTCAGAAATGGAGGTGTCTGTAGGGCGGCACCTCCTCAGGCCACTCTAGGGCCCCTTGCCTCTTCCACCTTCTGATGGCTCTGGCTTCCCTTGGCTTGCGGCAGCATCACTTCAGTCTCTGCCTCTGTCTTCCAGGGCCTTCTTTCTTCTGTGTCTTTTTTTTTTTTTTTTTTTTTTTTTTTTTTAAGATTTATTTATTTGTAAAGCAGAGTGACAGACAGGGAGAGTCAGTGCTCTTCCATTTAATGATTCTCTTCTTAAATGGTTGCAGTGGCCAGGGCTGGGCCAGGCAGAAGTGGAGCAGCTGGCCCTTGAACTAGCACTCTGATGTGGGTGCCATGTCACAAGCAGTGGCTTCACCTGCTGAGCCACAACCCTGGCCCCTCTCTGTGTCTTCTTAGAAGGACACCATTCGTTAGATTTAGGACACACCTAAAATCCAGGGCATTTCATCTCAAGATATTTAACTAGTTTCATTTGCAATGATCCCATTTCTGAATAAAATCCACATTCAGAGGTTCTAGGTAGATGCAAGGTTGAGGGGATGAGGTGGGCACCATGCAACCCAGCAACAAAACGTGCACCTGTTACAAGTGTACGGATACAAAGCAACACGAAAAGGCATGATTTGTAGTTATGAATCAAGATACTTGCATATCCAGGCAACAACACTGGATCCTCACAACACTGCTTCACTCAGCAACACCATAGCTTAGGAGTTTGATTCAAATACAAATTCTCAAGCTCTACCTCAAAGTGAGAGTCACAAGGCATGAGCCCAGCAGTGTGTGTTGTAAGCAGTCCCCTGAGTGATTCTGTTGCCACTAAAATTTGAAAACCATGGTTCTAGGGCAGTAAAGACATGAAGGTTTTATTTTTAAATTTATTTGAAAGTAAGAGAGATTATTTTCCATTCATTGGTTCACTCCTCAAATGGCTGCAATGGCCAGGTCTGGGCCAGGCCAAAGCCAGGAGCCAGTAGCTTCTTCTGGGTCCCCCATGTGGATGCAGGAGCCCAAGTACTTGAGCCATCTGCCACTGCTTTCCCGGGTGTCTCTCCCCCTCTTCGTGGAGGAACGACACTAAACCCTGCCTAGGCTTCCTATCCGAGTCACGGCACCATTATGTTGCTCCCCGTCTTCATGGAGGAACGACACAGGACCCTGCGTTGTTCTTTCGTCTGCTCGGCCCTCCCCAGGTTTGCTGCTGGTTCTTCCCGGGTTGGCTACCGTCCCTCCACCTCCGTGGAGGGGTGGGCCCCCTGCCACTTTTCCCACTTCCGCAGGGGAGCGGGGCACACCGCCGGCCGGCTCTCTCGGGGGCTGCACAGGTGTTCCTTCAGATAGATGTTCCCCTTAGATGTTCCCTGTGCATGTTGTCTCTCTCCTCCTTTATAGTCCTCTTCCACCAATCCCAACTCTGCTACCCACACGCCGAGTACGCTGCTCTCCTGCAATCAGGAGCAGGTCCTGCTGTTTCTTGGTTGAACTGGAGGCAGCTGTGTAGAAGCTGTTTCCTCCTCTCCCAGCGCTATACTGTGGGAGAGCAGATGCATAGAATAAGTCTTAATTCCAGTAACTTAGTCTAGTCCGAGTTGCTCCCAGTTGCTCCCCACACCCGGGCACAATAGCAGGGAGCTGGATCAGAAGTGGAGCAGCTGGGTCTCCAACCAACATCCATATGGGATGCTGGCATCGCAGGTGACGGCTTAATCAGCTACACCACAGTGCCGGCTCCAATGAGGGTTTGATAACATGAGGTAAGGGCCATGAGTGAAAGTGGTCTAACCTCAATATGACTTCAGCAAACCCATCTTGTCTGAATATAACTAATGGATTGAAAAGTTCAACTATTGCATTATTGAAAAAAGCATTTTATCATACTTTGAATTTAAATTTGAGAATTCTAAGTGAACTCAGGGACTAAATTGTGTGCTCAGTAATTTTTTGCCTCATTTAATCTTGCCAATAGCCATGCCAGTTAGGTACTGCCATTTCTTCCATGTTATTGAAAACTACACTGAGATTCAGAGATGGTAAACCCTGAGATATTCAACAGAGCAGAAGTAAGGGTGGGACAGGGTTTTATTTTTTACCATCATTCTGGTTACTAAAATATTTGGTTTGTTTCCATTTTAGAAACAGTTTGATAGAGGCTGCTAAGGCTCGCTTGAAAAAGTATGATGTTGGGGCCAGATATGCATGCTTATCAGCTGACAAGAGTGCTGTCCTTTTACCACTGTTGTATAAAGAAGGAAAACTCCACCTGTTGTTCACCCTCCGGTCAGAGAAGGTAAGTGGACAGAAAGACTCCTGCCATGATCTCAGGATTTTTGGAACTCCTGAAATATTGTCACTTGGACACCTTTTGAGGACACATTTTAGACTTTCCAAACAGCAATGTTGAAGGAGTACAAGAAGCCATAGGATGATGTGGCATTCTTCAGAGATAGATTTTTGGAAAGAAAACTAAGGAATTTAGCTAGCAATTTAAAATATTTTGAGACCAGGGCTACTTAACCTTGATGCTGATGGCATTTGGGGATGTCTAATTCTTCGATATGGAGAGCTGTCCTGTGCGCAGTGGGATGTGTAGCAACATCCTGGCTCTACCTGCCCGATGTCCATAGCACACGCGTGCCTTTGTGACAACACACGTGTCTCCGGATCTTGTGTGCTATCCCTTCTGGGATTGGGCTTGGGGAAGAAGGATGAAATTGCCTCCTGAGATCCAGTGTCGGAGACTAATCCCACTGGAGGTCTAAAGTGAAGATACTGGAGCACAGACTTGAACAGCGTAGGCCCGTGTTGAATGCAGGCTGTCTCCTTGCCAGCTGTGTGATGTTGTGTTAGCTACGTACCCTCTCTGTGAGTGAGCACCTGCATCATGGAACCCCGCTGCAGATTTTACAGGGTAACAAATGTAAAGGCTCCTTGGGTTGAGCTTTTGTTTCAGGGTTTAAGTTGCTCCCTGGGATGTCCACATCCCACACTGGGGTGCCTGGGTCCTGGCTTCACTCCCGATGCCAGCTTCTGCTAATGGTTACCCTGCAAACAGTGGTGATGGCTTAAGTAGTGAGCTTCCTGCCACCCACATGGGAATTCTGGATTGAACTCTTGGATCCTGGCTTCATCCTGGCCAGTGCAGGGGTTGGGGGACTGAATCACTAGTTAAGAATGCTCTCTTGCACACTCTCTGATAAGTAACAATAAATAAATCACAATTAAACTGTGTAGTACTAGAACAACTCTGGCTCTTGGCAAGGAATCACTAAGTATCAGCTGTCGTCATTAGTGCCGACTGATAGCCTGAGGTTTGAAGATGAATGATTTCCCTTGAGAGAGATACTGGGCTGGTATGGGGCTTCTGACTCACCCCTGAGTGCAGTCACCCTTCTTGCTGTGTGTGTGGCAGGGGGAAGGGACACTTTTGAAGTACAAAGTGGAGATCAATGTTGTGGAGTAGCAGGTTTAGCCTGAGTCACGGGCATCCCATATGGGCACCAGTTTGAGTCCCAGCTGCTCCACTTCTGATCTAGCTCCCTGTTCATGGCCCGGAAAAGGCAGCAGAATATGGCTGAAGTACTTGGGTCCCTGCACTCACCTGGGAGACCTGGAAGAAGCTCGGCCCAACCCAACCCTGGTCATTGCGGCCATTTGGGGAATGAACCAACAGATGGAAGAACTCTCTCTCTCTCTCTCTCTCTAACTCTAGCTTTCAAATAAATAAATAATTTTTAAAGAAAAGTACAAAATGAAAATGGGCCATATTAATGTGACTTTTCAAGCAAAATAATGAAAAACATCTTAACAAAACTGAGGTGTCAGTTGGAGTTTGGGGGACTTGGGGTAGATACATAGATTCTTCTTAGTCTAGACTGGGCAACAGTGACATAAATACAGGCAGTGATAAAAGTCTAGGCTCCAGGGAGAGGCAGTTAACTGGGAACCAAGACACTGATATCTGTCCCCGACTCTGCCAGTAAGCACAGTCGTGGACAAATGTGTTTTCTAATTACCACACAAACAATAATGAAGATAATCCAGATAAAGCCAAACCATTCAACAGGTGGGTCTGTGGTCTCCCAGGGAAACTTTGTTGAGTGAGACTCAACAGACCATGAACTCTGGGGCCTTGTCACTGAGGCCGACCCATGGGGCTGGGGTTCTGTGGGCTGCTGCATGTGGGTAGAATGATCTTCACAGGCAGGCTGCCAGCTGTGGCTGGAAAACTTGTTTCCAGACCAGCTGGTCTCTCCCCCACTAGAAACTTCTTGTGCTTCCTGTGACCCTGCGGTTTAAAATCACACCTTCAAGTTGGTTGCAGTCTTCCCCCCAGAGCTCGCAGAGGAGGGGGCTGAGGCCCTAAGGGGAATCGGGCTGTCTCCAGGAGAACCCTCCCACTATCTCCATGAGCCCCAAGCCAATCAACATAAGGTGAAACCCCCATGCAATGGGCACCCCCGGTAGAAGGACCCAGTGGACAGAATGCCTTCAACACCCTGGGCACTTGCTGAAAGCAAGGGTCCCTTTTGGCCACTCCGCCTGCTCTCCTCTTGCTCCAGATGTGTTTCTGTCACTTGCCAAATAAAAGTTTCTGCTTTGTTGCATATTGTTGCTCTGCTTCTTATTTCTACACCAAGCAGCTAAGGAAGAGAACGCTGGAAACTCACTCTGGCAACCCCTCTCCTCTGACAAGTAACCGTCACATTTGTAGTAAAAGTGTGTTAGCCTACTTAAATCTGACTGTAAGCCTTGGCTGTGGGGCTCAGAAATCCCCGCTGGGGCATTCCAGAAGCTCCGCCCTGCCTGGAGTCACCCCAAGCTCACAGGCACCTTCAGGCTCCCTAGCTTAAGTCAGGATCTCCCTCCAGCTCCGCAGCCGGTAGCTAAGTCTGTCGTGGCCCAGGCCTGTGTTTTCATTCCTACACTGAGACTGAAAGTTGCCTGACGTGCAGTGTTGTGAGAATTAGAGGGCTGTGAAGTGTCGGCACAACTGCTGGCTTGCCCAGCACCCAGGGGCGTTGACTGCCACCTACGGTTTCGTTTCCTCCTTGTCGGTGGCCACCTTAGATACGGGACCCCCTTTGTAGCTATGGAATGCTGGTGCCCAGCGAAGTCAGCAAAGCCCTCTGCCCCACCCACTCCAGGGCCCAGCCCTGCAGACCCTCACGGCCGCTTCACACTTGCAGGCGTCAGCTGCTGTGCTTCTTCTTAGCCCATCCTTTGCCCCTCCATCCTCTTCTTCTTCCTCCTTCCCATTGTCCCCTGCTCTTGGAGCTCGAAGGCCAGAGAAAATTCAAGAACAAAACCTAGACTGAAGCTGCAGAAAATTAGTCTGCACAACTCTGTTTGGCTTCCAAGAAGAATTTCATAAGGTTAGGTTTCTCCAAGCCAGATGACTCCGTGTGGGTGCCTGTCACTGCCTGCCTTGCACAGGAACAGGGCAACAGGCAATGCCTTCTCAGAGGCCATGGCCGTTAGGTCCATTTCTTAGGCGTCACGTGGCTGGAGGGCTTCCAGACAGCAGCCCCATGTCCCCCCCCTCCTCCCAAACTATACTTGATGGGGAGGAGGATCCATCTCCTGATCCAGTGCCTGCAGTGCTCCAAATGGATCAGCAGAGAGGAACTTGAAAACAACTGTGTTTTTAAAAGCAGGCTTTTACACCATAGAACTCCAAGATGTTTGTAACAGCATCGTCCCTGTCTTTTCCAGCTGCTCCAGCCAAACACCTTAGGCTGGTGGCTGCTAAACAACAGGAGTTTGTTTCTCCCAGTTCTGAGGCTTCAAGTCCAGGTTCAAGGCACCAGAGATCCAGTGTCTCCCGAAGGCCTGCTTCGTGTTTCCTAGGTGTCTATCTTCTCTCTGTGTCCTCACAGGGCAAGAGGGGACACAGGGCCTCTTTCCTAACAGCACTGGTCTCACTGATAAGGGATCTGCGCCCATGGTATCATCGCCTTGGGAGTACGGGTGCCAACATATGAATTTGGGGGGAGACACAAACATTCAGACCATAGCAGGCATTTAGTTTGTCCTTAAACCTGTCAGTCAGCCCAAGGGCGAAAAACGCCACCATGACCTCTTGATTTAGCATCTGAACATCAAGAATTGACCTTTCGAGTTCTCATTATGAAATCCGGAAGTCGGGCCAGGCCCTGCATGTGCTCCAGCCGTAGCTGATGTAAACACCTCTGTTGCCCTGGGAGGGGCACATCTGCACACTGCACACAGGTGAGAAGAGCATCTGGTGTCCCGCACAGTACAGTAGAGAGGAGAGAGTGGACACTTACTGGGAGAGGGAGAAAAGGAATTGTTGGGGTCAGTTTGCTGAGGAGTTTGCTCCTGCAAAAGAGAAATGTGGAGATGTTTTGTCTCCCTCCCTTGCTCAAGATAAGAGAGAAGTTATTTTATTTATTATTTGTTTAAAGTTTTTATGTATTTTTATTTTAGAGAGGTAGAGAGACACAGAAAGTGAGTGAACTTGCATCCACTGATTCACTACCAAAATGACCACAACAGCCAGGGCTGGGCCAAGTTAAAGCTAGGAGCCTGGAACTGAATGTGGGCCTCTCACATGGGTGACAGGGACACAAGAACTTGAGCTATCATCTGCTGCTTCCCAGGGTGCGTATTAGCAGGAAGCTGGATCAGAAGCAAGGCTGAGGCGGGAGGTACAAGGTTAAAGCCCTGGCCTGAAGCACCGGCATCCCATATGGATGCTGGTTCTAGTCCTGGCTGCTCCTCTTCTTATCCAGCTTTCTGCTATGGCCTGGGAAAGCAGTAGAAGATGGCCCAAGTCCTTGGGCCCCTCTGTCAGTGTGGGAGACCCAGAACAATCTACCAGCTCCTGACTTTAGATTGGCTCAGCTCCAGCTGTTGGGGGCCAGTTGGGGAGTGAATGAGCAGATGGAAGACCTCTCTCTCTCTCTGTCTCTACCTCTTTCTGTAACTCTTTCGAATAAATAAAAAAATATAAATCTTAAAAAAAAAAAAAAAAAGCAGAGCTGGGACTTGAACCCTGGCATCCTGATGTAGGATGCAGGCATCCCACGCAGAGACTTACAGGTTGCACCAAACGCCCTCCCTGATAAGTCATCTTAGAGACAGAGACAGGAATGGGGGAAATCTTTAAGATGCCACAAATGGAAACAGAGTTGGTTCTTAAGTCAGAAATTGTGGAACCAAGGATTAGGTGAAAGGGGGCAGCGGCAGGGATAGGAGAAACTCCCGTTCCTTCAGGTAAGTGTGTAAAGGTATGTGGACATTGGGCTGAGGAGCACTGATGGCTCCAATGACCACAGACGGTGTCTGTGCTTCGGTAAACACTAAATACATGGTGTGCTGATTAAGAACGCAGGCTCCAGAGTTAAGCCCTCGTTTATTTCCCAGCTCCTTGTATGAACTCGGTCAGGTTATTTTCTCCTTTTCTAAAAGTGGAAATAAGAGAAGTCGGAGAGTAGCGCATGTGTCCACGCATGAATGGACGGATAGACACGTGGTCATGTATACTCATCTCCATCATGGGATGCTCATCAGCCCTGGGAAGAATGCAGTGCTGATATGTGATACAACATGGGTCAGCCTCAGAAATGAGCCAGGTCAAAGAAGTCAGGCTCAAAAGGTCACATCTATATGAAATTTTGCAGACTGTCAATCCACAGAGATAGAAAGGGGCAGTGCAGAGAGAATGGGTATCAGCTGGTGAATACGAGGGGTTTCCTTCTGGGGTGATGAAAATACTCCCGAAATGGATGGTAGTGGTGGTTGTATGACACTGTCAATGTATTCAATGTCAGTGCATTGTTAACATTGTTAATATTATATGAATTTAACTTCATTTAAAAAAGAGCAGCTTATAGAACTGTTCTGAGGATTTAATGAAAAAAAATGCTCATGAACAGCAAGCCCAGAAAACAGTAGGCACTTGGTGAGGACCCAAGAAAATGATCTGTTAGGAGATTTGTCCTTTATGTTAGTCTTTGTTTCTGCTCTTGCCCCAACCAGGGTCAATGTGTCTGCATGGATGTGATACCTTTTAGGCTCAAGTAGAGAAAAATTAGCAGTGAAGGAAATTCTCAAAGTGTATTGTTTTACAAAGAAAACTTTTTAAAAAATATTTATTTATTTTACTTGAAAGAGTTATACAGAGAGAGGAGAGGCAGAGAGAGAGAGAGAGAGCGAGCGAGCGAGCGAGCTTCCATCTGATGGCTCACTCCCCAATTGACTGCAAAGGCCAGAGCTGTGCCAATCCGAAGCCAGGAGCCAGGAGCTTCTTCCAGGTCTTCCATGTGGGTGCAGGGGCCCAAGGACTTGGGCCATCTTCTACTGCTATCCCAGGCCACAGCAGAAGGATGGACAGGAAATGGAGCAGCCAGGACTAGTTCCGGCGCCCATATAGGATGTCGGCACTTCAGGCCAGGGCATTAACCCACTGCGCCACAGTGCCGGCCCCAACAAAGAAAATTTTCAGAAGGGAAAGAAAATCTTAACTTTGTTCACTACTTCATACCATCAGGAGAGGAATGGCTCTGGCACTAGACAGAGGTTCAGAAAGCATTTGTGGAGGGAATGAAGGGTTCTCAAGTCACAGTCACCCCTGCTGCTCTGTTCAATGTCCAGCTAAGAAGGTCACCTGGAGAGGTTTGCTTTCCTGGAGGAAGGTGGGAACCTACAGACGCGGATGACATAGCCACAGCTCTGCGGGAAGCCCAGGAGGAAGTGGGGCTGCATCCTCAGCAGGTGAAGGTCATCTGCTGCCTGCTGCCACAGCCGTTTCAGGTAAGGACTGTCGCCGCCTCTCCTGAGCTCCCAGTGGGGCCACAGTCCTCAAGATCCCATGTGTGTCCAAACTGAACCCCAAAGAGTACTTTCCCCTTGTTAGCTAAGTGGCTGTGGGCAAGCCCCCTTACCCTCTACCTGGCAATCAAAAAGCTGAATTCCATCCCTGAGTTGCATGGTGGGTGTTACGGAGCCCGAAGATGCTTCTGGATTATCCCATTAATGTTCATTCGCATCAGCTTTTCTCCAGTATACACTTACTTTGAGAAGTCAGGCCAACAAGGAGGGTAACACTCACTCCAGGGTGCGTAGACCAGATTTTATCCCCTCGGAGGCTACCAGTGCTTTACCTTTGCCCTGAAGATCCTCATTTTTGTCCACACCATGGAATACAGTGTGTCCATAGGGCATCAGTTGCCTGAGGTCACTAGGTAAGCTATTTAACAACTATGTCTGTGTAACTGCATTGCTGTGAGTCAGGGTCTGCCCGACGGTGTCCACCAAAACAGCATATCCCAAATCCCCAAACACTGCCAACCTGTTCCATGCAGACCTTGTTTCCTAAGAAATCACCACCACAATCTCCTATTGCACTGACTTGAGAAGAGAAAGATTTGAATTTGGATCACAGCATTACTTTAGCAGTATGAACATTTCATGTCAACCTTTCATTGTAATTTTACAGATTGCCCAGACAAACTGCAAGGACAGTAGAGGGTTCTTGTGAGCCCCATACCCAATTTCTGCAGCGGTTGAACCTTACATCCCCGTGGCGTATTTGTAACAACTGGGGAAGCACACGGCACTTGCCTTGTTCTACGTTAGTGCAAAAGCTCCTCCTAGCCTGAGTCTCAGCGGGTTGCCTCCTTGGGCTTCTCGTCTCTGACAGCTCTTAGACGTTCCTTATTCTCTGACCTTGGTAGTTCTGAGGCGGACTGGTCAGGTATTTGGTAGAAAGTCCCTCCATCTGGGTTCATCTAATATTTTTCTCATGGTTAAACTCGGGTCATGATTTGAGGGCAGAACACTGCAGAGGTGGAGTGCCCGCATCACCTAATATCAGAGGTGGGTATAAACTTTTTAATGTCGCCTAACAATTAGGAAACCAGTGGCTTGGATCATCCAATATGTTCCATTTGGTTTCGTCTTGATGCTACAGCGTCGTGAAGATCAACGGTGCTGAGACAGCATCTGGGTTAATTGTGTATGTTCCCTTTGTCACCTCCCGTGAAAATGTTGGATTTCACCATTAATTCAGTTAATGGTCTGAGTGGTCTCTGTTCGTAAACATGCATCAGTGCCCCTTCTCTTGAGAATTTTCTGTAGGCCCGGTTAACCTTCCTCACCTCCCAGGCTCACAATGTGCCTACCTCTGGCTTCTCCCTCCTGCTGTCCCCTGGGATGTCCCAGGAACTGCCCATTCTTTGCACTTTCTAATTCAAGGCCGTGCAGCTCTGATCAGCTCCTTCACCTAGGCTAGCCCCAGGCATCGCTCTCAGTATTTCCATTAGAACAAGGAGTCTTGGATTTAGCAGGCCCCATATTCATCTGTAAGTTGTTGTGGCTATAAATAGAAATCCTCCCTGCAACACACGTGCCATATAATGTAAACATTGAGAAGACTTTAAAAAGTTGATGGAAAATATGTATTAGGAAGAAACTATGCAGTGATTTCAAAAAGTTTTTGCATTGAAATAAACTTGTCTTTTAATTCCAGTTCCCCTAAACCTGTATGCACCATGTAAAACAGTTTATATATAATTTAATGTATGTGTGACACATAATTATATATACACATAATCTTCCTAAAAATGGAAATATTCGATATTATTTCACATGCATCCTTGTCTTTCTGAGAGAGAAAGGACTGTATCACATTTTTAAGCTCTGTGTTGTCTGTTTTGTGGCTATAATGGAGTTCATCTCACCTAGATGTCCACCAATTGAAGAGTTATAACTACAGTTTTGGGCAGCAGATAATAATGTTTCAGCCTTACATGTAGTATATATTTTCTTGCTGGCATGAATTTATAATGCACATATACAAGTTCAATTCCTAGGTCAAGAGATTATATTTTATAACACTGCCAAATTGCCATTCCAGACCACTGTACCCATAGCTTATGTTTACGGTAGATAGCATACTCAGAGTAACCTCAGGTAGGGCAGACGGTACTCCCAGTTCACAGGGCATAGTTCACTTCTGGACAAGTTTGTCCCCTTTGACTGCCTCCTTGGGAACTGACTGCTTTGGTTTGCTTCTCAGCTTACACAGGAGGGACAAGATTCAGATTCCACTTGTGTATTTTTTGTTTTCCGCTTGCAGAAAGGTATGCTGATAACGCCAGTCGTGGGCTTTATAGACCACAACTTCCAGGCGCAGCCTAACCCCAGTGAAGTCAAGGACGTGTTCCTAGTGCCTCTGGACTACTTCCTGCATCCTCGCGTCCACTACCAGAACCACATCACGTACGCTGGTCGTTGTTTCACTATTCATTGCTTTGAGTACACAAACCCTGAGAACGGCGTGACTTACATCATCAAGGGAATAACTGCAAAACTCGCCATGTTGGCTGCCTTAATTATTTTGGAAAAGAAACCCACCTTTGAGTTTGGATTTGGCCTCAGTGACCTAATACCAACCTGCAAAAAGTACCTCCTTCATAAACAGACTATCAGCAAGCTATGATTTATGAGACCAGCATCCAGACGCCTGGCCAAGCGGTTTGTTTGTGTGCGCTTACACAACCATAATGTCAGCCGCTGGAATTTTACAGGTGTATTTTTCCTGATATGAAAGTGGAAAAAAACCTTTTTTCCATTTGCCTCTGTTATCTGAGAGAGCAAAAGTCTTTGAAAAGTGGAAAGGTGCGTTTATAGTGCTGCAAATTTTAACTCCCAGTGTGTTAACGATATTTGTCTAATACATTTAAGAAAGAGTATCTGGCATATAATAAACATTTGTTCATTATAAACCTGTGATGTTTATCTCGTTTGTGAGAACTGTCATTTTTTGGAAACTTTTGTTAGATGAGACAGAAACTTCTGGCCACCCATCAAAACCTATTGTCCTTTCTTCCATGCCAGTAGAGTTTAAGACGAGTGCATAGACACCAGTGTTGTGGCATAGCAGGTAAACCCTGCGATGCCAGCATCCATATGGACACTGGTTTGAGTCCCAGCTGCTCTACTTCCTATACAGCTCTCTGCTGATGTACTTGGGAAAGCAGCAGAAGATGGCCCAAGTGCTTGAGCCCTACACCCACATGGGAGACCTGGAAGAAGCTCCTGGCTTTGCCCTGACCCAGCCCTGGTCATTGAAGAATGAACCAACCGATGGAAGATCGCTCTCTCTCTCTCTCTCTCTCTCTCTCCCTCCCTCTCCCTCTCTCCCTCTCTTTCTCTTTCTCTTAAACTCTGCCTTTAAAATAAATAATATAAATCTTTAAAAAAATACAAGTGTATAATGTCCTAGGTAGAAATAGTGTTACCCAGAATCCCTTGATGTTAGATGGGATTCTGGATCCTAGTTTAGGCCAATATGATGTGAGTGAAAAGTGACCTTGCAGGTCATCTCTGATACACAGGATAAACCAGTTTCCCTGCAGTTCCATGAGCTGCAACATGAAGTTGTCTGCAACCCAGCCTTGACCAGGCAGATGAGGATAATTCCTGGTGGGAATGCCAGAACCAAGAGATGGCCACAGCTTGGCTCTTTGGATGACTGTGGAACAGAGCAGCCCACAAACTTGGGTTGTTCCCTTGGGACTGTTTCACAAGAGAAAAAGACGATTCTGTCCTTTCCCTACCACTGTAATTGGGGTGTTGCAACATCACTGTAACCCTGAATAGTACACCACGACTCTTGAAAATGGCTGGATGGCTGTAATCCTGCAAAGCTATCATTTGTGAATGAAGGTGAAATAAAGACTTTTCATAGCAAACAGAAATAGAAAGAATTTGTCGCCACTTGTCCAGCCCTGCAACAGATGCTTAAAGATGTATTACACACAGAAACACAGAAACACGGTCATCAATATGAAAGAAGATAAAGGAAGGAAACCTCACAGCAAAAGATCACAGGGAATTCAAAGCATATATTAGAACTTATCTTTGGCAAATGGCAGGGCAAAGTTACCACTTATCATTAGTCACATTGAACGTGAATGGCCTGAACTGTCCAGTTAAAAGACACCGATTGGCTGATTGGGTTAAGGAACAAAACCCATCTATTTGCTGCTTACAGAAACACATCTTTCCAATAAAGATCCATACAGACTGAAAGTGAAAGGCTGGAAAAAGATATACCATGCCTACAGAAATGAAAAAAGAGCGGGCGTAGCCATCTTAATATCGGACAACATAAACTTTACCACAAAAACTGTTAAGAGAGACAAAGAGGGGCACTATATAATGATTAAGGGATCAATACAACAAGAAGATATAACAATTATCAATGTATATGCACCTAACTACAGGGCACCAGTTTATCTAAAAGATTTGTTAACGGACTTAAAGGGAGCCTTAGACCCCAATACAATAGTACTGGGGGACTTCAATACTCCACTCTCAGAAATACACAGATCAATAGGACAGAAGATCAACAAGGAGACAGTAGATTTAAATGACACTATAGCCCAAATGGATCTAACAGATATATACAGAACTTTCAATCCTACAGCTAAAGATTTTACATTCTTCTCAGCAGTACATGGAACCTTCTCTAGGACTGACCACATACTAGGCCATAAAGCAAGTCTCAGCAAATTCAAAAGAATTAGAATCATACCATGCAGCTTCTCAGACCATAAAGGAAGGAAGTTGGAAATTAGCAACTCAGGAATCCCTAGAGCATACAGAAACACATGGAGATTGAACAACATGCTCCTGAATGAACAATGGGTCATAGAAGAAATTAAAAGAGAAATCAAAAATTTTCTGGAAGTAAACGAGGATAACAGCACAACATACCAAAACTTATGGGACGCAGCAAAAGCAGTGTTAAGAGGAAAGTTTATATCAATAGGTGCCTACATCAAGAAATTGGAAAGGCACCAAATAGATGAGCTTTCAACGCATCTCAAGGATCTAGAAAAACTGCAGCAAACCAGACCCAAATCTAGTAGGAGAAGAGAAATAATTAAAATCAGAGAAGAAATCAACAGGATTGAATCAAGAAAAACATTACAAAAAATCAGCCAAACAAGGAGCTGGTTTTTTGAAAAAATAAACAAAATTGACACCCCATTGGCCCAACTAACTAAAAAAAGAAGAGAAAAGACCCAAATCAATAAAATCAGAGATGAAAAAGGAAACGTAACAACAGACACCACAGAAATAAAAAGAATCATCAGAAATTACTACAAGGACTTGTATGCCAGCAAACAGGGAAACCTATCAGAAATGGATAGATTCCTGGACACATGCAACCTACATAAATTGAACCAGGAAGACATCGAAAACCTAAACAGACCCATAACTGAGACAGAAATGGAAACAGTAATAAAGGCCCTCCCAACAAAGAAAGCCCAGGACCAGATGGATTCACTGCTGAATTCTACCAGACATTTAAAGAAGAACTAACTCCATTCTTCTCAAACTATTCAGAACAATCAAAGAAGAGGGAATCCTCCCAAATTCTTTATATGAAGCCAGCATCACCTTAATTCCTAAGCCAGAAAAAGATGCAGCACTGAAAGAGAATTACAGACCAATATCCCTGATGAACATAGATGCAAAAATCCTCAATAAAATTCTGGCCAATAGAATGCAACAACACATCAGAAAGATCATCCACCCAGACCAAGTGGGATTTATCCCTGGTATGCAGGGATGGTTCAATATTTGAAATCAATCAATGTGATACACCACATTAACAGACTGCAGAAGAAAAACCATATGATTATCTCAATAGATGCCGAGAAAGCATTTGATAAAATACAACACCCGTTCATGATGAAAACTCTAAGCAAACTGGGTTTGGAAGGAACATTCCTCAATACAATCAAAGCAATCTATGAAAAACCCACAGCCAACATCCTATTGAATGGGGAAAAGCTGGAAGCATTTCCACTGAGATCTGGTACCAGACAGGGATGCCCACTCTCACCACTGCTATTCAATATAGTTCTGGAGGTTCTAGCCAGAGCTATTAGGCAAGAAAAAGAAATTAAAGGGATACAAATTGGGAAGGAAGAACTCAAACTATCCCTCTTTGCAGATGATATGATTCTTTATTTAGGGGACCCAAAGAACTCTACTAAGAGACTATTGGAACTCATAGAAGATTTTGGCAAAGTAGCAGGGTATAAAATCAATGCACATAAATCAACAGCCTTTGTATACACAGACAATGCCATGGCTGAGGAAGAACTTCTAAGATCAATCCCATTCACAATAGCTACAAAAACAATCAAATACCTTGGAATAAACTTAACCAAGGATGTTAAAGATCTCTACGATGAAAATGGCTGGATGGATATTCATCTAAATGTGAGGTATCATCAGATACCTGACACTGACCGTGTGGGTTCTGTGGCATTGCAGGATCCCCTTGGGTGAGGTGAGGTTGAGCAGCCACAGAGGAGCTGAAAGTGGGACTATGAATTGCTCCCATGCCTATCAACTGAGAGTGAGAAAGATGCCTCTAGATGATGAAGGCTGAAAAACAGTGACTTCACACACAAGCCTCACACTGAAAGACAAAAAGACAAGCATTCTGAGCCGATGCCGTGGTACCCACCACTTCTCATGCTGGTATCTCCATATATGCTGCTTTAGGGTTAGCAGAGATCTCTTAGTCTAATTACGGCATTAACTAGCCATCCTGCCCAAGACCAGGAAGGCCAGTGAGTAAAGCAACAACCGGAATTCTGGGATGGCAACTTCACGTCCATCTGAGCATTGCCAGGTTTTTAGAAAACAGGATGCCTACACCGAACCCATCAATCAGCCATGCAACCATCCTTCGCTGCTGACTTTTATTTGTTGAGTGTTGGCAGCGGCAAATACTCAATCTGCTGCTTTGTACCATGAATGTATAAACTGCAGAAATCTGGCTCCAGCCATGAAAGCAGATGTTGGGTAAGCATCCCCATTAACATTCTGTAACTAGCCCTGCAGGAGCAGGCCTACTCTGTTTCTGAACAATTACAGAGGCATTTGCAAATGTGTATGTACAATCTGACAGTGGTGTAATTGCTGGCTGGATGGCTGACCTCTCTGGCAATACAGAAAGTACCCCATCAGGACTATCTGTGCAAACTCTAGAGATGAACCTGGTTTCCTGGAGGTCTACAACTGGACATTCATGGACACTCAAGTTAGGGTGCTGGATACTTTGTAAGGGAGGTATTGCCTTCTCTGCTTCTGTCATTTCTACTTGTTGGCAAATTTTATGACATCTGTGATGAGGGTTCTAATTAAATCTCAAATCTGGCTCAAATAAAAGGAGAAGTTACTAGGGAAGTACAGCTCTCCAAGAACCTATAAAACCACAGAACAAATCGGCCTCAAAGAGGGTCAAAGCAGCTGACTAACCCAACACCAAGAGGCTGTGAAGCTCCTTTGTGTGTCCTCGTTACTGTGACAGGAATCATCTATTTGGACATAGAGAGGCAAGAGAAATGCAGCACCTTGGCCTCCAGTTCCTTGGGAAAAGCTCCATCTAGCCTAACATGGGTCACCTAGCTGTCTCCAATAATCCATGAGCACCTTCAAGGGCAGGGGTCATTGTGGCCTACAAGGACGCCCCAAAACATACTCTCCCCACATTCCATAGATTCCATCCAGAGGGCTCAGCTCTGTCTTCTTTGCAACACCACAACTTTGATGATAAAGATGTAGTCAGGAACCCCGAGTGTAGCACAAGGACGCCTGAGATATTTACTCTGCCAGTCCCCAAAGTCTGTAAATTCTAAGGATTCCACTGTGTAGGCTGCCCAGCGCTGTCTTCTATGCAACCCTACAGACGTGGTAAAGAAGTCATTAGGAGCCCTGAGGTGTGCATACCAGCCCCCACATCAGTCTGTTCTGTGACCTTCTGCAAGCTATCTGTTCTCTGTAGTCCTCAGATTCCTGCCTGTAACATGGAGAAATAAACTTTCTGCTTAGGGCTGTCAGAGGATTAAATGAGTTAAGATAAGTGACCCCTTTATTTGAGGTATACCAAAGTGTTCATAACAGTGCTGGAAGAGAGCAAGTGCTTAACTACTTGCCAACTATTAATTATGGTATTATTATAACTATATCACCTTATCATCATAAGCCTTGCTATTTCTCTAGTGCAGAGCTTCTCCATATCACTATACCAGAATTTTCAGAACTTTCTCAGTTTGCAGTCTTTCCCATCCCGGTAGCTTTTTCACAGTGCATCGAGATTAAAAAATGATACCTAACAATTTTGTTTATTATGTAGTTATGTACTAAAAGCACAATGCATGTTTATATCCTACTGACTTGGTAGCCGTTTGAAAGTACAAGTTGACTGTCCCTTATCCAAAATATATAGGATCAGAAGTATTTCAAATTTCAGACATTTCTGGATTTGGAATATTTGCATATGCATAATGAGATATCTTGGAGATGTGATCCAAGTCTAAACATGAAATTCATTTATACTTTATATATACCTAACACACATAGCCTGAAGGTAATTTCATACATTTTTAGTGTGCCTGTATTTAACAGTGGCCTGTCACATGAGATCAGGTGTGCAATTTTCCACTTGTGATGTCATGTCTACAACTCAAGTTTCAGATTTTAGAGCATTTCAGATTTCAGATTTTTGGATTATACATGCTCAACATGTATAATGTACATGCACTGAAAAAATGTATTTTCAGTTCAGCCTTAAATAGCCACATCATTTACTAATGGGATGTGTGCACCTGTTCGATACACAGCTAAATAGAAGATTCACATACCCTGTATGATAGGGATAAGCACACAAAAGAAGGAGGAGTACTTAGCCTGGATTTGGGACTCTGGAAAACCATCCCAGAGGAGGTGGTGATTGAACTAAGCCTGATAGATGAAGAGATGCTACCCATTTGGGTTAGTGAAGGTGATAATGGGGACTAACATTTATTTAAGCACTTATTAAATACCTGATTCTTCCCTTTGCTTATTTCATTTAACCTTCACACTAATTATTGTTGTGAGTACAAATATTATTTCTATTTTTAGACACAAAAACAAGGTCAGAGAGCTTATATATTTGCTAATGGTCTCACAGTTCATAAACGGCAGAGCCAACATCTGGATTCATACGTATGAGTTTCAAAGCCCATACTCTTTCTACTATACCCACCCACTTCAAGATGCGACAAGAATAGAAGGTTAAGTTCCTGTTTCTCTTGAACCACTATGTGTGAAAGGGAAAGCAATACAAAGTTAATAAACTGAAGAGAACACAGTTTGTTTTTGCCTTAATCATGTCTTCCAGCTTATTCCACTGGTGCTGAACACTGAAATGAGTAATTAGCTAGGATTATTTTAATTAAATGGAACATACCAATTAATAAATGAAAGTCCTGGCATAGTTGCTAATTCAACAATGCATTCATGGCACCAGCTTTCCAGTTAAAGAACTGAGATGAGGAAACATATCTCCACCCCTTAGACAAGATGATTAAACACAATTCAAGTTGTTTCTTTCTGGTTTTCAGTTGGCTTATTTGAGAACAGTGCAGGGCATTCATAAAATTGCTGGAGTGATCATCACCCACTTGGGAGTCCATTTATCTCAGATGTGGCATACAAAGGGTCCTTAATGGGTTCTCTCTGTGCATATTTCATTCAGAACTCTTACACAGCTACACATCTGTGCCATCCCACTGTTGAACACAACACAACTCAGTCATTAAGAGTCAAGTCCTCTATGCCCACTTGTACAAACGCTTCCACTCGATAGCAGGATGCTACTTCATTGCCCTTACTTGCATATCTGTATAATACATGGTGTATTTGTGCTTACCCCAGCCTGATTCTGAAAGGCATAGCCCTACATACCACAAGCCCCTTTAGTTTGCCTCAGGTGAATGGACCAAGACCAACGGGCAACTGAAAGGTAGCCCCTAATTTGATGACCAGTATTCTACGACTTGTGTGGTCTATTTAAATAACTGGACTAAGCGTATGATATTTTCCAAAGACTTTAAATTTTACTAGAATGTTCAAGGCATCTTCAAAAGGTTCCTGGAAAAAATGAATATTATGAAAAAAACCTATTTATGGATTTCAAAGATTTTTTTACATAAAAATAAGTTTATCTTTTAACTATATTGTTTCCATTAACTTTTTTTAAATGTGCCCTGATGTCTTAAATATTTTAGAGCAAGCCCAAGAAATTCAAGGTTAAAGATTAATTGGGGACTACTTGGTGGGCCTGTGTCATTGCTGCTGCCACACCAGGGATTCCACCAGCTATACCTGGAAGAATAAGAAATACTTCCTGAAGCAAATATTTCTTCAAGATTTTTATTAAGGTCTCATACTCAAGTCCTTCAATTTTTATTTTATAAGTGCAGATTTGGTATGATAGTCCCTTGACAATAACTTTCCCCCTTTTACACTTTATCTTCAAGCTTTTATTCCCTACTTTGTCATGGCTATCAACAACATTTTTGTGGGCACTGTCATTCTCTTTTTCATTTATGACCCCTGTGACATTTGGAGCTTTCCTTCTGATTTTCTTGTACTCATTTGATTGTTTATCCTTTTATTGTTATTGTTAACTCTGTGCTCATTTCATCTCCTTCCACCAGCCTCATTTTTTTCTTTTTAATCTGCTGCTTTCTATGGATCCCAAAAAGCATTCTGAAAAGTTACCTAAAACCTTTTCTTCTTACTCTAAATCTGTATGACCTAGCATCAAACTAAATGATAAACTGAAGATAGTGAAAAATTCTGGCTAGGATGTTAACCTATTGTAAACAGGTATCAGTCTATCTTACCCCCCTATGGTGAATTGAATAGTAGCCCCAGAAAGAAAGGCCCAGCTCCTAATCCCAGTATTTGTCAATGTCACCTTGTTTGGAAATAGGATCTTTACAGATGTGATTAAATTAATGGTTTTTATATGACCATCCTGGATTTAGGGCCCACCAGGGTGTCTTGACAAATAAAAGGGAGATTTGAGACAATGAGAGGCACACAGTGGGGAAGACAGACACAGAAACTAGTTATGCTGTTACAAATCAAGGATCACCAGGAACCACCAGGAGCTGGGAGAGGCCAGGAAACACACTCCTCACAGCATTCAGAGGGAGTGGAGCCCACCAGTGACATCATGCAGATTTCTGGCCTCCAGAACTGAATAATAGTTTTAAGCCAGCAAGTTTGTGGTAATTTGTTAGGACAGCCTTAGGAAACAGTTCCCCACTTGGGGGACTAACTCTCCCCTGTGTCAGGATTAGCATGGAGACAGACTACTCTGTTTAGTGTCCAGGGGTTGGAAACCAACCCAAAGTCAGTTAATAAGACATATCCATTCAGTAATTTCCTTGGCATTATGACCAAGTGGCACCAGAGTCTGTCTGCCTGCTCTCTGGAAGGGAGCATTTGTGGGTGTATATGTGGGTCATTATTTGCCCTGGGAAGCAGAGAAGGCTTGTCTGTAACAACAGAGAGGAGAAAAAAAAATCAATGGCAGAACAGAACAGCAGCAAAAATCAGTAGTGTATTCCAGGGGCATTGAAATGCCTGCAAGTTTGTTCTTGAAGCCTGGGTGTTTCCATGGCTAGCAAGCTTAGAAGGATTTCTGTAACTTTCCCATGAAAATATCCTCATACATCAAAGGACATGTCTGCACATTCTTTAATTCTCTCTGCTTCTCTTTTATATCCTTTCATACTATGGGGACCTTTCGTTTAGTATTTCTTAGCTTAGAGTGGATCCACTCATTTGTAGAGTATTTTGGAAACATTGTGATACAGATGTAGAACTCAGGGTTAGAATCAATCCCTGATCACTCAGCAAATGACCCACTGGATGGATCAGGTCCATCACTAATTGTAAGAAAACAGGGAAAGGTGGGCATCGGACATTGTCGCCTTTGTTCTGAAAGGCAGACTCAGCCAACAGGAGGAAGGTATTGGTGGAAAGACCCAGTGCTGCTCCCCAGCATGGTTGACCCTACGACTCTTCCATGTACAGACTTGAGTTTCTTTGGTAAACAAAAGAGGACATGAAGAACTCAAGTACATTCACTCATGTCCTTTATACCTATGTGTCATTTACATCTCTTTTTCTGCCAGTTCAGTAAACTGAAGTCAAAGCAAACATGTCTAAGACTGTGCTCACTTTGGCAGCACATATACTAAAAATGGAACGATACAGAGAAGATTAGCATGGTCCCTGTGCAAGGATGACACGCAAATATATCAAAGACTAACTCAACATTCTTTGGGGGCCAGCAGGTGGCACAGCAGGTTGGGCTGCTACCGGCAATGCCAGCACTCCCTCTGTGAGAGCTAGTTCAAGTCCCAGTTTCTCCACTTCCAATTCAGTTGCCTGCTAATGTATCTGGGCCCTGCCACTTAGAAGAACTAGTTGGACTTCCAGGTTCCTGACCTTGGCCTGTCCCAGTCCTGGCTGTTGCATCCATCTGGGAAGTGAACCAGCAGATAGAAGACACACATTCTCTCTCTCTCTCTCTCTCTCTCTCTCTGTCTCTGTCTCTGTCTCTCCCTTCCTCCCTCCCTCCCTTTCTCCCTTTCTCCCTTCCTCCCTCCATCTCTTTCCCTCCCCCCCCTCTCTCTTTCCCCCGCTTCCTTTTCCTTCTGGAACTCTGTAGATCTTAAAAAAAAAAATCAACATTCCTCACAGTCTTTTAACCGAGACCAGTGTTATGGATTGAGTACGATTTGTCTCACCAAAAGTCATACAATTATTTAAACTCTGAAATCTCAGTGTTAAGAGTTCATTAAGCAAAATTGAATGTGTATATCTACAAGAATGAAATTAGATCCATTCCTCTCACCACATACAAAAATCACTTCAAGGTGGATCAAGACCTAAATTTAAGACCTGAGACTACGAAGTTGCTGGAAGAAAATGTAGGGGAAATACTCCAAGATATTCATGTAAGGGATGATTTCTTGGACAAGATCCCCAAAGTACAGGCAACAAAAGAAAAACTAAACAAATGGGATCATATCAAATCAGAAACTTCTGTACAGCAAAGGAAATGATCAACAGAGTGAAGAGACATGCAACAGAATGGGAAAAAATAGTTGCTAGCTACCTAGCAAACAGAGATTAATATCCATAATAAATCAGCAACTTTAAAAAACTCAGCAACAACAAAAAACAACCAATCCAGTTAAGAAATGCACAAAGGACCTCCATAGACAATTCTCTACTAAGAAACACAAATGGCCAACAAATACATGAAAAAATTTTCAAAAATACTAGCTATCATGAGATATCACCTCACTCCTCTCAGAACGGCTAAAATCCGAGACACAGAGTAACAAATGCTGGTGAGGAGAACACTTACATACTGTTGGTAAGAATGCAAACAGCTGCAGCCAGAGTATAGAGATTCCTTAAGAAACTCAAAATAGATGTGCCGTACGATCCAGCAATCTCATTACTGGGTATATACCCAGAAGACAAGAACACAAGTTGCATCAAAGAGATAGCTACACTACCACATTTATAGCAGCACTGTTCACAGTAGCCAAAATTTGGAATCAACCAAGGTGTCCATCATCAGATTAATGGATAAGGAAAATGTGGTGTATATGCACGTTGGAATACTATTCAGCTATAAAAAAGAATGAAATTCTGCCATTGTGGCAAAATAAACTCAACTAGAGGACATGATGTTGAGTGAAACAAGCTGGACACTGAAAGACAAATAGTACACATTCTCCATTATATGTGGGAGCTAAAATTAAACAGAAACAAATAAAAGAGAAAGAAATGTCTATACGTATCACCTGCTGCAAATATAGTTAAACTTTGTTTTGTACCTCTGTCAAACCAATAGTTAACAATGCTATACTACAATTTTAATGATCTGGGATTACTCTAGAATTTATTATATATGGATGAAATTATCATTTTTCCATTCAATTATTACTTATAGCCATAGGCTATACTCCCTGTAACAGGATCTTTTTGCTTTTTACTTATTAAACTTCTATTCTGGTGAAGCAGTAAGCCTTTTTACTCTAATGTAAATTTAAAATATAGCATCTCAGAGTGTCTTGGCTTTCCATGCCTGAAATACTCTCATGGGCTTTTCAGCCAGATCCGAATGCCTTTAGGGCTGATTCTGAGGCCAGAGTGCTATTTAGGACATCTGCCATTCTATGATTCTGCTGAGTATCTCACTTCCCATGTTGGATCACTCTCCCCTTTATTTATTCTATCAGTTAGTGCTAGCAGGTACTAGACTTGTTTATGTGCTCCCTTTGACTCTTAGTCCTTTCATTATGATCAATTGTGAACTGAAATTGATCACTTGGAATAGTGAGATGGCATTGGTACATGCCACCTTGATGGGATTAAATTGGAGTCCCCTGGTATGTTTCTAACTCTACCATTTGGGGCAAGTCAGCTTGAGCATGTCCCAAATTATATATCTCTTCCCTCTCTTATACTCTGGCAAAAGATCTCTGTGAGTGAGATCTCAGTGGAAAGAACAGGTCTTCAAAGAAGGAGGTACCTTTCTCTGAAGGGAGGAGAGAACCTCCACTTTGACTATGACCTTGTCTAAACAAGATAAGAATCGGAGAACTCAGAGGGCTTCCATAGCCTTGGAAACTCATGACTGGAGCATAGGGAGATTACTGATGCCATAGACAGGAGTGTCAATTGGTAAAGTCAACAACAGGAGTCACTGTGCACTTACTCCTCATGTAGGATCTCTGTCCTTAATGTGCTGTGCATTGAGATTTAATGCTATAACGAGTACTCAAACAATATATTTCACTTTGTGTTTCTATGGGGGTGCAAACTGTTGAAATCTTTACTTAATGCATACTAAACTGATCCTCTGTTAAAAAAAAAAAAGAAAAGAAAAGAAGTTATCAACTCCCAACTTGACTCTCACTGGGATTAAACATGACAATAGGTCTGATCTGATTTCATCATCATTTAAAAAAAAATCATCTATTATTTTTCACTTTATGTTTCTGTGTGGGAGCAAACTGTTGAAATCCTTACTTAATGTATACTAAGCTGATCTTCTGTATATTAAGATAATCGAAAATGAATCTTGATGTGAATGGAAGGGGAGAGGGAGTGGGAAAGGGGAGGGTTGTGGGTGGGAGGGACGGTATCGGGGGGAAGCCATTGTAATCCATAAATCGTACTTTGGAAATTTATATTCATTAAATAAAAGTTAAAAAAAATATAGTATCTCAAAAACTAAAAGAAAGAGAGAAAGGAAATGACGGAGAGAGGAAGTGAGGAGGAGGGAGGGAAGGGAAGAAGGGAATATCATTATGTTAGAATTTTATCTACAAACTATATTGCATCTGGTAAAAACTAATTAAAAATTTCCAACTAAAAACAAATTATCACACATACACATAGAGCTGGATAAGGGTGAAGCCTTGATCTAACTGTGGCGGTTAGGAAGTAGTTCAGTGGGAGGTCTGTGGGTGGGTCTGTGGGGACCTGCTCTTGGTAGATGGCCCTTAGGAGTGGTTTTATTTTTTATGTTCCAGTTTGATTTAGGCTCTCTCTGCTAATGGCCAGCCCCCATCAGACACCAGACTGTGGGGCTGCCTAAACTGTGAGCTAAATAAACCCTTTTCCTCCAAAGAAGCCCCAATCAAATGTTTCAGCTCAAGTAACAGAAAGTGAACTAATACTCCCAGCCCTTCAGTCTGTGCTAGCCCACATGATGGCTAACTCTAGAGCTCCACTTTCCAACACGGTGACCAGTAGACATATGTCTCTGCAGAGAACACTCCTCTGACTATTCTGAATTGAGATGCTGGAAGAGTGAAATACATCCTGGATGTGAAAGACTTAATAATGCCTATGTGTGGGAAAGATAGAATTTTGGCTATGTAGGGTAAAATAGAATATAGCATTAAAATTGACTTTTCCAAATTTAAAGTTATGTATAGTATATGATTTGCAATATATTTCCATTGGACATGGCTCCTGTAGATGACTTCTCTGTGACTAGGATACTAGAGAAACAGTGGCCACCTCTCTTAGACCAAAGTCATTGTATGTGTGCATACAAACGCATAGCAATCTCTCTCTCTCTCTCTCTCTCATCTTTCTTTTTCTGATGGCCACCCCCTTCTGTTGATACCTCCTGGGGTGTTGTTCTCACTGATGAGCTCAGCTGTTAAGTTCTTTGTTAAGTTCTTTGAAGGCAGATTTCATTGTTATCTCCTTGACTTAGTCACTTCTGGCATGCAATACTTTCAATGCTTCTTATCTCAGCAGATCAACCAAAACACCTGGATCATCCTTGACAGGGGCTGCCACTGCTCTCACCCCGTCACGGATACAGTCAGTGCACCACTCCATCCCTACCCCTGTACCATGGCAGTGAGCTCCAGACCGCTTCCAACAGCCAACGCTTGCTTCCTTGTTCCTGGAGGTATTTTTTTCTTCATTTTAGATTTAGAGTAGGAAGCTGGAAGTGCCAGAGAATTAATGTCCAACACCCACCCCCCGTACCCTGCCACAGCCTGCAACCATTAACTGATGGGATTTGGTGTAAGAATAGTAGAGCTTCGGGCCAGCGCCACGGCTCACTAGGCTAATCCCCCGCCTTGCGGCGCCGGCACACCGGGTTCTAGTCCGGTTGGGGCACCGGTTTGGTCCCGGTTGCTCCTCCTCCAGGCCAGCTCTCTGCTGTGGCCAGGGAGTGCAGTGGAGGATGGCCTAGTCCTTGGGCCCTGCACCCCATGGGAGACCAGGATAAGCACCTGGCTCCTGCCATTGGATCAGCACGGTGCGCCGGCCACGGCGGCCATTGGAGGGTGAACCAACAGCAAAGGAAGACCTTTCTCTCTGTCTCTTTCCCTCTCACTGTCTACTCTGCCTGTCAAAAGAAAAAAAAAAAAAAGAATAGTAAAGCTTCTTCCCCTTGGCAAGGGGAAGTATTCTGTGCTCACTCCCAAGATGCAGTGAGCTCCATTTTTCCACCATGGGAGTTAGCTTCATACCTATTTTTGTTGACTGTCTTCCCTCCCTTGCCTCATTTTGCCACTCCCATACCAATGTGCCCTGCTTATACAATTGTGTATATCCTATATCCAATCCTACTGAATTCACCTTCTGAATGTCTGCCCAGTCGAGTTCGTCCCATCCTTACTGATGTTGACTTGGTTTAAAACATCATGAACTCCTGAAAATATCTATATGGTAACTATCGAAGTGTATTATCTTTCCTCTAGAGCCAGAGTTATGTTTTCTTTTCTTTTCTTTTTTTTTAAGATTTATTTATTCATTTGAAAGTCAGAATTACACAGAGGGAGAAGGAGAGGCAGAGAGAGAGAGAGAGGTCTTCCATCTGATGGTTCACTCCCCAATTGGCCGCAATGGCTGGAGCTGTGCCGATCTGAAGCCAGGAGCCAGGAACTTCCTTCCGGACTCCCACACAGGTGCAGGGGCACAAGGGCCTGGGCTATCTTCTATTGCTCTCCCAGGTCATAGCAGAGAGCTAGATCAGAAGTAGAGCAGCCGAGATTTGAACCGGTGCCCATATGGCATGCCAGCACTTCAGGCCAGGGAGTTAACCTGCTGCACCACATCACCGGCCCCAGAGTTACGTTTTCCACATTTAAGTTTTTTTTTTAATTTTTTATTTATTTGACAGGTAGAGTTACAGACAGTGAGAGAGAGAGACAGAGAGAAAGGTCTTCCTTCTGTTGGTTCACTCCCCAAATGGCCGCAATGGCCGGCGCTGAGCTGATCCGAAGCCAGGAGCCAGGTGCCTCTTCCCTGTCCCCCATGTGGGTGCAGGGGTCCAAGCACTTGGGCCATCCTCCACTGCCTTCCCGGGCCACAGCAGAGAGCTGGACCAGGAGAGGAGCAACCGGGACCAGAACCCAGCACTCATATGGGATGCCGGTGCCACAGGCGGAGGATTAATCTAGTGCACCATGGCACCGGTCCCCAACATTTAAATTTGATCCTATGTTGCTTGAGACACTCAAGATGGATCCTTGCTGGTCTTTATGAGAAAGTCTTGTTGAACATTCAAAACTTACATTTTGACTCCTGTCTGCCTCCCCAACATATTGTGTGCTCCTTCCTTCCCTCCTCATTCCATTCTGACAACACTGGCCTTGCATTAGCTCATAAATGCCACAGGACTCTTACACAAACTGATATAAAATCTGGAATAACTTCACTTTTCCATCTGCCTGATTAACCCTTTCCCATGGCTCATGGAAGCCTTCTCTGACACCTACACTAGGTCAGGTCTGTTGATTATAGGCTCTCTTAGTACCATGGACCTCTCCCTCATAACCCCTGTTATCAAGATAGTCTCTCTGTCTAAATCCTTTATCGATGCCCCTCATCTCCTTCAGAATCCAAGATTCATAATTGCAGGATCAAGTCTCAGTTTTGTACTCAAACTTCTGGCACAGTGTTTGGTAAATAGACGCTCACTGAGTATTTGTCACATGAAAGAAAACAAAGATTTTTTTTAACTTTATTACAAAAGCATACCCCTTCCACTTTTTTTGCTTTAAGTACAATATTAAAAATATTAAATGGGATTTCCAATAGTAAATTAGATGAAACATTTCATACTTCAATACAAAATATTAGATGAGTTTGTCCAACTGCAGACTAATATGTGTTCTGAACACATTAAAGGTAGGTTAAACTAATTTAGTAGGTTAAGTGTATTAAGTACACTTTCAACTTATTATATTTTCAACTTCTAATACTTTTATCAGACTATAATTCCATTGTAAGTTGGGGGCATCGATAAATAAGGAGTAGAAGTTTACAACCAGATAGCTAATTCAGTGGTCTAAGTAAAATTCAGTGTCTTCCCAGTAGACCATCTGACAAGGAGTGGCCCAAAAGTTTTGTAAGTCACCCCTTCCGTAATTTACTGTGTAAGTCTATGAAGCACCCTACCAGAGTGGCCATAACTGAGAAATTCCTATTCTTAACCTATTTTTGTCCTGCGACTTCACTATGTCCATACTTTGCTGTCTTGATGTACCATAAAATAGAAGAGAGAAGAAGTAGATCTCTTCATCTTTCCAGCACCAATGTCTGCAATATATTTGCAGCTCTGTCCCTTCCGATGTAGATAAACATGACTTGAATCCCCAGTACAATTCCAGCGCAGAGCTCGATGTTGTCTCCAAGATTTATTCACATCCTTCAGGACTTACATTTTTTCTAATCACCTCCAAATTCAGTGACTTTCTTGCTTCAGTGAATTCTAGCTCTGCATTCTTCACAAAGAGGTCTTTTAGCCCTGCTTTGTCTTAGTGTCAACCAAAATCCAGGACACAGACTGCTTCTTTGTATTTTTCCTAAGATGCCTTTTGTAAAATTCACTTCCTGACTTTACATGGAGACATGGGAATATCGAGGTTAACTTAGAGTGCAGCATGAGGGGGCAGAGGCTCTTTCGCTCAGTGCTCTTTCCCTTCCAACTCCCTTCTCTGTGTGTCTCACCACTTAAAGAGGAGCTCATTTCCCTTGCAGAAGGATGATATGCATTTGATGCCTTGCATCTCCTGCTCGCTTGGGCTCACCCTAGGCACCCAGCAGTGAGTTTATCTGCAGTACACTGGTTCCAATTATACTTTTCTCTTGCTTCACTAGACATCTGTTTAATGAAATGACAAGGGTCAAGTGAGGACAGCCTCAGAGCCAAACTCAGGGGCACTGGATGGATGCAAGAGATTTGTGGGTAAAACACTTCAGATGTGTAAATTCATTAATCTTGCAAGGAGATAGATGAGCCTTAGAAATGGCGATAGGAGGGAAGGGTAAGTATAGAAGTGAGACCAGCAGTAATGAGCTGCACTTGAGGAGGAAACCAGGGTTACTGGAGACAAAAGTGGGCAGGGGGAGGCTGGGACTACGCTGATGAGGGTGAGTGAGGGAGAGTGGGGTAGGAAGAATGGAGGCAAGAGAGAATACTGAGTGATTAATTTACACTGCAGGAAGAGTGAAGGTGACTTTAGGAGTGGTGGAAAGAGGAATTACCTTGTGACAAAGAAAGACAGTATTGGGTCACCAGCCAGGAAAAGTGTGCATTGCCCCTGGTACCGCCCATTAATAAGCTGTGAACTTGGAGACATAAATCTGTCTTGTTGCACATCAGCTTCCTTATGTGTAAAGCAGATTTGAGCTCGTTGGTGTCTAAACTCCTTCTGCTCCTGAACGCTCTAATTCTGGACATTCTCCAGCCGTATTTAGCATATGCAGGTGTTTATGCAGTTTTGCTTAATGTTTGACAAAGGAAAAGTCTGACTGAGGAAAAGAAAGGACTCACTTTTTGGCCTATTGTTTAAAGCTAGCAGCATGCAGAGAATTTATTATGTGAAAAAATACCATTCGGAGAGGTTAATTAAAAATTCTGACATTCAGGGCATGGATTTGGTGAAGGAATGTACAAGTCCAGAACTCTGGGCAAAATTAGCCAGGCATCTAAATGCTGAACCTTATTAAGTGTATAGTTAGGGATTAGGAGGAGGGCATTCGGATGCCAACATTGCAAACCCAAGTACTGGTTGGCTTTGTGCATTTCGTTTGAATTATTGCACATTTAATAGGATTTAGCTGCAGCGCCTCTGCTTAAAAATCTGTTTCCTTGGCAATGCAATTCTCAGAGGGGCAAAGGCCATATGGAAAACAAGGGTTATTTGGTAATTTAGAAAGTAAGGTGAGAAGGATAGAATTTAAGTCGACATATATCATTTTATCTCCCTACACACAATAAGGGAAAGAGGGACCAGAATGAAGGACATGGTAGATACTTCCATAGCACTATTACTATCAGAAAAGGTTTTGTTCTACGCTTCATATTATAATAGGTTTCCAAACATGTTACTGTTCTGTTTGTTCACAAGACAAAGTAATTCTCCTTCTTGGTAGTTCCCTAGGTGTTGTCTTTGATCCTGTTTTTCTCTCACATCTTCCACGTGCACTCCATCAGCAAGTTCGCTGTTCATTCTACATCTAATTCATATCCAACAGCACCCTGTTCTCCCCAGTTTCCCTGTGACACCTGTTCCCAGCCCCCACCACCTCCACCTGGACCTGCAACAGCTTTCTGCCTCCGTGCTGACATATTCTTGCCCCCTGCACTCCATTCGTCGCTCAGTATCCAGAGTGAGCTTTGTAACAAGGCTAACATCACGGCACTTCATGGCTTCAAATGTTCTGGTACTTTCCAATTGTTCCGATAAAAAAGTTCAAGCTGCTTCGTTGGCTGACAAAACGGGCATGTTCGAGATCCTACCTACCACTGAACTTTCTCACTCTGGGGCACCAAGTTGTGTTCAAACTGATCTTCCTGAAACCGACCGAGCTCCGCCCCACCACAGTGCTTTTGCTCGAGCTATCCCCCACCCCAGGATGGTCTTAGCCTGATTGTTGTACAGTTGACACCAGTTTTATCATCAATTCTCAGCCTACTTGCCCTTTCCTGGGAGGGTATTAGCCTGATAGCACTCTTTATTCCACATCCACTTTTTAATTTTCTGCACTAGATATCCATATCTCATATTTTTTTGACAGAGTTAGACAGTGAGAGAGAGAGAGAGAAAGATAGAGAGAAAGGTCTTCCTTCCGTTGGTTCACCCCCCAAATGGCTGCTACGGCCGGCACTCCTAAGCCAGGATCCAGGTGCTTCCTCCTTGTCTCCCATTTGGGTGCAGGGCCCAAGCACTTGGACCATCCTCCACTGCCTTCCCGGGCCACAGCAGAGAGCTGGACTGGAAGAGGAGCAACCAGGACAGAACTGGCGCCCCAACCGGGACTAGAACCCGGGGTGCCGGTGCCGCAGGCGGAGGATTAGCTTAGTGAGCCGCGGCGCCGGCCCATATCTGATATTTTTGTATCCTTTGAGGGTATTTGCAAAGTTTCAGGGTAAAATGAAACTGTAAGATAAGTTTGTGTTAAAGGCTTATTTGTTTATTTGAAAGGCAGAGTTAAAGAGAGAGAGAGAGGGAGAGGTCTTTCATCCACTGGTTCACTCCTTGAAAGGCCACAATGACTAGAGTTGGGCTGATTTGAAGCCAGGAGCAGGAACTTCTTCCAGGTCTCTCATGTGGGTACAGAAGCCCAAGTACTAGGGTCGTTCTCCACTGCTTTCCCAGGCACATCAGCAGGGCTTTGGATTGGAAGTGGAGCAGCTGGGACTAGAACTGGCATCCATATGGGATGCTGAGGCCGCAGGTCAAGGGTTAATAGGACTTATCTTCACTACAGCACCAGTCCCAAGCTAACCTTGTTTTGGTGCAAAAACCTTCGAAACATATACTCGTATTTATGTGTTTCCTTGTTTTTATTTTTCTGTGTTCCCTGGCATAATACAAGCTGAGTATGAGTACCTTTCGTTACATTTTCTTTTATGTTTTTAAAAGATTTTATTTATTTGAGAGGTAGAGTTTCAGACAGAGAGAGGGAGAAACAGAGAGAAAGGTCTCCCATCCATCCACTGGTTCACTCCCCAAATGGCCGCAATGGCTGGAGCTAGGAGCTAGGAGCTAGGAGCTTCTTCAGGATCTCCCAAGTGGGTGCAGGGGCCTGCGCACTTGGGTTATCTTTCTATGCTTTTGCAGGGCATAGCAGAGAGTTGCTGCAGAAGAGGAGCAGCTGGGGCACCAACCAGTGCCCACATGGGATGCCAGTGCTGCATTTGGAGGCTTAGCCTAGTACGCCACAGCGCTGGCCCCTACATTTTATTTTCTGTTAGGAGCTCTATAAATATCTTTAATAACTAATTAATTAATTCTGCCAAAAACCAGATAAAGCCATTTTGCCACAAAGAACTAAGGGAATGCAATAATGAAGTCAGGTCAATGATTAGGTAAAAAAATATCCAGTTACTACTACATTTATCATTTCTAATGTAGATCATCTGTTTTACTATGGGGACATTTTATAATCCTTAATACATCTTTAATTACATTTTTTAATTGCTAGTAGTTTTCCTCTTTTACAAAATATCTAATTGGGGCTGGCCCTGTGGCATAGCAGGTAAAAGCTGCTGCCTGCAGTGCCGGCATCCCATATGGGTGCCAGTTTGAGTCCTGGCTGCTGCACTTCTGATCCAGCTCTCTGCTATGGCCTGGGAAAGCAGTAGAAAATGGCCCAGGTGATTGGGCCCTGGCAACCACATGGGAGACCCAAAAGAAGCTCCTGGCTCCTGGTTTCAGATCAGCCCAGCTCTAGGCATTGCAGCCATTTGGGGAGTGAACCAGCAGATGGAAGAACTTTCTCTCTCTCTCTCTCTCTCTCTCTCTCTCTCTCTCTCTCTCTGCCTCTGCCTCTCTATAACTCCTGCAAATAAATAATTCTTTTAAAAAAGGTCTAATTTACTCCTTGTCTATTAGTTCAGTGCTATATTTGCATGCATTAGGAAAAGTGGAGGACAGTCTTGACACAAGCAATGTGAGAAGTGTTTAAGTAAATTATAGAAAAATATTTGTAATTCCATTTTTAACAATAGTTTATTCATACCTCTCTTTTTGTAAAGATTTTCACCAAGGAGTAAAAAATTATCTTCTCAGGGAGAAGATAATTGGGATTATGGTCTCAAGATTGGGATTGTGAATAGCCTTTATATTCTTTGTTTTCTGGTATTTCTATTTTTCCTGATTTCTAAAATAAATATGCACGGCCTTGATCACCAGAAACAGCAATTTTGAAAAACAAACTTTTGAGAGGCTATAAAATATAGGGACTTGGAATTTTTGAGACCAAGAAAAGAGTTTTTTCAACTTAAAAACAAAATCCTAAAGCCCAAATAATATTAAGAGGAAGGCAGAAAGTAAAAATCATGAAACCAAAATTTTAGCTCCTGAATTCCACTGGGGTGATCAGCTACAGGGGTTCTTTTTTTTTCTTTTTTTTTTTCTTTTTTTGACAGGCAGAGTGGACAGTGAGAGAGAGAGACAGAGAGAAAGGTCTTCCTTTTGCCGTTGGTTCACCCTCCAATGGCCGCCATGGCTGGCGCGCTGCGGCCGGCGCACCGCGCTGATCCGAAGCCAGGAGCCAGGTACTTATCCTGGTCTCCTATGGGGTGCAGGGCCCAAGCACTTGGGCCATCCTCCACTGCACTCCCGGGCCACAGCAGAGAGCTGGCCTGGAAGAGGGGCAACTGGGACAGAATCCGGCGCCCCGACCGGGACTAGAACCCGGTGTGCTGGTGCCGCAAGGTGGAGGATTAGCCTAGTGAGCCGTGGCGCCGGCTGCTACAGGGGTTCTTGGCACAACTTTGACCTGTGTGGGTTTAGCTGCCCAGGCAGCATCAGCAGAGCTTTGTTCTCCCTCCTGCTCCATCCCTTTCATGCTCCTCAACAGCACCCCCTCTACATCCCCTGTAGTCATTCACCTGCCTATGGTACAAACTGGCCATGCATAAAGCACTCTGAGAAATTGGGAATTTACAAAGTAATGGGAGAGAACTAGTGACTCTCTCCATCCCTCCATCTCCCTCCCTCTATCTCCCTCCCTCCCTCCCTCATCTTTTCTTCATCAATTAGGTGGCTTAAGACCTGGGAAAGTGAATTGAAACTGGCCAGCCATGGGGCCCAACAAGGCATAAGCCTGTCAGAGCTTGGTGGGGTATCCTACTACAAACAAGTTGCCGCAGAGCCTCTATAAGGAAATCAACCTATTAGGAGTACAACGAAGTGTAACAGGATGAGATGGGGCAGAAGAACCTATGGGTAAAAAGAAAATCACAACACAGGATGGACTGTAGCGGCTGCTATTTCTCCTGCATGTCAGCAATTCACATGTGTGTCCTTAGGGGACACAGGTGTCTCCAAAGACTCCGTGGATGAAATTTTGCTGGACTTGGAGGCTTTTGCCATCACTTGTCTTAACCAAGTTTGAGGTGTATCCCTAAGACTCACTCACCAAGATGGGAAAAAAGATAATTTTTAATTATGGAAAATTCCAAGTCCACTTGACAATCACAGCTATCCTGGCATACAGGTAAGTGTTCGAATTTTGCCAGATTTGGGTAATTATTTGGGAAAAAATAAATTATCACTCTAATGATTAGTTTGAGAAGTCACATGAAGAAAGCACTTGCATTGCTGATTTTTTTTTTAACACAAATCCAATGGTAGGCACTTTCACGGGACTCAGAGATATTGAAAACCTTTAACTTCTGCCCACACTGATCAAACAACTCTTTCCTATTGGCTTCTTCTTCCACCCACTCTGTTGGCAACAATTTATTCTAAAAGGATTCAAAGAACAAACAAACAAGTATGCTTATTTGCAGGATGCTTTCACTCTGCTTCTAATTTAGTTATCCTTATGATCCTATGTGCAAGATTTAACCCTCCTGTACAGTGTAAGGGTAATGTGCAGGGCTACTCAAGGGAGGATTCTTATCATGGAATCAACACAGTTGTCTCTTGATACCCATGGGAATCCCATGGATACCAAAATCTTTAGATGCTCAAGTCCCTTAATAGCCAATGGCATACGTTTTTTTTAATCTATCCAGTACATTTTCATATTGACCTTGGCCATCATTCCCCAGTGATCCTCCTAGTCACATGTGTCAATAAAATTCTCGCTTATGCCAGCCTGAATTGGTTCTCTCGTGCAAACAAAGGAATGCTAGTATCAAATATTACCAACATCTTTGACTTTCCCAGTCACTTATTTTGTAACTCCTGTAACAGAACCCATGTCACTTTTCCTACCTAGGTAGCAGGTTTACAGATGTTTGAAAGGGCATTACAGTGGTAGGAAAAGGCAGTGTTATTCATCCATTACTGTCCTGAGAATTCCAGGCCATCCCCAATTCAAAAGACCTCTGCAGGAATAACATTAAAAAGCAAAGAAAAACAAAACAAAACACTAAGCAAACCAAATGGAAATTGACTGCCAAAGAATTCTATTCTTTTCCTATCTCTACTCCAGGCAATGTGACAAAATTCATTAATTTTGGCTTCCAGCTAATAACCCATCATGAGATAAGCTCACTAATGAACTTTTTCGTTTGGAACAGGAGGCCATCAATGTTTGCAGGGCATGCAACACTGTTAAATTGATGCTTATGTTCTCCTAGTAGTGAGAAAATAGAGTTGTGTTTCTTGAACTAAACTCATCAAGTAAATTCTCTTGGCTTTAAGTACTCGGACTTCAGGGAAAGCTAAAAGGAAATAATTAGATTATCTTGGTCTACTCACATTTTGCAGCTAATTATCCCCATATAAAATTTTCCCTTTCTTGCTCTGCAGTTGATCTGGGCTGAGTTAATGAGAAATGAATCAAGCTGTCTATTGTTTATTTTGTGTATTATCCCCACAACATAAAAGTTGGATCAATAAAAATTAAATCATTATGGGACCAACATTTTCAGAAAAGAATACTAGAAGCTCTTGAATTATAGCATTTTGTTGGCAGGTTTAAGGTCCAAAGGGAAGAATCCACCCCCTCTCTTCCACCCCAACAATTCTGCAAGGAGCCATCAGCCCCAGTTTTTGAAAGTCAAATAGAAGAGTAAAGATTAGGTCCATATAGCAATGTTCTCATAATAATAATACCACCACTGTCATTTTTGAAGACTTGCTTGTGTTGTTCTAAGGTACAAGCATACAGATTATGGCCCAAGCCCTGTTTTTGTAAAAAATTTCTTTAGAACACAGCCAGACCCATCCACTTAGATATTATCTGTGGCTGCCTTCGCATCATGCTGATGGCGCCTAGGGGCTGCCACAGAGAGCTTTGGATTCCAAAGCCAAACGTGTTAACTGACGGGCCTTCTACAGTCAAAGTCAGCAGCACCCTCATCAAGCAATTTCCCCCAGAAACCTTTTATTTAAGGTATATAAACTTCACGCATTTCTTAACTACAACTTTAGGAACATAGTGATTCTTCCCACTGTACCCACACTCCCATGCCTCTTCCTCCTCCCTTTCCTATTCCCATTTTTATGTTTTACTGTTTTTTTTTTCAATCAACTTTATACACATAAAATAAACTCTAGTAAAGAGTTCAGCAAGTAGTGTAAAAAAAAGAACTATTCATCAAAAGTCAGGAGAAAGGCTGTTCAAAGCATCACATCTCAGTGTCAATTTCACTTCTATAGGTTGCCTTATAGGTGCTCTATCAGTTACCACAGGATCAGGAAGAACATATGGTATTTGTCCTTTTGGGACTGGCTTATTTCACTAAGTATGTTGTTTTCTAGTTTCATCCATTTTGTTGCAAACAATGAGATTTTATTTTTTAACTGCTATATAGTATTCCATGATGTACATATCTCATAATTTCTTTGTCTAAAGCATTTTTGTATTTACCTTCACCAAGACCGTGAAGTCAGGGTTAAATGCTATTTCCATTCCTGTTTACCAGATGATGAAACTGAGTCACAGGGAGGATTAACTTCTCTAAGTAAAGCTAAGGCTCAGTCTACCTCTCTGATTTTAAAATTTGCATTCTGAATGGATCTGTAATGGAAGTCCCCTAATGCCCACAATTTCACTGCCTTTCCTGACCACTAATGCTCCCTAAAATTCTATGAAATCTGCTGCCCAGACCAAAACAAACAAACAAAAAAGTAGCTTTGGAGACCAGAATAGGAGCCTCTAAAGGATGGACTGAAGGGGCGGGTGTCAGAGCAGTGAGAAAAAGGTCATCTGTTTCATGGATTATGTAAATACAAGCCAGCAGTCAAAGTTGCCATCACGAAATTGAAAGCTCTCTACCCAACCTTTATTTTGCCTTTCTCCTGCTAACCTGTGATGATCTTTAATAATTTAGCAAAAATGCAAGGATTTTCCTATACTTTCTATGCCACGAAACGCTACACCACAAAACACCACCAATAGTTTGTAAATGCAAGGCTGGGCCTTTTGTCAGATGTCTGTTGCTGTAACTGGACAGTACAGACTAGATAATTTACACAGAGTAGAGCTTTAGTTAGCTTGCACTTTGGAAGTCTGGGACATCCAAGGTCAAGGCAGTGGCATCTGGTAAGGCCTTCTTGCTGCACCATACATGGTGGAAGGCATCCCATGGTGAGACAGAGCAAGTGTGCTATTTGAGTCTCTTTAAAAGTATTAACACCACAGTGGCACCTCTTTCATGGCCTTGTGTAATCTTAACTACCTTCCAAAAAACCCTACCTGTAAATACCACTAACGCATGGATTTGGGGATTAAGGTGCTAACACACGAACTTCATGGGTGATAGATCCAAAGCGCTGCACAGGGACACTAGCATATTTAGGTCAGAAGCGCCAGAGCTCTTGGGAAGAACAGCAGACACCCTGGCTCTGAGAGAATCCATCGCTGCCCTGACAGGGGCAGAGGAGTTGCGATCTTCACCAGCACCAGTGACACCAGTGCCGCAGATGGGGGCCCCCCAAGGCCACTGAACTGGGAATGGGTAAACGACAGGTTCCACTTGGTGGCTCTGGTCTGGCTTTGGACACCTTGGTTGTTCCATTCACTGCTGGCTCTGTGCTTTCTCTTCCATTGTGGCCCTTTTCATGCTCCTCGGTCTTGCTGAATGCCCTTGGCTTCTCCCCTTGGGGGCTCTTCAGGGCAGCTGACGCCTGATGCTCTCCAGCCACTGAGAGGAAGAGGACAACCTTTGCTTCTCCACATTCTCAGCCCTCAGGCACAGTGGAGCTCCTCTTCTTCTCCTGACGCCTTTCTCCAACTTCCAAGTCGGCAGGGTAGCCCCTGGGTTTGGCCCTCACACTGCCACGTGTCTCTCCTTCTATAGCTTCCTCCAGAGACATGTGTGATTGATTACTTTTAGGGCCTGTCTGTATGATTCAGGATACGGTGTCTGAAGGTCCTTAATCATATCTGCAGAATTCTTTTTAAAGTAACATCCCCAGATTCCACTGGGTGTCTAATTTGACACCTAGCAGATCCTTTATAAAAAGCTGATTGAGATTTTTATTCATTAATGGATGTGACAATTAGTACATTCCATCTGCATGTGTCTTCATTGGAGAAAGGCAAATAAACAAACTGACTATAATTTATCATAATCCAATATTAATGAACATATCCCACAGGTTCCTGTGTTTCCAATGGAAGGCGATAATTAACCTTGAGGACTGCACAAAAGAGGTGAGCCAAGTCCTGAAAAATGATTAGAAATGCAGAAGGTGGCCCAGACAGGGTGAGACATTCCAAGCACTAAGAGACAGCATTTGCAAAAGCATGGAAGAAAATATGAAACAGCAAAGCCTATTTAGGGAGTTGTAGCAGTTAGGGAAAACAGAGCATAACACAAAAAGCTGGGAAGATCAGAGAAGGAAGCAAAGGACTCATTAAGAACCATGTTGTGGGAGGGGGCAGGCACTGTGGCATAGCCGGTTAAGCCACTGCCTGCAAAGCCAGCATCCCATATGGGCACCGGTTTGAGTTGTCCCAGCTGCTCCACTTCTATTTCTTTTTTAAAGATTTATTTATTTATTTGAAAGAGTTACACAGAGAGAGGAGAGGCAGAGAGAGAGAGGTCTTCTGTCCAATGGTTCACTCCCCAGATGGTCACAACAGCTGGAGCTTCGCTGATCCAAAGCCAGGAGCCAGGAGCTTCTTCCAGGTCTCCCACGCAGGTGCAGGGGTCCTTCTTCTACTGCTTTCCCAGGCCATAGCAGAGAGCTGGATTGGAAGAGGAGCAGGCAGGACTAGAACCGATGTCCATATGGGATGCCGGCACCTCAGGCCAGGGCGTTAACCTGTTGCACGGCAGCACCACCCCACAGCTGCTCCACTTCTAACCTAACTCCCTGCTAATGACCTGGGGAAGCAGAGGAGGATGGTTCAAGTCCTTGAGCCCCTGAATCCACATGGGAGACTAGGAAGCTCTTGGTTTTGTACTGGCCCAGCTCCAGCCACTGCAGCCATTTGTGGAGTGAACCAGTAGATGGAAGACCTCTCTCTCTCTCTCTCTCTCTCTCTCTCTAACTCTGCCTTTCAAATAAATAAATATTTTTAAACATGTTTATAATAAATGTAACAATCCATATTCTTCTCTAATCTATCTATCTATCTATCTATCTATCTATCTATATATTAAAAAGGATCACGTTAGAAGAGCTTTGGATTTGCACCAAGGAAGCTGGTAACTAGCAATCACAAAAGGGTAAAATCTGGGGACTGACAAAGCCAGAGCAACGTGGAAGACAGGTCATTCTGGTGACAGTGAGGAAGCTATTTTGCAAAAGCTCAGCACAATTAAATTAACCTTTCAGCTCGTGGTAGGTGTTTGAATAAGTATCTGCTCAATGTCTCTCGCACGCACCATCACGCTTGAGCTGCTGGAGAGAAAGGGACCAGCATAGCAAGATGCTCCGTTCCAAGCAGATGCCACTCTGATCTGAGCTGGGGCTACAGCTGTTCAGTGGTCATCGACACAGCAGTTCCTGTTTCAGGCCTTTTTAACCAGAGAGGGGACGCTTGGTATGCAATGGCGAGAGCTCCTGGCACAGCAGGCCTGGGAGGCACCTTGATTCCTCCAAGGGAAGCTCCATCTGCTGCTCAGTGCTCAGTGCTCAGTGCTCAGTGCTTTCAGGTCCAGAGGGCCCGTGCTTGTCCTGGGCATTGTGCCTTTTAAACGGGCATCTGCAGGCACTTCCCAAGGTCAGTAGGACTAAGGAGCACTGACCTGCCCACCTGGTTTCCTGGGATCAGTGGACCTCGTGGTTCAATGCAGATAGACAGTGACCGATTTTCCTGGCTTGTGTGCAGGTGGAAACGACAGCAAAGAGGACGACAACGAGAACATTGACCATCTGACCACTCACTATAGCCCAGCACTCACTTTACCTGGTTGTCCATAATCTTTACATCAGTGTTCCTACAACTTTTGGATACCACCCACCCCAAGAAATTGATTTTGTATTGTAACACAGGTCACACATATACGTTACACATATGTAAAATTCCATGAAACTCCACACTGCCTTTAATGCATTATGGCACCTGCTTTTTCTGTGTGCTCTATTCTATTTTTCACATGTGGCTCATCATGCACTAGATTGATTTAGTGATTTGCAGAGTAACAAGGTAGGTAGGTTATCCTCATGGTGTGATTGAAGAAATTGCCCCTGGAAAGGATTAAGTGACCTGCCCCAAGACAACACAAAGCCCAGTCTGCCCATAAACTCCACACTGTCCCTATCCTGTCACCCTGCCCCCCATCACGGAGCCTCTGCTTTGGGGACAAATATCTCAGTGCTGCGGAGAAGTGGTGACAATAATCGCAGCAGTGACACAAGAAGTCACAGCAGCTCATTTTTCTACATATTTAACATTTTAAGATAAAATCTGACATGTGAAGCTATTTTTGCTATAAACAATTTTTAATAGCAGACCTGTGGAACTTGCTCCAGAAATATAATGCTCATTGATCAGTAACTTCCTATGTCCTCCAGTCCCTCCAGCAACCACCATTCCACCCTTTATTCAATGAATCTCACTATTTCAGATACAACACCTATGTGGAATTGTGTAGGATACGTCTCAGTGTGGCTGGATTATTTCGTTTATTGTAACATCCTCAAGGTTCACCTGTATTGTCACGCATTCCAGAATTTCATTGTTTTTTTGGTGGAGAAACTTCCTATCATACATATATACCACATGCTCTTTGTCCACTCATCTGCTGGTGGACACCTGAGTGGTTTCTGCACCCTGGCCATTGTGTATACGGTTATGATGAACATGGGAGTGCGAATTTATCTACAAGATCCTGATTCCAGTTCTTTTGGACAAATACCCAGAAGTTGCAGTCCTCCATCAGATTGTTGTTCCATTTTCCCATGAATGAGGGACCTCAACACTGTTTTCCATAGCAGCTGTACCATTCTGCATTCCCACTGATGTTGCAGAAGGATTCCAATTTCTCCACATCCTTGCTAACACTTGCCTTTTGTAGCTAACAACGTTTAAACCCTCACTACATGGACGCCATCATGCTTAGTGGAAGTGCAATATACCACCCGATTTAAATCATGGAGAAACGGCGCCCAGCAGACAGCATAAGACAATCACACACATACCGAATCAACTACTGGAATCTGGCATTTGCTAAGTTCTCACTCCTCAGTCCTACTAGCCAATTCCAGTCTTAGTTTACTCAACTGTCTACAGAGATCAGTGACTCACTGGATAGCAGCTAACAACATCTGTCCCTCCTAATAGATATATTAAGGATCAAAAGTGCTGAAGCCCTCTGTAAACATTTCTTTGATTGTTTACCATTCTTCAAAGCCTGCTTTGCGAGGAATCGGGAAGAACGCAAAGCCCTAGGCTTTGTCCTTTCATCAAAGAAGGCAAATATCAAAGTCATGATGTTCTTCACTTCAGAAAAAAAGGACCTGATGTAACAGGGCATTGTGCCAAAACAAAACAAAAAATGTTTCCGGCAAAGCCAATGCAACTCTTTGCTCATCTGACAGACACTTTCACGTAGGACTGTGTGCCTTCCAAGGGCCTTGGGATGTCAGTGTACGGTACCAGAAGTCCATTCCTATGACCACGACCCAGAAAAGAAAGCAATTTTTGACAGAAAGTTCTTTTGGCTGGAAAAGTTTTTTTTTTTTTTTTTTGACAGGCAGAGTGGACAGTGAGAGAGAGACAGGGAGAAAGGTCTTCCTTTGCCGTTGGTTCACCCTCCAATGGTCGCTGTGGCCAGTGCACTGCACTCATCCAAAGCCAGGAGCCAGGTGCTTCTCCTGGTATCCCATGTGGGTGCAGGGCCCAAGGACCTGGGCCATCCTCCACTGCACTCCCGGGCCACAGCAGAGAGCTGGACTGGAAGAGGGGCAACTGGGATAGAATCCAGCGCCCCAATCAGGACTAGAACCCCACGTGCCAGCACCGCAGGCGGAGGATTAGCCTAGTGAGCCACGGCGCCGGCCTGGCAAAATTTTAATTTCTATTCAACCTGTGCCTGCCCCTAGCTATCCCAGCAAGCCTTGGCTCATAAAGATGAAAGAAAAAGGAGATTCATGCTGTAGGTGGTTATGGACTGAGAAGTAGAATCTAATACCAGAAAGGGGATTTCTACAGAACGGGCCCAGAACACACACCAGAAACTGTCTATGTTAGAGATACCAAGATCAGCACACACAAGACATCTATCTAGATTATTCTTCAGTCGTGTGTCCACAGTGTCCTCCTTGTTCACACTGTATCTTCCCCCGTGGCCATCTCATAAAAAGCCCACTATCTTTCAGTGCCACCTCCTCTATAAACTCCCGTCATGCCAACCCATATTGGTTTTGTCTTTCCCCTTACCCCTTCCCTCCACTATCTCGCTTTTGGTACCATACAGTCCTTGTGTGGTATGTGAACTCAATTTACCAGAAAAGTAGGTTCTAAGATCACAACACACAATACCTTGAGATGCACAATGAGGAACAGAGTTGTAGAGGAAAGGTTTTGGAATTAAATCCTGCTACACTTCTGGCTGTCATGAGAACAGAGTTCTTAACGCCACGCCCAACCAGGCCCTGATGTTAAGAGGCTGGGATGTTTGGCTGTGGTACTTGGTTCTAATTCTGGCTCCTGCACGTCGTGCTGTGTAATGTGGAGCAACCTTGACCCACACCACTATAAGTTGAGAAAATGAGAGTGCCTTCTCCCCAGACAGGTTGTGAAGATCAAAGAGCTAAGGAGAAACGCACTGGGGGACACTGCCGTTGGCGCCAGGGGACAGTTTCCCTCTCTCAGGACTGCTGTAGACCCAAAGGGAAGGCTGTGTGTGAAGTCCTATGGCAGGACAGGTGGCTCCATAAATGCGCCTTTGCTGTCCTTGCCTGGGGAAAAGGGAAACCCTCAGTCATTCTGCACATTCCCGAGTCTTCTCTCAGTGCCTACCGACGTGCGTGGCACAGAGCAGACTCTTGGTCAGTATTCGTGGCAACAAGGATGCCACATCAATAGCTGTTTTGCCAAGTTTCCAGAGGACTGAGGACTCAGGCCAGACCAAAACTCCTGCAGTGAGTCCCAAGACGAGGCAGGATGCCACCGGAAGTCAACCTGCAGCTGGCAAGCAGTGCACGGGAAGTGTGGAACTGGGCATTGATGCTGGTTCTGCAGGCTGACTCACCTCACACCTCCCTGAACTCATTCGTTCATTCACTAGCAAAGCAAATGTCATCTTCCACACGTCTTTTGGGAACATCAGCAGGCCAGGCTTGAAGGTCTTCACTCAGCCTTCGGAAACAGCAGCGTCAGGGGACCGTCCAGACCTCTTGCAGGGCAATGCAGAGAGCCAGAGGGTCGCAGGGGTCGGAGCTGCCCCTCTGCGCAGTAGGCAGAGGGGTGGTGTCGCGGAAAAACACCGGGCTGAGGGTCGAGGTGCTGCCCCTAGCCTCAGCTCTGCTCGCGTTTGCCGTGTGCTTTTGAGTGAGTCACTTTTCCACGAGAGCTAGGTGACAGGGTGTGTATTTACATAAACGCAACACTGCTCCCAACCAAGTCCCCGCACCCTGCCGGCACCTTGCTTCCACGGTCTCGTTTCATCTCTGCGTCAGTCCTGTGTGGTGAAACGCAGGTTTCAAGCAGAGCTCATCCGACCTGAGAGTCCCTGCTTCTCATCTCTGAGTGTCTCTCAAAAGCCAGCCGGCTCGGGAACCTTCCCTCTGATTGTGTCCACAGCTATGTTCTCCCTCTGCTGTTATTTTCCAAATGAAATACATTTATTTCTAAAGAAAAATATATTTTACTACCATGAAAGGAAAGCCAATATCACTTGCCACAAAGAGAAACTGAAAAGGAGAAATAAAATGACCTGATTAAATTCTAGTCAGGTACTGTGCATACAAGTCCAAGTCTGGGATTCACCAGACAGTAGATTCCACTCCAAAATGGGAAAACAGAGGAGAATTTAATTGAAAAATTGTTAACAAAGATGTGGGCAGGGCTCAGGGAAACCAGCAAGGGGCTGGCAATAGTAGGGAGTAATTGCCTACAAGGCTAGACTTGCCCGATTTGGCAAACAGAAAAGAGATGTCCTGTTAAATTTTATTTTTAATGTGTTTAAGACACACACACACAGAAAGAGAGAGAGAGAGAAATAGAGAGAGAGAGAAAGAGAGAGAGAGAGAAGGAGAGAGAGGGAGAGAGACAGACAGGCACAGGGGGACCTCCCAACCATTGGTTCACTCCACAAATGCCTTTAGCAGGCAAGGCTGGGCTATAGCTGATGCCAGAACACTGGAATTCAATCGAGGTTTCCCACGTGAGTGGAATCGATGCCACTATTTGAGACTCCTCCTGGAGTCTGCATTCATAGCAAGCTGCGATCAGAAGCCAGAGGTGAGTATTGAACCCAACCACATTCATCTCAGTTTCAAAAAAACAACAAATAATTTTTGGGATATAGTTATATTCCATGAAATCTATGATGGCTCATTGTACTGAAAAATAATTTGTCATGTATCTGGTATTCAAATTTAAGTAGACGTTCTGTATTTTTCTGGCAACACTACCCTGGCTGTGAGAGATCACAGAGGGCTGTTGGGTCCCGGGTAGAGCTGTGTCTGGGAGCCAGGCACTGTCCAGGGAGAGCCACAGCCTTCCTTAGAGGCAGACAACCAAACCAGACGGGGTTGCTGAGGGAATCAAGATGCTGCCAATTGCTGCTGGTATTTCCAATTATTAGAGCAATTCAGAAAGGAGAGGGCAAGTTGGTGGGCTGACCCATTCCAATGGTTTCCATGGAGACTGCCTCCCAGGGCACAGAGCAGGGTACGGAGAAGGGGAGAGGCTAGCCCTGGAGGGCACACAGAAGATGCCGGTACACCTCCTGAGGATTGAGCCTCAGCTCTCGTCTCCCGCTGTACTGAGTGCAGATTAGCCAGTGTCAGGCAGCTGTCAAGTATTTCCTAGCACCCAACCTGATGTTTTCTACTTTGGTTAGACTGTGAGGAAATGAGCGGAAAAATGAAAAAGTAACTTGCTTATGGAGTAACCAGTGCCATCCAATGCCATGGCCATGTACCACCCAAAACGATCTTGGGGAGCCCTAGTTATATTTGTCCCTCACTCTGGGAACCCCTACTGCAAGAGGAGCCCCCACAGGTCAGGATGAGGGTCAGGAGAGTGAGTCACTCTCCTTGAAGGTGAAATTGAAGGGCGCATCAGAAACCACAGTTATTGGCCGGCTCCGCGGCTCAATAGGATAATCTTCCGCCTGTGGCACCGACACACTGGGTTCTAGTCCCGGTTGGGGCACTGGATTCTGTCCTGGTTGCTCCTCTTCCACTCTGTGGGGAGCAACTCTGAATAGACAAAGTTACTGGAATTAAGACTTATTCTATGCATCTGCTCTCCCACAATATGGCGCTGGGAGAGGAGGAAACAGCTTCTACACAGCTGCCTCCAGTTCAACCAAGAAACAGCAGGACCTGCTCCTGATTGGAGGAGAGCAGCGTACTCGGCGTGTGGGTAGCAGAGTTGGGATTGGTGGAAGAGGACTATAAAGGAGGAGAGAGACACCATACACCGGGAACATCTATCTGAAGGAACACCTGTGCAGCCCCCGAGAGAGCCGGCCGGCGGTGTGCCGTTCCCCCGTGGAAGTGGGGAAAGTGGCAGGGGGAACTGCCCTTCCACGGAGGTGGAAGGGATGGTAGCCAACCCGGGAAGAACCAGCAGCAAACCCGGGAAGGGCCGAGCAGACAAAAGAACAGCGCAGGGTCCTGTGTCGTTCCTCCACGAAGACGGGGAGCGACATAATGGTGCCGTGACTCGGATAGGAAGCCTAGGCAGGGTTTAGTGTCGTTCCTCCATGAAGAGGGGGAGCAACATAATGGTGCCGTGACTCGGATAGGAAACCTAGGAGGGAAGAAATGGGAAGAAGTGGGAAAATACCGGAGAGAGAGACTAGCAAAGAGCCTAGGGAAAAGCCGGACGGAAAAGGTGCCGGAAGAAGCTATTGAAAGCCTAGGCATAGACTCGGATACGGACTGTGGGAAAGAAGTTAGGATTGAAAGCTAGGATTTAAAGTGAAAGCAAGAAGAAACTTAGACTCAGATACGGACTGCAGGTTGAAAGCGAAAGTGAAACCTAGAAGAAACTTAGACTCAGACACGGACTGTGGGGAGAAGCCAGGAGAAATGAGAGGGGAATATCGTTGGAAGAAAAGTTAGGAAACATACCGGGTAGAAAAAAATGTTAGGGAGGATGAAGCCGCGGGGGCAGGCCGAGGCGGAGATGTAAGCTATCTTGGGATTGTCAAGTCAGCCCGGGAAACAAAAGGCGAAAATCTAAAAAACCAGAGGCAGAGACGTGGGCCAGGTTGGAATCCGTCAGATTAGCCCGGGGAGCAAAAGACGGGAAGCCAAACCGTAAGGCGGAAATGTAGGCTAGGTTGAATTCGCCAGGTTAGCCTGGGGAACTTAGACTGAATACCGGTGGCGGAAACGTGAGCTAGGCTGTGTGACTCGCGGAAGCCGCTGCGTGCAGAGAGAGCACGTGGGGCGCAAGTATAGGGAACTCGGGCTAGCGCGAAGGCCGTGGTGCGGGCGCAAAGGGCACGGAGACCGTGGAGAGCGCGCGAAGCCGGGAAGCGGCTCAGAGCTGGGAAGCCGCCGCAGGGCGAGGGGCCGAGAAGCAGCCTTGGGGCGGGCGCCGGGAAGCCGCGGGGATAAGAGAAACAGAAGTTTAGAAATAAAATGAGAGAAATAGGAATGCTGGTAGATAGAAGTAAAATAGGAGAAATAGGAATGCCCGGAGATAGAGAAATAGAGAAAAATAAGGCCTCCCCACAACATGGCAATGAGAGAGCTTGGATTCGGTCTGCCTGATTAGTAAGATGATAAGCACCTGTGGGCGGCTGCAGGTCACCAAAGACAGGCACGTTATCAACACCAATAAGTCTCCCCACAATACGGCAATGAGAAGGCTTGGATTCGGTTTGCCTGATTGGTAGGGCATATAAGCACCTGCAGGCAGTTCTAGCAGAGTAGAGCATGCGCTGGCTGCAGGGCACCGAACACAGGCACGCATCAGCGCCTAAAAACCTCCTCACAACATGGCGAAGAGGGGACCCGGATTTGGTTTGCCTGATTGGTAGGGCTTGTAAGCGCCTGTGGGCAACTCTAGCAAGCAGAGCAGAGTGTGTGCCGCGGGGCACCGAAGACAGGCGCGTATCAACGCCAAAAAATAAAAAGAAAGGGGGATCTGTGGGGAGCAACTCGGACTAGACTAAGTTACTGGAATTAAGACTTATTCTATGCATCTGCTCTCCCACAATATGGCGCTGGGAGAGGAGGAAACAGCTTCTACACAGCTGCCTCCAGTTCAACCAATAAACTGTAGGACCTGCTCCTGATTGGAGGAGAGCAGCGTACTCGGCGTGTGGGTAGCAGAGTTGGGATTGGTGGAAGAGGACTATAAAGGAGGAGAGAGACAACATGCACCGGGAACATCTATCTGAAGGAACACCTGTGCAGCCCCCGAGAGAGCCGGCCGGCGGTGTGCCGCTCCCCCGCGGAAGTGGGGAAAGTGGCAGGGGGAACTGCCCTTCCACAGAGGTGGAAGGGTCGGTAGCCAACCCGGGAAGAACCAGCAGCAAACCCGGGAAGGGCCGAGCAGACAAAAGAACAGCGCAGGGTCCTGTGTCGTTCCTCCATGAAGACGGGGAGCGACACCAGTCCAGCTCTCTGCTGTGGCCCGGGAGTGCAGTGGAGGATGGCCCAGGTCCTTGGGCCCTGCACCCACATGGGAGACCAGGAAAGGCACCTGGCTCCTGGCTTCCGATCAGCGTGGTGTGCCGGCTGCAGTGCGCCAGCTGCAGTGGCCATTGTGGGGGTGAACCAATGGCAAAGAAAGACCTTTCTCTCTGTCTCTCTCTTAACTGTCCACTCTGCCTGTCAAAAACAACAACAACAACAACAACAAAACCACATTATCGAGATAAAGAACAGTCGAATCGTGTATTTCTAAAAATCAAAAGTGGCGCTAAAAAACTCAACGACAGGATGACCAATATTGTCGATCCAGTCAGGATCCACCGTCGGCCCTGCCTCCTCCAATCCAGGGTCTGGTGGTGCAAGTACTCCAACACCTATTGTGTGTAGTAGCAGTACCCTCTTCACATCATGTGGGAACTCTTTAATTCCCAAAATATTATTAACATTAATTTGGTTAATTTTCAAGCACCCAACAAGGTAGGAGGGAGCCAGGAGAGGGAACGTCATCCTATTTTATAATCCTAGTGGGATGATTTTAAATCAACGAGAGATGGGTTCAAATCCTCTGTCTCTGGGAACCGTATAACATGGAGACATGTGGGTCTCCACCTGCCCCACTGCCTCCCGTACCCCCCGCCCCATCAGCTGCAGAGCCAACTCTACACCTATGTCCAGGACCCTTGGCACTCGGGAGGGGGAAGTCTCCTTTGGGCTCTTGATTCCCTATTAAGTCCCTTCTCTGTCATTCCCCATGAGAATGACATTCACCAGAAGAACAAGTCCCACCTGTCAACTTACTTAAGGCACATTGAAAATGAAAAGAATAATTTTCCACCATATGCACAGACAAACAAGGAGAAGGAGGAGGAAGAGGCACGTTTTCAGAGATAAGCAAAGAGTAAGACATTGCATTGCCCAGACAGGCTGCAAATGGCCCTCTGGAACCCAAGGTCTTGCTCCGCCCTTGGCTGCCGCCTACTTTTTCCGTTCACTTGTTGTCAAAGTGTTCATTTCACTTGGAACCAAAGACAGCAGTGAGAAAGCCAAAGCCACAGTGATAGTCAATCTCATTGATTCACTGCATCAGCCTTTGTGAAGTGTTCATAGCTTCTCCTCCTGCGGGAGTGAGTTTCCTTCTTTCCCAACCAAGAAGTACAATGGAATCATGCAATTCACAAAAACGTGGCAAGTATACCTCCACACACACTTTATCTGCTTGTTCACCAACACTCCTGGCTGTTTGCTGATTTATTAGTACAGACTAGTACAGCTTTGGGCTGCTCTGAACTTTAACTAAGAAATGAACCAAAGTGGTTTGTTTAACTCTCTGGAAGAGTAGGATTTCTCTGACACTCAACTCACTGCCTGTTCTGTTATTTTTGAGATGCACTACTCTTTGGAAAAGGTGGACTGGAGATTTGGAGTTGGACAGGGTGAAAACTTCAGTGTTTCCATTTATTAGCTGCGTGGTCTTGGGCTGGAAGCTTAGTCCCACTGGACCTTACGTTTTTAAATAAAGCTGGAATGGTATCTTCCTGGCAGGAGTTTTGGAAGAATCAAGTAAGAGAGTAGATAGGGAGTGGGCATGAAGTTAATGCCAACCTGCAGGGGGCAAGAAATGTCAAAGTTGTCTCTCCCAATCAAGTCTAACAATGACAGCCTTCTGCATCTCAGCTATGAAGATTATTTATTTGAAAGGCACAGTGACACAGAGAGAGAGAGAGAGAGAGAGAGAGAGAGAGAGAGATCTTGCATCTGCTGCTTTTTACCTCAAATGGCCATAACAGCCAGGCTGGGCCAGGCCAAAGACAGGAGCCCAGAGGTCCATTTGGGTCTACCCCTTAAATAGCAGGGACCCAAGTACTTGAACCATCTTCTCCTGACTTCCCAGTCACAATAGCTGGACGCTGGATCCAAGTGGAGTAGTTGGGATTTGAACCAACCCTCCAATATGGGATGCCAGCATTGTACCCTTAGCTTACTGTGCCACAATGTCGGCTCCCATCTCAGCTACAAACAAATGAATCTTGTGTATTGTTAGATTTCACACACACAAACACACAAAAAAAAACACACAAAAATACATGCCAATGCCCCATTTTACCAATGCAGCAGAAAATAAAATTAACAGGCTTGTCTTTATTCACTATGGGGCTTGCGGTCCTTATTGATAAAGTCCTTGAAGAAAGATTTCTGCGTTGCTGTCACGAATGGCTGGAGTGCAGAAGCTTCGTGGAAGCTGAGGGTTCTGGTACTCAGGGCCCTGTAACCTCCCAACCTTCACCCCCATGTCATTTTCCTATGACATCTGTCACCTCCCTGGGGCATAGGGAGGGAGTGAAGTGTGGGTCCCAATCATTCATGGAACCCAAAACCCTTTCTCAGCCTTGGGAGAGGGTCTCAGCACCCAGCCATAAGGTGGCTGCTTCTGCTTCTCACCCTACCAACTCCAGCCTTTTCCTTCTCTTGGTGACATCTTGAACTCCACTCTAATGCCAAGACCAAGATCATAAATTCACCACTCACAGAGTGCTTCTTTCTGTGTTAGAAATCAAATTAGTTGTCAAGAGTTAAAGACTGGATAAGAATAAACTTTGGTATGTGCACAAGGGAGTATAGGTAGCTATAAAGGAAATAAGAGCTCTATGAAATAATTATTGAGCAATTTCCAGCTGATACTTTTAAGTGCAAAAAGGCATATAAAGAACTCGATCTTTTGTGCTAGAAGAAGAATAAAGAAAACGTACAGATGTACTAATCTTTTCAAAGAGACACAAAAAGAATAAGCCAGAAAACAATGAAGCAGTTACCTGCAAGTGTTGAGTAGGAGGAACCAGGTGGAAGCAGGGAGAAGGGAGTAGCACTCATCTGAATATACCTTGTGTATAGCATGTTGAGTGTCCACATACTCAACAAGTAGAGCAACACGGACAAGAAGAGAGGATTAAATAATGACAGAGTCTAAGCACAATGAGATAGCTAAGAACAAAAGAAAAGTTAAAGAGAGGAATGCTGTGATCCACTGGGAACTTAACATCATCAAGTCACATGTACACTCAGTCAGTATGAGATAGGATGTGGCATGTGTCTGACAGTCCTGTGTCTGGAGTTTGAGTTACACTCAACTCCCAGCAAGCCCAGGGCCAAGGGCTCACCTGTTGCTACAATCTGACACTCACTCTCCAGTGTTTGAAGTCACATCTCAATGCTACCCATTTTGCAGATGGTAGGTTAAAAAAATGCTTTAATCCTTTGTAAATGCTTCCTATGCCCTCCTCCAGTGCCTTAGTATCTTTTTTTTTTTTTTTTGACAGGCAGAGTGGACAGTGAGAGAGAGAGACAGAGAGAAAGGTCTTCCTTTAGCCGTTGGTTCACCCTCCAATGGCTGCCAAGGCCAGTGCGCTGCGGCCGGCGCACGGCGCTGATCCGAAGCCAGGAGCCAGGTGCTTCTCCTGGTCTCCCATGCGGGTGCAGGGCCCAAGCACTTGGGCCATCCTCCACTGCACTCCCTGGCCACAGCAGAGAGCTGGCCTGGAAGAGGGGCAACCGGGACAGAATCCGGTGCCCCGACCGGGACTAGAACCCGGTGTGCCGGCGCCACAAAGCGGAGGATTAGCCTGTTGAGCAGTGGCGCCGGCCCCTTAGTATCTTTAATCTCGCTCTGGGGGAAGGCAGAGTTACTTCCCATTCCTTGGTTGGTGTTTTTCAGAGTGGCCCCTGGGAGGAGGGATGCAGTTGCACATGGGACCCCTCCAGTGAGGCAGGCACAGAGCAGCTGAACTCTGTTCAGCCAAGTGCAGTGCTTTGTCTCTGCTCCTTCTATTACTAACTATGGTTGTCCTACACTGGAGACTCGGGGAGAGTGGCAGGCATGGGAATAATCCCACTGCAAGGGTACTTGTTGGATATGTAAAATCAGATGAACTACGCTCCTTTTCCCGCCTTCCCTGAAAAGGAGCCTTGATTTCTCAAGGTCAATTTGAGGACAGACGTGTGGGAAGTGAAACTCAGGGGTAAGAGAGTCCCTGGGAAGATCCTCTGGGACCTGGGTGACGACTGGTGTGGTGAAGATGACAGGGCTTTGGGAACCAGCTGGGTTGGGTGAAACCCAGCCTCTTCATTCTCTGTGGTGCACAGTGCCTGTATCTCTCAATGCTTGTCAAGAGCAGTACAATGCAGACCAAGGTGCTTTCCACGTCACAAGATCCTGTGTCAACTCATGGGTTGATGGATACAACATCATGAATCATACAGCTATTCACACTTATTAAAAATGACTTCCTGCTTCTCTCATCGATAATATAGAAAGGGCAAATGCTGGGATGATTTCAAAGATATGGTTGTGTGAAATGTTTCATCATAAAAGAAATGTATATGTTAAGTGTGGAAGAATTAGACAATACAAAAATGCATAAAAGAAAAAATCCCTCAACCTTGAAATCATCAATCAAGATAATCAGTGTTCAGCCCTAGATCTTTCCAAATCTTTTTAACACTCACTTCATACACTTGCAGGTGGGTGTCTCAAATATAAGATTCTATTATTGGGGGCTTTTTAAACTGGTCTAAATGTTCTTCCATTGACAATACCTTCAAAGGTCCCCTGGCTTTCAGTTGCATGGATATGAAAAACAAATCTCTCTGGCTCCTGCAGTTAAAAATGTAGATTTCCAGGTTTGGACTATTTTAATTAATGCTGCAATGAGAATGCTTGGGGCTGAAATATTTTCACACATCTTCCATTACTTCCTGAAATAGCTTCCTGCAAAGGGAATTAAAGCATCAAAATTATCAAAATTTTTATCTTTTTAAAAGATCTATTTATTTATTTGAAAGGCAGAGTTACAGAGAGAAAGAGGCAGATTATATATATAGAGAGAGAGGTCTTCCATCCACTGGTTCACTCCCCAAATGGCTGGAATGGCCGGAGTTGGGCCCATCTGAGGCCAGGAGCCAGGAGCTTCCTCCGGGTCTCCCATTCGGTGCAGGGGCCCAAGCACATGGGCTATCTTCCATTGCTTTTCCAGGCCATAGCAGAGAGCTGGACTGGAAGTGGAGCAGCCAGGATTCACACTGGCATCCACATGGATGCAGGTGGTGGCTTTACTCTCTACACCACAGTGCCAGCCCAAAATTTTAATCTTATTAAGGCTTTTGCTTCATATATGCAAATTACCTTTTTTTTTTTTTTTGACAGGCAGAGTGGACAGTGAGAGAGAGAGACAGAGAGAAAGGTCTTCCTTTGCCGTTGGTTCACCCTCCAATGGCCGCTGCAGCCAGCGCACCGTGCTGATCCGATGGCAGGAGCCAGGTACTTCTCCTGGTCTCCCATGGGGTGCAGGGCCCAAGCACTTGGGCCATCCTCCACTGCACTCCCTGGCCACAGCAGAGGGCTGGCCTGGAAGAGGGGCAACCGGGACTAGAACCCGGTGTGCCGGCACCACAAAGCGGAGGATTAGCCTAGTGAGCCGTGGCGCTAGCGAGCAAATTACCTTCTTAAATGTTTATCCCACTTGCTACCTCGGCAAAACCAATCCACGTGACTGTTTCTCCCTATTGTACAACCATGCTGTGTGGTAACATCCAGACACAAATACACACAAATTCTCTCTCACACACTGTACGAATTTACTTACAGGGGCGGAGATGTGACACAGCAGGTAAAGCCGCCACCTGTAGTGCCAGCGTGCCATATGGGAGTTGGTTCGAGTCCTGGCTGCTCCACTTCCAATCCAGCTCCCTGCTAATGTTACTGGAAAAGTAGTGGAACATGGCCCAGGTGCTTGGGTCCCTGCACCCACATGGGAAACCCAGAAGAAGCTCCTGGTTCCTGGCTTCGGCTCAGCCCTTGCCGTTGGGGCCATTTGGGGACTGAACCAGCCCGTCTCTCCCCTTCTCCCCCTCTCCCTCTCTTCCCCTCTCTGTAACCCTGCTTTTCAAATAAAGAAGTCTGTAAAAATTTACTGACAAAAGAAGAGAGGTCAGGATTCAAATTTTCATTTATTTGAGCCTGTTTCTTCAGACGCTTCTGGCTCTCCAGCCAGCACTTTCTGAAACCAGTGCCCGGGCTCGGTTGCCGGTCTTGGCCTTTTCTGTATGTGGGGTGGTCTGTTCACTGGGCTGTGTCCATCTAAAGAGAACTTTCACTTCTGAGCATGTGCCTGTCCGTAAAATCCCTAGTAAATACCCAGATGCCCAAAAATACAGATGGAAAATCTCAAATAGATTTTTGCAGTCTCTCAGTTTCCAATATTCTTCTAGTGAGGACAGTTTTAGTTTTTGCAGAATTAAAGTCAGAAAAGTATATTTACCTGGGACCGTATACATTTTGTTTTCATCAAGAATAATAGAACCCCCAGCACCCCCTGCCTTCCCCCAGCCACAGGGAAAACCCCGCTTGTGTGCTAACTGAAGTGCTCAAGGACAGCTGCTCAAGGGCTTTGATTAGAAATTCTTTGAATTTTATTTCCAAGGCAAGGACCTATCAAAAAAAAAAAAAAAAAGGCAAAACAACAACAATAAAAAAAAAAAAAAAAAAACCAGAGCCAAGCAGTCCTTGAACATTCCCGAGCACGGTTTCTGTATTCCTCCAAGCACCCTGGTCTTTCTTGGGTTTGTACCCATGTGCTCTTTCTTTATAGCAGAGGGTTCCTATTTCCTAGGCTTCACTATGACTTCTCTGCTCCCCTTTGCCCTTCAAAGTAGAATTCCTTCTTTGTTCTAAAAATCTGCAGGCTTCTGTTCACTCGCTCTCCACTGTACAAGCTTTCTTCCTTGCCACTTCCGTCTCCTGCAAGCCCACACATTCAGTGCCTGTTCTCAGGCACGGAGGAAAGTCTAAGGCTCACCTCTTGCTTCTAGGAACAGGTACAACACAGAGAGACAAGGCCACACTGCCCTCAGGTACCCAGCCCTTCTCCTCTCCCTATCTTTGGGACTTCAACACCTTCCTAAGCTATATGATACACTATGTTAGCAGTAGTCACCTTTCTGTGTAATAATGCAAGAGCCCTGCAAGAGAAGATTTTGGATGTTCTCATCACAAAGAAATGATAAATGTTTGGGATGGTGGGTAGCCTAAGTACCCTGAGTTACACAGGACGTAAATGAGCCCAAAGGCCACACCACACTTTTCCTTGGCCTCTTCAACTGTGACGCGCTATCAAGAATCAAAAGGCAAAGGACTTCAGTGGACATTAGTCATCTGGCCAGTGCTAGGGACGCCTACCAAAGCCTGCATCCCACTGCAGAGCTGAAGATCTGCATGGTTTGCTTTGCCAGCCTCCCTCCCAGCCAGGGTGCTAGCTCTCGGGTGAGGCTCCCTTACAGATAGACACACAATCTCAAGGTCAGGATGTTGGTAGCAACATGGCCATGTAGTGCAGTGGTACCCAGTGTCTGCTGCTGCACAGACAATACAAGGGTCCAGAGTTGGTGACAGCAGAGTCCTGGCTGTTTCTCAAACGCTATTGTTCCGGCACAGCCTCACTCTGCACACTTCTCAGGGGCACTGCGAGCCACCAGCACCCTTCTCACTGACTCCTTAATATGGTAAATCATATTAAGGAAGAACCTTAGCTGCTAAAAAAATTAATAAAAAATGATGCACTTGTGTCAAATGAAGGCCAAATGATGTCATGGCTTGCAGCACTTTGCCGCAGTTGGAAGAGAGGGTGGAGTAGTAGGAGAGTAGGGTGGAGTCCAGTTTTCACAGAATATTACAGGCATGAGGGTCCAAAGTAACCTGACATGTAGTCAGTAGCACATGGCATTGCAAATCTTGAGTTTACCTGACCAAACAACACCATGCATCACATTGAGTTATTGCTGTTATTTTGATTTGCATTGCTTTTTACTGCATTCAAAAGCTAATACACAAGCATGTCTTGCCTTTTAGAGTTATTGATAAGAGCTGTATGCCTAAGGACATCACAGTTGGCGCACGTTCATACATGTAGTGCAGTAATTCTAACAATTTAAATCAATATGCCATCGCACCAGTCCCCCACCTCTCTCCCCATAGCACTCACCTGAACACTCCTAGAGCTGTTCTCTCTGAACACCTGCTGCTCTCGGCCTGGGGACTTTTGTGACAGGTGCCCTGAAAGCAGGACAAGCTAGAAGTTCTGAGGAACTAGTGCTCCTGCAGGGAGCCCTCAACGCACGATGGAAGGGGGAATTATTGTTGCATGAATATCGCAGCTTCATCAGGGTCCATCTGGGTTAACTCAAAAGCGTGTTCCACGTGGTCTTCAGGCATCCCCCAGCGGGGAAAGCCCTTTGCTTGCAAATGCCCCCTCTTCTGGTGTCCGTTCATTCCCTGACTTACTCCACTACCGGGGCTTCCTGGAAACCTCTCCGAAGCAAACACCTGGTCTCAAATGCTGGCCACTGGATCTGCTTTAAGGAAAACCTAAACTAAGACACCTGAGCAGCAGTCAGACTTGCGCCCTCACCTGTAAAGTGAATGTCATTGCTACGCTTCAGGTGTCAGGACTTGTCAGGGATGGCCTGCCTGCGTTCATATATCCACCGTGTAATTGACTGACCTCCCATCTTAATAAACTAAGGGTACTGAAAGCTACTCTGGGAAGGGGCAGATGCCTCATGTTCTGGAGCAGTTCTTCAGGGCACAGCAGGGGCACAGGTGCAGGGGGCACTGTCCCCACAGGATACAGAATAAGGTTTTGCTTTGCTGAAGCTCAAGGTTGCAACCCCACTCCAGAGGGACTTACCCAAGCAATCTGCACCCTGTGTTCAAAGTAAATGTTGCTAACACCTGGCTCCCTGTTCTTGAATGAAACCCAGCATCACCAAAGGCTGCACCCTCTCTGGAAGAGGGAGAAAGAGTCACCACCCAGATCTCCCTGAACAACCTCCCAGTGATGTACCTCAGTTTGAGAAACCCTGCAGCATGCCAAAGAAGAACGTAATGACACCATACAAGTGCACTGGACAGAATGAACGGGCCCCTGCCCCGTTCATTTGTTGAAATCTTCACTGCCGAGGTAATGGCCTTCTGTGATCAGGATGGGGCCCTTTGTATAGAGATTGATGCTCTCCTTCTTAAAGAGAAAGAGGTCCAAGAGAGACCCCTTGCCCCCTCTACCACGTGAGGATAACCAGAAGCTTCCAGTCTATGAGACGGGAGGCGGACCCACCAGACAGCAAACCTGCTAGCATTTTGATCTTGCCCTTCCACTCTCCAGGACTGTGACAAAAATATATTTCTATTATTGATAAGCAAATCAGTTTTTAGTATTTCATCCCAGCAGTCCAAGCAGACTAATCCAGCAGCCTTGTGACTTGTGAGCATTAGAAGTAATCTGCTGGGCATATGTACTGGGAGCTCCATTTTCTAAAAAAAAAAAAAAAATTATTTATTTGAAAGATAGAGCTACAGAGAGAGGGAGAGACAGATCTTCCATCCGCTGGTTCACTCCCCAAATGGCTACAATGGCCAGGGCTGGGCCAAGCCAAAGCCAGGAGTTTCATCCAGGTCCCCCACATGGGTACAGGGGCCCAATCATGTGGGCTATTCTCCACTGCTTTCCCAAGCACATTAGCAGGGGGCTGGATTGGAAGTAGGGTAGTCAGGACGTGAACTGGCACCCGTATGGGATACCAGCATCACAGGCAGAGGCTCAACCCTCTGTGCCACAACACCAGCCCCGTAGACTCCAGTCTTTAGCACCTTGATGCACTTCCTGTCCCACTCCATCACTGCTTATCTTGGTTAAGGCACCACCCCTCTCTCACGTACCACATCCTGCAACCTGCTTCAGTCCCTCTATGGGCATGATTGAATTAAATCTCTACGATACAAAGCCAGCTTTGTTCATGACAACCTACTAGATAAACAGGCACATGCAATGCCCAAACTCAAAACCAATAACGAGGCTGTCTCTACTCAGAAAGGCAGTAGCACATTACAGTGTGTCCTTTGATTTTTTTTCCCTCAACGAAATATGAATAGTCTAAGACAAAACTGCCTGGAATGACTTAGTAGCCATCAACATCAGTTTCAAGTGCATTCAAGTGTCTGGAGTGGGACCTGCATGAAACAGCCTTCTGAAATCACTGGAAAGACACGTAGAATTCCAGGTTGGGAGCACTCCCCTGGTGTGTGTTGTCACATCGGCAGCTATCATTTCTGATCAATGTCGCCTCTGCAGAGCCCTGCCAGGCCACTGGCAACACAGAGGACTGATGTGACCTCAGCCTGTGGGCTGAAAAGTCCCTTGAGCACCAATTAGTCCAAGTGCCTTCTTTTCACGACTGGAACAAGGACATTTTCAAAGCTGCACAGGCAGCAAGTCAAAACCACAGGCCTCCTTGCTCCCAGGACTGAAGAGTCTATGGCTTAGAGCAGGAGTTTTCAACTCTGGCGCTATTGACATTTGGGGCTGGATAATTGTTGTAGGGGCTGTACTGTGTATTGTAGGATGTTGAGCATCATCCCTGGGCTCCACTCACTAGACGCCTGAGGCACTAATGTGACAAACAAACATGTCCCCAGACAATGCCACATGTCCCCAAATCACTCTTGCTTGAGAACCACTGGCTTAGAGCACGCACTAAATTTGGCTCACAGGTATGTTTTGTTCACCCTGTGTCATATTTTTCAGGAGTTAATATTTAGTACAGTTCACATAAAAATCAGACTGTTGGCTTCCTGTGAACATTCACAAGACTGGACAGCCCTACGCTCACTGTCTTGTACAGCAATGATGGATCAAAGTTGAGTCACTGCCATCCCTTTTGAATGCCATGTGCACTCCTGTTTACCACAGTCCCCACCTCTTCCTATTGTGCCCCATGCTAGATCCACTTCATTTGTTTTGTAATCTTCTTGCCCCCCCCCTTAAAACTTAAGTCTTCTCAAAACTATGGGTTTATTTCCCCTAAAGTACATCTCTCAGCTCCTTAAGGACGAGGTGTTGTGCCACTTAATTCCACTCTTTCTCCCAACGTTCAGCAAACACTGATGGATCTGGAGCAGCTTTTCCTGAGAAACAGATAGCAAAGTCTTGTGACCTTGAAGGGAAAAGGGCTAGAAGTCATTTTGCATGAAGCTGCATTCTGTGTCTCTGCCCGGAGATTCAAAGGTCTCGCTAGCTCAAGGCTCCAAATCTTTGTTAATGAAAGCTGCTTAACTACACTTGACCCAGTGCCCCAAACTAATCTGGCCACAGAACCTCATTTTACCCTAGCATCAATCAACATCCCAATAAACTACTGTTCCACTGAATAGACTTTGAAAAAGCCTGAACATTCTAGAAGTCTAACCTTTTTAAATTAAAGTCATTGAAATATTAGGGGACATACCAATGGCAGTTACAAAGTAATACCATGCAAAGAGTTTTATTCCAAATATTGACATTTGTTCCGACTGCTTATTTTAGATTTCTCCAACAAATTTGTAAATATAGTGTGATATCAATACCCATATTTTACAGACTAGAAAATGAAGCAACAGAAAGATTAAGGAACTTGCCCATGGTTACACAGCCAGGAAGAGGTCAGGCCTGGATGGGATTGCAGCTTGTCTGACCCCAGGACCCACACATGTAGCCTGCATTTACCTTGTCCTGCCTCTCTGGGACTTTGTACACTGTGGGTTACGTGTCTGTCTCTCGCTAGGGACATGTACCAACTTACACATGAATGAAGCAGAAAGGGAATTATTGTCCATTGCATAGGAAATAATCCTGGAAAGACTTTGCCATGGTATTTCCTTGCAGATTTTCACATCATGTCATAAAATTAGATAATCACATTCTCACTTAATTTGGACAACTTTTTCAATATCTTAGAGCATAAAATTTATATGGGTAGGATAGTAAGTGGAAAAACTAAGATCTGAACAAGTCTTGGAAATAAAGATTGGTGATCCTTCCATTTTGCTTAGTGCATAGTAAGAATACAGGACAGGAGGACTGATGGATTACAGATGGATAGATGATAGATGATGGATGGATGATGGATGGATGATGGATGGACGGATGGTGCAAAGACAATATTCCATGCCTGATTACTTTGTGTAAAGTACACCACTGAGTTCTTGAAGCGGAGGGACATATTAACATATTAACGTGTTACTAATGATATTAACATATTAACATGTTACTAATGTTAATATGTTAATAATAATGTTAATGTTAACATATTAACAGTAATAAATAGATTCCTCCCCTGAAAAATGGTTCCCTATCTCCTTTTAACCTTTTAACCTTAGAACAACAAAGACAAAATGTGCCCTTTTAAAGCTGACTATTTTCAGTTATACTGAGGTCTCAGAGCTTTGCAGTCATCACTCTGAGAAAACCCCACCAACTGGATATGAGCCAACGCAATAAGAGAAAGAAACGTCTCAGGGAAAACAGCTCTTAGCCTACACCACACACATCGGGGAAACAGGAGACTGAATTAGCTGGAAGGCTGGCTCATCCTGATTTATAGTAAAATGCTCTCAATTTGTAAGAGACCAAAAATGTTCAGGGAGGAACTCTTGACCTCTGGGTTCCCTCAGTCCTATCAGATGAGTAAATGCTTTGATTACTTCTGAACCTGAATTTCACATCCCATCCCATTACCATCGCTCTAAAATATCTATATTAAAGTACTTCAGGAAAAACACAGTTCTGCAGTGTTTGGAGGAATCGGACAGCAGTATTGTGTGATGATTCCTACAAGAAATCATACAGTGTCCCACCAGGTGGAAACCCTAGGTAATAATCAGGTGGAGGGGTAAAAGAAATAACTCAGAAGTTATCTTTTAGCATGAAACAGCTTTCAAAAAGATAACTGACTCGATTTAAAGTATGTGATACGTTCTCCTCCTCCTTTGTGCAGCCCTGTTTACCAAATGAGACTAAACAATCTAGAACGTCATCTCTCCATGGATAATAGGAACTTACAGATAAAAGGGTCAGAGCAGGTGAAATGTTTTGAATTTTATTCATACATGATCAGGTTAATAAAGAGCTAACATACGGGGTTGGAGCTGTGGCATAGCAGGTAAAGCCACCACCTGCAGTGCCAGCATCCCATATGGATGCCGGTTCAAGTCCTGGCTGCTCCACTTCCGATCCAGCTCTCTCCTGTGGCCTGGGAGGGCAGCAGAGGATGGCCCAAATGCTTAGGCCCCTACACCCATGTGGGGATCCCAAGGAAGCTCCTGGCTTCTGATTGGTTCAGCTCCAGCCATTGCAGCCATCTGGGGAGTAAGCCATTGCATGGAAGACCTCTCTCTCTCTCTCTCTCTCTCTGCCTCTGCCTTGTAACTCTGCCTTTCAAATAAATAAATAAATCTTTCTTTTAAAAAAAGAACTAACATGGTTCAGAGTCTTTTGATTAGTCCTTTTGCTGATGGAAAGGGAATTGGGTTTTCCATTAACTTTTTTTTAAAAGATTTATTTATTTATTGAAAGTCAGAGTTGCACAGAGAGAGAGAAAGAGAGAGATCTTCCATCTGATGATTCACTCCCCAGTTGGCCACAATGGCTGGAGCTGCACCAATCCGAAGTCAGGAGCCAGGAGCTAGGAGCTTCTTCCGAGTCTCCCACAAGGATTTGGGCCATCTTCCATTGCTTTCCCAGGCCATAGCCAAGAGCTGGATCCGAAGTGGAGCAGCCAGGACTAGAACCGGTGCCCATCTGAGATGCCGGCACTTCAGGCCAGGGCATTAACCAGCTGCGCCACAGTGCCAGCCCTCCATTAACTTCTATTATAAAATTGCGGTTGAATTCATTTCTATGGAGAAAAAAAATCCAATAGGGTAAAAACATGTCCAGGAAAAGTTGTTGAGAGGGCAGCATTTGTCCCAGGAATTGGGATCCGTGAGCGGTGTTGTGCTCTGGGGAGAAAGGCATAGGATCTCTACTTCCTTCTTCGTACGTTCTGTTCATCATTTGTTGAAAGTCCTTCAGCAGAATCTGCGGAACACACTGCTGTGAGATTGGGAATTCAGTTTTATTTCCCCCCACCCCCGTCCCTATCAATTACAGAACCTTGACTTTTACTTGGGATGTTGTTAGTAAACTAAGAAAAGACTCTATATATCCTAGCCTCCTTGCATTAAGAGTAGCCATGTGGCTGAGCTTTGGTTAAAAAAAAAAACAGTGGCAAGTAGCTATGTGAGGTTGTATCCCTGAAGTGTCCTTAAAAAGAAAGATATTGGTGTTTTGCCTGTTCCACTCATCTCAGTACTGCGGCCTGAGTGTGACGGCTGTATTTTTTTTTTTAAGAGGAGGGATGGGCATGGTCCTGCCTGTCTTCTCTTGCTTCCTTTCCTTTATTTTTTTTTTCGAAAAAGATTTATATGTTTATTTATTTGAAAGCTGCGTGATACAGAGAGAAGGAGACACCGAGAGAGGGAGAACCATCCGCTGGTTCACTCCCCAAATGGCTGCAGCAGTCAGGGCTAAGACAGGCCAAGATCAGGAGGCAGGAACTCCACCCCCTTCTCTCGTGTGGGTGGCAGGGTCCCACATACTTGGGCCATCACCTGCTGCCTTCCCAGGTGCATGAGTAGGAACACGGATGGAAGTGGAGCAGCTGGGACTTGAACTAGCAGGCTTAACCTGCTGCACCACAATGTCAGCCCCTTCTATTTTTTTTTTTTTTTAATATATGTGTACTTCATTTTCTCCCAACTTGGAAGGCAGAGAGGTAGAGAGTGCTGGGCCACTCCCTCAATGGCTGCAGCAATTAGGGCTGGGCCAGGCTCCATCTTCATCTCCCACATGGGTGGCAGGGGCCCAAGCACATGAGCGGTGCACCACCTGCTGCCTCCCATGAAGCTGTGTCAGACGCGGAGGGGCTACAACTCTCACCAGCACTTTGATGATATAGGACGTGAGCATCTCAAGCAAAGACTTAATCCCCTGACTACAATGCCTGCCTGATGGCTATGTGTCACATCATCGGAGGGGGTCAATCCTGCATGAGGTGGAGTGCAGACGCGGAAGGAACTTTGGTCCTTGATGACTCTGTGGAGCTTCCATACCAATCTGATGTACTAGATCTTCTTCAAATCTTGTCCATTCGTGTGTTGTTATCATGGCCGAAGCTAACACATGACCACCACTTTCATAATCAGCAACTTGTGTTTTTCCTTTACAGCATTTATTGAACTTGGAAGTGGTCAGTTACTTATGTGATTCCTTATGGTTTAACATCAATAGCAGAGGCTGTCAATGCCCCCACCTATACTCTCTGGGAGCTCACCATTGATGTCCTCATGCTTCCAACTGCTAACACCTGCAAGTCTTTTTAGACAGCTTTGTCAAGTTTCCAGTTCCCAGGCACAGAGCAGGTTAGCACCTGCTAGAATCTCTCAAACCAGCGATTGACAGGAGTTGGTGAATATTCCATTTACCTTCCTGCTTGACTGTTAGCTCTGAAGTGTTCTATGGTGTCTGCTGAGTTCCTGAGCAGGAGTTAACCCGAGTTGTGAAAGTGAACACCTGTTGGATTATGAACTTTGTATGGACTGCTTTCCCTGCCCTGACACGGTTCTGCATATCCCTACTAGTGCTTCCTGGGATCACCTGTCAAACAAGCTATTTGCACTTGATTCTCTGAACTAGAAAGGTTCACTTCTGAGAATCCAACGTAGACCAATACATGCCTCTTCACTAGACTGCTGGCCCCATCGGGATTCAGATTATGTTTGTCTTGTTCACCAGCCATTAGCATTATCTCCAGTAATTAGTGATAGGACGAGGCCAGCACTCAGAAGGTGATGAACAGATATCAGCTCACTTTCCTGTTCCTCTCTGGCATCATTGGAGTTTAATTAGATGACTGGTCCTATGAGATGTAGCAAATTTGGGGTGGGCTGCACATTTCTCCAGTCCTTCACTGGAGAATAACACTTGTTTGTGGAAAACATGCTCCATTATCTTTCAAACAGCAGCACAAATTACAAGAAATGAGAGGGCACAACCTTTACTAGGGGCTCTGCGGTTTCTCTCAAGCCTTCCATTGGCCACAATGGAACCTCTCTTATATTATTATCAACCTTCTAAATTTACTTCCCTCCTCTTGACCTATTTAATGGAATTTTAAGTGAAATATAGAGCAACATATAAAGCCATAGCCATTGTAGCATGTAATTAAAAATTTGGGGAAAGCTACTTAGTTTATATAGATTTTTCTTTGTAAAATAATGATAGTAATACCTACTGCAAAGAATTGTTTTGAAGGTTAAATATACGTTGCATGTATAATAAATGATCCTAATTGTATCAAAGGTGATAAAATAAATATTATTCAAAGATATAGTTGAAGATATAGACCATCTGCCCCAAGTAATACATTTCTCTAGAAAATTACCAATCCTTGTGAAATGATTTAGAAAAATATTCCTAAAATCAGACTAAGATAGTTTCCCATATCTTCTCTCTCTCTTTTTTAAATATTTATTTATTTATTTGAAAGGCAGTTACAGAGAGGCAGAGGTAGAGAGAGAGGTCTTCCATCCGCTGGTTCACACCCCCAAATGACCACAACAGCTGGAACTGGACCAATCTAAAGCAAGGAGCCAGGATCTTTTTCTGGGTCTCCCACATGGGTACAGCAACCCAAGGTCTTGGGCCATCTTCCACTGCTTTCCTAGGCCACAGCAAAGAGCTGGCTTGGAAGTGGAGCATCCAGGTTTTGAACTGGCGCCCATATGGGATGCTGGCACTGCAAGTGGAGGCTTTACCTGCTGTTCCACAATGCTGCCCTTCCCATAGCTTCACCTCTGCTGTGTGCTCTCCCTCTCAGATGGTCAATACCTTGAGGAGTTCCCGCATGTGACCCTTATACAGTCTCCTTTTCTCTCTCTCTCTCCATCCCTCCCTTTCATTCTCTCTCTCTCTCCCTTTCTCTCTCTCTCTCTCTCACACACACACACACACACACACAAACACACATACTCTCTTAGAGCTGAGCTGTAATACTCTGAGCTGAGTTGTAATACTCTGAGCTGAGCTATAATTCTGAGTTGAGTGTAATACTGTGTTACAGCTGAGCTGTAATACTCTGGCTGAGTCATAATACTCCAAGCTGAGCTGTAATACTCTGAGTTGAGCTTTAATACTCTGAGCTGAGTGTAATACTGAGCTATAATACTCCAAGCTGAGCTGTAATACTCTGAGTTGAGCTTTAATACTCTGAACTGAGTGTAATACTAAGCTATAATACTCCAAGCTGATCTGTAATACTCTGAGTTGAGCTTTAATACTCTGAGCTGAGTGTAATACTCTGTTATAGCCGAGCTGTAATACTGTTAGAGCTGAGCTGTAATATTCTGAGTTGAGCTTTGATACTCTGAGTTGAGCTTTAATACTCTGAGTGTAATACTCTGTTAGAGCTGAGCTGTAATACTGTTAGAGCTGAGCTGTAATATTCTGAGCTGAGTTGTAATACTCTGAGCTGAGCTATAATTCTCTGAGCTGAGTGTAATACTGTGTTACAGCTGAGCTGTAATACTCTGGCTGAGTCATAATACTCCAAGCTGAGCTGCAATACTCTGAGTTGAGCTTTAATACTCTGAGCTGAGTGTAATACTGAGCTATAATACTCCAAGCTGAGCTGCAATACTCTGAGTTGAGCTTTAATACTCTGAGTGTAATACTCTGTTATAGTCGAGCTGTAATACTGTTAGAGCTGAGCTGTAATACTCTGAGTTGAGGTTTAATACTCCAAGCTGAGCTGTAATACTCTTACAGCTGAGCTGTAATACTCTGTTTCACCATCAGTGGCTGCTCTTTAACATTGCCCTACGACGCAGTAAAGTTCATTACTGAGGCTCTGAATGAATGCCCAAGGAATCAATTTTATCATCTAATTTTATAAATTAAAAATTGATTTATGGTGTTTATTTGGAGATATGCCATGCAGCGTGACTCTTGCTATGTTCCACAGAAAGGAGCTGAGTTGGGAATATTTGATGGCAGAGGTAGATGGGATTCACAAGGGGTATTCCTTGCCAAGCCTCAGGGCCTGTGATGTGTTCCCGGTAGGTGCCTGTGACGATCAACTGCCTACCAGTTACAATCTGCGGTTTGTAAACAGCCAGAAGATTCCCTTGGAGGGAGTAATTATATTCCCTTTAAGACACTATAAGACAAACATTTTCTCTTAAACTTGCTGTGTGCTGACTTCCAAGTAGATTTCCTTTACTAGTGCTGAAGGAAGACACTCAGAACCAAGCAGCTATGGTTTGTATTTTCTCCCTAAGGTTCTTGCGTTGCACATTTTGTCCTCAGTGTGGTGATGTCAAGAGGTGGGGCCTAACGTGAGGTCCTTGGGTCACCTTCAGAAGGATTGGGGTAGTTCTCACGGGACCCTGAGTTCTTGGGACGGTGAGTTTTTATATGACTGAGTCTGACCCCTGAGTCATTGTCTGGCCTCTCGTCTGGTGGTGTGATCTCACTGCTGCACGTGATGCCATACGTCAGGAGGTCCTCACCAGAACCACTTGGGTACCACCATGCCCTTGAACCTCCAGACCTGTGAGTTCAATAAGCCTCTCTCCTACAGTTACCCAGCTTCAGATACTAAACACTGGTGATAAACACCACACAAGGGACCTTGGAGGAAAAGAGATATTAGGAGGTTGAGCAGAAAACAGAGACCATTCCAAAATGCCATGGAGTATTATCAGCCAGGGGCAGAACTGGCTTGGGCCCACCCAAATACGCTTGTATGGCACGATGTTGGCAGAATCGATGTGGAGTCAGTTTTGTATTTCACCACAAGCTTTTGGCTTTTTTTTTTTTTTTTTTGACAGGCAGAGTGGACAGTGAGAGAGAGAAACAGAGGGAAAGGTCTTCCTTTGCCGTTGGTTCACTCTCCAATGACTGCCGCGGTCGGCGCACGGCGGCTGGCGCACCGCGCTGATCCGATGGCAGGAGACAGGTACTTCTCCTGGTCTCCCATGGGATGCAGGGCCCAAGTACTTGGGCCATCCTCCACTGCACTCCCTGGCCACAGCAGAGAGCTGGCCTGGAAGAGGGGCAACTGGGACAGAATCCAGCTCCCCGACAGGGACTAGAACCCAGTGTGCCGGCGCTGCAAGGTGGAAGATTAGCCTCGTGAGCCGTGGCACTGGCCACTTTCGGCTCTCTTCACCATGATAACTCACCATGTGAGAACTCAGGTTCTTCTTTAGAGTGAGGATTTGAATTCTTACTTCATATGGTTTTTCTGAGACTCCAATTACAAAACCCACCCAAAGTGTCTGCACTGGTAGACTCCCCAGACAATAACATGTGCTTGCCAGCATCCTCAACAACAGGCTCTCCCCTGTGGAACTCACCGCTGGGCACTTCCTAGAGACAGCATCCCAAGCTCTCTGCCTAAGGATTCTCCCAGCCCGGGTATGCAGGGACAGGATGGAAGTGCCAGGGAGTTGTCAGTTCCAGGGGGTACTCTCATTCAGTCAAGTGCAGAATTTGGTGAACACACATGTATTTCCTCACTCCTTGGCCAGGACAACCCTGAGGCTTACCTACACTGCCTCTCAAGGGTCTCCTGGGTGAAGTCCCACTTGTCTACTGTGGTAACCTGCTCATTAATGGCCTCTCACTTCCCTGCTTCCCAAGCAAGTGGAGTTCCCCGGGATCACCTCCAAAATTAACCACCGGCACTCAGATTCTTGCTTCCGGACAGTATCCAGCCTAACCACTCTGCCTCCCGATGTGAACAGGGTTAACAATTTGGACACTTGGGTTTATAATAAATGTTTGGTCCCCTAAGCAAGCCCTGTCTACTCAGCACTTAGCTCCTCCCCTTCCATCCTGCAGCTGTTGCCTCAGCGGATGGCCTTCTCGTTTATTTATTCTGCCTGCACTGTCTTCTCCAACTGATCGCCACACTTCCAGTAACTGTCAATCATCCACCGAGTGCCAAAGCTATTACCCTAAAATCCAATTCTGGTAATGCAAACTCTCCCCTTTGGCCAAAATTGTATCACATGATTAAAAAGCACTTATTTATTTGAAAGGCAGAGTGACACAGAGAAAGAGAGAGAGATTTTCCAACTGCTGGTTCACTTCCCAAATGGCTGCCAGAGCTGGGGCTGGACCAGGCTGAAGCCAGGATGCAGGAACTCCATCTGGCTCTCCCCAGTGGGTAGAAGGACTTAAGTACCTGAGTCAGACCAGCTACTTCGCAGGTGCATTAGCAGGAAGCTAGACCAGAAGTCGAGTAGCCAGAACTCAAACTGGCCCACTCCAGTATGGGCTGTGGGCCTCCTAGGCAGCAGCTTAACCTGGTTGCCATAACCCCACCGCACTGCTTTTATTTCCTAGGCCTTCTGTGGTGCCATTGCCTCCATGATTGGTACATTTTATAACTTGGTAAGGGTGCCCCTTAAAAAGCCAGTTCTAACCCACCTCTCAGCCTCACATTCAGTGACTGTGAACATGGAAACCAGTGTCTCCTCAAAGTCACTTAGATTGTCGCCTTTCTATGTGTTTGAAGGTGCCTGTGGCCTTGCCTGCCTGAAGAACCAGGCTCATCCTCCAGGGTCCACCTCAAACCTCTCCTCCTTGGCTAGGGCTTCTCCAACTCCCTGGACAAGTTCATGGCTCCTGCCCATGGACTCCCACAGAGCAGCTGCATTCACTGGCTCCAGCATTCATTCCAGAAGCCTTTCCTGAGCATATTTTACTACTTAATAATCATGTCTAAGCCCTGGGGAGACTCACTGTCCAGTGGGGTAACCCGCCCATCAGTGCACCTGCACTGGATTCTGTCACTCCCTGCCTCACTTTCCTGCTTCCCAGTGGGACTTCTGAAGTTCACATGAATAAAGCAGATGTGACCATGGTAATCATACACAAGCTAACCGGAGAGCGTGAAATACAGGATCCAGATCCAGCCTGGAATTTGGAGAACCTTCTCTAAGGAACAGATGCTGGAGGGGAGAGAGAAGTGGAAATTTACACCAGTACAAAGAGGTGGAGCACGCCTTCCAGTCCAAGGGGACTTCAGGTGTGGCGGGCAGGGATGTAACGCTCGTTTTGAAGATTGGAAGACCAGGGCACTTAAAGCAGAGGAGCAGGGCCAGCGTCGTGGCGAAGTGGGTTAATCCTCTGCTTGTGGCGCCAGCATCCCATATGGGCGCTGGTTCTAGTCCAGGCTGTTCCTCTTCCAGCCCAGCTCTCTGCGGTGGCCTGGGAAAGCAGTAGAAGATGGCCCAAGTGCACCCACGTGGGAGACCTGGAAGAAGCACCTGGCTCCTGGCTTTGGACTGGCACAGCTCCAGCTGTTGCGGCCATCTGGGGAGTGAACCAGCGGAAGGAAGACATTTCTCTCTCTCTCCCTCTCACTGTCCTCTCACTTAAATAAATAAAATCTTTTTAAAAAAAGGCAGAGGGGTGTGGGGAGGGGGTCAGCACCACTCGCACTCTGTCGTTCACCATGTCCAGCCTTTCCTTGACTGTGTCCTTTGAGCCTCAGGCTCTGAGCTGGAACTCCTCAAAGGTAAGCACCACAGTGGCTTTGAAATCATATCCACCCCTCCCCCATTTAGCACAAGGCAGAAAGCAAAATTAGTGCACCCAATTTACAGACAAGGGTGTTGAGTCTCAGGGGGGTTGAGCGAATCTCCCAAGTCTGGCAGTGATAGAACACACCCTTCCCATGCTCCCACTGCATCTCCCTCCTTAAATGGCCTCAAGAAAGCCACCCTTCTCCCTCTATTTTTTTTTTAGAAAATCCAAGTTTTTCTATGAGCTCTCTCTCTCTTTTTTTTTTTTTTTTTGCAAAGGGCTGCATAACAAGCCAAACAAAAAGCCAGCTACTGTGTGTGTGTGTGTGTGTGTCTAGGGGGGACACCTTAATCTTCTGGGGTCCAGAACAGGACTCTGTTCCGGTCCAGGGTTCTTTGGCGGAACCTCCGGAATGACCCTAAATGGCGTGGGAGGTGAGAATTGTTCATCCTAAAGCCGCCCAGGGGATGCGGCTGAATGAGCAGCGGGCTGAGGCTGCAGGACCGCAGGGAAAGACCCTTCGGGGCTCAGGGTGAAACCTCCATAGTTTGCCACCTGCCGGAAGCGGCGGTGTGGGAAACAACCCAATTTCCCGGCCAGCTCGCCGGTCCCCGCAGATCGGTGTGGGCAGAGAAGGCAACCCCGTCGCGGGAAGGCAGCCTCCAGGCCCAGACATTCATCTCTGTCCATTTCAAGGCGCCCGAGCCTGCGCCGTATATAACCAAGTACTGCACCTGCGAGTCCGGACAAGGCGGCCTCTCTGGGCGTGTCTTACCCACGAATCTCGGACGGATCCGGGATTTGGGGGGCGACCAACAGCCTCATCCGTGACTAGTTAAGAGACTGCTGTCCAGGCTTGCTTTGGGTAGGGAAGAGGGGTGGTAGCGGGGGCGGGGCAGGCTTAGGCGCGTCTCTTAGGAGGATTACGGCGGAGACTGTGGACCGCGGCACCGCTCGCAGAGGCTGCAGCCATTGCACGGCCGAGCATCCCACATTCAACAGGAGGAACCCGCGCAAGCGGAGCCCGAGCCCCCAGCGCCGCAGCCACCGCAGCCCGTGCGCCCCGTGTCCCCGCGCGCCATGGCCAAGGAAGGCGTGGAGAAGGCGGAGGAGACGGAGCAGATGATCGAGAAGGAGGCGAACAAGGAGCCGGCGGAGGGCGGCTGCGGCGACGGCTCGCACCGCCTCGGGGACGCCCAGGAGATGCGCGCCGTGGTGCTGACCGGCTTCGGGGGGCTCAACAAGCTGCGGCTCTCCAGGAAGCCCATGCCCGAGCCTCAGGACGGCGAGCTCAAGATCCGCGTCAAAGCCTGGTCCAGTATCCGCGCCTTTTCTCGCTTTCTCCTCCGTGCGCGCTCCGGGCGGGTGGGAGCCTGGTCCCGGCCGCTGCCGCGGGGACCCCCGCCGCGTCCCCACCAGGCGCCCTGTGGCCCGCGGCCGGCAGAGGCTGGAGAGATGCTGACAGCTGTCTTCCACCTTTCCCAGGCCGGGTCCGGGGGAGGCCGGAGGGAGGAGTGAGCTCCTGGGGGACCCGCCCGCACGGGAGGTCGGGGGTTCACATGGTTAGATAAGTAACAGTGACAGTAGCCTTAGCGAGTGCCAGCCGCCGTTCTCCGAGTTTTCCATGTGCGATCGTATTTCATACTTTCTGGGACTCCATGAGTTAGAGGCCATCTAGGTGATGAAACTGGCGCTCGGATTGAGGGATCTGCCCAGAGTCACTGAGCTGCCACGCAGTGGCCTGGCCGGGATTCCATTCTCAACCTTTGTACCTTCGGTGCTCTGTCCTGATGGGGCTGGGCGCAGGGTGCGGGGCTGAGTGCCCCCTCCTGCACGCTTCCCTCCTGTGGCCTGGTGTGGGGAGAGGAGGAGACCGTTAGGTAAGGAGCGACTCAGCCAGGGGAGGGGTGAGGCCAGGACTGCAGCCCAACCCTCGCCCTCCCCCGGGAGCTTCCTCTGTGTTTCTTCTGGGGCGGCGGGGGAATCCTGGTCTACCTGCTCCGAACTCGCATCTCAGAAGGAGCCAGACTGTAAGGTGTGCCCTCTGACCGGCACTGTTCGGGGGAGAAGTCCGCACCCACGCTCAGCTGAGGTTTCCCGGGATGTTTAAACCTCCTGCGTGCAGGCACTGCGTGGTCTGATCCTTTCCCTGAAGTTCTGGAGAGGGCTTCCCGGGAGAAGGTCCCTGGACCCAGCACTCCGTGCAGCCTGTGAGGGGTCCGAGGGAGTTTGCTGCGCTCACACAGGGTGCGTCTGTCCCTTCAGGCTGCAGCAGCGGCAGCCAGCTCAGGGTAGGGTTAGATCTGAAGCCCAGAATCCAGGCAAGAAAAATGTACGGGAGATGCCCCTCCCTTTGCCACCTTGACAGCAGATGCAGGCTTCATGTGCCAGTGAGAAGGCAGCTGTTAGGGGCACTGGGTACTAATCTCTCCTTGGCTTCACTCCTGTGAGCAGCTGGTGGTGTTCCACTCTTAAGCGCCACTCCAGGGCTCTCTGGGGATTTTAGGGTGCAGGAAGAGGCTTTTGCAAACGGTGGGGGCGGGGGGCTCCTATACAGTTCTTTATGAACTCTTCCTGATCCAAGCTGATTGAGCTCAGAAGGTAGAGCTTATATCTACCCCTTTTGACAATAAATCCCCAAAGCTTGGTGCACTAAGCATCCGGAGAAAGTTATTGCTAGAAGAATAGATTGGGGAAAGAACGTGGAGGAGGGATGGCTGAGTCACTGTTTTTCTTCACCGGTTGGTGGAAGAGTTTCTACTCAGTGCAATTGAAACTGTAGATAGGTAACTGTACCTCCTTGAGCACAACACCAAAAATATTATATGTGTACACACATATACATACACATGGATATACACACAATTGTGTGTGTGTGATTTATGACCGCCCATCCAAATTGAAGATTGGGTTACAGGACTCCTATGTCAGAATGTATATTGAGAGAGTGGAAAATATTGCAGCTAGTTCTTAAAGATAAGAGCATTATGGGCAATGCAAATGGGTCCGTGTTCTCTAACCTTATGCTAACTGCATCAATGCTCATCAGAACCGAAGCATTTTGAAATAATAAATGTCAAGATGAAGGCCAGCAGATTGATTTTTCAAAACCAGGCACACGAATCTGTTCTTCAGTGGAGCTGTGTGCGTACACACACACACACACACACACCATAGTGACTGCAGATTCCATACCCCAGTTGTTCAGAAAGCCAAGCAGGCAAGGGGGTGCATGTGGAATACAGTATTGCAAAGTACCCAGATTGATTTTTCTTTTGCAAAGCTGGAAGCAGAGTTAATCGGTTTTGCAAGGGAGGATGAAACAGCCTTGTGAAGCTGGCTCGCTGGGCCCTTCCTTCTTCACTGGGCTGAGAGTGGCTGGCTAAGGATGCTCACTGATTGTAAGTTTTAGCCTTGGGATCCAGAATGAGTCATTCTGTATTTTTATGAATCAGCTGATGGCCTCATGGATGAAGAGCCACCTTTTATCTGCTCTCTATTTTTAATGAAAACCTTTTATCAACACATGAGATATGCTTTTTGCTGGTTCATCTGAACCAGTGTTAGTCAGAGCTGGAATGAGAGTTCAAGCTAGTTACTCTACTCTGTATATTTTATGATAATGGAAGAGAAGCAAAAAGATAGACAAATTTTGTCTCATTTACTTTCTGTAATGCATGGACTGGTAGGTATTTTTCCTATATTATAGAGCAGCAAATTGGGGCTTGGAGACATTAAGTAATTTGCACCCAAAAATAACATAAATAGTGGAGTTAGGATTTAAACCCACCTCTCCTTTTGTCTCATTTTGACTCCCTTGGTGGAAAAATCTCAGGAAATGCAATCTGCCTCTCTGAACCTTTGGCATTTAGCTTTGCTTTCCTTCCTTTCTTCAATAAACATGGTTCCCTTTCTCCTTTTTTGTCTTAAGGGAACATTCTCTGGCTATTCCCAGAGTAATATGGCTTCCTATACAAAGTAGAGATATGTGCTCAAAAGTGCTGGGATGGGGGGCTGGAGGGAGAAGTCTTCTCTCTAAATTGTTATAAAAGCATCAATTTTAGGGGCCGGTGCCATGGCACACTAGGTTAATCCTCCACCTGTGGCACCGGCATCCCATATGGGCACCGGGTACTAGTCCCGATTATTCCTCTTCCAGTCCAGCTCTCTGCTGTGGCCTGGGAGGGCAGTGGAGGATAGCCCAAGTGCTTGGGCCCCTGCACCCACATGGGAGACCAGGAGGAGGCACCTGTCTCCTGGCTTCGGATCGGTGAAGCTCTGGCCGTTGCAGCCATTTGTGGAGTGAACCAATGGAAGGAAGGCCTTTCTCTCTGTCTCTCTCTCACACTGTCTGTAACTCTATCTGTCAAATAAACGAACAAATTATAAAAAACCATCAACTTCAATGGGAGAAGACCCATTTCTCCAAGAATTCATTGAATGGTTTACACAGCAAGAGGAGAAAGCATGTGGTTCTTAGAGAAAGATGGACTTGGATATAAGTTTAAATGTCACTTCTTCCTACCCTGGTGACTTCAGTGGGCATGTCTCATCATCTGTAAAGTGGGGGCAGTGAGAGGAACCTCACCTTATTGTGGATGAGAGGATCAGATGCATTAAAGAGGCCAGCCAATTGTCGGCATCCAATAGGAAGGGTTGTTGTTGAGACTCTTGTCATATCTGGACCTATCCTATTTATGCTTCTTGATGACCAAACAACCTGCAGGCTATCCTTCTAATCATGTATGTCATATAGGCAAGATCAGGTCACTTCTGCTTAGGGGTTGAGTCAGACCTTCTTAGCTATGTGTCCCTGCTCTGCCACTTGCTAAATGGGTGTCTTGGATCTGACTCCTTAGAGCCAGAGACTGACACAAGGACCCTTTATCAAGAGGTTTACTGAGGACAAAAAAAGCAAGGGAAGCAGGCTGGGGCAGTAGAGGAGCCAGTCAAGGACATGTCCCATGATGAAGCAAGGAACAGGAGAGCCTTCCGTGTCACTGGCAATGGGCTACATCCGAAGTGGGCGTGTGGACTGTCTCAGGGGCAGGTGGCTTCTGCTTAAGGACAGTCCTGCAGGGGAAGGGACAGCTCTGAGCCATGAGTAGCTGGCACCCCTGGCAGTTGGGGGAGGGGCAAACCACCCACAGAAGGCCTTTTACAGCACTTGACTTTGGCCATGTTGCGTAAACCAGCCCATAAAAAGGAGATGAAAATGGCACCACCTTTCATGACGTAGTGAGGAAGCTTAAGTGAGATTCAGGGGTAAAGACCTTGGTGATGATGCTTTCCATATAACAAGTGGCTGATAGATGGTCTAAACTATTATCCATGTAGCTTATCATGTAAACTGGAGCTCTTCTGAAAGTGAAAGAGGGCATTACTGATAACATCTCTGGGCTAGCAGAGGTAAACTGGGCCTGTCCTAGGCAAATCAGAGTATGTGGCCCCTTAACTGATAAGGGGCGGAGTTGTGCCTTTGTGGCCCTCATCAGCCTGGTCACAAGGCAGTGTGTCCTGCAGAGGGGATGGCAGGACCTGAGGCTGGCAGAGGGTCTCCAGATTGGACTGCAGGAATACATTTAAGTGGCCATTAACAAGCCTTGTCTGGTTTGTGGCTCACATTGGCTTGTGGTAGAAAGGCACTAATGGATTGGGGACATTTATTTTCCCGGAGTGATTTACAACAAGAGACCATATGAAACTGCTGGAAAGAGACCAATTGGATGAAAAATGGTTCCAGCCAGTCATGGCTCCATTGGCTGATCTGAAAGTGGGCTGAGGGCAGGCCACACTAGAAGGAAGCCAAGATTGGTGAGATTCTAATAAGTCATGGAGGTGCAGTAAGTTGGAAATAGAGGGGAAGGAAGTAACATTTATTGAGCAGTTGTTAGGAGCCAAGAACTGAGCTGCCTGCTCTATACGCTCTGTTTCATTTCATCCTAATGGCAACTCAACAAGATCAGCATTACTTTCTCTATTCAGAGACAGGTCAGGATCACAGACTGTTAAATGGAAGAGCCATGTGAAAATCCAGGTCTGCTTGTTCCTGGATTCCTTACACGGGGGAGTCAGAGTCAGAGAGACCCAATGACCAAGGTACAAAAGAAAAAGAGAGACAGACCAAGAGACACAGAGAGGTAGACAGACACAGAGACAGGAATATGGAAAAATAGCCATGGATACCTGATTTGAAATGAGGTTGATAAGACTAAAAATTTTGCAGCTCCATCCTGCTTGCTTCCCCACGCCCAAATAGCCATTGTATTTCTGTACCGCATTCATTTTCCCTAAATTTGTGAGGAATGGGGTGTTTTGGGGAAGCACCTAGGAACAAATTGCTATGACCATTGAGCTGGAATGTGCATGCTGATTAAACAATCACCACTCCTGGGATACAAGCAAGATATTGGGTCACCTTCCTCTGCTTCCTTCACCTTGATAGGGCTGTTGCCACACTGACGACTGAGTACAAGATGTCCCCAAACAACACAGCATTAAACTGTCGCTAATAAGGTTGATGCAATGAAATAGGACCAACATGATATTCCCTGTGTTTATTCAAATAAGCAAATGGACTCCAGGAGGTTAAGTGACACAGATGTTTGCAAAGTGGAGAAATTGCGCAGAGAATCTCTAATGCCCAAGCCAGGAACCACTGTGACCTGGAGGCTGGAATAAAGTGTTCTGATTCATGCTGTGTTGGATGGGGGCATCAGGGTTTGACAGGAAATGATGACTTGATGCTGAGTCATACTTGAGTCTCACTTGGTGGTGAACAGATGCAGCTGCCAGCTCAGGGGTCTTTTTTAATTTTTGAAGTTTCCATTTTCTCCTTAGTTGTATCCTTGCTGATGAGGGCTAAGGATGGGGACAATGCCAGCTCTTCGTCCCGTAATGCAATGGCTTGTTGCTTGTCCAGTAAGGAGGAAGAGAGGAAACCCAGAACCAGCGATCCTCTGTCGGTCTCAGGGGAAAAGCAAGAAGTATATTTTGATGGCCCCTTTTGTGCCTCTGCTTGTGGTTAGCCATCTCATTCCCCGATAACATTGTGATCTCATTACTGGTAGAGAAGCCCTTCTGTCCTTTCTCCTTTCTGCACCCCTTCTCCTTCAGTCTGTATCTCTATATATTCCTCTCTTCCTCCGAATTCTTGAAAAAAAAAAAAAGGCTACTAAAGAATAACCTCAATAATAGGAGAAAATTGGCAACAATACGTAGGGCAGAGGTCAAGATTCAGAAATTAAAAGCTGTAATAATATTTTACCCGAAATAGGATGCATCCAAGTGGAAACAGTTTCAGGAAAATATAAGAGAAGTAAATTGCAAATAGCTTAATAATGCCCTTTGGAACATTTTAATTCACTAAAGACACCCGGCTTGTCATGATTCTGATTACTTTTGTTAGTAGTAAATATGTCCTCGTGATTAAAATGCAGAGGGGTAAAATTAAGAAATTAAAAATGACCTGGAATCCAGAGGAAGCACCTGAAGGTAGAGCAGGAATGACGGCCTGGGTGCATTTGGAAAAGGTTCATCAGCCCAGTGCTTGGGAAGTGGACGTGGGCGGGAAGCCACCTGTCCGTTAGCGCACTGGGCTCTGGATTCAGGCAGACATGAGTTAACATTTTGCTGTGTTCTTTATCAACCACGTGTTTTTGAGCGAGTTGCTTAGCTCCATAAGCCTTAATTGTCTCACTTAGCAAATGGAGATAAAAGCTTACAGAACATCTGATATACAGTAGGTTCCTATACACCACAGCCAGGTCTTAAATATACAGGAATCTTCATAAAGTTTGTGGAAAATTGTATTAAAACATCAGTTTATTTTTGGTAGAATTTTTTTTTTTAAATCACGCCTATGGAGGTGGAGGGGAGGTCTTCAAAAAGTTCCTGAAAAAAAAAATGCTGTCTATGAAAAAATAACACCTAGACTTCAAAAAAATGTGTGCACCAAATAGGCTTAGCTTTTACTTCAGATTATTCACAGATTTTCTGAAGTGCCCTTGCACAGGCACTAGTCAGGAACTAACGAGCAGCAGGGGGCTCATGGCGTCCAAGGCAATGGGTGACAGTAATCACACATCACACCCACCCTGTCCTCCCCGTGTGCAGCATCTCTGCAGAGACAGACCCCAATCTGCACACTGACTCTGCATCTGATCCTCACCACATGCTAAGAGATACACAGCCCAGAAGTTAGCATTCTTCTTAACTAGAAGAGGAAACTTGGACTCAGAGGTTGAGTGGAGATAGTGAGAAGCCACGATAGATTTGGGTCCAGACGCTCTGCCTCCCTGTGGCTGTGTGATCCTAAGCAAAAAGCACTTCCATTTTGCACATGTCCTCACCTTGGGGATAAAAGCCACTTGTAAGTATTGTTACAAAGGACGGTGGAGAGTCTGTGCAAGTCCTACTGCGTCTTGCACATGGTAGGTCCTCAATACGGGTTATTTTCCTTCCTGAATCACTCAGATGTCAAAGACAGAACTGCCATCTCCTGGCTCCCCATCAGACTACTTTTACAGCTGGGACCACGGTGCTGGCTTTCAAATCTTATGCCCAGGACTGGGAGTGGACTTGGACTGTTTAATGCCACCCTCCCATCAGCCCTCTGCTTACACACCCAAGGGTGGTGGCAGGGATTTCTCTGGTAGCTGGAGGTGCATAGACAACTCAGCTTCTGGAACTCAGTTTGCTGTTTTTTCAAAGGTATGAAAATCCCACAGCCTGTGAGCTTGCTGCTGGCGTTCACCTAGCCATGAAATAATAGCACCTCTGGGCCCCCTTGCTCCTGGCTTTTCTCTTTCCTAAAGGAATCTTTTTCCACTTTGGCATTTGTCATAGAAGAGAGAGTTTCATTAGAAGCGAGAAGAGACTCTCCATAGGAAAGGAGGGCAGACAGTAGTCACAAATGAGTTTGGGTCCTCCAAGTGTGACTGCTTACAGAAAATCAGCTGAAACATGGTATTAAAAGGAGAGAATTTTACATTTGAAGCCCAGGAGACAAAAACAGATGCTCCAATGAAAGGAGCTGTTTTATCTTTGACCATGATGGCTTCTTGAGAGCATATGATCAGTTTCTGTTTTCTGTCTCTTTTGTCAGTAATCCCCAACCTGGCCAAATCTCCACCCACATTGTCCTGAAGCCAGAGAAGTGCTAACAGTGCCTCTGAACAGAACCCAAGCCAAATCAGTGGGTCTCCTCGCTCCTAAACTCCTCGCCAAATGACTGCAGTCCCCAAATCCCCATGCAGGATAATTATCATCTGTGCAAAGAATGATAACGACTCATTCCTTGGTCTAGCAATGACAACACACCCAACCTGATGGGAGACAGCATGTTTGTTGGTTATAAAATAGTTAATGCTGGAAGGGATATAGGCTTGGATTCCAGTCCTGGCTCTGATCACTTTGGCTACCTATGTATAATCTTATGAAAATGACTTAGCATTTTGAAACCTCAGTTTGCTCAAATGTACCCACCAAGTTTTTTTTTTTTCATGTAAGCATAAAAAGAAATATAATGTACCTAAAGTGTCTAGCAATAAAATTGATATATTTATTATTTGTTGAATGAAACGATAATGCCTGCATCATAAAGTGTGTTCAACAGGTGAGGAGATGTAGAGAAATAGGACAATTAGCAAATCTCTCCATACTTAATACATTTTTCTGAATGAATTCCCCCATTCAGACTTCAAGTGTCTCCCCTAAAGGGTACAATACCCCAGGATGTGCCATGATGTCATGACATATGCAAGAAGATCAAGAATAATTCCCAGATGAACAAAGGAAAAAATGGAACCAAAATGTATGGTGCTTCAGTTGTGTGCCTGAAACCGGGCCAAGCTTCGAAGTCTCCATAAGAAAGACCAGTCACTGCTTTCCTGACTTCTCTTTATCTCAGCCATGCTGGATGGCTGGTTGGCATGGTGAATCTGCCCTAGAGTTCTGGACTTTCCCTTTCCTTCCCCTTCTCCTCCCATCTTTAATCCTCTCTCTCTCTCTCTCTCTCTCTCTCTAAGAGTCAGCTTCATATGCTCCTACTCCAATGATGTCTCTTGTTGAGACTGAGAACAGGGGAAGCCCTTAGCTCCAGCTGCCTTATGCAAGTTCAGCAAGCCCCAGCACAAAGAGAGTTGTATTCTCCCAGTTTTCATCTATCAAGGATAGGATATGATTGGCCCTTTGAAAATCACACACCAGGGCCGACGCCGCGGCTCACTTGGCTAATCTTCCACCTGCGGTGCCAGCACCCCAGGTTCTAGTCCCGGTTGGGGCGCTGGATTCTGTCCCAGTTGCTCCTCTTCCAGCCCAGCTCTCTGCTGTGGCCTGGGAGGGCAGTGTAGGATGGCCCAAATGCTTGGGCCCTGCACCCGCATGGGAGACTAGGAGGAAGCACCTGGCTCCTGGCTTCGGATCGGTGCAGCGTGCTGGCGGTAGTGGCCATTTGGGGGGTGAACCAACGGAAGGAAGGCCTTTCTCTCTGTCTCTCTCTCTCACTAACTCTGCCTCTCAAAAAGAAAAAAAGAGAGAGAGAGAGAAAGAGAAAAGAAAAAAAAAGAAAATTACACACCAGCTCCTAGAGATCTTTTGCTCTTCTTTCTCTCTTTCCTGCCTAAGGAAATGAAGAGCTGAGATTGACCACATTTATATCTGATACACTCCTACCCTGGGCTAGAAAAATGGGGCACCATGATGGACAGCCCCACCAGGACTGTGTGTGTATGTTTGTGTGTGTATGTTAGGAAAGAGGGAGGGGTAGATACCCCAAAAGGAATGGAGGGCAGTTACCAGAAAATGAGGGTGAGAAACACTGGACTGGTCAAAGTGGTGCCCATCACAAGCAGACAGGAGGCTCCATTGTCTACCCAGAAAAAGTGAAGAATCAGAGAAGGGACTGGAGAAGGCAACTCCCTTCCCTGTGCTGGGTTCTTATATCTCAGCACAAAGATGTTGAATCACATTAAATTACTTATATAATATTTTAAGTTGAAGGCCCATTGTCTTTTGAATCTGTCTGGTAATCTTAGAAATTTTGCTATTATCAAGTAACTGTTGAACACCAAGCCAGGTGCTTGGTTAACAGTAGGCACTCCATAAGCATTTAGGGCTGAGTAAATGCGCTGCCAGCTTTCTCCCAGGGCTTTTTAAAGAAAGTCTGTAACATGATGGATGGCCTGTTCAAAGATGCAAATGTGTCTGTGTTGGGAGGCAGGAGGGCACTATGGGAGTGCAGTTTGTAAGTCTCATCCAAGGCAACTTCCACCCTTCCAGCCCTGTTAGTTGTACACTTCTGTAGAAGTTGCCACATCACTAAAAAATAAGACCTGGCCATTCCAAGTGAGTATGGCTTCAGACTCCCCTCCCTCAAATCAGCTTTCTCCAACCAGAGACTGCAGACGCCCCCAACACCTCCAGCAGGCAGGTGTCTGCGTGAGAACTCAAGAACACGAAAGGAACTGTGTTTTCAGGGATTCCTACTTCTCCTTAGAACACCCTGTTCTTTTGGAGCCAGACGATCACCCTTTGCCCTCTCTGATAACTGCTTCCCCTGAGCCGGGCGCTGTGGGCCTCTGGCTTGTCAAGACACACTGTAATCTTCTCCTGGTTGACATCGGCTTCCTTGAGTGCTGCAGGCCAGAGATCTCAGAGAGAACCCTCGTGCTGCTCCTGATAACTGTATTCCAAGAGCGCTTCCCCAGGCATTCTTGAAGTGCTCCTATACCCCAGCCCATCAGCCTGGATGTCCAATACAGACTTCAGAACAGACAGCATTTCCATGAGTGTGCTCCTACCTTCCTCCATAGGTGTCAGGCCCCAGCCTCCACTGTCCACACTTCCAGAGGACTGCGAGGTCTCCCCAGGGAGGGTTTCACAGATGCCGAGAAACACACTTATCCTGGTTCCCTCACTGATTTCGACCCTTTCCTATTGCCCTGTCCTGCTCCCTTTACCATTCACTGGAGTCTGTATGTCCCCATGTCTTTTTTTTTTTTTTTTAAGATTTATTTATTTATTTGAAAGTCAGAGTTACACAGAGAAAAGAGAGGCAGAGAGAAAGAGAGGTCTTCCATCCTCTGGTTCACTCCCCAGTTGGTCGCAATGGCCAGAGCTGTGCCAGTCCGAAGCCAGGAGCCAGGATCTTCTTTCAGGTCTCCCACACAGGTGCAGGGACCCAAGGACTTGGGCCATCTTCTACTGCTTTCCCAGGCCTCAGCAGAGAGCTGGATTAGAAGTGGAGCAGCCGGGTCTTGAACCGGCAGCCATATGGGATGCCGGCGCCACAGTGCTGGCTATATGTCGCCATTTCTTCTCCATTCTCGCTAGAATCAAGCTCTCAGCTTGAGCTTACACTCTCTGGGGTTGTTCTTAAGGACATTCTTATCATTAATCTACGTCATCACTATCCTAATGGCTTTTATTGAGCATTTTCTATGCCCACAGGTACTGTGCCAAGGATCTCTGTATGGAGATCCCAAACATGTCAAAGGTGAAAAAATAAATAAATAAATAAGAGGTAGAGGAAATTTCTAAAGAGCTAACAACTAGGAAGGTAAAGATAGCTGGACTGTAAGTTAGGGTCTCTCTCTCCCACACTTTCTCTTCCTTTTACTCACCTTTTGCAGCCCTGTCCCAGACACAAGCCATGAAGCAGGAAGGTGACCAGGGAGGTGGCAAATGCGACATTGAGAATGCATTGCTGCACGCGTCTTCATCCAACCCTGGAGTCTCTCTCTCCGTCTCCCCTTAGAGGGAGGGCACTTTGCTGCTGTAGGTCTCATGAGACCTAGCTGCTCTCCACGCAAACAGAGACACAGTGGGGCAGTCCTCTGGGCTCACACAGTCTGAGTGCTGTGATTTCCTTGAACTTGGATGAGACTTACAAACTGCACTCCCATAGTGCCCTCCTGCCTCCCAACACAGACACATTTGCATCTTGAACAGGCCATCCATCATGTTACAGACTTTCTTAAAAAAAAAAAAGCATCCCTTGTCTAGGATCAGAAAAAATTGCTTTTCATTTATCTGTGCTATGCCTAGTTCAATCAGCTAATGGGGAGCTATTAAATCCACCATTCCTGTGATTGGTCTGAATGATTTTGTAATTGGATTCTCTTTATCCTTCTTGCTAAACTCACTAAAATTGTTCCACTTGGGGACCTCGTAATAAACTTTGACTCAGTGTTTTGCTGCCAGAACCGGGGATGTGCAACATAGCCATCGATGCACCCACCTTCCTGAACAAGTATGCAGGTTCAAGGACCTTCTCTGTCTGGCTCCAGAGACAGGCCAGACCTCAGGGACCCAGCCGTCACAGGGAATAAATTGCAAAGGCAGTTCCCACCCTCCCAGCCCTGTGAGCCTCCATATTTCTATCCGCAGCCAGTAGCACTCCTGGGAGCCTGCCCTCCCTCCCTTCCTTTTGCCCTTTGAACAGCCGTCTGATCTTTTCCTGATCTTCCTCCTGTCATATCCTTAAGATAGCTGCAGCTGTTTTGCTCTTGAATAGAGAGCTAACTTCCAAGTCATTGACAACACGATCAAACTGAAGTCCTCCACAACACACCAAAGTTGCATCCTTTCGTGCCACAGAGAGAAACGTCCTGAAAATGTGGTTTTCCCATCTCTGTTCCCCCTTCACGCCCCCTACTCCCTCCAAGCTCCCTGCAGTCCAGATGTTAACACCTTGTGCTTGTATCTCTTCTCCTGGCATCCATCTTTGCTCACTTTTCACAGCTATTCTTTCGCCTTCCAAGAGTAAATCTTTGCTCTTTCTAAGGCACGTCACCATTCATGCAGGTCTTTGATCTTCTCTGTTCTCCCCCTCACCATTATTCCAGCACACACCACAAGGCAGTCAGTCAAGCATGGCTTAGAGATAATTCCCTTAATGAGATGGAGGAAGGAAAACGCTTGCTTGAATCACTCCTACTTGCACCTTCGGTGGACGAATCATTGTTCACTGGCCTTTGATGGGCCCTGTGCTATGCTTTGAACACTGACAGGTTTCCACAGGTGCTCCTAGTCTACAGAGAAGAGAGTAGAGTAGGGATTTGGCTACGGCTTCCTTCGTAGGCTAATCCAACTTAAATATCAATTGGAAAAATTCAAAGTTCAGCTCCTTGGCCATGGTAACCTCATTGCACGTGTTTAGTGACCACCTATGACCAGTGGCTCCCATACAGGACACCGTAGACCCAGAACATTTCTGTGACCGGGCTGTTTCAGCCTTCACTCGCCTGTTTCTTTCTACTGAAACAACTGTGTTCTAAATATTATTGTCATTAACAGCAATATCCTAGGAAGTAACTGTCACAATAGAAATATTGCGGTTCTCCATAGGGACCCTGCCTCTCTGTGGATTCGCCTGGAAGATATCAAGTCTGTAGCTTTCCACGGAGCAGGAGAGGGTGGAGGTGGAATAACTGGGAGAAGGGGACCAAAGGACACACTGATTCCTGAGTAGTGCTTTCCTGTGAGAAGCACCTGACCCCAGCAAAATGAGTTAACCACCAACCTCTGTGCTAGCTTATGACCCTGGGGCAAGCCTCATTTTGTGGAATTGTCACACCGTGTAGTTATTTATTTGTTGGTCTCTGAACTCCTGAGAAGCACAGATGTCATTGTCAGTGCTGTAACACTTGTGCCCAGCCAAGCCCCCAAACACAGAGCATCTGTTGAATTTCAACTGGACAATATTGAATATTCCATGATGCCCATCATTGCCTAGCACTCATTTGAAATGGATGCCTGGGTCAGCCTCAACTGTGGAGCACAGAGATGGTAACCTTTTCAGAAATATTCTCAGGAATAAATACTGCTGTTGTGTTCCTAGGAGGGGCTGAGAGTAGATAAAGAACTCCAGGTCCAACAATCAGAAGGGTTAGTCTTGAATCTGGGAGAGCTCGACTTGGCCCCACTCGCATCATGCTTTTCTGTTTTGTTGAAAACCTGCTGTAGATATTTGCACTGTCAATGTGTTCCCTTGGCTATTGTGTTCCATGTAGGAAATGTTACTGAAGTGTGTTTTGGATACTAACATGCACATAGTATCTTAATAGGGTTCCTTTCTCAGACCTAGTAGCAACAAAGGACTTGTACAACTTCCCCAAACTATGATGCCCTCATGGCCACTGTGTACAGGAGGCGTGTTGTGAGACAACAGCATTATTTAGTTAATAAGTGAAATGATAGATTATAGAAAAAATCACATGGGTCAGAATTTCACATGTCCCATAGGGCTGCAGTGGCTTGTTTGTTTACAAATAGTGGCTAGGGGTGGATTTTCCACCTAGGAGTTAATTTCCCAGTGAATATGCACACGTTCCACATAGGAGTGCCAGGATTTGATTCCTGCCTCTGGCTCCTGACTCCAGCTTCCCGCTAATGTTGGCGCTGGGAAACACCAGTGATGACTGGAGTAACGGGTTCCTGCTCCCTACACAAAAGACCTGGGCTGAGTTCCTGCTCCTGGTTTCAGCACCGGTCCAGTGGCACTGCATGCATTTGGGAAGTGAACCAGTGGATGGGAGAGCCTGTGCTTGTTTCTCTCCCTCTCCCTCTCTGAATTAAATAAATAGTTCAAAAATAAAAATAGTGGTTCAAGAGGGTGGCAGGGTTAACTGGAGACAAACCTCAAGGGCACCAGTATTGAGACCTACGGGGCCGGCGCCGTGGCTCAATAGGCTAATCCTCCGCCTCCGGCGCCAGCACCCGGGTCTAATCCCGGTCGGGGCGCCGGATTCTGTCCTGGTTGCTCCTCTTCCAGGCCAGCTCTCTGCTGTGGCCCGGGAGGGCAGTGGGGGATGGTCCAAGTCCTTGGGCCTTGCACCTGCATGGGAGACCAGGAGAAACACCTGGATCCTGGCTTCGGACCAGCGCGGTGCACCCGCCACAGTGGCCATTGAGGGGTGAACCAACGGAAAAGGAAGACCTTTCTCTCTCTCTCTCTCACTGTCCACTCTGCCTGTCAAAAAAAAGAAAGGAAGGAAGGAAGGAAGGAAGGAAGGAAGGAAGGAAGGAAGGAAGGAAGGAAGGAAGAAAGGAAGGAAGGAAGGAAGAAAGAAAGAAACCTATGGGCCAGCAATGGGTACAAGAGGGACTGGGGCATCTGAAGCGTTTGCCTCCTGTCCTCCGATTGAACGTAGCTGGCTTCTCCCTCCCAAAATCCACCCCGCGCAATGCTGGCTGTTCTTAAACAAGAAGTGCACCTTAAGATTTGCATAAGAGGTGTGCTTATCTGGGCCACTGAATGTTTGTTTCTTCCACGGTGGATTTGTGTCAGTCTATGCTCACAGCCTTGAGCTAACAACCCGAAATGGGAAAAAGAAAAAGAAAAAGAAGAGCATCGTAAACAAGATGTTCTGAGATCAATGCCTGTTTTCCTAGGCATTTTCAAGTTATCAGCTGAGATTAAGGAACCAAAACAAAAACTCAGCTCCTCAGGAAATGAGGAAATGAATCAGACATCTGCCGCCTGACCCCGCGCGGATTGGAGTGAAGTGCTCTGGTGAACGTATTAGCAGATGACAAGACCAGAATAAAGAAGGGCGCTCTCTCCCTTGCTACTCAGTGCGAAGCTTCGTGTTTGGTCTGCTCAGCTCTCTCCCGAGCTGGGAGAGGCTGCCGTGGAGCCGAGATCACTGCTCACCCGGCACAGTGCTGGTGACTGCTTCCTATTTGCAATTTGGTGATTTTTTTAAATAAATTTATTTTATTTTATTTATTTATTTGACAGATAAAGTTAGAAAGTGAGAGAGAGAGACAGAGAGAAAGGTCTTCCTTCCGTTGGTTCACCCCCAAAATGGCCACTACGGCCAGAGCTACGCCAATCTGAAGCCAGGAGCCAGGTGCTTCCTCCTGGTCTCCCATGCAGGTACAGGCGCCCAAGCACTTGGGCCATCCTCCACTGCCTTCTGGGCCACAGCAGAGAGCTGGACTGGAAGAGGAGCAACCGAGACTAGAACCCAGCGCCCATATGGGATGCCGGCGCAGCAGACGGAGAATTAACCAAGTGAGCCACGGCACTGGCCCTGCAATTTGGTGATGTTTTTCCTGGTGCCTGCATCTCCTCCAGGGTTCTGTGATCCCTCCCACAGATGCAGAGAGAACCCTTTCTTTCTTAGACTTTCCCAAGTAGTGTAGCAATCCTGCGTGTCGTTCAGTAGTTCATCTGCCTCCTAACTTTTTCTGTTTTCTTTTCCTTAGTCTCTGTGCCTTCCTTGTCTCTGATGGCTTGATTTCTTCAGGTCCCTATGGTCCCTATCTAAAGATCTCCTTCTCTTGTCTGCCTTCTCACTCATAAGAACAGCTAGATCTTCCCTCCCCAGGGCCCACCAGGTAAAGGGATTCCATAAATATTCACTGCCAGTGCTAACTACTTGTAACCATGAGGGAACAGAACTCCAAAGGGGAGATCACACCATCTTGCTTGCAGAGGATTCTGGGATACGCCAGCAGAGCATCCTGGAGGACCCTTGCGCTCACTCTTCCGGCTGCTAGAGAGATGGCTGCTGACAGCGCGTGGCCAGGGCCTCCTGAGCAGTGACCCTCAGCCGAAGGAAGCTGCCTTGCCCAAGATTCACCTGGGAACAGCCCAATCCCTTGCCTTGATTCAGAATTATTCAAGCCACCCTGCTGGCTCAGGAACTGGCCTCAGCTTCTCCCTGTGCCCAGGTGCATCCCTCACCCCACCCTGTCCTGCTGAATTCCCGGTTAGATCTCAGGGTCTGCCTCGCTAGGAATCTGACCTATGACCCCTTCCTTGTGTGATGAAGACGATGATGATGGTGACGACGGTGCTGACAGAAGTTGCTTGTCATGGAGTACTTACTCTGGGGATTTACTGTTTTATAGTTACTGTCACCCTTAATCCACATGGCGCCCTATTGACTGGGTACACTACCTTCCTGTTTCTGAGATGAAAAATGTGAGGTCCAATTTTCAGCCTACCCTGAGGATGAGGCAAGAAGCTAAAGCGAACTTAGCTTTGGTGACTGCAGAAGATAGCTCTGTGGAAATTCTTTCTGGGTGTTAATATATTTGTAATTAAAAGAGCATACCTATTTATGGGGTACCATTGATATTTCAATACAAGAGCACACTATGCAGTGTCCAGGGCAAACAGATCTCTCTCCTCAAACACTGAACATTTCCTTTTGGCGAAAACATCAAAAATCTTACCTGCTAGGGGTTTTCATGGTTACTTAGAAATATGCAGTATATTAGCATTCTGATAATCACCCTACTGTGTGATAGAACTCCAGAACCCATATGTAGAGTGTTAACAAAAGGTGATCACATAGAATTTAAAAGTATAATGGCGGCTGTCAGAGGCTGAGGAGGGAGAAACAGGGGAAGGTTGATTAGTGGGTCCTAAATTTTAGTTTTGATATGAGGAAGAAGTTCTAGGGTTGATGTTTTGACTTCACTATTATTTTACATATTAGCACAAATCCTGATGGCTGTGTAAGCACTTTATCTATATGCAATAAAACCATACATCACATTGTATTACAATTAGTTGTTTTTAGGCCGGCGCCATGGCTCACTTGGCTAATCCTATGCCTGCAGCGCTGGCACCCCAGGTTCTAGTCCCGGTCAGGGCGCTGGATTCTGTCCTGGTTTCTCCTCTTCCAGTCCAGCTCTCTGCTGTGGCCCAGGAAAGGAGTGAAGGATGGCCCAAGTGCTTGGGCCCTGCACCCACATGGGAGACCAGGAAGAAGCACCTGGCTCCTGGCTTCGGAATGGCATAGCTCCGGCCATAGCGGCCATTTGGGGGGTGAACCAATGGAATGAAGACCTTTCTCTCTGTCTCTCTCACTGTCTAACTCTGTCAAAAAAATAAAAAAGTGGTCTTGACAGGTCATCGAAAAGGCCACCTATTTCCAGGATGCAGGTACATCCTGAGAGTGACGATGGGAGACCAGGAGGAAGCACCTGGCTCCTGGCTTCAGATCGGTGCAGCGCGCTGGCCATAGTGGTCATTTGGGGCGTGAACCAATGGAAAAGGAAGACCTTTCTCTCTGTCTCTCTCTCTCTCACTGTCTAACTCTGCCTGTCCAAAAAAAAAAAAAAAAAACAATTAGCTGTTTTTAAAATTTAAGTTTATTTATTTTTTTATTTGAAAGACAGTTATAGAGAGGCAGAGGCAGAGAGAGCGAGAGAGAGGACTTCCATCTGCTGGTTCACTCCCCAGATGGCCGTAACTGCCAGAGCTGCACGGATCCGAAGCCAGGAGCCAGGAGCCAGGAGCTTCTTCCTTGTCTCCCATGTGGGTGCAGGGGCCCAAAGCCTTGGGCCTTCTTCTACTGCTTTCCTAGGCACATATGCAGGGAGATGGATCAGAAGTGGAATAGTTGAGACTGGAACCAGCGCCTGTATGGGATGCTGGCACTGCAGGCAGTGGCTTTACCCACTATGCCACAGTGCCTGCCCCTATAATTAGCTTTTATGATTATGTTTCTCCAGGAGAATTTTTCACTTGTTAACTTTGAGTGCCCAGTACCTACTTTACTGCTCAATGTAGAGTAAACACTCCATGTGCCACTGGCTTGGAGAGGGCCTGTCCTTGGGAAAATGGAGTGATGACATCTCAAAAGGAAAGCAAAGTGCAGTAGTCATGAGCCTAGGCCTCGGGTTCACATGGCTGGCTTTCACTCCTTGACTTTGTGAACCTCACTGTGCCACATGGAGTTTGGTTCTCTGTGAAATGGGGGTCACATCACTTGTCTCTCAGCATTGTTCATGGTTTTATAAAACTAGATGATATCTTGCACACGAAGCACTTACCATCATGCCTCATACATAGCAAGTATGCCCAAAAAGTTATTGATTGTGATTACCAATCACAAATCAATTCCTTTTCTCCCTAGTCTCGGTCATCAGAAAAATTAGAATGAGGGTTTCCAGATTTCTGCTGGGTTCTTGTTGCGGGGAGGGTCTCTACCCACAAGCTCTGTGTGAGAGCCCTTCTGGCACGTTTGTCATGGGGACTCTTAGAGCAGTCCTCTGCAGCCCTTACAGCGAGGGGAACGTGTGCCCAGGCTAAAGAGGCACTCAGAACTGGGCCTGGGATCTGCACAGTTAGAAAACAAATACATGCCTTGATGATCCTGACATGTGTCCCCAAAATGATGGACCGAGGCTCAGTCAAGCCACACTGCCCACTGCTCAGCCCTTGCTAGTGTGGCAGGGAGGGAACTGAACGCTGCTGCCCCAGAATGAAGCCTCCTGTCCTCCACGGGGCCCTTAGTTCACGTGAGTTCAAGTGTTGGGAAGATATTTCATAGCATCAAAGAGCTTATGGGTCGAATGAACTTCGAATGCCAGCTACCCTTAGGTTTTAAATTCTTTCCACAATCTTCACAAATAACCTTAGTAACAAGAATGTGATGGCCTATCTGATATTTTTTTCAGCAACTTTCACATAGGAGCCAATGGCCTGATAACCACATTTTGCAGAGGATAAAAATCCAGGAGGGTTGTGCCAATTTTTGGATGAAGGAATTAGGATCTAAGAAAGAGACAGATGAATTGGAATGATGAACCTAATCTAATAAAAACTACATTTAACCAGAGTGAGCATAATCTTCTGGACTAGGATCAAAAAATTCAACTGTCCTAGAGGACAAAGAGAGAGCTTTTCATTTTCATATCCATTTAATCATCTATTAATTTTTACCCTGTCTCATTCTGGAAGGAACTTGCCTTAGTTTTGAAAGAAATGATAGATCAGTGATTCTATAAGAATGGTCAGGAACTCAGGGAGGGGTCCAAAACTTCGTGTTTATCAAGCCTCCTGGGAATGTAAATGTACAGTGAAGTTTGAAAACCTACTTCAGGGCTGGCCCTGTGCTGCACCGACTGGGCTGCCACTAGCAACACTGACATCTCCTATGAACGCTGGTTCAAGTCCTGGCTGCTCCACTTCTGATCCAGTTCCGTGCCAATGCACTTGGGAAAGCAGTGGAAGATGGCCAAGTGATTGGGCTCCTGTACCTACACTGGAGACCCTGATGAAGCTTCAGCCTCCTGGCTTTGGCCTGGCCCAGACCTGGTCATTGCAGCCATTTAAGGAGTCAAACTGTGGATGGAAGATCTCTTTCCCTGTCTCTCCTTATCTGTCTCTCTAACTCTGCCTTTCAAATAAGTAAAATAAATCTTTTAAAAAATCGCTTTACTGGTAAGATTTCTAAATGGAAACTCTAAAGCATTCAGAACTTTAAATGAAATAGAAAGTAGAGCATTAAAGTAATATAAAGGATAAATAACCCAAATTTGGCTCAGAGTTTTCTAATAGTCAATGCAAAAACAAAACAAAACAAAATAAAACAAAATTTATAAAAAACCCTCACCAGTTTATGTAGTGAGTTATGTTGGGCCTGTAAGATCCATACAACTAATCCACATGCTGAGATTTGAGGAAGAATTTTTCTATTCATAAAGAAGCAAAAATGAGTAAATAAAAAATGACATGCTCAATGATATCATTCAATAATAAAACACTGGATTTCTGAAGATTATTTCTTTGGTAATGGGTCTCTTAATTGGGCCAATGATGGGGCAAAGTGTGGGATTCTACTGAGCATAAGATCAAAGTATATGATGAGGCTCTATGGTCTGTGTCTATAAGAAGTAGGTTGTGGGGAGAAGGAAATTTCCATTCACAATGTTGTGTGGCAATGTTTTGATGCCCACGGTCAATGCTGAGGATACTGGCAAGCTGAGAAAGGACAGGATGGCAAGAGACCTAAACTCCCTGGAGATGAGCAACCCTCGCCTTCCTTTCACTAGGAGAATAGAAGCCAACGGATCTTCTCCATGGCTACTTCTCTCTTTGCTCAGCTCCTTGCTTGGGCCAATTTTCATCTCAGATTGGAACACTAATCAACTATAGTTGTGCTCATTCTTTTCCCATCCACTTAGTGGTGTCTTTTAAGAAATCATTTGTGTCTTCATTTGATATTATTAGCATATCAAAAACAACAAACTTTGGGGACAAGAACACAGAGCAGCCTACCATTGTGTATAGCCAACAGAATGACACTCTTGTGGTCAACTATGGACGTCATATGAAAAGGGCTGAGTCCCCATTTGTGGCAACTGCTATCTGATCTTGGATGAGCTGAGCTTCACCTTTCTTCTGTATGTAATGGAGATTAAAATGCTCCACATCTTAATACCGAGCATGTAGCATCATCAGGGAGCAACATTTGTTGGCGTTGGCAGAATATGAAATGAAGACAACTGAACATCTCTCATGAGACTTTATAGAATGACATTGCTAGCTTAATAGATGACAGAAAAGAAAGTACAGAGAACAGGGGCCACAGCTGGGTTTCAGCTTCTACAGAGAGGCAAAGCACACGTGTAGTGGTCACTCATCAAGCCTTTCTCCCTATCGACCTGTATTTCTATTTCAGAGGGTATTTTAAGCAGAGCCCACAAGAAGAACCATCATGTGAACACAGTATGAGCTGAGGGTTCGGCAATTCAGCCAAGGTCCACAGCCAACCGGTGGCAGTGCAGGGACTGAAACCCACGCATCTACATCTGTTTCCTTCTACATTTTCCTTTTAGTCTCATCTTGAAGTTGTTGACTTTAGTAACATTTGATGCACTTGCATATGAATGCATTTGACATTTCATGGTGTCATGTGATATATAATAAACAAGGAGTTTGAAGACTTTGAACTCAAGTCTCAGCCTTGTTATATACTAACTGTGTGTTTCTGGCAAGTCATTTAGCTTATGTGAGTCATAATGTTCACATTATTTCATGGGAATAATGATATCTGCACTATTTTGTGGGAATTGGTACAAAGTTCAGTGAGATCTGTATGAAAACACACTGCAAAACTATGCTAAGCTATCAAAGGTAAGGGATTTAAGAAAACAGTTACACTTGCACTTATACAGCTAGTTTAAGTGTTATGCTATGGAAATATAGGGAAAATAGCAAAGGGACTGTCCACAAATTTCATTATCTTCTGTCACAAATCAGGGACCATATCTATCCTGTGTTTTGAGTTTTTCATGATCCCTTCCTCAAACCTCTGCCTTCATTTCTTCCAAATGCTGTGTCTCAGTAATAACCCTTTAAAACCAGCCTCTGACTAATAATTCTGTATGGAGAGAAAAATAAAAGTCATATGTTATTTATTACAATGATACCAATCTGAGAAAAATAAGAACACCTAGCAGAACATTATGTCATGTACTTTTCAACATTCTTTTTTGCAATGATCTTAAATGTTGAAGAGTTACATAAAAATTAAGAGAGACATCTGAAGATTACCACTATGTGTGCCTGAGTCACCAGGTATAGTCATTGCCACCCCCAAAATAATTCCAGGTAAAAATCACATTATCTTAGTGAATACTGGCAAATATAATTATGAAGATACATGGCTTAATACACCCCCCCCCACCACCACACTTCTTTTTTTCTGCTGCAGTGGAAAAACTAAAATGAAAGTATTAGGCCCAAGCTGAAGTCCATGGTTTTACCATTCACTGTCTATATGGCCATGGGCAGGTAACTTAACATCTCTAAACAATTGTTATTTGTTTTATCTTGAAAAAAAAAAAGTGGAAGTGGAGTCAATAACACCTGTCCCCATGGGTGACTGGTGTTGGTATTTGCTTCCGTTTGATGGATCAGATCACACAAGTTAGCCAAGCAAAGAGGTTGTAACACCGACATGCATGTGAACCGACAAAGGACCCCATGGAAATCAGAGAGCAGGAGTCCTGATGGAGCTGGGCCTCACCATGTTTACAGCCTGGATCCTCCCGTTCTATGTAACACGGCAATGGGAATCTGTACAGCCTCAACCCCACGCAGGCTGCTGGGTCAGTTCCGCTGCTCTTCATCATGCTTCTCTCTTTTCTTTTGCTTCTCTCACTATTCTCATTTTCAGTTAAACCTCCCCAGAGCTCAGCCAGCCAGTTCTCCAGCTCAGTTCCTCCCCGACACGCTTTCTGTCACAAAATGGCTCGCCTGCTGTGTTTCTCAACTCACAGTTTTCAACAGAGCATCCAGGTCTGGGCCAGATCGTCCGTTCGTTCATGGGTGTTGAGGAACAGGCTGCTCCTGAGATCAGGAATGGCCACTCCCCAGTACTGGGCCCACCACTGGTGAAATCAGCTGCTGACAGTGAGAAGAGATAAGGAGTTAGGGAAGCTTTGGACATGAGCCCTCAGCCAGCTATGGGAAGAGAAGTTCCCATAAAGAGGAGGCAGAGTATGTTGGGTGAGGGCTCAAATTCTAGACATGGCTGAAACTAAAATCCCTTCTGACATTTTCTAAAGATGTTACATGAAGCACATCACTTAAGCTCCCTGGCTCTCAGTTTTCTTATCTGAAAAATGGATGTGATAGGCTATGGCTCATAGGAGTATCACTGAGCCTTTGAAAATGAAACTAAAGTCATTAGCACAGGTCCTGCCACAAATGAATCTGTCAGCCAAATGCTAGGTCCATCACACCTAGAGCAGCGGTGTAGTTGGGCACCACGAAACAGGTCCCGTGACAACGGTTCACCTCCTCAGTGTTGCAGTCAACAGCTCTAACCCATCGTCACTCTCAGGATGGACCTGCATCCTGGAAATAGGTGGCCTTTTCAATGACCTGTCAGGACCACTTTTTTTTTTTTTATTTTATTTGACAGATAGAGTTAGACAATGAGAGAGAGAGACAGAGAGAAAGGTCTTCATTCCATTGGTTCACCCCCCAAATGGCCACTACAGCCAGAGCTATGCCGATCCGAAGCCAGGAGCCAGGTGCTTCTCCTGGTCTCTCATGCGGGTGCAGGGCCCAAGCACTTGGGCCATCCTCCACTGCCTTCCCAGGCCACAGCAGAGAGCTGGACTGGAAGAGGAGTAACCGGGCCTAGAACCCAGCGCCCATATGGGAAGCCAGCGCCGCAGGTGGAGGATTAACCAAGTGAGCCACGGCGCCGGTCAGGACCACTTTTATAAAGTCAGTCTCAGCCTGTGTCCCTGAGAGTAAGCAGCTGGCTCTCAGTTTACGGTCAGCAGGCCCAGTGCCTGCCGGGTGGTGATTGACGACTGCTTTACAGAGCAGCCTAACAAGCGGCTGGGATGGGGCCTTCCCCAGGGGCTGCCATGTTTGCAGAACGCCAAGCCTTTCTCCATCGGGGGCTTGGGAAATCATAATGTTTCACAGAAAGAAAACCCAGAGAGCTAAAATATGCACGGAGTGAGACGCAGCGCTTGGTTTGGGCTGTTGAAATTCCTCTTATTGTCATACATGATGCTTTCTTTATTTGACTGTGTCAGAAAATGGGCCATTTTACAGAAGGTCAGTTTACAGACAGAGTTTTCCCATGTCAGCTCAGAGACTATTTTTAACTTTTTTTTAAATGGGAGTCTTTCAGAAACACACTTCTGCCTTCTAAAATAGAATTTAAAAGCTAAGATCTATTGAATGCATACCTGGCACCATGATTAAGTGCTTTTCTTATTATTTTTCACAACAACCCTGTGAGTGGGTACTACCATAACCCCATCCTCCTTACAGGTGAGACAATTGAGGCACAGAAGAGTTAGCCAACTTATCCAAGGTTACATGAAGTAGAAGAGGTGGACTTAGGATTTGTATTCAGGTGTCTCCAAGATTTTAAGAAATTGTCCATGTTATTGGGGGACATGTTGATTAATAAATGGCCTGAATAACTATTAACTATCAAAGTACCTCTGGGAGTCTATATATACACATTATAGAAATATATTCAGGCCAGTGCCATGGCTCAATAGGCTAATCCTCCACCTGCGGCGCCGGCACACCGGGTTCTAGTCCCGGTCAGGGCACTGGATTCTGTCCCGGTTGCCCCTCTTCCAGGCCAGCTCTCTGCTGTGGCCCAGGAGTGCAGTGGAGGATGGCCCAAGTGCTTGGGCCCTGCACCCCATGGGAGACCAGGATAAGTACCTGGCTCCTGCCTTCGGATCAGTGTGGTGCGCTGGTCACGGCGGCCATTTGAGGGTGAACCAACGGCTAAAAGGAAGACCTCTCTCTCTGTCTCTCTCTCTCACTGTCCACTCTGCCTGTTAAAAATAAATAAATAAATAAATAAAAAAAGAAACGTATTCACAGCCGGTGCTGTGATATACTGGGTAAAGCTGCCGCCTGCAGTGCCGGCTTCCTATCTGGGCACGGGTTCGAGTCTCAGTTGCTCTGCTTCCAATTCAGCTCTCTGCAATGGTCTGGAGAAGCAGTGGAGGATGATCCAAATCCCTGGGCCCCTGCACCTGCCTGGTAGACCCGGAAGAAGCTCTTGACTTCAGATTGGCTCAGCTTCTGCCGTTGTGGCCATTTGGGGAGTGAACCAGTGAATGGAAGACCTCTCTCTCTCTCCCTCCCTCTCTTTGCTTCTCTGTAACTCTTCCTTTCAAATACCTAAATCTTAAAATATAAAAAAGTAGCTCAAATCATCTTGGAAAGGAAGCTGTGGCTAGGTGCTGATAGAGCTTTGTGGGGAGCAACTGGGACTAGACTGTTACTCAAATTAAGACTTATTCTATGCATCTGCTCTCCCACAATATGGCGCTGGGAGAGGAGTAAACAGCTTCTACACAGCTGCCTCCAGTTCAACCAATAAACAGCAGGACCTGCTCCTGATTGGAGGAGAGCAGCGTACTCGGCGTGTGGGTAGCAGAGTTGGGATTGGTGGAAGAGGACTATAAAGGAGGAGAGAGACCCCATGCACCGGGAACATCTGAAGGAACATCTGAGCAGCCCCCGAGAGAGCCCCGAGAGAGCCGGTGTGCCGCTCCCCCGCGGAAGTGGGGAAAGTGGCAGGGGGAACCGCCCTTCCACGGAGGTGGAAGGGACGGTAGCCAACCCGGGAAGAACCAGCAGCAAACCCGGGAAGGGCCGAGCAGACCAAAGAACAGCGCAGGGTCCTGTGTCGTTCCTCCACAAAGAGGGGGAGCGACAGAGCTTGGGTCAGAGAGAGGGGTTTGGTTTCTCTAAGCCAAGTCTGCCTTTGATGGTAGTTAATGAAGACAGTAAGTGCATCTGTTGGGAAAAACATTTATTTACAGGAATGGATTTTCCCATGTGATTAGGAAAGGAGTGTTAAATGCAATGTTCAAGAGTAGTTCTCAAAACATAAAACCGGAGCATTGGTAGCATCTCTGGCATCAAGTATGTGTGGTTTTCTGTGGAGATGATTGGATACATGTCAATGATAGCTTCCTTATTTTAAAAATAATGTGTTGGCCGGCGCCGCGGCTCACTAGGCTAATCCTCCGCCTAGCGGCGCCGGCATACCGGGTTCTAGTCCCGGTCGGGGCGCCGGATTCTGTCCCTGTTGCCCCTCTTCCAGGCCAGCCCTCTGCTGTGGCCAGGGAGTGCAGTGGAGGATGGCCCAGGTCCTTGGGCCCTGCACCCCATGGGAGACCAGGAAAAGCACCTGGCTCCTGGCTCCTGCCATCGGATCAGCGCAGTGCGCCGGCTGCAGCGCGCCAGCCGCGGCGGCCATTGGAGGGTGAACCAACGGCAAAGGAAGACCTTTCTCTCTGTCTCTCTCTCTCACTGTCCACTCTGCCTGTCAAAAAATAAAAAAAAAAATAATAATAAATAAATAAATAAAAATAATGTGTTACTGCAAAACACCGGTGATAGGCTTCTGAAAGAACACTTTGATACTCCCATATGCTTAGGGTCACGACTATTCCCACATCCATGGGGTTGTCTCCACGCTCTCTTCTTTGACGACCGTCTGCTGGGGAGCAGAATGCAGGCTTGTGATGCCTCCTGACCACTGCTGTGAGCGCCCTTTATGCACCGGGCTGGCTTAAGCATGTGTGATGATCGAGGAGACATGGTTGTGTGTTCTGAGACCTTTTAAACCAGAACTCCACTCTCCTTCTCATAATTGGCTGTGGCCATTGTATCCGGCTGCTTATAACCGCTTCTTAGTTTATTTTTTACCCTTGACTAAGTGCTAGAATGTCCAACACCCAGGGTCACCAATCTGTGCTTTTAAAATAAGAGTAAACAGACTCTGAGAAAGGACAAAGGGCTCATCTTTCGAATTTGGGTGTAAACTCTGCAACTGTTGTTTTCATTGCCAGCAAAGCATTACTTGTCTGCATGGAGATAATTGAATTTTGCTTTATTGTTGACATTTAGTTAAGTGGCGTGACTATTAGGGACACTGCTAAAAAGAAAAAGGAAGAAAGGAAAGCAAGAGAAGGAAAAGGGAAGGGAAGGAAACAAATTCAGGGTGTGGCTGTTTTTGAATCGCATTTTGAAGTTTTGTCTTTATATTTCTTGTTCACAGTGGTTTAAACTTCATTGACTTGATGGTGCGACAAGGAAATATTGACAACCCTCCCAAGACTCCCCTGGTGCCAGGATTCGAGTGCTCTGGGATTGTGGAAGCTCTGGGAGACAGCGTGAAAGGCTATGAGGTAATGTGCCAGCTCTGCTGTAATCACAGATTTAAAAGGTTATGCAAAAGGTGTGTCGGAAATAACCTAGGCCACATATTATCAATATTTCTTTCTTGTTATTTGGCTTTTATTAACAATGTTTGTGATGATAGAATTTTGCAAACGTCTCATGCCTGTCTCCTATACTGTGTTGGTTGCCCCTGGTAACAATCTGATGAAATGGGCTGGACAGATCCTGTCGTTTGCCCCTTGTTCATGTTATACAGACAGTGAGTAAGAGACTCTGGTTTTGGATGAACTAAGGATTTTGGCTCCTTCCCTCTTTCATGCCTCCCATTTTCACATCACCTTAAAAATCAATTACAAAGCCCAAAATTTTGGGGGAAATGGCCTCTAAATTTTATAGCTCAGTTCCTTTAAATATTCACTTAACTGATGCACTTAGGTGAGCATTTATAAATTCCTATTTCAGGAATGGAGGAAGTAGCACTGGGGATGAAAAAGTTCTAAAAGTCAAGTAGCAACGATGCCTGAATGTGGGACATCCCTGACCACAAACTGATGGCGTTAGGGTCAGAGCAGTGGGTAACGGGGTTTATTACATTATGATGATAGCTTCTTTGCTTGTTCAATATTCTCCAGAATAGAAAAATTTTAACTTGAGAAAAGATGCATGACCCTTCCTGGTGAGATAAAGCAAATCCAGTACAATCTGATCAATAAAAACAGAAGAACTGTGGACAAGTCAGTTGTACAAAGTTGGAGTAATTTGGAGAAAAACCAGTGCAAATCAGGTCTAAGAACTTTTGCTGATCACTAAGTTCTCCCCTGGGGAGGACAAAAGGGGCCAACATTTGAGAACAAACCACCAACTGAACCCATCAGAAGTTACCCGTTCTCAGCCTTGGCATAACCATGCAAGGTGGAGATTGATATTTTGTCCCTGCAGGTGACATTCACAAGGATTCAGTTTTTTGTGAGCTCAGAAGTGTGGTGAGCAGTCATAGCAACTGGATTCAAGGCACTGTAACCTTTTTACGCTTCCCATAATCTCATGATCTTTTCTTCTGGTCCCAGCCCCCAAATGCTGCAATATTAAGTGGAGGAAAGGAAGAAGAATTCTATGTACTGCAAAGCCAAAGTGCCCTTGGAATTGAATTGGAGCCTGCTTCTCAGATTCAATGCGTCTAAGCCTCAATGTACTCTGAAAATATCGATGTGCTCCAAATTCATTATGATGACTTTCTGGAAATCTCATTCCATTTATCAGTATTTTTGGTCAATAGTTTCCAGATAATACAGCAGAAAAATATTGAGAAAGAAGAAGAAAACTATCTCTTCCTTTCCCTTCACAGAATTTACATTGTCTGTCCCCAGGTAGGAAACCTAACCAGCAGCATACCATCTCTCTCTCTCGCTCTCCCTCTCTCTCTCTGTCTCACGCTCTCCCTCTCTCTCTCTCTCTCTCTCAGTGCTGCAGATAAGACTGTCTGCCTCTCACTCCTACACATGGCCCCAGATGAAAGAATCAGACTACTCACTCTAACTTTGAGCAATGAATAGTCAAATACTTTATAATACAACAGTAAACAGTGATGCTGCAAACTTGGTTTAGAGGGAGAACTTACTATACTTGCTTATGTATGTTTTCCTTTAAATACGATTTATCTTCTGCTGGTTAGCCCTGCAAGTTACTATCCATCCCACCCTTCAAGCCCTTTCTTTTCCAATGACTTGCAGCTGCACAAGCAAATGAAAGAAGCCACCTACACCATTTCCAGTCGGGGTGGAACAGGGGAGAAAACCAATCCTAATATTCCCCCTACAATTTTGACTTCAGATTTTCAATCATGTTGGAGATGAGAATCCACGCAGCAGCACACTAAATAGCTTTCCCGGTTTGATCAATTGCAAGAGGATTGAAAAGTTGTTGCCAGAGGCCCAGAGGTAAAGGAGTAATTTGGGCTCATTCACTCAGGACTGATTTCTTTTTCTTAGCAGAACCCAATAATGATGTGAACTGGATATATATTACAGGTGCCTGCCTCTAGACTTGGAAGCTGGGGCTGATCCTATGGCTTAGCCACCATTTGCCATTTTGATAATGAAATGGAAATGATGAAGCAAAATTGAATGAGAGACTCAGGCGTGGTCTGCCCTGCTGTGGTGGCCACTCCACCACTGCAAGGTGTTGGAAATACTCTGTCCATCACACTCCGCATTGGTACTTGAGGCCATCAGCTACCCAACAGCATTGTGCCCATGTCTGGGTTTTCATGACTTGGTAAAGACGAGGATGTCAGTCTTGAGCCGTAGTTATCTTCTGGTCTAAATCCTTGCATTAAAGGTGATTCCCTGACACTCATCACTAGGTCTTCAACCCTTCCCAGACTGGGTCGCTTATTCCCAGTGGGACAGCTCCTCTTTTCCCTTGGTTCCTTCCTCACAGCGCTGTTCCTTCTGCCTCATGATATATAGCAAATCTGTGCTTAGCTTTAAAAAAAAAGATTTATTTCATTTATTTGAAGGGCAGAGTTCAGTTAGAGGAGGAAAGTCAGAGAGAGAGAGAGAGAGAGAGAGAGAGAATATCTTCCATCTGCTAGTTTACTCCCCAAATGGCTGCAATGGCTAGAACTAGGCCAGACCAAAGCTAGGAGCCAGGAGCTTCATCTGGGTCTCCCACATGTACCCCAGAGACACACGGACTTGGGTGATCTGTTGCTTTCCCAGGCACATTAGCAGGGAGCTGGATCAGAAGTGGAGCAGATGGGACTTGAACAGGCACCCCTATGGGAAGATAGCATTGCAGGCGTCAGCTTAACCTGTCATGCCACAATGCTGGCCCCTGTGCTTAGCTTATGATCCCTAAATTGTGAATTAGGTCAGGAACAAATCTGCTGTTTTTATGAGCTAATGTTTTTTGGCGTTCCTCGTTTTCCATGCATCATCTGAGTACACTGTGGGCATATTATATCATTTAGTCTTCATCAGAACTCTTTGCTAATATTATACCCATTTTAGAATGGGGAAACTGAGACCTGAAGACTTCAACTATCATTCCCAGATTTCCCGGATTCCTCTGTTGCGTGCCCTTTGTAACTTTATCTTTTCTGCAGCACTCATCTGGGGTGTAATGAGTTAATTATCCATGTCTGCAGTAAGACCGCCTTACTGGTTTTAAATCCTTGCTCTGATTTTTACCTGAATGACCTTAGGCACATGATTTAATCTCTTTTTGCCTCAATTTAAATGTAAAATCTATGATCCTTCATCTCCAAAGGGACTTTACAGAACCCATCACATAAAAGGCTTTTTGTTGCTAGGGAAGGGTTGAAGAGAAAACTAAATCACAAAGAAAACAGTGGTCAGTTATAAGAAAAATATATCAAAACCAAACCACGGGTGTATGGAAGCCACGAATTTGATGAGAATTTCCTCTGACCACAGCAATTTGAATACTGCACTTGAAAACTTTAATATAAGCAACTAGCATATCAAATAACAGAATGAGCAGAAGGATCCAATACCACTGGCACTTGGCAGCTCACGGAAATTCTTAGCATTAGTTTACTTCTTTATAATTCACATTTAAAAATAATATGCTATGAAAGATACTTAGCATTGAGAAGGGAAAATTGCTCTTGTTTTTCTATTTGCATCGTGTCTCGCTTGGTACATGACTGATAAAAAGAACGGAGTATCCAGCCATGCCTTTGTAGCGGTTTTGCAAAGATTAGACGAGCTAAAACATGTGACGCCTTCAGAAAATGCCTGCCACATAACGCACGTCGTCACGCCCAGCGGCGTCCTCTGCTATCTCTACCGTTCAGGCTTCTGCGTTAGAGTTGCATGGCTTTCTGCTGCACCCAGCTCCACGTCCTCTGTGATAATGATCCAGTGCTGAGCTTTGGCACAAACATCACAACAAGCCAGACTGCCAGGGAATCCACAAGGGGTGGTGGAAGACAAACGAGAGAATTTTAGTTCTGTCCCTGCCCTGAGTGATTGGCACAAGTTCAGCAGAGCTCCAACCTGCCCATTGCCTCGGTTTCCCTCATCTATAAACAAGGGAGGTTAGACGAGAGCTTGTGCCTGTAAGATAACCTTTGATGCAAACACTCCATGGTGTGTGTGGGGACACAAGAGTTTAGGCTCAAGAGGAGACAGAAGGAGCCTGGCCTCCCTGGCCCCATGGGAGATTTCCATAGGTGGGTTTCAAGGGGTCCACCCATGAAGAAGATGAGGGAGTGCACATTGGATGATGTTTTTGCTTTTGTTATTTTCCTGGATAGGATGTATAGTTTTCATCAAATTCTCAAGAGCCCTGGAGAAATCCCCCTAAAAAAAAACTCAAAGAAACACGTACGCCTGTGTTTGATTCCCAAATCCTGTAGGAGAATCTCACATTTAGTGACCTCCTCCTGCCCTTAATCGTATTCTAGGTGTGTTCATCCATTCATTCACTCAACCAGTGTTGAATGAGAGCCTTCACTGCTCCAGGCAGGAGGGGCTCAGTAAGCTGAGTATGGAGCTGTCATCCTAACTGGGGGTGGGAGGGAGTGGGCAAAAGAGATGGGATGTATGAATGAGTGAGATGATGCTAGAAGGGACAGGTGCTTTGAAGAACATAGAAATGAGTGATGTGATGGAACCTCATGGAAGGGAGGGGCACGCCCTGAGTCGGGATGGTCTTTTTGAGGTAATGTAGGAGCCAGGTTCATGCATACTGCATCACTCAACCTTTCTGCTGAGTCCTGAGAGAGAGAGAGAGAGAGAGGGAGAGAGAGAGAGAAGCAATCCCTGATGGACAGAGGCACTCCCCGAGGGAAACACCGGCTCAGTACCTTCCCTGTGGTCACTCTGTTTTGAGGGATAGAACCAGATGAGAATCCAGGTTGAGGGTATTATATCTACTTCTTGCATTGTTTCTTAGTGGAGGGGGGGAGGCTCCCCAAAGAGGGCAGGCTAAATTTTCACCTGGAGCCAGGAGCTATGGTACCTCTGCCTCTACAAAAATATCAGCAGGAAGAAAACTCCTGTGGCCTTGGCTGAGGCTGCTGACAGCTGGGAGAGCCAGTGATGCCCTAGAATCTCCCTAAAAGCAACAAGAACACACAGTTAGCTGAAGATCAAAGTCCTTGCGAGGAAAGGAGGATTCCCAGATGCAGCTCCCCGAGCTTTGCCTGCTGTTTTCCACGACAGGTGCAGGGGAGACGCAGGGGCTCAGAGTGGGCAGGTGCAGGGGCTCAACTCCATTTTCCTTTTTTCACATCATCTTAATCCCCACCCCTGCTGCCACGTTGTCATCACTGGCTGGTGTTTTATCCTTTTAGAAAGGAAGGTTTGTTTGTTTGTTTCAAAGGTGGGGAGTGGGGAGACAGAGAGTGAAAGATCTTCATTTTCTGGTTCAATTTTCAAATGCCCTCAACAGCCAGGGTCAGGCCAAGCTGAAACCAGGAGCCAGGAGCTCCATCAGGGTCTCCCACGTGGGTGGCACAGACACAAGTACTTGGGCCATCCTCTCTTGCTTTCTCAGGAGCATTAGCAAGAAGCTGGATCAGAAGTGGAGCAGCCAGGTCTTGAGCAAGCACTCTGATATGGGATGCTGGTGTCACAAGCAGAGGCTTAATCCTCTGTGCCCTGATGTTTTATTCTTAACTGTCTCCTCCCTGGGACAGACTGCTGCCACTACCAGGACAGAAAATCTCCTCCTTCTAACACCTAAGGAGTCCAGGGACATTTAGGGATATGAAACAGAGGAGAAAATAAGTTAGCTGGAACCTGCAGCCACAGATAATACACAGATAAGTCCAGGCAAGACTCGTCCCTTGCCAGAGACTCTGGAGTATTTGGGAGGGGGAGACCTGCCTGTATTTATGCCAAGCCTCCCAAATGGGGAAAGGGGATGTGACAAGGCACACAGAAAGCCCTCCACGCCCAGCCATCAGATCATCACACTGGCTCATTGCTTGCCCCAGGTTGTGCATCACTCTTGTTGCTAGCAAGGGAGCCCTGGAAGACAAACTGGTGCAGACAGTTTGCTTCTGTGACCCAGTCATCTCACCTGTGTCGGGCTAACCCAGCCCTCCAAGAGGATGCTCTGGCAGCTGGAGCAGAGGTGTCCAGGCCCATTTAGACCCTTTCTGGTGATGTCCCCAATGATGTCATCTACCTGAGCTCAATTCATCACCCAGGACCGAATGCACCATGATTGGTTGCTTTTGTTTCTGTCACATCATCCCCCAGCCCTGGAAATACTGTGTCAGCCAAGCTGAGGCTGTGGTAGCTCCATTCCGAAATGCACAGACCTGGCCAGGGTTCTAGAGCTCCTCTCCAGACTGCTCTCACGTCCCTTCACCACCACAGCCCAGCTTTCCCTGCACAAAAAGTGATCTCTGTTATCTCTGGACCAATGTCTGAAACATCACCATTACAGCTTCATGTCTTTGGCTTGAGGCTTCAGTCTGTACAAAAGTATCATTTCCAAACGGACTTGCCTTCTAAGCTCTGTCCCTCATATTATTTGCCACATTAAATTTTTAGGGAATAGGAACAACTGGAAAGTATGAACTGTACCTCATTTACAATTATACCCCAGCACCCAGAACTTGAGACTGAGAAAGGCTTTCATAAACCTTAAAGGGAGGACAAGAGCTGGTCAGGCGAAATCTGGCTTCGAAAGAAAGGGAACTTCTCAGTAGTTTCAACTTTCATTAGGTGTGTGCATACTTCCCAGGTGTCTTGCCATCACATAAATGATGTCCAGAGTTTTGAGGGGGGAAGGGCCCTCCACCAAGCATCTTCCCTGCTTCTGAGAGGAGAGGGTAGTGGTGAAGTTGCATGGGCAGGAAACACAGAATTGTCAACGGTTCTTCTAATCAGTTGCATGACTTACGAGCATTAAGTGGAAATTTGATTTTTGCTGCACTTTTCTTTTTTAAAGTCATTTATTTCATCAAATCATAAAAGAAAAGAACTCAGAAGAATTTTGACTGAGCTCACACGTAGGAGAATTAGGAGAAATAATGATGTTTCATACCATGGACAGCTCCCTATAATTCCAGTCTCTCCTCAAGACTCTGCCCTGAACTTGCCTCCACTAACTCTGTGTTTCTCCACGCCCAGATTGGGGACCGGGTCATGGCATTTGTCAACTACAACGCCTGGGCAGAGGTGGTCTGCACGCCTGTGGAGTTCGTCTATAAGATCCCAGAGGACATGAGCTTCCCTGAGGCTGCCGCATTCCCCGTGCACTTCGTCACAGCCTACGTGATGCTCTTTGAGGTCGCCAACCTCCGAGAAGGGATGTCTGTGCTTGTGCACTCGGCTGGCGGTGGTGTGGTAAGTCGGCTGCTCATGACTCTTCTCAGAGGGCCAGGTGGTGAAAGTGGAGTGACGCTTAGTTGGCAATGAGATTCTGGTATGAGTATAAATAATCTCTGAAATGAACTGATATGGGTGGCAAAGCCCATTTAGACGACTGTATTGAGGGCACGGTGAGCCTCAGAGAAGGTTCCCTGAGAAGCACCCTTGGTCTTGGTATCGTGATGAAATCTTGTGTCATTCGTCACGAGATACCTCACAAGTCACACACTACTAATATTAGATGAGATGCCAAAAAATGTGGATGGCTTACTTTTTCAATACATTGCAGTACATTTGAGATGGTTCTGGTATGGATGACATTCTTACTCATTTGTGTTCTGATACATTTTCTTGAGTAGGGGAAAGGTGGCTAGAGATTGTACTAGCACACTGGGAATGATAGCCATCCCTCTCGTATTTCTGGGATCCTCACCTATTGATTCGATCAACAGTGAATCAAAAATATTAGGAAAAATTTCATCAGTACTGAACATGTGCAGACTTTTTTCTTGTCAGTATTCCCTACACAAGACAATTATTTACATAGTGGTTATATTGTGTTAGGCATTATAAGTATTCTACAGATGATTTAAAGCTTACAGGAAGATGCTCACAGGTGATATGAAAATACTGTGTCAGTTTGTACGGGATTTGAGCATCCTCAGACCTTGGTATCCACAAGGTGGTTCTGGAACAAATCTCCATGGATTCCAAGAGACAGCTTAAGTACAGAACCCTAAGTACAGGCTGGCGCCATGGCTCACTAGGCTAATCCTCCGCCTTGCGGTGCCGGCACACTGGGTTCTAGTCCCGGTCGGGGCTCCGGATTCTGTCCCGGTTGCCCCTCTTCCAGGCCAGCTCTCTGCTGTGGCCAGGGAGTGCAGTGGAGGATGGCTCAAGTGCTTGGGCCCTGCACCCCATGGGAGACCAGGAAAAGCACCTGGCTCCTGCCTTCGGATCAGCACGGTGCACCGACCACAGCGTGCCAGCCGTGGCGGCCATTGGAGGGCGAACCAACGGCAAAAGGAAGACCTTTCTCTCTGTCTCTCTCTCTCACTATCCACTCTGCCTGTCATAAAAAAAAAAAAAAAAAAAAAGAACCCTAAGTACATACCCAGGAGATTGACTACACTTGGGAATTCTTTGCGTGTCATCTGTCTTTTGTGTTTTGCCAAGGGGGTGAGCAACTAAAATCTGAATTTCTGCTCTGGACATTAGGGATAGTGGAAATTCCTTCTTTGGATGTGTCTCTGTGCCATTCATTCAGTGCTACTGCATGCCTCTAGCAGTATACTGGGCTTTTGGTGGAACTCTAGTTTTTCTGAGAGTGAGAGCAGAGGGCATTAAAACTCCCAAGCGCTCATTAAATATGCACAATGTTTTAGACTCTATAGATGTAGAGATTAGAAAGAGAAGGTCCTGACATGCCAGATTCAATCTTATGATTGGTTATAGGTCAAAAATACTTTCAGTGGAGGTTGCGTTAATACTGAGGGTATTTTTGTTCCTGTCTTTCTACTCTCAAAACCCTATGCAGTATAAAGCATAATTCTATTTTTCCTTTCTAAAAAAACTAGTTCATATCTCAAACCATGTACATTTAGCAATGCCTTCAGAAGGATATCTTCAATTACTGTAGCAAATTTGCAGATGTCTTTTGACCATGAGTAAAGATATAATAAAAGCTAAGCATTCCTTAGCAAAGGAATGGATTTAGTTTCTGGCAATCTGCTGATAGCAAACAAGCTGTTTAGAATGCTGGCATTTTTGATCTTTGTGTGCTCAGAATGCAAAGTGTTAGAGAGTCATTTCATATTATCAACACAAGCTCCAGTCTTGCCAATGATGCTGGACTCACTTCTGCCCAGAGTCAGTGTTTATGCATTGGCCTCATTCAAGATGTTTCATGTTTGGATTTTTTTCAACTTAGTTTGTTCCTGGAACAAAGAGGAATGTTCCAGAGGCCTGTGTCTCACTACAGACAAAAAGTCTCAGGAAATAACAAGAGTTGTTATCATGCCTTATTCTGGGTTTAAAGATTCTACCAACAATAATGGCTAAAATGTAAAATGGGTTGAAGAACTAGGAAAAAGAAACAATAAGGGCAGGAAAAGAAGTTAATGCACAGAATGCAGATGACCTAAGGCTATATTCAAGGTGAGCAATGATTGTGTCTCTTAGTTTTTCAGTGGTTAGCAAAAATAGGGAGAATGAGCATCTGTGTGAGCTAGCATTCATTTGATAGAAGTGAAGCAGTTATGAGGGAAACCCTTAACTAGTACTGATTTCTGAAACTTGAGGATATTTCTCTGTGCTTTCTCATAATAAATGTAGGCTGAAATGCAATGAGCATGCTCAAAAAAGCTAGTACAATAAATGCATATATTTCCATGCAGTTTTCGCTAATGCTGTGATCCTGGTAACACCCAAGAGCATAAAGCAAAATACAGAGAAAGCAAACGTCCTAGGGCTGAAATGCTGTGCTCTGGCTCCATCTCCGTAGTGTAAAGGAGTGGATGGACTGCCCTTCTTGCATATGGGCAAATCTCCCCAAAGGACATTTCTCCCAATCATTAGAGAAAGGTTTCTAGCTAACTACAGGTCCAAATATGAGGGTACTTCAGAAAGTTCATAGAAAATGGAATTAAAAGATTTGTTTATTCTGGTGCAAATATTTTTAAAGCATAGTTTTTTGGCAATGTGCATTTTCTATAAACCTCTTGAAGACCCCTAGTATGTGAAACACTCAGCTGGCTGGGGTGCAGCTCTCACCATCTTACAGAAACTAAGGAATTCTAAGGAGAGCCTGAATAATCCTCTGTACCCCCAGTAGAAAGACCAGAGACTCACCCCCACCCCCCATCACAGTTAGAACTAGATTCCTCCCAAGAAGACAAATGGCTGCTGTCCTATGCATCACGTGGGACACCCTGCAGATGGCTGGAGTGCTTCCCATCACCTTTTGTCAGATCTGTGAAGTTCAGCCTCTGACTGCAAGGTTGCTGTTCAAGCAGGATAATGAGCCTCCACAGAAGTCCACAGAGGACTCCTGGCGCCCTGGGTTTGTTCCATTACACACCAAAAGGAATTTTACAGATGTGATCAAGGTAAGGATCTTGATGTGGGTTGATTTCCTTGGTTAGAGCCTTAAAGGTATTACACTGCTGGCTTTGATGATGGGGGAAGGCCACCCGCCAAAGAATGCATGTGCCTCTTGATGCTGGAAGAGATGGAAATGTGTTTTCTTTTTTTTTTTTTTAAAAAAAAAAAGATTTTATTTATTTATTCCAAAGTCAGAGAGTTACACAGAGAGAAGAGAGGCAGAGAGAGAGAGAGAGAGGTCTTCCACCTGATGGTTCACTCCCCAGTTGGCCACTACGGCTGGAGCTGTGCTGATCCGAAGCCAGGAGCCAGGAGCTTCTTCCGGGTCTCCCACGTGGGTGCAGGGGCCCAAGGACTTGGGCCATCTTCTACTGCTTTCCCAGGCCATAGCAGAGAGCTGGATCAGAAGAGGAGCAGCCAGGACTAGAACCGGCACCCATATGGGATGCCGGCGCTTCAGGCCAGGGCATTAACCCTCTGCGCCACAGCACCAGCCCCAAAATGTGTTTTTTTCTGGAGTCTTCCAAGAGAACACAGACCTGCTGACACCTTGAATTCAGCCCAATGAAACCCATTTTGGACTTCAGACCTGCAGAATTGTTATTTGACAAATCAGTGAGGTATGGGGGCAGTAAGCCTGTGGTGCTTTGTCCCAGTAGCATTAGTAGCATTAGTAAATGAACACAAATACTTCCCTTGAGCTGCTTCCCTCCCTCTTCTAACTATGGTGACCCCACAGAGGCCTCAAGAAAATGCAGGTAGCAAATTAGCAAATAGCAGAAATAGGATTTGAACCCTAAACCGGCTGATTCCAAAACCTATTCTCTTTCCATCCAACAACCGAGAAGGTTGAGAAAACCCAGATGACTCATCCTTTCATTTAATCACTGTTTATTCAACTTCTACCCAGTGCTAAATATAGAAAGTTTAAAACACCAAAAGACTGTGGCTGGGATTCACACTGCCTAACTTCACGGGGATGAGACGACAAAGAAGATTAAGCCTAATTAGGAGAAATTTACCTAAATTGGATTTATGTAAAGTTTGCAGTCCTAATTGGCATCAAGACTTCCGTCTGATTTTCATCAAAGGCTGAAATGGGGAATTTGCAGACAACATGTGAGGAACACCAAATTTAGTCGATTTTAAGGAAACTTTAATTTAGCATAGGAAAATAATTCAGTTCAGAGCAGACTGCGCTGTCAGTGGAATCGCCCAAGTGCCTCCCCTGTTCTCTCAGATCTTTGAAGACACGGTTTTTGTCTGATGGTAATATGACCAGATGGCCTGTGACAGTAATGCCCATAATCAAATCTTCAGAACCTGGTTAGAAATGGACTCCCAATCCCTTAAAGGGAAAGTAACAAAATAAGCAACGGAATGAGACTCATGCAAGGAACACCAAAGAATTGGCTGGCAACCCCACTGAACGCAGCCTCTCAGTGACTTCGAGCACCTTCAGTTTCTGAGCCGTGACCTTACTGTTAAGAGGAGGCTGCTTGCATCTATGGCTGACATCTGGTTCTTTCCGGTTTCCAAGTCCTTTTCCCTTTATCATCACATCATCTGAGCAGAGATCCCTGCAGGCAGAGCCCTTCGTTCCCAGCAGTCAGAGGAGCTGAGATGATTGTGGATGAAGGTCCCAGGGCACATGTTGGGCTTCCTGAGCTGTGTCTGATGCTGCTCTACCTGGATGTCCCTTAGCAACAGGCAGGCATGGAGATGAGATGTTCCTCTTGTACATCCTCTCTAGAAAGTGTCTCTGTAAAGATGAGGCAAGGGAAACATCTTCCTCCACCCACTCTCCAGTCCATCCTCCAGTCACAGTGAACTCAGGTCAAACCAATGCCTGGAGCCTCTGTTCCTTCTTTCCAGGCCATTCTTACCAAATTCAAATGCCACCTCCTTTAAGGAGCTCTGCTGTGCTTCCTTGTCTGGCTAACCCCAGCCCTCTCATGAAAGTTATGGGAGAACTGCTAAGGTTTTTGTGTGTGGGTGCACTCATCCTCAAGCCACATTTCCTGGGCAGAGCCATGGTGTACTGGAGGCACAGCTGTGTGGTAGGAAGGAGGCAGGCAAACCTGAACCCAAACCTCAGCTCTACCGAGGAGGCCATGGAAATGGTGTATACATCATGTGAGGATTGAGAACGAAGGATTTAGCATGATACTAAAATATCTTGCATAGAGATGGGGAGGGAGGGTTGAACAGGGAGAGGGAGGGAGGGAAGAGAATGGAAGAGAAAGGAAGAGAGAGGGGAGAAAGAGTGTTATATTCGTAACACTAAACATGAAACAGGGGCTGAAAAAACTGTTTATTGAGTTGCATGTGGTCACATATTGGATGTAAAAGCAGGGACTACGTGAACTCCCTGAGATGATCAATGAGAACTGCACTTTACCTCTAGGATATTATTCCCCCAAACCCATAGCTCCATTTTAACCATGACAAAACACTGACAAGCTCAAATGGAAAGAAATTCTATAACGTGTCCAACCAGTATTCTACAACACTGTCAAGATGCTGAGAAACACAGAGACTGAGAAACCGAAAAAGACCAGAGAAAACCAAGGAACCATGACAAGTGAATCCAATAGGTGGCCAGGATTGGGTCCTGGAGCAGAAAAGGGATGTTAACAGAAAAATGAACGAAATTCCAGTAAAATCTGTAGTTAATAGTATGGAGCCAGTGTTAATTTCAAGTTTTGGTAAGTGCACTACAGTGATATAAGGCATTGGCATTAACAAAAATTGGGGCAAAGAGTAAGTCTCTGTAATATCTTTTATTTTTCTAAAAAATTATCTTATTAATTTCAAAGACAGAATGATGAGGCCAGTGCTGTGGTGTAGAAAGTTAAGCCTCTGTCTGTGGCACTGACGTCTCATATAGGCACCAGTTCAAGTACTGGCTGCTCCATTTCTGATCCAGCTCCCTGCTAATGTGCCTGAGAAAGCAGCATAAGATGGCCCAAGTGCTTGGGCCCCTGCACCCATGTGGAAAACCGGAAAGAAGCTCCTGGCTCACAGTTTTGGCTTGTCCTAGCCCCAGCCATTGTGGCCATTTAGGGAGAAAACCAGTGGATAGAAGAACTTTCTCTCTCTCTCTCTCTCTCTCTCTCTCTCTCTATATATATATATATATATATATACACACACACACACACATACACACATACACATATATATACATGTGTGTTTACACACATATTCATATATGTGTATATGTATGTGTGTGTGTGTTTCAAATAAATCTTTAGAAAAAAGATGAATGACAGAGAAAGACAAAGAGACAGATAGAAAGAGATCTTTCATCCATTAGTTCACTCCCCTAATGGCCACAGTGGTCAGAGCTGGGCCAGACTGAAGCCAGGAGCTCGGAGGTCCATCTGGTTCTCCCACACGGGTGGCAGGGGTGCAAGCACTTGGGCCATCTCTTACTGCTTTTTCAGGTTTATTAGTAAGGAGGTGGATTGGAAGTGGAGCAGCTGGCACTTGAACTGGCACTCTGATACCAGATGCTAGCATGGCAAGTGGCAGCATAACCCACTGCACCACAATGCTGGCCCCTGTCTTCAACTTTTTAATTTCTCTGTAAAGTTAAAATTGCCTAGGCAATCATTAGAGAGAAAGAAAGACAGTATTATAGCCAAGGGCTTCTGCTAAGCTGAATGAATTTTCTAATCCTCTCATTCCTACCTGGGCATATTCCTCCACCTTGCCATAGCACCTTCTAAATTTTCCAACCAAGAAGATATTTCAAAGACCTTGTAAAGACAGCTGACACTTCTTCCAGGCTGGCTGCAACTGCAAATCACAGAAAGGTCTGGATGAAGCATCCCCAAGTCTCCACTGGTCTCAGATGAAGTTCCCTCCACAGGCATTCAACTGAGACACTGGAGGAAGCGATGGACAGGTAGGGAGAAGCTCAGCTCACAGCAGCCTGTGCTGGGCTGCACGTCTTGAAAGGAAGGCAGACTTTCACTTTCAGAGAACATTAAGTGGATACCATTCGAAGGTTAAATTCTATTCCTTATGGATGGGGCAATTCCCAGTGTCATTCAAACCGTTCTAAAGGAGAAACCACAAAAGGGAGGAGTGCATCGTGAGGCTCCTCCACATCGCCCATGGGCCCATGTGCTGGTGGCCCTCCCTGACTGATAACGACACATCATTTTAACACTCAACCATGACAACGTGGGGTGAGGACCCTGTGTGATGAAGAGTATGGATGCAGAAGGTAGCCACACCTTTTTCGCAGACAAGAGAAGTCTGTGTGCTACCATCCCTAGAAGAGTGCATTCTGTTGAACATAAAACCGTCACTGGTCATGAAAGGCGCCAGCATCTACCTTGCTGCTCAAACCAGCCTCCTAAGAATTAGGGTTAGTTCTCCAAGTAACGTGCTACCAATGTCCAAATCCTGTGTTTATTCCATCCATTTACTCATGCACTCATCCCACATCTATGTAGTGATATGCAGTGAGCGTCTCCTTGGTTCCAGATGTTGAATTAGGCACTAGGAAATTCAATAGCAGGTAAGATGGATTCTCTTCTTTCAAAAAGAAGCACTGTAGGGGCCAGTGTTATGGTACAGTTGTTTAAGCCATTGCCTGTGATACTGGCACTCACTGTGGTAACTGCTGGTTCAGGTCCCAGCTGCTTTGCTTCCAGTCTAGCTCCTGTTAGTGCACCTGGGAAAGCACTGGAAGATGATCCAGGTGCTTGGGCCCTTGCCACCCACATGGGAGATCCATATGGAGCTCCTGGCTCCTGGCTTCATCCTGGCCCATTTGGGAGTGAACCAGAGACTGGAAGACCTCTCTCTCTCTCTCTCTCTCTTTCTCTCATCTCTCTCTCATCTCTTTCTCTCCCTCTGCCTTTGTAACTCTGTCTTTCAAATAAGTACATAAAATTTTAAAAAAGAAGTGCTATAAAAGAAAATTGAGCATATAAATCAAACAACCACATGTATAACTTTGCTATAAAAGGGAGATGTAAGCTGAAGTGAGTGTTTATGAAGGAGAAGTGACCTGGATAAAGGGGGATGGAATCAGGGAAGGCTTCCCCTAGGAAGTGGCATGTGCACTCTGATCTGAGGATGATGAGCAGAGTGGAGCTGGACAAGAGTGCAGCTGAGGGGCCAGCGTTTTTGTGTGGCAGGTTAAGCCATGGCCTGCAGCACCCGCATCCCATACGCGTGCCGGTTCAAGTCCTGGCTGCCCCACTTCAGATCTAGCTCCCTGCCAATGGCCTGGGAAAAGTGAGGGAAGATGGCCTGAGTGTTTGTGTCCCTGCTGCTCACATGGGAGTCCCGGATGAAGCTCCTGGTTCCTGGCTTCTGCCTGGCCCAGCCCTGGCTGTTGCAGCCGTATGGGGAGTGAACCAGCAGATGGAAGAGCTCTCTCTCTCTCTCCCTCCCCCCCTCCCTCCCTCACTCCCTCCCTCCCTCTCTCTGCTTCCCTCTGTCTCTGTAGCTCTAACACTGAAACAAATACATAAATTTATCTTTAAAAAAAAAAAAAGAGTGGAGCTGAGAGCCTTTGTGAAAAGAGGAGCTGGGGTGACCATTCATACGAGGTAGCGGGACCTTTGTGAGAAGTAGAGGTAGGTCTTCAGAGAGAGAGTTCCAGAAAGCAGGGCGTGTCTTACACCCACCCACGTCACCGGGCTGCTGTAACAGGCACTCAGTGACTTCCTGCCCTCAGTCTCCTTCCTGCACCAGATGGTTCTCCCAACACTCTGCTCTCTCTAATCACCCCCCTTGCTTATAAGCAACAGTATCTCCCATTATGCTTGGATAAATCCAGTCTCCTTAGCTCCCTGGCACACACGACCCTTGCCATCTGGGCCTTCCCCTCCGCCTCCTGCCCCTGGCTGAGCCTCCCTGTGTCTGGTTACTTCAGGAATGCAAGGACTGTGGCTGGCTGAAATTGCCAGCTGATCACCTAAATCTGTGCTGTGCGTCGAGAGACAGAATCGCTGCTGGCAAGCAGCTGTCCAGCCTGGGACAGCATTTTTAAGGCAGCCGGCCTGCTCCATGACCTTGCAGCTGAGTTTGAGTGGGCAGGGGGCATGTGGTACTCACCACTCCCAGGCCTGCCCCTTCCTGCAAGGTCTTCTGCAGTCCCTCTCCCCAGGTTCCTGATCGGAGCAGAAGTCAACCTGTGGAGCCCATGTTGAAAATGGCAAAAGACTCCCTGAACCCGAGACCCTGAATAACTGCACTTCCTTCCTCAGCCTTGTCCAGGTCCTGCCTCAGTACCATTGGACTTTATGTGAGCAAGAGGGGAAACAGGAACTCCTGTTAGAACTACCTGTGTCGGTAGCTAGTACAGTAAAGCCCTCCATACCCATGGGATGCACATCCATGAATTTAACCAATTGCAGATCAAAAATACTTTCCAAAGAAATCACATCTGAACACAGACATTTTCTTGTCATTATTTGCTAAAGAAAACAGTGTAGTGACTACGTAGCATTTGCACTGTATTAGGTTCTGCAAGTACCTGTCACTGAGAGATGAATTGTATGGTGGGATGCACATAAGTCAAATGCAACAATGATGCTTTACGTGAGGAACCTGAGCATCTTCGGAGGTCCACTCCCCTGTGGGTACTGAGGGCCCACCACATTCCTCTGCTTCACAAGTTGTGGGGCTGGTTTTTTGCACCACAGGGTTCGTGGTCTTTCTCCTCTGCTCTCCCAAGAGCAACATATGCAGCCTAGGCCCTGGGCCCTGGACTCAGACAGTCCATGTCCAAGTCCACCCCATTGGACAAGCTCCACATCTCAGTTTCTTCATTCACACAAGGGAATAACAGCAACACATTTATTCCTCAGAGGGCCTCCGTGCACATTAGATGTCTTGATGCTGAGGACAGGGGCAACTGTCAGCTGCTAGTGTCACTAAGTAGTTTGTTTGCTTACTTTCTTCCATCCTCCCAACTTTAAGCCTCTCCATCAGAGCACGGGGTCCAATTCTTATGCCTGGTCCCTGCCATATAATGAATGCAATAAGCATCTGTGAATCAAAAAGCTTTTGCAAATCTCTTTTTCTATATTCTGAATGAGTAATTTGCTGAGCTAAGGAAGGTCCTGTCATTGAGTTAATCCCAAGGTGGAAAAAAATCATTCCCAGCAATCTTGTGAATTTTAATCTATTAAGCAGCCTTTGGGCTGTTGCTCATGTTGTCTAAAATTCTAAATATTCTTCCTATTTTTTAAAAAAGATTGAATTTATTTGAAAGGCAGAGAAAGAGAGAGAGAGAGAGCGCTCTTTCATTCACTGGTTCACTGCCTAAATGGCTGCAACAGCTGGAGCTAGCTGGCCTGGTTGAAGCCAAGAGCCTGGAACTCCAATCTGGGTCTCCTATCTGGATGACAGGGGCCTGAAAACTTGAACCATCTTCCACTTCTTCCCCAAGGGCATTAGCAGGGAGCTGGATCAGAAGCGGAACATCTGGGGAGCCAGCATTGTGGTATAGCATCCCATATGGGCACCGGTTCTTATCCTGGCTTCTCCACTTCCAATCCAACTCCCTGCTAATGTGCGTGGGAAAGAGTCCTTGGGCCTCTGCACCTACATGAGAGACCTGGAAGAAGCTCCTGGCTCTTGGTTTCAGCCTGGCCAGGAGCGAACCAGCACATAGAGAATCTCTCTCTCTTTCTCCCTACCCCATCTCCCCTCCCCCCTTTACTCTCTTTCTGTAAGTCTGCCTTTCAAATAAACAAAATATATCTTTAAAAAAAGATAAGTGTAACATCTGGGACCCAAACCAGTGCCCATATGGGATGCTGGCATGGTAGGAAGCATCTGAACCCGCTGCACCACAATGCCGGCCCTTCTTCCTACATAGTTTTTGGTCTGCATCAGGTGGGCAGTGTTAGTTGCATGCAACCTCCTTTCATGCCCCTGTGTTTGTCCCATTCACTTTCCCTTCTATCAACCCATGGCCCAGCTCTGCTGATTCTGCATCCTTCAAGGCTCCAACTAGCAGGCACAAGCGTGGAATCACAGAACTGAAGGGAGGCAAAGGCATCACCGATTTTGTTAGCATGAACGGTGTACTGGACTCTGAGGAAATGTTATACCTCCTTGTTGGGTAGCATGCGACTCTGAGGAGCAGAGAATGAGCTGTGCAGTCAGATCCCCTGGGTTTAATCCCAGTTGCACCTTCCCAACCACTCCTAGTTGCAACTTCCTGCTCTGTCGAGGGGGATGATGTTAGTACCGGTCGTGGGTGTTACTTGTGAATGGGGGGCAGGTTCAAACCTTGGCACGTAATTAATACTCTCTGAAGGTTATTTTTAAAAGGTATATTTATTTATTTGACTGGAAGAGAGAGAGAGGGATAGAGGAGACACCCCCCCCCCCAACCTTCCATTCTCTGGTTCACTCCTCAAATGCCCACAATAGCCAGAGATAGGCCAAGCCAAAGCCAGGAATCAAGAACTCCATCCAGGTCTCCCACATGGATGGCCAGGACTGAAGTACTTGGAACATCCTCCACTGTCTACCTAGGCATATTGGCAGGGAGTCGGATCAGAAACAGAGAAGCTGGGACTTGAACTTGTACACCAATGTGTCTTCATCCACTGTGCCACAATGCCGGCCCCGCCCACCAAAATTTAGCTACCATAACTTCCCACATTAAGAGTTTCCAGGGAGGCTCTTCAGCTGACACAGCCCACTTCTCCAGGAGCCTGGCAGATTCTGCACCAGAGCTGCCCTTGACGTTAACTTCCAGCTGCCAGGTCCAGGAAGGCAAGGCGGAGCCTATACCCTGACCGCTAAGCTCAACACCTGGCACCTTGGTGTTGCCTGAGAAACATCTGTAGAAGGGATGAGTGCCAATGTCTGGGAGGAAAGAAGGCAGGGAGGCCGGCGCCACAGCTCACTAGGCTAATCCTCCACCTTGCGGCGCCGGCACACTGGGTTCTAGTCCCGGTCGGGGCACCAGATTCTGTCCCGGTTGCCCCTCTTCCAGGCCAGCTCTCTGCTGTGGCCAGGGAGTGCAGTGGAGGATGGCCCAAGTGCTTGGGCCCTGCACCCCATGGGAGACCAGGATAAGTACCTGGCTCCTGCCATCGGATCAGCGTGGTGCGCCGGCCGCAGTGCGCCAGCCACCACGGCCATTGGAGGGTGAGCCAACGGCAAAGGAAGACCTTTCTCTCTGTCTCTCTCACTGTCCACTCTGCCTGTCAGAAAATAAAACAAAAAAAGAAAGAAGGCAGGGAAGGACCACAGGCGGAGCCTGGATGTGATCACATCCATGGAGTTAGGAACACCTCAATGGTGCATATACACCATTGATTTTTTTAATAATTTTTTTATTTATTTGACAGATAGAGTTAGACAGTGAGAGAGAGAGAGACAGAGAGAAAGGTCTTACGTTGGTTCACCCCCCAAATGGCCACCATGGCCAGAGCTTTGCTGATCTGAAGCCAGGAGCCAGGTGCCTCCTCCCAGTCTCCCCAAGCACTTGGGCCATCCTCCACTGCCTTCCCAGGCCACAGCAGAGAGCTGGACTGGAAGAGGAGCAACCAGGACTAGAACCTGGTGCCCATATGGGATGTCAGCACCGCAGGCGGAGGATTAACCAAGTAAGCCACGGCGCTGGCCCTCCATCATTTTTTATCTTCGTTTCCTTCACCTCCAGGCCAGAGACCTTGAGTGGAGCCTTTAACTTCTTTGAGCTTTGTTTCTCCATCTCTGAAGAATGAGTGTAACACCTAACCAGGAGCTTTTGATGCATTTTATTTTCTTTAAATATATTAAAATTTTATTTGAGTGGAAGGGTGGGGGGAGATGGGGTGGGGTGGGGGACAGAAGGAGACACACAGAGCTCTTCCATCTGCTAGTTCACTACCCAAATGCCTACAACAGCTGGGGCTAAGCCAGGCTGAAGCCAGGTGCCCAGAACGCTATCTCGCAGGTGAGTGGCAGGAATTCAAATACTGGGCCGTCATCCACTGCCTTGCAGGAGTATTATCTGGAAGCTGTATGGGAAGCACAAAGTAGCTGGGACTCAAATCGGGCACTCTGATATGAGATGTACGTGCCCCAAAAAGCATCTTAACCCACTATGCCACCACATGCCACCTCTACATGACATTTTTTAAAATTTATTTTATTTATTATTTGAAAGTCAGAGTTACACAGAGAGAGGAAAGGGAAAGGAAGGGGGGGGGGAGGTCTTTCATCTGATGGTTCACTCCCCAGTTGGCCGCAATGGCCAGAGCTGCACCAATCCGAAGCCAGGAGCCAGGAGCTTCTTCCTGTCTCCCATGCAGGTGCAGGGGCCCAAGGACTTGGGCCATCTTCTACTGCTTTCTCAGGCCATAGCAGAGAGCTGGATAGGAAGTGGAGCAACCAGGTCTTGAACTGGTGCCCATATGGGATGCTGGTGCTTCAGGCCAGGGCGTTAACCCATTGCGCCACAGTGCCAGCCCCTCTACATGACATTTTTAAAGGGCATCGTGTAATAAGCTTAGCCTGCTCTCTGGAACATTGAACATTCTATGGAAGCTGTTCTTATTGCTGCTATTATTACCATCACATTATTATGATGATGATCCAATCAGAAAATATTACTCAATGGTACTTTGGCATTTACATCCAGAAAGAAGAGAACAGAAAATATGACAGTCAGCCTGGAGTGAGGGCAGATAAAGCAGTCTCTGCTTCCCTTGTGTCTCTCCCAGATAGTCAGCTGCTCCGTGCTCTCGTGAATCAGGGAGATTGTCTCAAAGCCCTTGCCAAACATGAGTTTCCTTACACACAGAATTAACTAGACTTCAAGGAAAATTTAGCTCTCTGGTTCCTGGTCTCATGGACACATGCTGAGAACTCCAGACACAGGGACCAGTCTTTGCTGATTTTACCTGGCTCTGGGGACCCATCCACTTCCCCAGTGACACACCTGAAAGGCCACAGTTACTTTTCAGAATATGATTGCCCTTATGAAGAAGAACAAGCCTTTCAGCTGGGAAGGAGGGAGACACAGAGCTGGAAGCGGCCTCAGTGCACTGCAGTCACTTGTTCTGAGTTCCCACTGTCACCCTTCAGGCTGATGCCTTCCCTGGCCCTGGGGGCCCCACCCCCAGGCTGGCTGCTGGTCACTCTGATTGGGTTTGCCCCATAGCCACTCTGTGATGAGTTCCAGTTCCCCGTCTCTATTTGCTTCCCTCTTGCTCAGAATATAGGAGGGCTCCTCAGCTGTACAGCAGGATAGGGAGATGTCACTGGAGTCCCACCTTTTCCTCACACCAGCTGGAGCCCTTCTTCCTGCCCTACCCCCATCCCTCTTTGCCCATCCCCAGCAAACTCACTGCTGCTTCATGTCTGCCTCTTCCTTCCTGTCACTCTCCTTTCTGCTATTTGTCAACCTCTTTTTCTGTCCATTTCTATCTGTTTCTTTCTTTTCCTCTGTCTTACTCTCTCTACTTGGCTCATTTCATCTCTCTTACTCTTTGTGCCCGCTCTCTTTCCTGTTTTTCTTCTTTTGCCTCACTTCTTTCACTCTTCCTCATTTGTTCCTTCTATTTCTCCCTGCCCCACTTTATTTCAGCCTCTGTCAGGTACAAGCCCTGGGGAAAACTGTGTTCATCACTGCTTATTCCATAGAGAGTACCCTCAGGTCTGTCCCACTCTCCTGAAATCTGCAATCTCGTGGACCTACAAGGACACAGATCATCAAAGGCACTGGGATAAAGGATACTGTAACTGTAGAATAGGATGCCCTATGCCCTTGCCTAGGGGATCAGAGATGACTGAGCTTAGTTATCTAAGCTTAGAACTAGTCTTAGAAATGCTATTTAACAGATGAGGAGGAAGAAAGGAACAAGGAGTGAAGGTAGAAGGGACAAATGTTACAAGAATGGGCACCAACATGGGACCTGGGCATGTTTGAGGAACTGACCAAAGTATGGCAAGAGAGGAGGTGAGTAGAGAAAAAAAAGATGGTGATTGGCTGGCACATGACCCCGTGTTATGTACATGAACATCATGGCCATGTTCATTGATGATTTTCTCCCTATCCTTGTTCTAAAAGCCACATGAATCAGTAGATTTTGAGCAGAGATTTACTTCATGGTTGGCATTTTTCTAAGTTCCTACATTGGGGACTTTAGGGGGAGTAACAGGTTGGAGCAGGCCAATGAGAAAGCCACATGATTTCAAGATGACGGGGTACCAAAATCCTGCTCCAGGGTATCTCAGAGCACTGGGAGGAAGCTGTCTGTGTCGGGCATCCAGGGCTGTGTCCTTGGCTCTTCTATCAAGATATTGGGTTCCAGAACAAACTGCTTCCTACCCTGTGCCTCAGATTTCTCCTAAACACAATATTTCCTATGGCAAATGTGGTAGACTCTGTGTTTCTACTGTAAGATGAGTTCCTTCTGTAAGATCCAATATTTCTTGCTGAAGATAGGATAGACCTGGTGTTTCTTCTGTGCAATGAAGTAGACTCCATGTTTCTTCTCTTAAATGAGGTAGAATCTAGATTTGTTCTGCACGATGAGCTAGATTCAAAGTTCCTTTTGTATGATGAGGTAAACCTGGCCCTCCTTTTTCATAGTCAGGCAGACCTGGGCTTTCTTCTGTAGAGTGAGACAGACCAGGTGCTTCTTCTGTAGCATTAGGTGGACTCTGTGGTCTACATCCTTGTCTGCCTGTACTGGTGATCCTATATTTTCTTTGGGATGCTCCCAGTCTCTGCTTCCAGTTGAAAACTTCATTACCTCTGGTTCTCCTCACCACTATCCCCTCTTCTAACCCTGTGACCCTACCATAATCCCCTTTTGAAAATTCTTATGGAGTCAGAGAGCCAGTTAACAGCAGTGAAACATTCAGTCTTTGCAACAGATTTCAAACTACCTGCCTGTGCTTTAGCTTCCCATGTTTAATACAGTAATGACTTTACACCTCTTGGTGTTGTGATGTATGTAAAACATGTACACAATGCCCAGTAAACAGTACCTAATGAAACAGTAGTGGATGTTGTGATAGGCCCTCTGGACCATGGTTCAGGACCAAGGTACTACTTTCTCCAGCTGCAAGGAGTGTTAGTTTCTGGGAACTCTCTAGAAGTAGCCTTGAGGGGAAGGGATTGCCTTGGTCAAGGTTTCTGCTACAGCCCCCATCGAATCCCTGTTGGACGAATGACTACAAAAGCCAGGCCCTTGGCTCAGGGGGAACAAGTCTGGAAGGCTAGTCCCACTTCAGAGTTCCTCTGGGACTGGATGAAGCACACCTTGCAGGTGCAGCACAGCCCATTTTCTCTCTGTATCCACTGTTGCCTCTCACTTCTTTAAGGATGCTGTTCCTAAGAGCATGTTCCAGTAAGCCCCATTCATACAGGTCTCCCTTAGAGTCCTTTTCCAGGAAACTTGCCTACACAGATTATTGTGACAGTCACTCCGATTATCAGGCTTTTTATCCAAACTCCAAGCAATCCTGTCTCTCTACCCGGCCTCTTGGGAGAATTTCCCAGTGATGACTCTGGTTTAGCCTTTGTGCTGCGACTGTAAGAACATTTAACTCAGAAAGCTCAGCTTCTCCTTTCTGAGAATGTGCCGTCCTGTCCAGAGCTCTGCTGAGTGCCCAGAGGAAGTTCGTAAATTCTAAGAGTGAATTGGTGGATGGACAGGGAGCTGGTGAATACCTGTTTCTTTCTAGACCATTTGGTCTCCTCTAGCTATTAATAAACCCAGGATATATACCAGCCCAAGCATCAGAACAACTTCATAATGTGCTTTCAGTAATTGGGGGCTGGCCTCTAGCTGTCTATGGTTGGGTTTGGCATACTGTCAAGGAGAGGGAAGGAGGAAAGGAGAGGGAGGGAGTGAGGGAGGGAGAGGGAAGGAGGGAGAGAGAGAGAAAGAGGGAGGAAGGGAAAGAGGGAGGAGGGAGGGAGAAAGTGTAGTTATTGTCAGCGTAGCTTGAAGAAGAGGAGCATCAGTGAGAGATTAGCAGTGAACTTCTCTTTATTTGGGCAAGCTGTTTAGCTCATTTGGACCTTGGTTTCACCCTTCATAATGAGATCAAAGCATTGATGTGAATCTTCAGTGAATTACTATAGAAAGAGCAGTAAAATTTCAAAATGGTTTTTGAACCATCAACATAATCCACAAACTTGTTAGAAACACAAGTGTCTGGAGGCCACCATTGCGATGCAGCAGGTTAAGCCACTGCTTGTGATGCCAGCATCCCATATGGGAGCAGTGGTTTGAGCCCTGGCTGTTCTGCTGTGATCCAGCTCACGCCCGGGAGAGCAGCACGGATGAGGGCCCAAGTAGTTAGGCCTCTGCCACCCACGTGGGAGACCTGGATGGAGTTCTAGGCTCCCAGGTTCAGCCTCTCCCATCCCTAGCTGTTCACTGGGGAGTAAACCAACAGATGTAAGACTGGTCTCTCTCCCTCCATGTGTGTGGGTGTGTTCTCTATGTCACTCTTTGTACATAAATAAGCCATAAAATAAATCTTTACAAATGAGAAAGAAATACCAGTTCTTGAGATGCACACTCAGACCTGCTTCAGAATCAGAAACTCCAAGATGGGACCAGCATTTGATGTTTTGCTGAACTTTCCTGGAGACTGTACCAGGTGCAGAACCTTTCTTCTGCCAAGGGTTATTGGGGTATTTATAACATTATTTGGGGCCCATATAAAATTTATCAGCCTAAAAATTAGCCTGCTATAGATTTATCGACTTTTGACATCTGTGGTTGCCTCAGCAAGGCGAGACAAATGATTTCGCTGGACTTCTCTAGCTAGCCATGCCATGGGCCATGCTCAAGTCTGAGAACATCGGATCTAGAGCCGTTGGAACAGAACGGTTCTCTCAGAGGCTTCGTGAGAGTCAGGTAGCATCATCACTGTAATGGGTGAATCACATTAAACATAGATTTAAAGGATGTGTTATTATTGATTTCAACCTTCTGAGTTAGTGAATGTTTATTATAGCATAGAAGTTGAGAGCCTTTGCAGTAGAAATGACCTTAGCACCTAACTGGATGATCATAGTCCAGTCACACCACGTCCCTAAGACTCAGCCTCCTGTATGTGAAAGTGGCACAGGAACTCCTGCCTCCCAGGTGGCTGGGAATTTTAATGAGATAATACACAGCATCATTAGCACCATACCAGCTCACAGTGGGCTTGTAATAAATGGTGCCTGTGACTGTGTCCAAATCAGAGACAATAGACCGTAGGATAATTACCTTGTACATATTTTAGAGTCTGGTAATAAAAAGCAGATTGGCAACCCATTTGTTAAGCAGGAAGGGGGTTGGATGGGAAATTTCTCACAAAAGGGCACCCATTGCGTCAAAACCAAACCTATGACCTCTTTTTCGAGCTTTTCTGATCCCCAGCCTCTCTGGCTGAGGGCCCAGCAGGTAGAAGAGCCCACTTCCTGTTGTGGCATAAAACTGGTACTTGGGCCCTGTCAGTCACATTCCTTTGTGTAAAGCAACAAGTCCCTTGGGAGGTGTTTGGAGGCCGTTCATCTTCAGGTTCACTTGTTATTATGAGTCCATAAAACCTGTCTGCCACTCATGCCCTCGCTCCTGGGTGTTGTACGGCAGGAGCAAACACAGTAGACCAGTTCTATGCATGTAATACACAGCCCCTTTGTAATGACTGTGTGGACCTGGGTGGTAGGAGAGGACATTGGTTAGGATGTGGGTGTAGTTTCAATTCCTGCCCGTTATTGCTCATTGTGTGACCTGGGGCACACATCTTAAGTTCTAAAGCTCAGTTTTCTCACTTGACAAAACTCATTTAATGGGTCTAAAGTAGTCAACAACGGCACTGCCCATAATGCCCCCGAAGCGACTTTTCCCTGTAAGTAGCATTGCTAGACCGCTCAGCATGGATTGAAAGATGCAAATGTCCAAACTACAGACGCATGCTTGTCTTATGTGCTTTTTTTATCCTTTCCACATTAAATTAACTTACAACAACTCCAGCTTCAAACTTTAGGTGAACCTGGCTGTGAAAATTTATCATTAGGTCAAACATCCCTAAATGCAACAAATACCTGTTTATCATGAGCATTCAGAAATGCTCATATATAGCTCCACAGGAGGCCAGAGTGCCCGTTGTGTACACTCCTTCTTGGACCCACTGCACAGGACAGATCTTCATACCCAACCGTGGCGGTTTCAAGGTAGTAAAGGGATCAAGCACTACCTCCAGTTCTCTCTCATCAGTGTCAGACCTCATCGGGTATACTCTGTATATCAGAGAGCTGGCAGAAAGTTCCAGCAAGTTGTCTCACTGAAGACAGGGGCCTCCTGCATGGCTGGAAGAGCCTGGAGGATGCTTCCTCTGGAGGCAAGTGTCCTGGTAATGGAAGCCTCACCTCTTGCAAGGACGTGCTTTCCTTTATGTGAACGACACAGTGGCATCCAGGCTGTTATCATCAGGACCTTTCAAAATCAGGCTAGTCACTGTGTTTCAAGGGGGAAACTTGGAAAACAGTTCTAAGGGCTGAACAAACCTGAGGGTCAGAAGAAACCCAGTTATGTCGATGGCTGGCTGCTCTGTGCCAGGCCCTGTTCAAGGCCCTGCAGAGACAAAGCTGGAGAAGACAGGAGCTTGCACTGAGAAGGTTCTCAGGTCTCTGCAGGAGACCTACCAGCCATTGAACGTGAGAATGGACTGCAAGGGCTGCAATAATAGAACCCCTGGAAGTAATTCAGGAAACAATGGCTAATCATTAGGGGAGGGGGATGACTCATTAGCAGAGTCCTGAAGGCGACATGGGAGTTTTCCAGCTGGCCAGGGCCATGGCACTCCGGAGAGCTCCAGGTATTGCAAGTGCCCCAGGCTGAGGAGCTGGTGGTGATGAGTGAGAGCGGTGGCCAAGAATAAAGATCAAAGCCCTGATTCCCCTGTGATGTCAGCTTCTCCAGTCCTTCCATTGTCCATACTCACAAACTCACTTCCTGAGTTTTATTTATAATGCTTTGAAGGGATAAACTGATGGATGAGTGAATTCCAATACCAAATAGTAATTTTAAAATACTGTTGTGTTAATGTATATACATAACACATGTGGAAAACTAAGCACAGGGATGTATTTCTCCATGCTCAATTTTTCACAAGTCTGCTGGTGAGTGCTTTGCATTCATTATTTTATTCATGCCCACAACAACTCCACAAGGTATGGACTGTTACTGTCAACTCATTTTGAGATTTTAAAAATTGAGACCTACTAGAGTAAAGCAGTCATCCAACGACACATGGCTGGCAGAGATGGAGGTGGAACTCAACCCGGATGGGTCTTTCTGAGAGCAAGGAGAGGTCAGGAAATGAGAAGGAGGCAGCAGGCACAGTTCTACCCATCTGCTTATAGCTTCTGACCACTCACCTATTTTTGGAGCATCAAAATGACCTTGCTACAAGCTGTCTTTTCTGATGGGGGTTGTGTTGGCCTTGGAGAAGCCAGCAGGGCAGTGACAGAGCAGGTGTGAAGCTCATGAGGGTAAGCAGGGTGGTGGGAATACAAGAGCCACCCCAGTACAGACCTGTGGGTGTGTTACCCCTCATCTCCGGGGCCCCCACAGGAAATCAACCTCCATAGTGGTGACCATTTTAGAAAATACATATTTCACCCAGAAGAGCTTCCTTTCCAGGGATCGCTGAGTTCTCCCACAGAAAGTTCTAAATCTTCCAGGGAATTAATTACAGCAGTGAGATTGAAAGCCCAGATTTGAAGCGATTAGGAGACACGTCCAGTCAGGAATGCGCTAAGGAGGGCAAGTATTTTAAGCCTCAAGAACAGTGACTGAAAGGAGCTCTGTTCTCCAGAACCCATCCCCATGGTGAGAAAAAGGCGTGAGTTCAGTGCCAAGGCCAGGGCCAAGCAGAGGGCAGTCTTCCTCCTTGTTCCTGGGGCTCCTCCTCAGTCACGTGACCTCACGGTGTGGACAGACAGCTATAACTGGAAGCACGGGTCTGTAGGGGCGTTGACAGGGGTACCTGCCATCCTCTGCCTGCCTCCACCAGAAAATGCAGGTGGCCAGTGGTGGACCTCATTCGGTCACCCGTAGGACCTTTCTCGGGCATAGCACCAGCCAGGCATCTGGAATGCAGTGGCAAATAGAACAGGCTGTGTGTCCATGGCCATCTATATAGGAGGTGGGCTCACAGCCAAGTAGCAAGTAGATCTCTCCATCTATATAGACTCTGTATGTGTGTGTGTGTGATGTATGTGCATACCCATGTGCACCTGTGTGGAGACAGGTGTCGCATAATGACATTTCAGTCAGTGATGGACTGCATGGACAACACTGGTCCCAGATTGTTACAATTAAGCTGAAAAATTCCTGCCCTCTAGTGATGTTGTATCTGCTGGAAGGTCATAGAGCTGCACTGCCAATCATGTGAAAGCAAAGCACATACAATTGTCTCCTGGACTTAACTGATAATGAACGACTGATGTTACTGGGTAATGATTTACTCTACTTGAAGTGTGTTCCTTTACTTACGGCAGAATTTTTTTAAAGATTTATTTATTTGAAAGGCAGAGTAACAGACGAAGGGAGGGAGGGAGACACACACACACACACACACACACACACACAGATCTTCCATCTACTGGTTCACTTCCCAAATGACTGCAAGATAGGGCTGGGCCAGGCAGATGCCAGGCGTCCAAAACTCTATCCTGGTCTCCCACATGAATGGCAGGGACTCAAGATCTTGAACCATCATTTGCTGCTTCCCAGGTATGTTAGTAGGGGGCTGGACCAGAAGCACATGCACCAGGACTCGATCTGGCACTCCAGTATGGGATGTAGGCATCCCAAGAAGCAGTTTAACTTACTGTACCACAACATTTTCCAGCCAACGTCTATGCCTCATTTCAATGCTGCCTCCTTCTAGAAGTCACCCTTGCTCTCCTATCTCTGTATCCATTACACTACCTCACATTGCCCACCCCAGGCTACACACATACATGCATGCATGCATCCATCAACCCAACAGCTGTGTGCTAATGAACAGCCTCTTTATGCCAGGTTTAGTAGTCTATGATTACTCCCCTGATCTTCCTGTGCTAGATGGGTCTTCGTGAAGTTAGAGTGGGTCCTGGGCTTCTCTGATCCTCCAGCACATAGCCCAGCGTCTAAGATGGAGTGGGTTCTGGGCAATGTTTGGATCAAATTAAATTGATGAACTTCATCTGTTCTGGGCAGGCAGCATCTGTTTAATAATAATGATGCTGTTAATTACACAGGGGGAGACACATTAAGTATGTAGAATTAATAAATGAGTACCTTATCGTCAAAAACACGAGCCACGTGTAGACACAGTTTCATTACTTAAAACAGCTTGTGAGTCAGTAAGGCAGTGTCCGTGTTTGATTTCCCAATACAAAAATGCATTCTTCGAGGCAGAGAGAGCCTTCAGAGGGCTCCACTCTGTCCTCCTGCAGGCTACAGGCTACAGGGCTCTGCTGCTCTTTAGAACTCTGTGGGCCCTTGGACCCTGTATTTTCATACTAGTCGGGTCATCATAGAAAATACAGGGTACTACACTAACTACTAGCAATATCATCTAAAGAAGTAAACTTGAGTTAGCTGATAGCCAGTCTCTCTTCAAACACTTCAATTGCAGTTTGTTCAACAATGTGCTAGGCACAAATATATGATAGTGGATACAACAGATTTAAACTGCCTTCTGAAACTTAAGGCCAAAGATTTATAGATAAAGATATTCTTTGAAATGTGGTTTATAATAGTGTCATATCATAAATTCCTAAGGCAGGATTGGTTAAGAGGAGTCATGACATATCCATGCATTTGAGTATTTCACATCTGTTAAAAATTATTAGGTAAAAAGATTTTCATGACCCACAAAAATATTCACAATTATAAGTTTAGAAAGAAACAAATATCATGGTACACAGGGGTCTATTCAGTGTGATTACACTCTATAAATAGCCAAATACTGAGAATACATACTAGGAAACTACTGGAATAATTCAAATTATACAGACTATTTATCTCTGAGATGTGACATTATAGTTATAACATTATTATGGTTTTTGTATTTTCTAAATATTGTTCTTATGAATATGTGTTGCTTTCATAATCAACAGTTTTTTAAAAGTGCTTAGTAGAGCCGGTGCTGCAGCTCAATAGGCTAATCCTCCACCTGCGGCGCCAGGACACTGGGTTCTAGTCCCGGTCGGGGCGCCAGATTCTGTCCCAGTTGCCCCTCTTCCAGGCCAGCTCTCTGCTGTGGCCCAGGAGTGCAGTGGAGGATGGCCCAAGTGCTTGGGCCCTGCACCCCATGGGAGACCAGGATAAGTACCTGGCTCCTGCCATCGGATCAGCACGGTGGGCCAGCCGCAGCACACTGGCCGCAGCACGCCAGCCGCGGCGGCCATTGGAGGGTGAACCAACGGCAAAGCAAGACCTTTCCTCTGTCTCTCTCTCTCTCACTGTCCACTCTGGCTGTCAAAAAAAAGAAAAAAGTGCTTAGTAGAGCTTGTAGTAGAATGTTCCACTCCAAAATGAGGCCTTTCCTTCTCTAATGTTTAAGTGTATCAGGAGAACTTAGTAATATGTACAGAGTGTGTGAGTGCTTATATAAATAAACACTTTCAGTCATGCTAAAGCTTTAGGGACTGGAAAGTAGACCAGAAATTCTGAATGTGTGAGTGCTTTACCTTCGGCTACCTTTATAATTTTGTTGAGTGCAACCTACAAATATTTCGTGGCCAAACAGTGAGTAGGTGGAGGATGAAAGGAAATGAAAGCCAAACCAACCCCCTATCCCTTAACCCCCCATGCTTCTGACATAGAAACTCAGGATCCTTGAATCACATTGCCATCACAGGGTACCCCCAAGCCACGGCAAGGTGGAGCACATTTCACTCCACCTGTGCCACCTGACTTTTGGTACAACTAAGGATACTTGTCCAGCCAGCCATTGGAGTGTGGACAGTGTGGATCTCAGTGTAACATGAGATACAACCTGCCATGAGCAAGGAGAGAAACCTCCACTGGAGCTGTTGCCTAAGAAATATCATCTGTTTGTAAGGGAACCTGTCCTAAGCTCATGGGTAAAGAGAGTCCTATGAGGCCAGTGAGAGCTATAAAATCGAGGGAAGAATAAGACTACTTTGGGTCCCTTGATAGACTATGAGATATTTTTATACCATGATTGTCATCCCTCCTTTTTAAGTGTTATTTTGATCTTTTTGATCCATTCAAGTGTGCTCCCCAAAACGGTCTTATACAAAAGTAGGCTGTGAACACAGGAACCCAGAACTGTCAATGCCCAAGTGGAGGGAGGTGAGCCCACTGGGCCACATCCAAGAGGATTGCCACCCTACAGGCCATTGTCCACTGGATGCAGCTCCATTTACCACTGCACCCCGCAAAGAGCTGGCTGCATTGTACATGCTTACACTGAGAAAGAGCAGAACCAGATGAGGTATAATGTTGGAAATATCAACCACATAATAAAAAACGTTACAAGCCACACCACTGTACTGCTTTGTATGCCAGATTTCCCAGGAGCCGAATTCACAGGGAGGCTCCCGATAGCATAATATAAGCAAGGCTTTCTACACAATTAGAGTGACCTCCAAATAGAATGGGCTAACTTGGGAGGCAGTCAGTTCTCCATTTCCATCTCATTAGCTTTCATCCTGGAAATAGCTCTGGTGAAAGCTGCTGGGGACCTCCTCCTGCACCAGGTAGGAGGCTGGAGTGGATGAGCCAAGAACATTTTTAGGTCTTGAGAGTCTCCAATTCTATAGTTTCAGTGCTCATCTTGGCTCTTCCATCTTAGCTCTCCATGTGGGACTGCCTGATCCAAGATCATGCTGGAGAGACAGGAACGCAAAGGTAGTTCTTAACATAATATTGGCTGCATATTAGCAGGCTGTAAAGCCTTTCAGGGGTCATATCCTCCATTCCTTTTTTTTTAAAGTGTGTGTTATATTTATTTGAGAGAGAGAGAGAGAACTCCCAACTGTTGGTCACTCCCCAAGTTCCCACACAGGCAGGGCTGGGATGGCTCAAGCAGAGAGCCAGGAGCTCAATCCAGGTCTCTCATGTGGATAGGAGGAATGCCACCACCAAGGGCATCACGTGCTGTCCCCTGGGATGCACATTAGCAGGAAGCTGGAATTGGGAGGAGAGCCAAGACTGGAATCCAGGCACTATGATGTGGGATGCAGATGTCCCAAACAGCATCTTAACCACTGTGCCAAATGTCTATCCCCATCTCCTTCACTTCTACACCCACTTTGAGGAGGGTACTAGTACCATGTGTGTGTGTAAAAATGAATGTTCTGAATGCTTTTGTGACTTGCTCAGTTGCACCTAGTGATCGTAATCAGGAGGACTTCCACAGGTCTCTCTCTGGAGCATTCTCCTTAGGGTCCCTGGAACCTGGCAACAAGATGCAGCATCAAGTAGGTGCACCAGGTACACGGCACATGAGTGTATTGACTGGATGAAATGAGAAATTATCATGTGAAATTTGTGGGCCACTGAGAAGGGTTCCAGGAAAGGAAGAGAGTATTGCCTCACCAAGATGTCAAGGAAGGGAAAAATGTGAAGAGGTTATCATTCATTCATGATTCATTTGTTCATTCATCTCCAGGTTATATAGCCTCCATGATCCTGGCACCATGTCAGGGGCTGCTGATGAGGTGACTAAAGCCACAGCATTGGTATTCCTGGTTAAGAGAGACAGCTTGTAAACATTAGGAGTGAAATAACTTTATTCTTATTGCATCTACAAAGAGTTAACTTTGTATGTTAACCGTTAAGTGAAAGGACAGGACAAAGTGCTTTAAGAAGGTGACTGCTGTTTCAAGAGAGTGTGTCTGACCATGGAGAGGTGGGAAGGATAAAATGAATGGGACGAAACATCCCAGTGGGAACCCCTATCTGGACGCCTGACCACTGCATCTCAGTTCCCAACAGGACTGTTAAACTTCCTCTGATCCAGAAGCATCTGATGTCACCTTCCAGCTGTGATGGGCTCTCTCCTGCCTGTATCAGAAGCTCAGTCACAGGATTTGAAGTTGCAATGTGTGTCTTGATGTCTAATCTCTGAGGGATGGTGGGAGCAGAGCAATGATTTGAGAGTTTCAGTAGCTCGTGCCCAGGGCAGGTGTTTTCAAATGAAACTGTTGATCACATCAGAAGCTGTGCGAACCAAGGTCGGGATCTGTTCCTGGTGAGAAGCCTGGTTAGTGAGGTGTCTTCAATAAGCTCAGACACTCAGAACAAGGCATGAAGGCAGACTGCTGAGCTGTGAAAACAATCATTCCAAGGAAGGGCGCTTGCCTCCTGCCAGGCACCATTGCAGGTCAGCTAACTGATTCCTGTGTTCAGGACACAAGCATTACAAGAGATGTGTAAACACAGGCATAGGGGAAATAAGCGTTTATTTCCTAAGCTCCACTTTGTTCTTGATCCCTTGCAAGGCTGTGTACCTGCATCTCAATGCAATGAGGAAGGTAGACAATACCCTATCTTTCTCTCTCTCTCTCTCTCTTTTTTTTTTTTTTTGGATGAGTAGTAATGCTACTTTGCTTTTTAAAATCATTTTATTTATATAAGGTGAACAAATTTCATATATACAGATGTAGGAGCATAATGGTACTTCTCACTGCACCCACCCTCCTGCCCTCACTCTCACCCTTCTTCCTTCTTCCTTTCTTCTTGTTCTTTTAATTTTTTTTGACAGGCAGAGTGGACAGTGAGAGAGAGAGACAGAGAGAAAGGTCTTCCTTTGCCATTGGTTCACCCTCCAATGACCACTGTGGCTGGCGCACTGCGGCCGGCGCACCGCGCTGATCCGATGGCAGGAGCCAGGTGCTTCTCCTGGTCTCCCATGGGGTGCAGGGCCCAAGCACTTGGGCCATCCTCCACTGCCTTCCCGGGCCACAGCAGAGAGCTGGCCTGGAAGAGGGCAACCGGGACAGAATCCGGCACCCTGACCGGGACTAGAACCCGGGGTGCCGGCGCCGCAAGGCAGAGGATTAGCCTGGTGAGCCGCAGTGCTGGCCCTGTTCTTTTAATTTTTTATAATGACATACTTCTACTTTACTTTATAATCATGGGCTTAACCCTCCAAAAAGTAAAAAATTCCACAAATAGTACAAAACTCTTCCTCAACAGTAGATATGTAAGACTATCCGTTCAGAAGAGCTAGGTCGAATTCCCTTAAGTGATGAGTGACAGATCCAAGGATCAGAATCCGAGTCTCACCGATTCACTTCTGTCCTGGCTACCCTAGCTACCCTAGCATTTCTCCTCCTTGACTGAACTTTAGAAGGACTACATTATCTATTTTTCCCAGGATACTTCAAGTTTATGTCTGTTGATCAAGGAAAATTAATAGTAGCATCCTCTTCCACTCCCAAGAATAACAATTTAGACAATAAATTATATGGTTACCCTACCTAACAATAATTTGATTTTGTTGTTGTTGTTGAAAGAGATACATTTATCAAATCCATAGCTCCAAACTGTTGGTACAAATTGTAGTTTGGCTGGAAATGTGAATCCGGCATCCCACTATGCGAATGCAGTCATCCAGGAAATCTATCCAGATGCACTACATGGAAGACAGCCAGCCTGGAAGTGACTCTGATCCTCTGTGATTTAGAGTCCTATGGAGGGGGCTTTGCCATCTGGTGGGCTGGACTGCTCCCTGGCCAGGCTTTCAGCCACATGGTCACTGGAGTCTGCCTCTCAGGCAGCGTGGACTGTCCTGTGGTCCTGCACAGCCTCCACCACTTGGAGAGTACTGTTGATAAGAGACATAAGGTTTGCAAGGATCCCCACAAGGATTGGTTAGTAGAGTTAAAATATGCAGTGGGCAGGCTATATCCTTCACAAAAACACCCAAACAAGGAATGTCCTCACTCCAGTTGCAGGAGCTCACAGCTCTGCCCACCAGGAGGTACAGGTCCATCAGTCTACTTCACACAAAACTCCAGTGGATAGAGGGACGTGGTGGCTGTGGTTGCAGATGGCACCTTCCCATCTCTGCTACCTGCCCTGCAGTTGACAGTCATGAATCCCAGAGGGCCTGAGAAAGAGTCACGTGACCTGATGTTAGTAGACTGCTTACCACAGCACAGAATGGTGTGGCCTTCGGAGCAAGAGAAAGGGTGCTGGAATTAACTAAGCATCTGCTTTGTGCAGAGCCCACCGGGAGTGCACTAGCCTGTTGCATATGGGCATATATCCAATGCTTTGTGGCTTTAGTCCTTCCTCCATTTCATCAACGGGATCACGGAGGCTCAGGGAGATGAGGGAGCTGTCCAAGGTCACACAGTCCATCAGTAATGCAGCAAGGGTCCACGGTCAGGTCTGCCTGACTCCAAAGTCCGTGTGACCCCGAATGCTGAGCTGCCTCGGGTAGGGCCCTTGTTGCCTGTGCTCCAGCCCTTTCTGTTCTTCTGAGGGACTCAAAGGGCAGAACACAAAGAAGGTGGAAGTAGGATGAGGACTCCGTTTCTGCTCCTGTGTGTCCAAGACTCCCATCAGAGCCAGCCTGAAAGAGGGGACCCCCTACAGTCTACCTCTCCAAGGCCACACCTATGCTTCTCTCCCACAACTGCCTGAGGGCTGCCTCTCCTTATTCCTCAAACAAGAGTACTCCATGCGGGATTGACCATCAAATATACCATGAAATGAAGCCAGATGGGCCTCGAACTGGGCTACAGAAGGAAGACTTGTCACAGGAACCTCATCCCAGTAGGCGCCAGGCTCACGGGACCACCCTAGCAGAAACTTCAGGAAAGCAGGGTCACCTCACTCTGCCTCAGCCCTGAGGCTGTGTGCTGTGCTCTGATGACCAGGGGTCAGGAAACACCACTGTGGAGGACCTGATCACATGCTCCAGGCACTGGGTGGGAGCTAAGCTCATGCTGGGGAGCCAGAATCATTGCTGCTGAATCCCTCACAGGACACATCTCTGTCCCTACAGGTGACCAGATTCTTAGGAGCAGACCTCTGCTTTACATAGGCCTGGGGACAAAGGGAGGGGCAAGCCCACCTCCGTCTATCTCCAGGAGCATCTTCAAACCACCTTAGGAGCAACCAGTACCACAACATACTGTGTGCTGAGTCTCTGATGGGTTTTTGTGAAATATATTCATAGGCCCAGATCTGTTGTTTTATCCTAACACTATTCCTGTGATCTTCACTTGTTGCCCTTATTCTTTTCCCAACACGATGTGTATAGTTGAAAAGAAGATACTTGGCCAGCACCGTGGCTCACTTGGCTAATCCTCCACCTGTGGCGCTGGCACCCTGGGTTCTAGTCCCGGTTGTTCCTCTTCTAGTCCAGCTCTCTGCAGTGGCCCGGGAGTGCAGTGGAGGATGGCCCAAGTGCTTGGGCCCTGCACCCCATGGGAGACCAGGAGGAAGCACCTGGCTCCTGGCTTCAGATCGGCGCAGCGCCGGCTGTGGCGGCCATTAGAGGAGTGAACCAATGGAAGGAAGACCTTTTTCTCTCTCTCTCACTGTGTATAATTCTGTCTCTCTGTCTAACTCTGCCTGTCCAAAAAAAAAAAAAAAAAAAAAAAAGACAAGAAGATACTAGCACCAGGCATGCACATAAATCCCTCCATCTTGCTATAAATCTGTACCCAGGCCACCCCAAGGATGTTCTTATAGAGGCAGAGCTTGTCCACATCGAACCCAGGGATATAGTGAGCCAAACAAGCATCTGGACCTTCTTCCCTCCCAGGTCTCCCCTTTCACGGGAAGGACATGTTCCCTTCATTCCACCCTTAGTTGCCCGGACATCCTGGGTAGTTTGGGTTATCTTGCCTTTTTTTTTTTTTTTTTTTTGACAGGCAGAGTGGACAGTGAGAGAGAGAGACAGAGAGAAAGGTGTTCCTTTGCCGTTGGTTCACCCTCCAATGGCCACCGTGGCTGGTGAGCTGCGGCCGGCGCACCGCACTGAGTCAATGGCAGGAGCCAGGTGCTTATCCTGGTCTCCCATGGGGTGCAGGGCCCAAGCACTTGGGCCATCCTCCACTGCACTCTGTTAGACCCTCAGAATGAGGATGCTAACACATCGAGAGGCACACCCCAGAGACTCAGATTCCAGACCAGCTGATGCAAAAGCAAGAGGATTTATTCGGCGTCTGCTCAGACAGGCCTCCTGAACTCGGGAGTCCGGAGAGCACCCCCAGTACAAGCCACACGGTTTATATACCCGCAGCGACCAATCAAAAGCACTATAGAGTCCATGCACACAGCAGTCCAATCCGCGAGCTGATCATGTGAAGGGCATGCATCTTCTATCCAATCAGCTATGGGATCACACGGGAGGCATGCACCTCGTCGCCATTTTGTTGTTTACTTCTTTAGTAGTTCCTTTCCCTGCCAGCGCCATCTTGTTCACCCTGTGGGGGGAGGGGATGTCTTGCTCCCTTTGTTCCCCTTGTGGGAGAGCAGCGTCCTGCTTCCCACACCGTTATTTGAGTATTAGGAGGCATACAAACTGGGTTAGGTCTTAGCACAGCCAGGCACAAGTGTCGCAGCTAGCTAAGCATAAGGTCCCTTATTTTTATAGCTGCACCTAATTTTAGCTTTGGGGGAAAAAAGTTTAGGGCTATAATTTTAAACTTTAATTTTTTATTTGGGGCAAAGGTGACTTCTTGTTTTTAATAGTGTTAGCTTAAGTCACTCCATCTTGGTTTGATTTTTAAGGTTCTTCACACTCCCTGGCCACAGCAGAGAGCTGGCCTGGAAGAGAGGCAACCGGGACAGAATCCGGTGCCCCGACCAGGACTAGAACCCCGTGTGCCGGCGCCACAAGGTAGAGGATTAGCCTAGTGAGTCGCCACACCAGCCAACCTTGCTCTTTGATCAGCCGACTTCTATCTATTCCTCTCAGTACACAGTCACCGAGACCTATGCAGCAGACTCTGTGGATACAGAAGGAAATACAATGTGGTCCCTCCCTTCAGCAGCTTACAGCCTAGGAGAAGCTACAAAGAGATAAAGGAGATACTGGGAGATACAGAGAGGGAGTGTGGTAGAGAAAAAGGGCGGAGGATAGAGGAAGAAGAGGACAGAAGAGAAGAGTCGTAGGAGAAAGTGGAGGATACCTGAGTGGTGATGTGAGTGAGCCTGCGGTAAAACAGAAAATATCAATGCACCTGGGGATCTCTGGAAAGGTTTCCTGAAGAACTGACTTTGGAGGGTAACTGGGGAGGAGTCAGCTATTGTACACATGCTTGGATAAATCCTGGGTGAATCACAGCACCTGTGTCGCCTCCTTGGGTCTGCACGTGACCTTGGGGAGTATCCATTCTCACCCCCTGATTTAGGGAGGAGGAATCTGAGGCTCAACCAGGCTCAACTTGCCGAAAGTTGACCAGGTAGTGAGAGTCTAGGACTGACTCACGGATGGGACTGGGAGCTTCACCTTGCTCTGAAATCCCTGTGCCACCCCATCTTCTGTCTCATGGTTTTGGAGGCCAGTGGCAAAGCACGGAGAACCAGGGCTTAGTGACAAGGAGGATGACCTTCAGAAAGTGTTCTTTCCCTTTCTGAGTCTTTCTTCATGGAGGGAATACAACGATGCCTGAGATGGGTGTGAAGGCCCTGGTGCAATGGTTGGCAAGAGTCACTACCAGAATCCATGGTTTCTCATCCTTCCTCCCTCATAGCCTGCAGAGCAGTGCTGAAGATTGTAGAAGCTGGAGTCAGACTGCGTGGGTTCATGTCTCGGCTCTGTGATTGCTGTGTGATTTTGGGTAATTACCGGACTTCTCCGTACTCTAGTTCCTTCGTCTGGAAAGTGAGGATAAGCTGGCACTCATCTCACAGAGGCCATGATGAAGACGGAATGCACTGTCATTTGTAGAGCATTTGGAACCCAGCTTGCCACTCAACTAGCTCTGTGCAGAAGAGGTTGAATGAAGCAACCTCCTCTACCCATTTTCTCTATTCACCTCTTCACCCCATTGCCTTTGCAATGAGCTCAGAGCAGTCTGAGAAAAAGAAAATGTTGAATAGTCACATTGGCAGCCAACAGACAGGGCAGAGCTAAGACTGACTAGGAAAACCCTGCAAGCAGCAGCTGTGCCTACAGCTCAGGAGGCTGAGCATGTCCAAGCGTTAGACACAGTGGGTGAGCATGAGAACGTCTCTTCTTGTGTTCTTGTCACAGGAGACTGTGTTAGTCATATCCTGATCTCAGAGTCCCACACACTGAACCCATGGGGTGTGATGTCAACCTCAACAAGGCTAAGAGGAAGTGGACTGCTACAGTGGATTGCTACAGTGGCATAATGGAGCAAATTAGAGGGAGGAAGCCTCTACAGAGGGGCATGCCCATTAGAATCCTCCTGCGAACTTTTAAACTGTGTAGTAATTATAAGGCCTCATTTGCGTTTTAAATAAAATACCTGTATTGAGATATTTAGAGCATTATAGGAGCCTTGTGATCGGAATCCCATGGAGCACACCATCAAGAATAATTTTCATCAGTGTTTTTCAACTTGAATTGTATCAGAATCCTCTGAGATTGCAGGGTGGCCATTTGGCTTAGTGGTTAAGATGTCTATATCCCATACCATGGTGCCTGGGTTCAATACCAGGCTCTGGTGCCCGATTCTAGCTCCCTATCCTTTTAGACGCTAGGAGGCAGCAGGTGATGGCTCAAGTAGCTGAGTTCCTACCACCCATGTGAGACATCTGGACTGAGTTCCCAGCTCCTGGGTTTGGCCCTGGCCAGCCTCAGTCCTTGGAAGCATGTGTACGGGGTGGTGAACCTGCATATAAGATATTTCTCTCTCTGTTTCTCTCTCTCTCGTACATAAAATGTTTTTAGACACCTGAGATGGCAAGGACTCCACTCTTAAAGTTTCTGCTTCTGTAGATCTGGGCAGGGACCGAGAATCTGTATTTCAGCAGATCCCCAGTGATATTGATGCTATTGATTATGACACACCACACATTGAGAGGCAGTGATTTATAACAATGAATACAAGAGGAAAAGTAAAAGGTACCGTTTACCAAGTGTGGACAAGAAAATAAAAAATTGGTTCCTACTTATATTTTGAGAAATATATTTTTAAAAAATACCCATCCCACTCTGTTTTTTTTTCCCTCTCTCCTATTTTGGCCACACATCCTTCTAGCTTCTTGCTATTGATACTGCCAGCATCTGTGTGTTACAGCAAGTGTCGTGTACAGGTCAACAGCTTTGTAGTCCCAAACAAGACAAAGAAGAAGAAAAGCTGACTGATCTGTAGAGCACAGTAGGTGAGAATGTGAAATATTCTCTGCTGCCTTTGATCGTGGGTCACGTGGATCAACCCACACAATGGGATCTGAATTTCTTCTTTCAGCAATTGAGTCAACTGAATTGTCGAGCAGGCAAATGACAGCATTGATCTAAAAAATGTTTGTGACCTGGTGCCTGAATCCCGTTGTGGAAGTTTGTGCTGTCATAAGGAAAATACAAAGATGATTCAAGTGTCCAGTGTACTAGATTTCGTGATACTCTTCAGCTATCTTTGCCAATCTGAATGCATCTGTGAAGATGACAATTCTTTGGAAGGAAAAAGTCTTTTCTCATCATGTCTTCCAAGCACCTTCTTACTATATCCACAGTTCATTCTGCTAATTCTTTTTTTTTTTTAACTTTTACTTAATGAATATAAATTTCCAAAGTACAGCTTATGGATTACAGTGGCTCCCCTCCCAATAACTTCCCTCCCACCCGCAACCCTTCCCTTTCCCTCACCCTTCCCCCTTTCATTCACATCAAGATTCATTTTCGTTTCTCTTTATATACAGAGGATCAGTTTAGCATATATTAAGTAAGGATTTCAACAGTTTGCACCCACATAGAAACACAAAGTGAAAAATACTGTTTGAGTACTAATTATAGCATTAAATCACAATGTACAGCACATTAAGGACAGAGATCCTGCATGAGTAAGTGCACAGTGACTCATGTTGTTGACTTAACAAATTGACACTCTTGTTGATGGCATCAGTAATCACCCTAGGCTCTTGTCATGAGTCACCAAGGCTATGGAAGCCTTTTGAGTTCACTGACTCTGATCATATTTAGACAAGGTCGTAGTCAAAGTGGAAGTTCTCTCCTCCCTTCAGAGAAAGGTACCTCCTTCTTTGATGACCTGTTCTTTTCACTGGGATCTCACTCACGGAGATCTTTCATGTAGGGTTGGTTTTGTTTTGTTTTTTGTTTTGTTTTGTTTTGTTTTGTTTTTGCCAGAGTGTCTTGGCTTTCCATGCCTGTAATACTCTCATGGGCTTTTCAGCCAGATCCACGTGCCTTAAGGGCTGATTCTGAGGCCAGAGTGCTGTTTAGGACATCTGCCATTCTATGGGTCTGCTGTGTATCTCGCTTCCCATGTTGGATCATTCTCTCCCTTTTTTATTCTATCAGCTAGTATTTGCAGACACTAGTTGTTTATGTGCTCTCTTTGGCTCTTAGTCCTATCATTATGATCAATTGTGAACAGAAATTGATCACCTGGACTAGTGAGATGGCATTGGTACATGCCACCTTGATGGGATTGAATTGGAATCTCCTGTTATGTTTCTAACTCTACCGTTTGAGGTAAGTCAACTTGAGCATGTCCCAAATTGCACATCTCTTCCCTCTCTTACTCCCACTCTTATATTTAACGATGATCACTTTTCAGTTAAGTTTCAACACTTGAGAATAACTGTGTATTGATTACAGTATTCAACCAAAAGTATTAAGTAGAACAAATAAACAAAAAAATACTAAGAGGGATAACGTATTAAGTTGTTGATCAACAGTCAGGGCAAGGGCTGACCAAGTCACCATTTCTCATAGTGTTCATTTCACTTTAACAGGTCTCCTTTTTGGTGCTCAGTTAGTTGTCAACGATCAGGGAGAACATATGGTATTTGTCCCTTTGGGACTGGCTTATTTCACTCAGCATAATGCTTTCCAGATTCCTAACAGGGATCACTTTTCAGTTAAAATTTAAACACCTAAGAATAATTGTGTGTTAATTACAGCGTTCAACCAATAGTACTGGAACAAAAAAAAATACTAAAATGGATAAAGTATTACATTGTACATCAACAGTCAGGACAAGAGCTGATCAGGTCTCTGTTTCTCATAGTGTCAATTTCACTTCAACAAGTTTCCCCTTTGGTGCTCAGTTAGTTTACGCCAATCAGGGAGAACATATGATATTTGTCCCTTTGGGACTGGCTTAATTCACTCAGCATAATGTTTTCCAGATTCCTCCATTTTCTTGCAAATGACCGGATTTCGTTGTTTTTGACTGCTGTATAGTATTCTATAGAGTACATGTCCCATAATTTCTTTATCCAGTCTACTGTTGATGGGCATTTGGGTTGGTTCCAGGTCTTAGCTATTGTGAATTGAGCTGCAATAAACATTGAGGTACAGACAGCTTTTTTGTTTGCCAATTTAATTTCCTTTGGGTAAATTCCAAGGAGTGGGATGGCTGGGTTGAATGGTAGGGTTATATTCAGGTTTCTGAGGAATCTCCAGACTGACTTCCATAGTGGCTTGACCAGTTTGCAGTCCCACCAACAGTGGGTTAGTGTCCCTTTCTCCCCACATCCTCTCCAGCATCTATTGTTGGTAGATTTCTGAATGTGAGCCATTCTAACCGGGGTGAGGTGAAACCTCATTGTGGTTTTGATTTGCATTTCCCTAATTGCTAGTGATCTTGAACATTTTTTCACGTGTCTGTTGGCCATTTGGATTTCCTCTTTTGAAAAATGTCTATTGAGGTCCTTGGCCCATCTCTTAAGTGGCTTGTTTGTTTTGATGTTGTGGAGTTTCTTGATTTCTTTGTAGATTCTGGTTATCAACCCTTTATCTGTTGCATAGTTTGCAAATATTTTTTCCCATTCTGTCGTTTGCCTCTTCACTTTCCTGACTGTTTCTTTTGAAGTACAGAAACTTCTCAATTTGATGCAATCCCAAATGTTAATTTTGGTTTTGACTGCCGTGCTTCTGGGGTATTTTCCAAGAAGTCTTTGCCCGTACCTATATCTTGCAGGGTTTTTCCAATGCTCTCTAGTAATTTGATGGTGTCAGGTCATAGATTTAAGTCTTTAATCCATGTTGAGTGGATTTTTGTGTAAGGTGAAAGGTAGGGGTCTTGCTTCATGGTTCTTCTCGTGGAAATCCAGTTTTCCCAGCAGCACCATTTGTTGAATAGACTGTCCTTGTTCCAGGAATTGGTTTTAGATCCTTGATCAAATATAAGTTGGCTGTAGATGTTTGGATTGATTTCTGGTGTTTTTATTCTGTTCCATTGGTCTATCCATCTGTTTCTGTACCAGTACCATCATGTTTTGATTACAACTGCCCTGTAGTATGTCCTGAAATCTGGTATTGTGATGCCTCCAGCTTTGTTTTTGTTGTACAAGATTGCTTTAGCTATCCAAGGTCTCCTGTGCCTCCATGTGAATTTCAGCGTCATTTTTTCTAGATCTGAGAAGAATGTCTTTGGTATTTTGATTGGTTTCGCATTGAATCTATAAATTGCTTTTGGGAAAATGGACATTTTGATGATGTTGATTCTTCCAATCCATGAGCATGGAAGATTTTTCCATTTTTTGGTATCCTCTTCTATTTCTTTATTTAAGATTTTGTGATTCTCGTCGTAGAGATCTTTGACATTCTTGGTTAAGTTGATTCCAAGGTATTTGATTGTTTTTGTAGCTATTGTGAATGGGATTCATCTTAGAAGTTCCTTCTCAGCCGTGGTATTGCCTGTATATACAAAGGCTGTTGATTTTTGTGCATTGATTTTATATCCTGATGCTTTGCCAAACTCTTCTATGAGTTCCAATAGTCTCTTAGTACAGTTCTTTGGAGCCCCTAAATAAAGAATCATATCATCTGCAAAGAGGGATAGTTTGATTTCTTCTTTCCCAATTTGTATCCCTTTAATTTCTTTTTCTTGCCTCATGGTTCTGGCTAAAACTTCCAGTACTATATTGACTAGGAATGGTGAGAGTGGTCATCCCTGTCTGGTACCAGATCTCAGTGGGAATGCTTCCAACTTTTCCCCATTCAATAGGATGCTGACTGTGGGTTTTTCATAAATTGCTTTGATTGTATTGAGAAATATTCCTTCTATACCCAATTTGCTTAGAGTTTTCATCATGAAAGGGTGTTGTATTTTATCGAATGCTTTCTCTGCATCTATTGAGATAATCATATAGTTTTTCTTCTGCAGTTTGTTAATGTGGTGTATCACATTGATTGACTTGCAAACACTGAACCATCCCTGCATACCAGGGATAAATCTCACTTGGTCTGGGTGGTTGATCTTTCTGATGTGTTGTTGCATTCTATTGGCCAGAATTCTATTGAGGATTTTTGCATCTATGTTCATCAGGGAAACTGGTCTGTAACTCTCTTTCTCTGCTGCATCTTTTTCTGTCTTAGGAATTAAGGTGATGCTGGCTTCATATAAAGAATTTGGGAGGATTCCCTCTCTTTCAATTGTTCTGAATAGTTTGAGAAGAATTGGAGTTAGTTCTTCTTTAAATATCTGGTAGAATTCAGCAGTGAATCCGTCTGGTCCTGGGCTTTTCTTTGTTGGGAGGGCCTTTATTACTGTATCAATTTCTGTCTCAGTTATGGGTCTGTTTAGGTTTTCTATGTCTTCCTGGTTCAGATTATGTAGGTTGCATGTGTCCAGGAATCTATCCATTTCTGATAGGTTTCCCTGTTTGCTGGCATACAGGTCCTTGTAGTAATTTCTGATGATTCTTTTTATTTCTGTGGTGTCTGTTGTTACGTTTCCTTTTTCGTCTCTGATTTTATTGATTAGGGTCTTTTCTATTTTTTTTTTAGTTAGTTGGTCCAATGGGGTGTCAATTTTGTTTATTTTTTCAAAAAACCAGCTCCTCGTTTGGCTGATTTTTTGTAATTTTTTTTGGATTCAATCCTGTTGATTTCTTCTCTGATTTTAATTATTTCTCTTCTCCTAATAGATTTGGGTCTGGTTTGCTGCAGATTTTCTAGATCCTTGAGATGCAGTGAAAGCTCATCTATTTGGTGCCTTTCCAATTTCTTGATGTAGGCACCTATTGATATAAACTTTCCTCTTAACACTGCTTTTGCTGTATCCCATAAGTTTTGGTATGTTGTGCTGTTATCCTCATTTAATTCCAGAAAAGTTTTGATTTCTCTTTTAATTTCTTCTATGACCCATTGTTCATTCAGGAGCATGTTGTTCAATCTCCATGCATTTGCATATGCTCTAGGGATTCCTGAGTTGCTAATTTCCAACTTCATTCCTTTATGGTCTGAGAAGCTGCATGGTATGATTCTGATTCTTTTGAATTTGCTGAGACTTGCTTTATGGCCTAGTATGTGGTCAATCCTAGAGAAGGTTCCATGTACTGCTGAGAAGAATGTAAATGCTTTGTGTCTAGGATGAAAAGTTCTGTAGATATCTGTTAGATCCATTTGGGCTATAGTATCATTTAAATCTACTGTCTCCTTGTTGATCTTCTGTCCTGTTGATCTGTCTATTTCTGAGAGTGGAGTATTGAAGTCCCCCAGTACTATTGTATTGGGGTCTAAGTCTCCTTTTAAGTCCCTTAACAAATCTTTTAAATAAACCGGTGCCCTGTAATTAGGTGCATATACATTGATAATCGTTATATCTTCCTGTTGAATTGATCCCTTAATCATTATATAGTGTCCCTCTTTGTCTCTCCTAACAGTTTTTTGTGGTAAAGTTTATGTTGTCCGATATTAAGATGGCTACGCCCACTCTTTTTTCATTTCTGTTGGCATGGTATATCTTTTTCCAGCCTTTCACTTTCAATCTGTATGGATCTTTATTGGAAAGATGTGTTTCTTGTAAGCAGCAAATAGATGGGTTTTGATCCTTAAGCCAATCAGCCAATCAGTGTCTTTTAACTGGACAGTTCAGGCCATTAACGTTCAATGTGACTATTGATAAGTAGTAGCTTTGCCCTGCCATTTGCCAAAGATATTTTCTGATATATGTTTTGATCTTCCTGTGATCTTTTGGTGTGAGGTTTCCTTCATTTACCTTCTTTCATACTGATGACCGTGTTTCTGTGTGTAACACATCTTTAAGCATCTTTTGCAGGGCTGGACGAGTGTCGACAAATTCTTTCCATTTCTGTTTCTTGTGAAAGGTCTTTATTTCACCTTCATTCACAAAGGAGAGCTTAGCAGGATATAATATTCTGGGCTGGCAGTTTTTCTCTCTTAGTACCTGGGCTATATCTCACCATTCCCTCCTAGCTTGTAGGGTTTCTGATGAGAAGTCAGCTGTGAGTCTGATTGGAGATCCTCTGAGAGTAATCTGACGTTTCTCTCTTGCACATTTTAGGATCTTTTCTTTATGTTTCACTGTGGTGAGTTTAATTACAACGTGTTGTGGTGAGGATCTCTTTTGGTCATGTTTATTAGGGGTTCTATGCGCTTCCTGTACTAGAATGTCTCTGTCCTTCTCCAAACCTGGGAAATTTTCTGCTAATATCTCACTAAAAAGGCCTTCTAATCCTTTCTCTCTCTCCATGCCTTCAGGAACTCCTGGAACCTGAATGTTGGGTTTTTTAATAGTATCCTGAAGATTCCTGACAATATTTTTTAGATTTCTAATTTCCTCTTCTTTTCTTTGGTTTGATTGTATATTTTCCTGTGCTCTCACTTCTGCTTCACCCATTCTGTTTTTAAGGCTCTCTAATGTGTTTGTCATTTAATCTATTGAATTTTTCACTTCATTATGATTTCTCATCACTATTACAGTTTCATTTTCTACTAGTTGTTTCATTTCATTTTGATTCCTCCTTAATATTTCATTTTCACGAGAGAGATTTTCTATCTTGTCCATTAAGGATTTCTGTAGTTCGAGAATTTGTTTTTGAGAACTTCTTAATGTTGTTATCAATTTTTTGAGATCTGCTTCTTGCATTTCTTCTGTCTCATCATCTTCATAATCTTGAATTGGGGTGTCTATTTCATTTGGGGGTGTCATAGTGTCTTCCTTGTTCTTGTTACCTCGGCTTTTGTGTTTGTTTGTCACATTGGAGATATTCTTTGGTTTTTTCTCGTTATATTGTGACTCTAGATGGACTCTTGATGGATCCTTAGAAGCTGTGATGGGTGTGGCCAGAGAGCTCTGGTTCTACAGGGTTAAGGGTGTGCCAAAGGTGATTCACCCTGATTGTTCTCTTGCTTGCTCTCACTCTCTCTCTCTCTTTTTTTTTTTTTTTTGACTCAGTTGGGAAGTAATTCCACACAGCTGAGTGGAATTGAGCGTAGTTGATGTATGAAATCTGGCTCCTGTGGGTATTCGTTTGCTTACCAGAGTCAGGGTTTTCTGCTTGGCTAATGAGAGACACCAGCTTTACATATGCAAAATGGCGCACACTGCTTTACTTACGTAAAACGGCGCCTGCCCTTTGTCTTGCTCAGCTTTGTAAGGTGAGTGGAGAGAGAGGCTAAATGTCCATGCAGGTTCCCCTTATTTATTCGATTTTTTCTCTCCTCCAGCCAATCTGGTGAACTTTCCCCAATGGGGTTTCAGGCCTCGTTCTCTGCAGGCTTTTTCTGCCTTTCCCCACCAATGTCTCAGGTTACCGAGAGGTTTTTAGCTCACTTCCCCTTCCAGCACTGGTGCGCAGACTCTGCAGCTCCGGTGGGTCCAGCGGCCCTGGCGGCTCCCGCGGCTCAGCTTCCACGCAGTGGGCCACCTTGCTCTCCCCTTAGGTCCTCCAAGTCACAGCCACTAGATCCAGAAGAGTTTCCTCTGCAGTTTTTCCCTGATCCTTTTCCTGAGGCTACCATAACTCCACTTTTATTAAAGTATCTTTTCCCGGACTGTCGGTGCACGCCCTCACTATTCCGCCATCTTGGCTCCGCCTCTCATTCTGCTAATTCTTTTCAGTCCCTGGGTCTCTGAAATCTCAGAGGAAACCATGGTGCTTAGCATCAGTCTGGAAGGCCTCACTGATCCACTCTCTGGAGATCTTTGTCTCAGGTTTACATGGATAAAAAACAGCGATCAGTGGTTTCCATGAATTGTTTCAAAGTGAAAGCAGCTAGAGAGAAACAGAATTCTATTTGAAAAGTGATCTTGGAAATGTCAGATTCACCATGGAAAGTTCCATTTTTCATCAAACTTGGGGCAGTGAATAAACTTTCATTCACCTTGGGAGGCTTAGACCTCTGTTGGCCCATCTTAAGAACTGGTCAGTGTGACTTGGAAATCTTAGGAACTGGGAAGATGATAGGGATCATCAAGTCTAAGTCCCCATTTTAAAATGGGAATAGCATTGTGCACAGAGGTTAAGTCACTGCCTACAAAGCTGGTACCCTATATCATAGCACCAGATTCAGTCGCACGTCCCAACTGCTCCACCTCTGATGCAGCTCCCTGCTAATGCACCTAGGAAAGCAGCAGAAGATGCTTCAGGTGCTTGGGCCTATGTAACTATGTGGCAAACCTAGATAGAGTTCTAAGCTCCTGGCTCCAGCCCGGTCCATACCAGCCATCACAGCCATTTGGGGAGTGACCGAGTGGATGGAAGAGGTGTGTGTTTGTGTGTGTGTGTGTGTGTGCCTACTTTTCAAATAAATAAATTTTAAAATCAATAAATATAAAAACGGTTGCACTGAGTCATAGATAAACTTAAGACACATCTCAATCACAAGACACATCTCAGAACGAGAACTTTGATCATAGGAAGTACTTTCCTTTCCCTAGTCCGGTCTCTCCCCAACAGGGCCTACCCTTCACTTTAATGCATGCTCCCCATTTCCTGTGTATTTTCAAAACATGCAATGCCCCCAAATGGTCTTATTCCAGTGGTTGGAATTGATGTTGTCACTCCCATGGTTTACGTATGTGATTATACTTTTATCTGCATATCTCAGTTAGAATGGACAGAGACCACAAATAAGCAGCTCACCTTCCCGTCTCCAGCTCCTCTCACAGCATCTGATGTGTTAGGGGCACTCGTCAAAGCCCTGCGGTGATGGAATGAGTGACTCAGAGGGGCTGAGATGAGAAATCAGCTGGGAGAAAAGACAGGGAAGAGGGTTCCAGAGAGGGCCACGTATGTGCAAGGATGCTTTGGGGAGAGAAAGTGGAGCTTTGGAAGAAATGGGGTTAAAGCTAGAGTTCTTGAGAAACAAGGCTGCGGAGATAGACAGTGTCTACATCGTAGAGACCACTCATCCATGCCTTTTCTCTTAACTGAAGCCTTATGCTGAATGTTGAATCCCAGTGCACTGATAGAATTATCTATTGTCAACACCCCCTTAGTGGGTAACCCGAATCTTAGCCAGGTTCCATCCCTATTCCAATTCTGTTACAGCTAAAAACTGCCACTTTTTCTGTATTTAATATGCACCAGGAAGCACACTAAGCCTTTTATAGGGATGCAGTCACTTCTCTAGTCACTTGTCTACTGTGCCAAGCTTTTCTAGAACAACATCTTGCTTTGAACTACTAGTCTGTTGGTGGGAGTAACAGCTCATCCTAAAACGGCTCCCTAACAACTGTCCCCATGTTTTCTATCTTCGCTCTGCTTGAAGAGATCCCTGCAGCCCTGGAGCAAGGAGTGAGTGGATGGAAAGCTGATTGAGTGTCTGTTTGTCCATGTAAACCTGGGACAAAGGTCTCCCAAGAGTGGATCAAGGAGGCCTTCCAGACTGATGCTAAGCACCCCTGGTTTTCTCTGAGATTTCAGTCTCTGGTTTAACAACTTGAGACAACTTGAGTGCTTAGCTGGACGGAGAAGAAGATTCATTAGCAGAGTGGGTGGGAGTCAGGGATACCTGGGTTTAACTGCAGCTTTTCCGTTTACAAGCCATGCAGTCTTGACCAACTTTCTTTCCCTCCTTGAATCCCCACTTTTAGGTGTAAAAGGGAAACAAGAAATATTGCCTGTAAAAGTGGGTTAAGGATTTATTGAAGCGCTTGTTTAAGACCTGGCACATGGTGGAACAAAAGAAATTGCTGCTCTTACTGCGATGTTGTTAAGCCCTTGGAGCAGGATCCTTTGTTCAAAAGAGGGAAGAAGAGTCAATTAAGAACAAGTACATGCAAACCTCCGTTTACTGCTGGTGCCGGGGAAACATATTGTCTTGTTCACTTTATGTGCTGGGTCTGGAATTAAATGGCAAATTCCTTTTTATTGAAAGTTCACTGTCTTCCCCAAATGTTTATTGAGTCCATGCTTTGTGGTAAGCAGGTAGGAGAGGAGAGATAAATGAGGTGCTGCTCCTGACTCACCTTGAGAGCCAGAGAGGGAGGTGCAGATTTTCCGACCATGTGAGGGAAAGCGCTTGTCTCTGAACTGCAGAATAGTGGGTATTGTTTATTTTGAAAGATTATCGAGGGAGTTTGCATTGTGGCGTTAGCAGGTAAAGGCACCACTTGAGATACCAACTTTCTATAAGGTGCAAGTTCAAATTCCAGCTGCTCCACCTCTGACCCAGCTCCCTGTTAATGTGCCCAGGAAACCAGCGGAAGATGGCCCAAGTGCTTGGGCCTCTGTACCCACATGGGAGACCTGGAAAAACTCCTGGCTTCAGCCTGCCCCAGTCCTGGTCATTGTGGCCATTTAGGGAGTGAAACAGAAGAGGAAAGATCTCTCTCTCTGTCTGTCTCTCCTCCTCTCTCTCTAACTCTGACTTACCAAATAAGTAAATCTTAAAAAATAATCATTTAGGATCTTTAAGAGATTTTTGTTACCTCAGAGAGTTGATGGAGAACTAAAGGGCTCCCAAAAGATACTGAGTTTGTGTTTTCAACATATTATTCATATATTTATTTTATATAAATATATACTTATATTATATATTATGTTTATATAGCACATTCATTATATAAACTATATTACTATAATTCTGTTACTGAATACATATATAATTAAATATATACACTAATTATGCAATACATTTAATACCAGTACATAATGCTAATTGTACATTATTCTAATTATATATAATTGTTTTGTGTTTACATTTCATATACTTACAAGATTTACTATACAACACTGGTATGTTATACATGACAATGTAAATTTATAAATAACCCAGATTCATCACATCTTCTCTTTTGAACCCCAAATATCTCTCTCTTGAAAATGGAAGTGGAAAGGCTTGGCTTGGGCCAGAGCATGCATGTGTTCACTGTGTGCTGTATTTCAGTTGCACAATGCCAAAGCCCAGGAGGGCTGCCCTACTGCAGGTGCTCATTCACCCATTCAGCCAGTGCTACCATACACCTACTGTGTGCCCGGCCTTGCCCTGGGTGCTGGGGTACAGAGCTGCCTAAGACACAGTGAGTCTCTCAGAGTCCCCGCTTCACAGAGCTCCCAGACAGAAGGCTTGGGGGTCATTTACCTGGGGAAGGAGCCACCCGGACCTGTGGGGGCACCAAACCAACTCTGCCTGGGAGACTGGAAAGGGTTCCTGGAAGAGGAGATGCCTAAGGAGGAGCCACTGTATTTGAAGGAGAGAGAGGAAGGAAGGGCAAAAGCATGCAAGAAAACTGGCATTGAAACTAAAATAGCATGAACTATTCAGGAGTTGATTGATGACAGTGGATAAGCTACTAGTGGTAATATAATAATAATGCTAAGAGGAATTTTGACAGCAGTAATAGCAATTTTTACTGAGAATGTACCATTCTAAATCTTTGATGCATTGTATTGTATAATTCCACAAGTATCCCAGACTGTCTATGGCATAACTGCTCACAAATTTAAGACGAGCAAATAGAAGTTTCAAGATGTTGCTCAGTGGGTGAGCACAGCAGCCAGTAGCAAAGAAGACCAAGATCTACTCTGATAGCCTTGGAGGAGGCAGTTCTGTCAACGTCAGCTATCTCATTAGTGAAACAAGGTTAAAGGCTCATTCTGAGAACAGTGGCACAGCACCAGGCTGATGGCAAGTTTTGATCAGCAGTGCCTGAAGTCCGATGTGTTGTAGGGAGCAAATATTGGAAAAGTAGAAAGAAATAAGCTAATGAAGCAGATGGATCCAATCACAGATAAACTCAAGGGTGTGCATTGGATTCTGAAAGTCATGATAGGCCCTGGGAAATTTCAAAACGAATAGTGAAATGCTGAGTGCTGTGTTTGGGAAGAGTCACTTTGGGCACAGGAGTACACGAGGATGCAGCGATGCCAGGCAGAAGGTGCTGTTATCATCCAGGAAAGTAGATGTGAAGACCCAGCCTTGGAAGCGACCATCACAGAGGGAGAAAGAAAGAAGACCCTGACTGTGGGGGTGAGGGAGGAGGAGTCCAAGGTGATGCCCAGGTTCCTGGCTTTAGGGATGGGTGAATGGTATCGTGCAACCCACCAAACTGGGGAATTTAGTGAGAGGAGTGATACAGGTTGAACTTGGCCCCTCCCTGTCCACAGATTGGAGTCCTAACCCATGGGACCTCAAAATGTGACCTTATTTGAAGACAAGGTTTTCACAGAAGTCATCAAGTTAAAGTGGGGTCATTTGGATGGGCCCTCACTCAGTATGACTGATATCCTTGTGAAAAGGGGACACTTGGCAAAGATGGGCATAGATGGAAAATGATGGAAGATGATGCAGAGAAAAGATGGTCATTGGCAAGCCAAGGAGAAAGGCTTAGAACAGATCAGCCTTCAGAAGGGACCAACTGTGCCACACCATGATTTTGGGCTTTGAGTCCCCAGAATGGAGAAAAGATTTCTGTTGTTTAGGGCACCTGGTGCGTGGAACTGTGTTACAGCAGCCCTCACAAACTAATCCCAGCATAAGCAGTAATGTATTTGGAGACAGCCATGAGTTTGATGTACAGTTTTGGTGGCAGCCAGGTAGAGACACCTATCAAAAATGGTAGTGAGATATGAAAACCCATAACTCCATGGCCAGCTTGCAACCAGAGAAGATGATGTGCTAGTCATTTCTGATACTCTGGCATCTACAGCAGTAAGAATCTGACACATGGACATTTAAAGCAAAGTTAAATGACGAAAAGCCATGTTTACCCAAGGACACAGGACAGATGAGACTATAAGGACAAATAAAATGGGTCAAATTCTAGTTTGCCATTGCAGTATTAACAAGGTTATCCCAAGCCCTATCAACGTGGAGCTGTCACTGTGAGACAAGTGAGTTTTAGAGAAATTCTGTGTTTGCAAATGTTTGTATTCACAAGAAACCATAGTCCCCCTCTTTGTTTTATAAAATCTAGAATAAAAAATTAGACAAATACCAAGTTATTCTTAGAACAGAGAACTGTGCTTTGTCTAGAGTGTCAGGTCCATGCCCAGGCTCTGAAATGTTGACCTCCAAGTAAGCATGCCAGTGACATATCTATTTTAGGGAGCAATTTAAAAGTCTGCTTAGCTTAAAATGTCAAAATAAGGAGACAGCATGGCATAATAGAAAATGGCAATAACTAGAAGTCAGGAGACCTTGCTTGGAATCCCAGATGTGCCTCTGAAAAACTAGGTGGCCTTAACCTTTCGAGTGTCCTTTCCCGCATCTATAAAGCAGTGATGGGGAGAAGGTACTTGGATGATCTTCCAATTCTGACATTCTGTAATTCTCTCAGTGTTGTCTTTAATTGCAACTGGTGATAACATTTCCATAAATTGACCTGCCAACCTGAATTAGTCCACCACTATGAAGACATGAAAATAAGATGATGGCGGAAATTAATATTGTAGATGACTTTGGTAGAATAATTTCCCTGAAGATGGTGGATGGAACACTGGGAAAATACTGCCTGGCTCTAGAATACAACTTAATTACCAGCAAATTGGATTTTATTGGAAGATCTTTGAATGAATGTGGTCACAGTATTTTGTCCAACAACTTAAATTTTGACCATGTTGAAAAAGATAGGGAAAATCACCACTCCTCACTGTATTTGTGAGTTCCCCCTGGGCTGTTGAATATTTAAAACTCATCTTGACCTTTTCTTTATATGCCTGGATGTTTCAGCTCTGAATATAATAAGCCCTTTAGGGGGAATGATAACTAAGATTTATGAAGTATCTACTAAGTGTTTCGTTCTGTGCTGGGTCCTTGGTCTGTGTTACGTAAACCCTCATTTAACCCTCTCTGTAGCAGATGCTGTCAGTCATACTTATCTTGTCTACACCCAACTCAACATGCTGAAGGTTGCTTATGGGGGTCTCATCTGGTCGTGGGGGCACCCTTGACATGTGAAGATGAGCCAGATGTATGTGAGAATTACTGGTGGAGAAGAAGCCCTCAATCAATAGCACATGGAAATCTGTTGGATCAATACTTTGGGCTCCTCACCCCTCAGCTGTGATCATCTGAACTGTATTCTACGTTTGTTCATGGAGTTCCCTAGCACGTACGAGCCCCAGTAGTCCCTGATGGATGTGGTCCTGAGAGCAAGTTCTTTCCTGACTGCCTTCCTCATCTGTGTTAATCCCATATTCTTTCCTGAGACCATCTTACAAATAAAGCACTCACATTCAAATGTTTGTGTCATGGTCTGCTACTGGGAACTCCAAGACATCTTCTGAGATATCTATGGAGTAGGTAGCAATATTGTCACTCACTGTGGTTAAATAATAGTCAGTCTAGGCCCTGGGGTGTGGATGACCCCCATTGTCTTTCTTCCACACTTGTGGATCCCAACCAAGGAAGATTTTTGCCCTCCAAAGGACATTTTGCAATATCTCAACAGTTTGTGTTGTCACAACTTGGAGGATGGGGATACTAGAATCTAGTGGGTAGATGCCGGGGAAGCTGCTAAGCATCTTACAATGCATCTATCGGCCAACAAAGGCTAAAAGATGTCAGCAATGCCAAAGATGAGCACTTCTGCTCCACAGCCAGCAGGACTGCTAGCTAGATGGTGACTCTGATGGCTGACTTGCCTACTGTACTTCACTTGCAGGGCCAGGCCGTGGCTCAGCTGTGCTCCACCATCCCCAATGTGACTGTCTTTGGAACAGCTTCTACCTTCAAGCATGAAGCAATCAAAGACTCGGTGACCCACCTCTTCGACAGAAATGCAGACTATGTGCAAGAAGTAAAAAGGTAAGGTGTTTGCTCTGGAGAGCACCAGGTTGGCCCTTGGTTTTCTCTTGAAGAACACTTGCATCCATTTAAAAGGCAGCTAAGAACAGTGATAGAACACATACATACATTGGGGAGCTTAGTATCCCTAGCTCTCTGCCCAATACTGCACATGTCTTAGCTCATGTAATCCTCTTAAATCCTATTATTATCCCTGAGGAACAAAGCAGCTGAGTAACTTGCAAAGCCAAAACATTAAAGCAGTGCTAGCTGCTACCGCACTGTCTCAACACACAGATGTTTATTTCTCATTCAATCATGTAACTAAGGTGGATAGTTGGTGGATGGTCTTCCGGAAATAGTCAGGGACCCAGGGTTTTTGTGCCCCTGTTGTCTTGGGTCTACAATCCTTTGCTTCCTGCTGGTAAATGGGGAAACAGCACAGAAGCATCATGAATGGGAGCTTTGTTGGGTTAGTCCCAGAAGGAATACTTGTGTTGCTCATATTCTATTGCTAGTTCTCAGGTCCTTTGGCCACACCTTACTGGAAGCAAACTGGAAACCTTGCATTTAGCGCTGTGCCCAGGCAGGCCTGCACGGCTTAGTAAACACTGAAACCTGGACTCAAACCGGGCATTCTGACTTTGGAGCTCAGGCCCTTGCTGTGTACACAGTGCTTCTCTGAAGAGTGAAGCCCAACTGGAGAGGCCACCTGTAGAAGTAACAGGGTACAGAGGGGTCTGTTCTACAAAGGGAATGTCTCGTGCATGCATACTGAGGTGTGCAAGTGCCTCTGAAGCTGAGAGAACTGCAAGAAAGATTAATGGGGGTACAAGTCCCAGGAGGTCTGGTTGCCCGGGCAAGTTATGAATGGAAAAGGGGCACCTGGGGTGGGGGATGTAAGGGATGGAGAGGCAGGAGGTGAGCCTGGGGAAGGAGACAGATACCAGGTGCACATGAAGACTTCATATGCCAAGCCATGGAGTGTGGAGGCCCACCTGGGTGTGTCCAAGAGCCCCTGAGGGACCAAAGTGGTGACACGATCAGACTGGGGTTTTGGACAATCACTGGTGCAGAGAATGAAGACAGGCATGAAGCTGGGATGTCCATCAGCAGGCTTTGCCACCTGATCCATGTCCCACCTGTGATCCTGAAGTTATTGATCAGGTGGGTGTTAACACAGTGATTTGGTGGAAAATCCAGTTAGCAGCAAGATTTCAGATGATTTGTATGTCTCACTGCTGCTGCTCTTCAGGGCTCCCCACTCACGGTCAGGATCTGCTCTATTCAGAGCTCCTGCGGGGACTTCGAGATGGCCCAGAGCTGTTACTGCAATGTGGTCACTTTCCAGCACTAAATTTTAAGGAACAGTTAAGTTGCCCAGTTAGCATGGATAAACAGTTCCCTCCAACTCACAGATTTAGATGCAAAATTTAAAGGTCAGAGAGGATGAGAGTTGGTTAACTAAAGTGACAGATTCAGACCAGATTTGGTGAAAGTTGGGCCATGCTTAGCAAGGAGAGTCTTCCCATGGTCTGAATTTCCTGGTCTGTTTCAAAATTTTGAAGTAGCGATTTGCATACAACATACAGTTGTCCCAATGTTTCCAGCAGGACATGAACGTATAGCATGAAAGATAGCTATGAGAAGTCCACCCTCTGTTTCTCGCATGTCTAGAGGTTGCCGGATGATTTTAAAGACTTCCATCTGACTGGTTCAGAACTCTCTGGCAGTTCTCAACACTTTTAACTTGAGTCTGCCAAGCTATGGTCTGGAAAATGAACTACTCTCCGTTCTTATCTTCTCTTGCACTTTTAAATGACATTTTTTTCAAGCAGGCTTTCACTGATTCGTGGACTCCCCTGCTTAACAAATATGCTCGAGTATCTGTGATAGGCTAGGTTCTGTGTTAGGAAAAGAGATCAGGCAATAACTACCTCGAGAATCCCTGATCTCCAGCTCCAGCATGGAGATGTTGAGGGACAGTGCTTTTTTCTTCATACTACTTGCTGAACTCTTTACCTAGTGTAGGGCTAATCTTATGAATGTAAAGTAAACTGAAAATAGGTCTTTGTAAAAACTAAGAGTGGGAATAGGAGAGGGAGGAGGAAGAAGGGTTGGAGTGTGGGTGGGAGGGAGGATAGGGTGGTAGTATCACTATGTTCCTAAGTCTGTATATATGAAATACATGAAAAGTGTATACCTTAAATGAAATTTTAAAAAATTCAGACTATCTAGAGAATCCAGAGAGTCCCACATTTGAGAAATGCAAGGTGCTGGTGAACACCCAGATGTTAACATCCATGAAAGGATGAGGTTTAGGCTGAGAAAGGACGAGAAGCTGCCCAGGGAAGGGCATGTGTTATGGTCCTGGGTGCATTTGGGAGTCTGGAAGAGGCCAGTGCAGCCAGGGGAGGGAGGACGTGGGAGTAGTGGGAGAAGAGGGTCAGGAGATGGCGGTTCTCCCCACAGAGGACAGCCGTACCCAGCCAGCCCCTGCCTTGGCCATTTCCCAGGTAACCACTCCGGCCGCCGTCTGCTCACTGCCCTTGCCCTGTTCCTTGAACACCTGAATCGGTGATTTCCCTGCTGTCAGAAGAGCAGAGCCTAGCGTACCTGAGACCCACCCACCGCCACCTTCCTGCAGATGCAATCCCAGCAATCCTTGTGCTTTTATCTTGAGACCTGGAATTATGTCAAATACCTAAGAATACGTTTATGCCTGCTTTCCCAGTAGCCCTACCCTCGGGAAACAATCAAGCAGGAGATAAAAGCTACAGATTCAAAGCTGCCTGTGGCAAGGCCAGGTGCTGCTTCTGCTTCCTGGTCACAGCCCGGCGCTGTGTTGCCAGGGAGAGTCCTGGCATTGTCTGCAACCGTGAAAATTCCAAGGCAGCCTCCGCTGTGCGCAGAAGAGAAATAGATCAGATTATGCTGCACCCACAGACTTCGGCATTATGCAGCCCCTTACAAATGACAATTATGAAGGCTGTCACAAAACGGAAAAATGCCTATGGCAGCACAGCATACTGACAGAAAAGCAGAATGCCAAATTCCAGCTACACGGTGATCATAGCTTTGTGCAAATTCTCGTGCATATGGACATCCAATGAAAGGACGGGGAAATATGCACCCCCTAGCATGCAATAGGGAGAGAAGGGAATGCAGGGTGATTCCCTTTTATTTTTTGATCATTAATATTGTTCCACTTCTACATGTATGGTGAACTAGAAAAATGTAATAAAATGTTTTGAGATGAAAACTCTTATAAACCAGCCAGTAAGTCTCTTTTGAATGCCTCTCAGCCTTATCCAGGCATTATAAGGGTAACAGAAAAAAATGTTTATGATACAGACTTAACTTACTCTCTGTGTTGGGGGAACGCAAGCAAGAGGTGGAAGCTTTGAGTTGTGTGCATCTGTCTGTAAGGGCTTCAGGAGTAAGGAGAGAGAGGTCAGCGCAGGCCTGAGAGGCACAGCCCCAGGGAGGTGCTGGGGGAGTGGGCAGTAAGGGCAGCTGGGACAGGGCAGTGCAGACAACAGCAGCTGCCCTTTCTGGTCTCCTCTCACGCTGCTGACCAGTGATGAGAGCATTTCAGATCAACTAATTAGAGAGACAGAGCGCTCCCATCTGCTGGTTCACTCCCCAGAGGCTCACAACCGCTGGAGCTGTGACTGGTTAAGTCAGGAGCTAGGACATCAAACCAGGTCTTCTATGTGGGTGGCAGGGACCCAATTACTTGAGCCACCACCTGCTGCCTCCCAGGGTCTGTACAAGCAGGAAGCTGGAATCAGGAGCGGAACCCAGGGCTGGGTTCTGATGTGGGTCGTGGGCATCTTAACCGGCACCTTTACCACTAGGCTACCCGCCCACTCCTGATTCCAGCACTTTGTGTGTGCCTGAGGCAGTCCTGCAAGGCAAAAATTCCTCATTTCCAGTTAGAGAAGCCCAGTCCCAGGAGGGGATCTGGCCTCAAAGCTGTGCGAGTCTATGCACTTTCTATTTTACCAAACTCCTCTTGCGGGACGAGATGACTTGAAACTTCTGGGTGGGAAGGATATGTCGATTATATCGGGGTAGGATTGGTGATTTCACAGGTGAGGACAGACGTCACCGCTCACCAGCCTGTCCACTTTAATGGGCAATTTACTGCAGGTCACTTCTTGTCTCAATGAGGCTGTTGAAAGAAAAAAAAATGCTTAAAAAAAAGCATGTTTAAATTTCATCTGGTGGGAAATGGGTACACTGTATTATGTCCGCCTTTACATGCATGCATTCATTCATTCAAGTGTTACTGATGTCGGCAGACGGCTGCAGAGACACAGCAGTGAGCCAGACACGCGGGTCTCTTGACTTGATGCTTGTAGACTAGTGGGTCCGATCGCTCAGCGGGGGGTTGCTGGACCCCTAACAGGGCCCACAGGAGAACACAGGTGAGCAGCGTCTAAATGGAAGCCCAAAGCACATTCGTGAACTGGCTTTGGGGTGTGCCCCACTTGATGAAGGAGATGTCCATGGCACCCCAGATGCCACATCACAGAGGCTGTGGAGCCCTCACCCACGCCTCTCCTGCATCCTAGCATCGCACACTGCTTGCCCCATGCCTTCCAACAGGCAGCCTGGCTCCTCAGCGGCCCATGGGCCAGCTGCACCCCGGCCACGGCAACAGCCACAGCCACGTGAGAGTGAGTGTGGGTGTGAGTAGCAGAAAGGAGCAGAGCCATGGTGGGAGGGGGAACTGCGATAGTCCCCTCCATCTAGATAAAAGTGCATTCAGAGATACAGAGGCAGAGTGGAAGTCAGGGTCATAAAGAGGAGAGTTGACCCTGGATAGGGGCAAGGGCAGGGCCAAAGGCAGGACTCACCCCTCCCCCATGAGTAATGGCTTTATCAGAACTGACCACCCCTGGGGGTGAATTCCTCCCTGGCCCGCGTGGGTAGGGAGCAGAGAGGCAGCATTCACAGTGGAGCGATGAGGCTGGGGGGGTGCGGACAAAGGAAGGACACACAGGAAGCTCTGAGTTCAGCAATTCCAAAATATCTCGCTGCAGAATTTGGCCAGAGGATCCCTGAGCTGGGGCTATTTGCGTTTCCTTTTAAAATCCACAGAGATTTATGACAGCAGGAGAAAGCTGGCGTGGAAACCACCATGCTTGCACCTCCGCTCCAGCCTTCCATGTTTTATGTAATTATTATACCTACGCAGGCAGGATGCACATGGCCAGAGATGGGGGTGGGCCGGTGGGGAGGGGCGCTTGTGCCTCGCCTGATTTCATTTCTTCCGGCCAGAGCCCTGCTCAGGGGCTTTCCACTGTGAGCCCACTGCGGGGAGGGCTGCTCCCAGGGCTGCTGCTGGGAGGGACCAGGGCCCTGTGCAATGGCCCCAGCGGAGTCCGGTTCAGTGTGGTCCATGTACTCAGCGTGGGAGGATGGGATGGGGATGGAGCACTGTTACCCGAAGGCACGTTCCTGCCCTCAAAGCAGCAGTGTCTGCTGGAATGCTTTCACAGCGGTGGCCCCAGCGCCGCCACCCTCAGGTCCTTGGAGAAGACATCTGCCCCTGCTCAGCTTCTCCCCCACCCCAGAATCCATCTCCCCTACTTATCCTGACTCACCCACTCCAGTCTTCCAAAAGATGCAGCCGGAGGGAGATGTGTGGTTTCTGTGGCCCTTGTGCACGTACATCCCCCTCCCATCATGTGGTTCAGCTGCAGAGATGCCCAAGGAGAGGTGGGGAGGATTATAGTTAGGGTTAGCGTTAGGGTTAGAGGGGGCAGAATTCAGCCTTTTATTAGGTGCTCACTCCCAGGAGAGCACACGCACTCCTTAATTCATCCATCACGAGGCCAGAGTCCTCAGGGCGTATGCCCCTCTTAAAGATCCCGCCTTTTAATACTGTTACAATGACAATTAAGTTCCCTACACATCGTTCCTGGGGGGGGCACATTCCAACACTGGCCTTTCCTAGGAGCCCACAAGCCCCCAGATGTGAGGGAAAATGGGCCTTCGTATACATCCTCCCAGCTCTGCACACCCAGTGCCTCAACTGAAGTACTCAGCAATGGTTGTCCAGTGGCTGAAAATCTAGGACAAGTGTTTGTGACCCTGACATTGGGCCTCTCCCGTAATCCGGAGGAAAAATAGCTTGAAAACGGAGCCCTCTTGGGCTGGACATCTGGAAGAGCAAGGTCAAGCTCTGGGGCTGGGTGTTGTGCAGAAGGTTAAGCTGCCCCTTAGGATGCCTGCATCCCCAGAGTGCCTGATTGAAATCCCGACTCCTCTGCTTCTGACCCAGGTTCCTCCTCATCTATCCCAGGAGACAGCCAATGACGGTTCAAGTGCTTGGGCATTCTGCCATCCATGTGGAAGACCTGGGTGGAGTCCTGGGCTCCTATCTACAAATTGGCCCATCACTGGCTGTTGTGGGCATTTGGGGAGTGAACCAGTAGATGGAAGATCTAACACCTCCCCCTCCTCAGTTATACAAAAATAAATACACATGAAAAGAAAATAAGATCAAAATCTGGATACATATGTGTTTATTTTAAGACAACACTGAATTCTTCAAAGACTAAAATCAACTGGCAGCTTCCCAGAACTGCCTGCCAGAGTGATGCTTCCAAAATCTCACTGCTCGAATGCTTATTAAGTCTTAGATTGAGAGTGGTGAAAAATCCTTCCACTTTGATGTCTGACTAGACCTAGATCTGGGTGCCAGCAGTGGTAGCTGCATAAGCTTGGGAGAGGTGCCCAACACCTGCTGTGGAGACTAATTATGAGATAGCCAGTGTACAGGAGAGAGTTCAAGGAGGCTTGGGGCTAGAGATGTGGGACGGCTGTGCTGATGTCTCATCCATTCATCGCATCTCTCATACATTCACTCAACATACTCCTATTGAGCATTGGCACTACATCCATTCGAACGAGAGGGCCCACAAATGGAACAATAAGCAGCATGATTTGGGTCCTGACACACAGGGCTCATTTATTTTGGTGGAAGACACAGTCAACACATAAGTAAGCAAGTAGATAAAATGATTATAGCACAAGATACATACTGAAAAACTATCCCCAGAGTAGACACCTATGCATCAGGGAACTAACCTGTAGGTGAATTGAGGGTGAGGGCTGCTGACTCCCATGGGAGGTTAGTTACTGCTCCCCTGGGGAGCCCATGTGCGAGTGAGCCGACTCGAGGGAGAGCTGGGAAAGACTTTCCAGGCAGCAATCACAGCACGTGCAAAGGCCCTGAGGTAGGAAAGTTTTAGAACAGTCAGAAAGCTAAAATGCCTTGAGCTATTAGTGGATGGGGGAGTGGGCAGGAATTTGTAGGTCTACCCCTGCCGTGGGAAGCCTTTGCATTTCTGCAGAGTCAGAGCCTAGAGGATAGGGCAATAGGCGATGTGGAGTGGCTAATACAAGGAAGTGTGTTTGGCAGTTTTGGAGAGATGTGAACCCATCAGTAGAATACAGATATGAGAAGCATTAGGGAAGAAGTGCAAACTCAGTACTGGGGCAGATCCATGAGGGGTTTCCTCGAAGATACGCACAGCCTACACTTGGCAAAGTGGTCCCTGACTTCAGGAAGTCATCAGGCAGCCAGGGGACAGGTCTTGGAGAAATGGAGCTCATGGGGAGGACTGGCTCACCCAGGAGGGCTGCCTGGTAGAAGCAGAGCAAGCTCCACTCCCTCCAGAGGGAGCAAACCTGGCATAAAGCAGACCCAGGCAGCAACGACGGAGACAGGAAGATAGTTACTTGGTGCACATCACATGCCAGGTGGCAAAACTTATCAGCTGGTGGAAGGCCCCAGCCTAGGACATACCACAGAGTGTGCGTGCTCCACCTGCGGCAAGTCCCCTTTATCTTCTCCTGTCAGCCACACTGGCTGCTTCCCAGTCTCCCTCCCACCCCAGGGCCTTTGCACATGTTCTTCTCACTGCCTGAATGCTGTTCTCTGCACACTTTACCTAGTTATCTCCTTCAATTCTTCAGAGATGCCTTCTCTGGCAACCCTGGTTGGGAAAACCCCCAGTGCACAGTTCTATCGCACTTTTGTGGCACACCCGTTTCAGCTTCATTTTTATTTTGGTGATTATTGGTGAATGTGTCTGCAAAGAGGAGAAATCAAGTTTGACTTTGCCACTCCATCCCCCAGTGCCATGTGTGGTGCTCAGCACTGAACATTCAATGCACAAAATAATTAATAAAATATGCTGGCTCCTGAGTAGCTGAGTTAGAACGGTGGCTCTCCCAGTGTGGGGCTGGGACCAGCAGCAGCGCCTCGGCATTTGTTAGAAATCTACATCTTGAGCACTCCCCTCAGACCTGCTACATCAGAAAGTCACAGACAAGGTGAACAGTTACCACCTGTGTTTGACAGTTCCTTCAGGCAGTTCCCTTGTACACTAAGGTGTGAGACCTGCTGTCCCAATTCCCTGGTTCTGAACTTCCAGGTGAGACAACAGAAGTCCAACCAGTGCAGGTGTCAGCCGTATTAGGCAGGAAGCTAAGCTGATGGTTTAGATGAGTCTTGGTGATGGGCTAGATTTTTAACATGACTCGAGGGCTTTGGAAGGACACATTCCCAACAAGACTCAGCTGTCACTGGACATGGGACAGCCACCTCAGTGTCTGAGTCCAGGAGATGCACCTGCAGGTTCCTAGTGACGACTGAACCAGGACCTAGCTGTTGACCATGCCTGCACTTTGCAGGGGTGAGCATGGGGGGAATCCTTGCTCAGATGAGATAATCCTGCAAACTCAGAAACCTGGAGAGCGCTGTCCTTCTCAGAATAGGGCAGAGCACAGCCATGATAGGAATTTCCATGCACATGAATACCTCCCTTACAGTCTCCAGTTCTCTCCTGTCATGTCTTCTAGCAGGCAGAGCTCAGCAAGTGTTTGCTAAGTGCATTAGTGATTAAGAGAATCAATGAATGTATAAATAAATGAATAGAACAAGAGATCAGCAAACATTTTGTTTGTTTAAGAGAGCAAACGTGGGTTTCCCCTACTCTGCCACCTTCCGTTGCTGTAGGAAGATTGCTTCAATTCAACCCTTTTCCTCTAAAAGTCAGTTGTAGGTTTGACCTGAAGATGTCTGCAGGTCAGATAAATGTGCCTTTATTTCTTCTGTCTCTGAGAAGAGAGGAAAACACGGCTCTGCTACATCATCAGCTCCAGGAAGCCAGGAACATGGTTTTGTTTGTGACTCCAGCCTTAGCACAATGGACAGAGCCTGCCACATAGCCTTTGCTCCACAAATAGACACTGTGCACTTGTCAGATGGCAAGCTAAGCCAAGTATTTTTTGGTTACCTCTTTTCATTCTTACTACAAAGAAACATAGTAATTCTGCTTTGCAAAAGAGAAAGCCAAGGCTCAGAGAAGTTGATGGAGGCAGCTACATACAAACCCAGACCCTCTGGTTCTAATGCCCACATTAACTGTCCTACCCCAGGCTTGCTGCGGGTAGCAGCTACCAGCCAGGTCTTAGCTGTTCTGTGGTATTATGATACAGATCTCCCTGATTTATGATGGGTTCATTTATGGTCTTTTTCTACTTTAAGTTAGCGTGGAAGCCATACTTACTTGTTGGAAACCACACTTCGAATTTTGAATCTGGATCTTTTCCTGGGTTAGGGAGATGAGGTACAACACTCTTGTGATGCCGAGTGGTGGTAGTGAGCTGCAGCCCCCGATTAGCCCTGGTGGCTCAAGGACAATGACTAGTACCCCCTGGGCTTCTGCCGTATTCATTGTGACTTGGCTCTGTGAGTCAAACAATGTGACCCAAAGGGAAAGGGCTGGGTGGTTAGCTTCCTGATGCATTGCAGTAATTCTGCCTTGTCTTCTTACCATTTAGAATTTCTTCTGAAGGTGTGGACATTGTTTTGGATTGCCTGTGTGGGGACAATACCGGGAAAGGCCTCAGTCTTCTCAAACCTCTGGGAACATACATTTTATATGGTGAGTGCTACAAAGAAGCAGGACCATGGTCAGCAGCAGGAGATGCTATGCTTGTGCCTACAAGGCAAAGGGCTATGAAAAATGAAGCAAGCTGATATGTTGGGGTAGGGAGTTTGTGGGTGTTTAATTTTTCGGTGTTTTCTATCGTATCACTATAGTTGTTTTCAATTACAAAACAACTTAGGTGCCTAGTGCCTTCTATGCTACCATTTCAAAAGGGATACAGCAAGGCCAGGCAAATGTGATCACTGAGATGAGCTGTTTAAGGGACTTGACCCATGGAAGTTGTCACAGGTAGAAAATACCAACGGCTTCAAAGGAAGTTCAAAAATGAAGGCATGAAGGGCCTGCTGTGCAGTGGAGAAGTGGAGGTAGGACATGGAAGTTTCAAGGGGGGATTCTTCCCCATTGGAGCTGAAGTTGTAAAGGCCAGGCTCTCCTGCCTCCAGGTTCTCCTGTGAGTCCTAAATGAATTCAGCACATGTCCAGTTCCATCTGCTTCCATATTTACCTCTGTGTTCTTGGGTCTGAGGGAGATTTATGAAAAAACCACTGGGTGCAACTTTTCTCCAGAACAACTATGGCAAATGAGTGTCTAGAGCCTCATTCTCTTCTCTGTCTTAGGCACGCAAACTAAATTAAACATTAGTCTCTCCACGGGGTCAACAAAAGCCATGTGTCATGTTCTAAAACAAGGTGATAGAAGAGTTATCTGATATTTAAAATTCTTGGCACTTCTATTGTAGGTACAATAGAAATAGAGCTTCACTGTTGGGTAGCTTATATTTTTAAAAAAATCCTTTGCTATTAGCTGAGGAGCTTATAAAAGAGATATTTATAGGCACAAGAGAACTGAGCCCAAACTTTGGATACCTTGGGAAAAAATTACTCATTTCCCTGCTCTTAGCTGAGGAGCTTATAAAAGAGATGTTTGTGGGGTATAAACATTCAAGCATTTTTCTCTTGTCATCAAATTATTATAATAGAAAGAAACTCACACTCACCAGACAGGTGAACATTCCATTGCTGGAATGTTCTGGTGATTTCGATCCTGGCCATATATATACTTGAAAACAGATGCATAATTTAATACTATTATGGATGAAAAACACTTAGGAGAGTTAATGCACAGTTCAGGGCTATCAGCTATGACTAACCTGTGAGTCAAATGCAGATGGAAAATTTATTCAGCCTTACTTGTCATGTACAGGAACTTCTGTTTTTGCCCCAGGTCTGTGACGTCATTTTGGTGTAATTCAACTTGATTATCTCAAAATTATCTAATTCATTAGATTAATAATTTGGTCACTAAATCATCAAAATCTGGTTCTGTAATTCCAGGTGGTAGACACCACATCAAAGCAGAAGCAGTGGTTAACTACTAGCTTACCCAGGTCAAAAAATTGAAACTGTGGTTTTTTTTCCTTTGAGTATCTGTTTTATGAGAATATCTCACTCCTGAATCTTTGAGGACAGGCCAGGGAAGTTGTTGAAAAGGCAGTTTGTGGTATCTGAACATCCCAGCAGTGAGAACTCTCCCATCACTCCACAAAGGCGTGTTCTCATCGAGACAGCATCCTAGGGAATCTTACTCCACCCACCACCTGCCCTCTGAATCTCACTGGTTCCAGTTACTGAAACTCAGCTTCCCACACCATTTGTCTCCCATGGTTCTCACCCCTCTGCCTAGATTTCCTTGGAGATGACATACTGGGCACTGGGTGCATCATTTCTTGGCTTCTGAACTGATTTCCACCCTCACCTGCTGTCAACCGTACTTTGGTTTTCCCACCCATTGAAATTATCTGCCTCTTCTGCCACCCCTCAAATGGCCAGCCTAGATCACGACCCCAGGCCTCTCACTTGCCAGGGAATCAAATTCAAAACCCTAAAGTAGGTTCACACAGGAGTTCCTTTCTACTCGCCAAAAAAAAAAAAAAAAAAAAAAAAAAGGAAGACGTTTCAGCGATGCATTACTATATTAAAACCTTGCCCTTGATCATACTCTTGCTACTGACCCAGCTTTCCAATATAATGAAATGGGTACCAGGAAAGATGTCACTCTCTGTCTCAGGGACACCTCACTAAAATAGTCAACTCGATGTCCCATCCCCACTCCCCTCATCTGGCAAAACTGAATTATATCTGATTTAGGCTGGTGCCGTGGCTCACTTGGTTAATTCTCTGCCTGCAGAGCCGTAATCCCATATGGACACCGGTTCTAGTCCTGGCTGCTTCTCTTTCAGTCCAGCTCTCTGCTGTGGCCCGGGAAGGCAGTGGAGGATGGCCCAAGTCCTGGGGCTCCTGCACCCGCATGGGAGACCAGGAGGAAACACCTGGCTCCTGGCTTTGGATTGGCGTAGCTCTGGCCATAGCTGCCATTTGAGGGGGGGTGAACCAATGGAAGGAAGACCTTTCTGTCCCTCTCACTGTCCAACTCTGTCAAATTAAAAAAAAAAAAAACAGCTTTTGCCAGTCTATCTCACAAGTACCATTTGTCCACGCATATCAACAAGTGTTGATTTTCATTAGCAACGACTTGATTTGGGACTCTTCTATTTGCAGGCTCATCCAACATGGTAACCGGAGAGACCAAGAGCTTCTTCAGCTTTGCCAAATCGGTAAGTATCCATGCAGGTGAAACATGCTGTGGTGGTGTGCTGGTGTGCATGCTGTGAGCTCCTTCTTCTTTACACACTCACCTAATCCTATTCATGCTTTATTTGTATCATTCATTTTCAGTACAGCCTGTGTCCTTTCTCTGCTCACGGCACCAGGCAGGACCAAGGCTTGGGCTACTATGGCCTAAATGAAGCAGAGGTAGGAGTGTCAGTGAAATCCCAAAAAGCCTTGATGTTTTTCAGCAGAGATGGCTTAGGTGTTGGCGTTTCCAAACATCAGTTCAAAATGAACTCGGCTGTAGCATTTTATTTCTTTCTTAGAGAAACCAGTCTTCCAGTTTAGTCACTTTCTCACCAGGTTTATGGGTTCCATGTAGTCGAGGTTCTCTGTGATCTCATCCTACCAAGTAAGAGACAAAAGTGGGGATCCTACAAGTTTAACAAGTTCCCAGGATGATTTTTAGGCAAGGGCAAGTTCATAAAGCACTGTCTCGAGTGAACATATTCTGAATACAGTAGATACTTTGTCTTTGACTGACAAGCCACTTCTCTGGGCATTCACCCCACTAGGCACCTACTCAGAGGTGCACTCCCTCCCAGCGCTGTACTTCCAGGAACTAAACCACTCCAGCCTCCAAATTATGCAGCCCATGAGTTTATTCGCTCACTTGCAAACATTCTCTGAGCATCTGATACATGTGACACTGAGCCAGGCACCAGGTATCACAGTGGACTTCTGGCCCTTACATTCTACTGAGGGGGACAAACCCAGAACAGGCAAGACATTTTATCAACATGGCACTTTAAATGGCTCTCAAACCTCAGGATGGTGTGAGCACAGGTGGCTGAAATGGAACAGGGCAGCATGGTGCAGAGGTATCTGGAGCACAGTATTCATTCTACACATTCATTCTGTGGGTACTCACATGCCCCCTAAGAGCCAGCTCTGGCTGCTGGAAACTTCCCTCCCAAAATTAAACCAAAGGGCTCCCATTTGCATTTGGGCTTGAACGTCTGGGTCAAGGATAATCTGGGCTCCAACATTTCTTGGAGAAGAAGAACATTTCATGCAGAAGAAGAACAGAGTGCAGTGGAAGCTGCTGTCTGCAGAGTGTCCCCTGAACACGGTGCTGTCCACTCGCAGCTGTTTTGTTGCTGTGCCTGTAATTAACGCGATGCTGAGACTGCTGTGAGTAGCCACGCTGCTCCCAAATCACATGCAATTATCAGAAGTGTTTTCCCTTTCTCCCCTAAATGCACAGTCCCGACAAACACAATGTTAACAAAATAATTGCAGTGTGCTTGCGCTCAGTGAAGGCATTCGTAACAACATGGCCAGCAGGAGACCGATTCTCCTCTGCCCAAAACACAGCTGCCCGTTACCAGAAAGCGTAGTGGCTGGAGGTCAAGAATGAACACTGCTCCCTTTCAGAGAACTGGTCCAATGCTCTGGTTAATGAAAAGCAGATTGGAGAGACGCCATGCCAAACAGTGGGATGTGACTTCGCTCTGGAAAGTTCTAAAAACTTTGTTCTACACATGCAATAAAAACAAACACTTAGACTCAGTCAGGGATTTCTCCCTCGGCTCTAGGAACTGTGTTGCATCTGAAAAGCTTGCCCTTCGTTCTTCGTGACAGGTGCCATCGGCTTTTAGGCCACAGTGTGACACTAACACATGAAATTCACATTTGAAGAGCAGTCTGACCCCAGACCCAGACTCTCTACATCAAAAACGTCCCTTTCAAATTCAAATCATAATAAAAATTGTTTATGTTCCTGACGCTCCTAGCTCATGCCCTGACTCTGCTCAATGACCCTGGGAGGTACAGTGAAGAAACCGGGCACAGAGAGGTCGAGTGACTTGCTGAAAGTCACACTGCTACTAAGTGGCAGAGTTGGGATGGATTCCACACTGAGTACTTGGCTCTAAACTCTCTTACCAACAGCTATGTGGCAATTGTGGATTCCACGTGAATCAGGTTAGGAACCATTTGTCAAAATATGGCCAAATGCACAGCTTTTCTTGAGCTACCCCCAGACCCTTGCAAAAGTACCTTGGTAGAGAATTATCTGTATGAACCTCAGCCTGGTTTCTGACCTGTCTTTCCCACATTTATTTTCCTTCCCAATTACAAACAAAAAAATTTTTAGCAAAATCCTTTATTTTTGTGAGCCTCCTGAATTCTTTTTGGAAAGGAAAAACCATTTCTGTAGGTTGTCAATGGGCATTTTACTTATTTTCACACCTGAAAGGGGAGATGAGAGACAGCACGGAGACACACACACTCCCCAGTTGCTTGTTCCCCACCCAGGACTTCAGACCGGGGCTTCTCAACCTCACCGCTATTGATCTGCGAGCTGGGTCATTCTTTAAGGGCTGCCATGGGCATGATAGGATATTCAGTGGCATCCTTGGCTTCTAAAGCCAAGGGCAATTGCCTTATCCATCACTGCAACCAAGCGTATCCGCAAATATCACCAGGCCTCTCCTAGGAGGCAGAAGTGTCTCCAATTGTGGACCACTGGTTTAGTCCCAACACTGCTCTGCTCCTCATGCCATTCCTTCTTCCTATGTTACCCTCCCTTACTCCACTTTGCCTGATAAATTCCTCCCCACCCCCCAATGTTTGTCTTGCCATTATTCCCCTGCTAGCAAAGCTGCTCCTACAGGCAGAATGGTGCTCCAGTGTGGGGCCTTACCATGTGCCCCAACCCTTTGTAAACTTCTCTGTCACCCTGTTCCCTTCCCCAAGCCCAACATCACTTCACCACCGCCACTGACTGAGACACATGCTTTACACTTAATTAAAAATGCGATTCCAGAGTCATTGGAGGTCACATCCTGCCACTGTACTCAGCTGAGAAAAATGAAGCAGAAAGGGTAACAGTGAATAAGCTGCAGAGCCAGCACTCAGCTCCAGGGCTGATGATGCAAACCATATCAGTAACATTGTAGCAGCATGGGGCCAGGTCTAGGTTGTGTCCCTTATCCAAAAAGCCTGGGACCAGAAGTGTTTCAGATGTGGGAATGTTTTAGGTTTTGGAATAACATGATATCTTCAGAACAAATTCACTTATGTTTCATTCATGCTTTACCATATACATAGACTGGAGGTAATTTTATACATTGTTTTTACCATGCTTGTATTTTGCTTGTGACCAGTCAGATGAGGCCAGGTGTGGAATTTTACACTTGTGGCGTCATGCTGGAGCTCAGAGAGTTTTGGACTTAGCAGCACTGGGGACTCTAGATTTTCAGATTGGGGATGCTCAGCCTGTCATTGGCTATGGACTCTTCTTTCCTACCTAGAGCCTGAGCTTATCAGCACCACTGTCTGTTGTCTCTCACACACTCATAGCAGTGTCTAGAGTAAGAAATAGGAAATTTAAAAAAGTATACCCGCAGGAGCTGCCTCTTGGCCAGCTGGAGTCTGCCCCACTGCAGTTCAGTTTCCCCTGACCGTGTTGGCAACGAGGCCCTGTGTGTAGTCATCAGTAACCCAGCACCATCTCTCCTTTCAGTGGTGGCAGGTGGAGAAAGTGAACCCCATCAAGCTGTACGAAGAGAACAAAGTCATTGCAGGGTTTTCCCTGCTAAATCTGCTCTTCAAACAGGGCCGAGCAGGCCTCATTCGAGGAGTGGTGGACAAGCTCCTAGCGCTGTACAACCAGAAGAAGATCAAGCCCGTGGTTGACTCCCTGTGGGCCCTGGAGGAGGTAAGGATGGGGCTTTCCCTCAGCAAATAACCACCTATTTTCAGTCCAGGCAGGTGTGGGCAGCCGAAGTCAAGGGTGTTTCAAAAAGTTCATGGGAAATGGAAACTAAAAGATAAGTTTATTTTAGTGTAAAAAGTATTGAAATCCATTCATTTGAGGACTCTTCAAAAAGCTTATGAGAAAGGCATATTAAAAACTATTTGGGGATTGCTATACATTTTGCACAAAACAAACATCCTTTTTTTTTTAATTTTTTTTGACAGGCAGAGTGGACAGTGAGAGAGAGAGACAGAGAGAAAGGTCTTCCTTTTGCCGTTGGTTCACCCTCCAATGGCCACCGCGGCCGTCGCGCTGCGGCCGGAGCACCGTGCTGATCCGATGGCAGGAGCCAGGTACTTCTCCTGGTCTCCCATGGGGTGCAGGGCCCAAGCACTTGGGCCATCCTCCACTGCACTCCCTGGCCACAGCAGAGAGCTGGCCTGGAAGAGGGGCAACCAGGACAGAATCCGGCACCCCGACCAGGACTAGAACCTGGTGTGCTGGCGCCGCAAGGCGGAGGATTAGCCTAGTGAGCCATGGCACCGGCCCACAAACATCCTTTTATCCTGTTTTCCCATGAACATTTTGAAGTACCCTTGTATAATCTTTTGCTATATGATCTTTATCTACATTTATTTGAAATGAGGACCGTAAAAAGTCATTGCCTCATAGTAAAGGACTTTGGATGTAAGAACTACTTAAGTTCCTCCATTGTTCCCAGGCCACGTGCCTCATTTGGGACATGAACCTTCACCAAGTGGCCACTGATGGTTGATGGATGTGCTCAGTTCACCTTGGTTATACTGCTGCGGTGTCATGTATATTGTTGTCTTGTGGGTATAGAAGAGATCAAGGTCAAGGCAGGTGATAGCTTAGAGCTGAAATGATTTGTGTGTTGAGCCCAGATGCTTTGAACTCCGAGAGACCTTGTTAAGCTATGGTGGACGCTATCATTATTGCTGAATTGTTGGACTGAGTCTATTCATTGATCTGACAAAAGTTCTGTTTGGAAGCAGCCCTCCATTACAAAAGAATTAAGAACCCCTAATGTAGCCCACATAGATACTGAAGCATGAATGCATTGTGTTGGTTCGTGTGAGGCTCACTAGGGGGAGGCAGGGTCTAGAAAACCCTTCAGGATGCAGGGGGAGACTTGAGCATTTGGGATGTCAAATAACAGCAGCTGCTTATGAGGAGAAATAGGGAAGTAGCTTGGATTTCAGGAGGCAGATCCCTCAGGAAATCCTTGTACGTCATGATTTTGTAACCCTGGCTTTAAGGAGCCATGAAGGCCCTGAAAAATACACAAAAGATGTAGAAATGCACTTGTTTGTTTGCTTTGCAGTATGTATGGATGAGTTGCCTTATGGTATAACAATTCTTGGTGTGTTTTGGGGAGTCACGGAGACTTTTTTAAAATCTAACAAATGCAGAGTTCTATGGAGCAGATGGTGGGTGTATTTCTGGCAAGAAGAGTACTGCTGTTTGCCTGCTAGACTTAGTGGGCCCAAATCCAGCGGCTTCTCTGCACACAGAAATCCTCCCCAGAAAGTCTTTTTGGGGTGATCAATGTGTAATCAAATACACTGGTCCTAGAACTTTGATCCCGCAACGTGCCTGTATATGTCTCTAACACTACAAAAACCCATCCACCAGAATTCTTTATTTTGATAAAAGGAATGCAAGCTCATTACAGGAAATTCATAAACTAACCAGAAACATAAGGAAAAAATAAACAGCCAGTCCACAGTGCAGGGAAGAGTAACATCATTAGCATCTTGGTTTACTTCCTTCCAGTCTTTTCCTATTGCTGATTGTTCGCTGTGATTCAATTTATTGCTAAATCAAATCAGATACTCATCCATGCTTTCTGCTGTGTAATAGCCAAGATGGTTAGACTATTGCTAAAATTTTCTCGAAATATTTTTTTTTATGATATGAACCCCAGCATCTAGACTGTATTTACCATAGTATTTCAGAGGAACAGGGTAGGACTGGGCACCATGGAAACTGGCTTCTCTAGGGTTAGGGAGGAGAGGAAACTAGGAATGCATGAGTCCAGGGTTAAGAGATTAATTCTGTCCATGGGGCAGGGAAGAGGACTTAGACTTAAACTCAGTGCCCAAACAAGCCCAACAAATCCGGTTGCATTTAAGGGAGGACTGAAATCCAGGAGGGATCCAGTTGTCCCTGTGGGTTATTGTTCTAATATTAGAAGTCATTTTTGGTCACGGTGGTTACTGAATCACAAACTTGGGGAATGACTGGTGTGTGCCCAGAATTGTGTGGATGCTGGAGACAGAATGGAGAACAGATGGCCGAGATCCCTGGATACCATGGAGCTTAAGTTCAGAAGAGCTGGAAGGAACAGAAAATACCTAAGCAAATACAAGTCCACAGGGTAACTGCTGTCTATAATAAGTCCTTGAAAGGAAATAAACTAGGGTATGTGGTGAAGAGTAAGTGGAGCGTAGAAACATAGTTTCTACAGAGCAGAGCTTTTCAACTTCTTTCATTGTGACTCCCTCAAGGAGCTTTATATGTATCTTTTTGCCTCATTGGTTCCCCATGAAATCTTAAGAGTGAGAAGGGGAGGGAGATTGTGAGTACTTCCAAAAGCTCATGTAAAATAGAATTAAAAGATAACTTTATTTTGATGTGAAAAAAAATGAAGTCTGAGCATAAGGAATCTTCACAAAGTTCTTGGAAAATGCTTATTATAAAAAAAAAACTAGGCATGGATTTTAAAACTTGGCATCAAAGTAAACTTATCTTTTCGTTTCATTTTCCACAAACTTTTTGAAGTACTCTGCATGTGTGTGTATGTTTATGTTCTATATGTGCCTTTTACATTAAAAGAGTAAGTACTTTTTTTCTTCTCTTAAGAGCCAATTTTCCCATCTTTGGGGGAAAGATATCCTGCCCCTTGGGAATACATGCTGTTGACTGATTTAAAGAAGGAAGGTGTTTGGGTAGCTGTCCTCTGAACTCGCACATGGAGGTACAATGCTGAAGGAAAAAGACCTCAAAAGCAAAGGATGAGGGAAGAAAGATGACAGTGAATTCCAAAGATGCGTTATTTTGAGCCAAGGAGGGAATGGCGCGAGGACAGCCTGACTAGGACTTTGGGTTTTACTCTGAGTGCCACGGGGGGCCTCCCAGGGATCAGAGGCAGGGAGTGACACTACATAGTTCCCAGAGAATTTTCTGCTATGGAAGAAGCAGAATTTGTGAGGCAGGGTCCTGGGCAACTGCAGGGGTCCAATGATCAAGCAGTCAAAGATGGTCTCAATCCAAGGGTGCACTGACCCACAAGCCAAAGGGGCAGCCTTGCTCTCATAGGGAGCGTCTGACCAGGATGTGTGATACACAGAAGACACCAGCACTCCTCTCAACCACCCCTGCTAGAGGAAAACACAGCTCCACGTGCGTGGGAGCAAAGTCAGAACAGGCTCAAGGACTGAGTCCACTGAGGATACGGAGCCAAAACTCCAGGGCTAACTAGGAACTCTACACCAACTGCAGCCAGGAAAACCCAGGCCACAGCTTGCTCTATGGGGTCCTGTGTCACATGCAGGCAAGTCCAGGACTTGACACTGAATCCGCTTCCTTCCTTCCATCGCCACTCTTAGTACTATTGTCTAAGCTGGACCCCTCCAGCAAGGACTGGGTACTCACTTCCCTCCTGGCCCTCTGCAGGGGATTCTCTGCCCAGCTCCCATGGACTCCCATCGCTTAAACCATCTCATGTTCCATCCGTGCCTCCCATGGTTCCTTTCTGAACCTGAAATTCCAGTTAACTCCTTACTGATGCCTGTGAGGCCCTGTCCAGCCGGACTCTGCCTCTCTCATCAACCTCACTGCACCCACTTCACCTGCTCCATTAGAGCTTCAGCCAGGTGTGTTTCTGGTCGTTGAACCCAGCCAAGCCTTCCCTGACTGGAGCCTCTGAACCTGTCGTGTTCTGTATTTTGAACATTTCTCCTCCAGCTTTGTGGCCAGGCTGCTTGCTCCTCATCACTCCTGTCTCAGCTCCATATGACCAATACAGAGAGGCCATTCTTCACACCCTAGCCTCTTGAAAACGGTAGCATGTGCAGCCAGCTCAGCCCTGGTCATTCCCTCCCTTTACCATGCTGTCCATGATGCTTACCACTGCCTGAGATCACTGTGCCCATTCATTTGTTCACTTATTCAGACCCTGGTCTCTTTTCCACTAGAAAGCATACTCTGTGCTGCAAAAGATCTGGACTCATGTTCTAGATCTCGCTGCGTGGCATGCAGTAGATGCTGCATAAATACACATTACACAGGCTGAGGGTTTAGCCCAACAGTTAAGATACCCATGTCCCAGTTCATAGTGTCTGGCTTCAGTATCTGGCTGCACCCCTGACTACAGCTTCCTGCTAATGCAGACTCTGGGAGGCAGCAGTGATGGTGAAGGTGATTTGGTTCCTGCTACGCATGTGGGAGACCTGGACTGAGTTCCTAGCTCTTGGCTTAAGGTGTAGCAGGAAGTTGTTGAAGGAATTTGAGGACTTAACCAGTAGATGGGGCCTTTCTCTCTCTCCCTCTCCCTCTCTGTCTCCCCCTCCCTCTCCCGCTCCCTCTCTACCTCCCCCTTTCCCTCCCTCTCTCCCTCCCCCTCCCCCTTTCCCTCCCTCTCCCCCTCCCCCTTCGCCTCTCCCTCTCTCTCAAATAAATAACATTTAATAGATAGATATTCTAAAAATGAATTACTGACTCCATCAATGCACAGGAATATGACTAGGTAGATATTTCCTAACAGGAAATAATTAGTGAGTGAATGAATAAATGCATGAATGAACAAGCTATCCTAAGTAATTTAAGTTGTTCCCTTCAGATAGGGTTTCTCAGCCTGGATGCAATTACTATTTTGGCCTGAATAATTCTTGGTTGTTGGGAGGCTGCCCTGGGCATTTTAGAATGGTTAGCATTCTACACCTAATGGATCTCTACCTGTTAGATGTCAGTAGCATCCTCTATTGCCACTTAAGGTAATAAAACACATTTCCAGACATTGTCTAATACCAAGTGCATAGGACAGTGGAAACAGACAAAATCACACCTGGATGAGGACCACTTGCTTCCAAAGAAACCCTGGAAGTAGGCAGTGAGCCCAGCAATTCAGACACTCATATACCATACTAGTGTACCTGAGTTTGTGTTCTGGCTTCAGCTCCTGAGCAGACCCTGGAAAACACTGATAATGGCTCAAGTAATTGAGTTCCTGTCACTGTGGGAGACCTGGTTTGCATTCTGGGCTTCTGATTCCAGCCTCATCCCTAACCTGGCTATTATGAGTGGATGGGAATTCACTCTCTCTGTTTCCTAGATAGTTGGATGGATGGATGGATGGATGGATGGATAGATAAATAGATAGATAGATAGATAGATAGATAGATAGATAGATAGATAGATAGATATAGACGGACGGACAGACGGACTGCCGATGAGCAAACAAGAGTTAAAAACCATTACCCGAAAACCAAAGGAATACAGATTCTCATAGCAGGTGAGTCCTCCAGAGAGAAGAGATAGACAGCTGCTACCTGTTTGCCAACAAAAACATTCACAGGCATTCATTAGTAACACCCACCAACTTTCTGAGGGCTCTTTCCTGCAATATTTATAGGCATCTGTTTAGAGCTACAGTTGGACCATACAGCACTAGTAATGAAGCCCACACAGCTCTTCCGGGCTTGAAGAGAGTACTGCAAGCTTATTACTTGCAAACCTAAGAAAGAAGACCAGAATGATTTTTTTCTCTCCCCTTTGGTAAATGATTGCACAAAATTGCTGCACAGCCATCTCTATAATTTCAGCTGTGGAATATAAAGCCCATAGGTATTAAAAGAAGATTCTCTTGGGCTCTCTCAGCCCTCAAACTAGAAGATCTAATAATATCAGAGACAATTAGGGTTTCTTTTTAGCCATCTGTCTTTGACTTTATTGTAAGTTTAATACAGAAAGCAGAGTGGGAATACTGCAGCCTCAGGTGTGCTACCACATATCCAATATGTAACTGCACATTGAGGCGAAAACAAATTAACCTCTCCACATGATCTACAGGTGGGAGAGGGGCAAAGCACACTTCTGTTTGTCAACCAAGCAGCAGGAATTTTGTTGAGCACCTACTGTGTGCTCATACTACTTTAGGACTTAAAGTCTACAGAAGTCAGAGACAACATGCTTCCTGCCCACGAGTTTATGATTTGAGAGAAAGCTAAAACTTATGAAACAGAGAATAGCTTAGTAGTCCATCACAGAAACTGTTTCAATGGCAACTAATCTTGAAAATGAGAAAGAACCACATTGAGGAGGAACAGATGTTCAGAGGTGGTTTACAGAAATTGCTTGAGTAATTTCGGAGTTACAAAAAGGATATTACAAGCAGGAGGAGTGTGAGCAAAATCACAGATGCGGGAGTGCGTACAGAGTAGGCGGGGTGGAGAGAGAAGTCTGGGCTAACCCAAGCAGAGGTTGCTGGCTGAGGATGAGGGAAGAATGGTGGATTTGAGCAATGCATTCAAATAATGGACACCTTTGCTGACAGGTGGAAGAGCGAGAGTTGACCGCCTGGGTGTGGGACAGCTGACGGAGAGTGTGGTGTAAGCAGCATGGCACTGTTCCCTCCTCTCAGTTCCCTGACCCCCACCCTGGCCCCTAATGTGATCCCTGTAAAGATATGCATCTGGGCTGGACAGCTGTGACCTCTGATTAACACTGCCACAGCCCATCTGCTGCTGAGTAGTGCACAGAGGGGCAGGCATTGGCCTAGAGGTTCAGGTGCCCGCATCTCCTATCAGAGTACCTGAGTTCAACCCCCAGCTCTGCTGCTGACTCCAGCTCCTTGTTAATGCAGACCTCGGGAGGGAGCAGGTGATGGCTCAGATAACTGGGTTCCTGCCACCCATGTTGAGACCTGGATTGCAGTCCTAGCTCCCAGCCTTGGTTCCTCAGAGACGGTGGGCATTTGGGGAATGAACCAATGCATGGGACCGTTATCTGTCTGTCTCTGTCTCTGTCTCTCTAATAAGTGATTTAAAAATAATACACCAACAGCTGCATGTATACCCTAACAATTTTTAGAAACTTTTGCAAAAAGACAGTATCTGTAGTATTCTACAGTGTTTGCATCAAAGTCCATGACTGTGGAATGCCCATGACTCCACTCTGGTAACACTAGTTACATGAAGCTGTTTCAACTTACTAAAATTAAGAAGCATTAAAACTTCAGCTCTTCAGTGTCACTAGCCACATTTCAGGTGCTTAAAAACCACATGTGCCTCGTGGCTGCCAAATTGGACAGCACAACCATAGATGAAATTCCTATTGCACAAAGTCCTAATGGGGCTGCTCCGGGAGATGATGTCATCCTTCTCTTTAAGGGTAGGACAGTTTGCAACCCCTTGAAAACCTGGCTTGATTGGTTACATTTTACTAAACTATGCTAATTATACCTTTCCTTCTTCCAAGTCTCCCTGCCTTGGCCATGGTAGACATCAGTGCCCAAATGCAATCACTTTTTAATTTAGGCATTCCTAATTCCCCATCTGGTGTCACCTGCATTTTTACCTCCACACTAATAGTTGTGCTTTAAGGATGTTTGTGTGTTTTATTCTAAGCCATCACAACATCTATACACAGAGACAGGTCTGTCTGAAGGGGGGTGGTGGAATCTGGGGTTGGATTTGAGACGGTCCTTTAATGAAAAGGTAGATTAATGTGGAACACCAGTTAAAGGGAGTTGAATGCCTCAGGAGACAGTGTGTGTGTGTGTGTGTGTGTGTGTAGGGCACTGTCAGGTACAAATATGCCACAGGCTTCCACGCCAACACCAGACTGGGAAGTTACAGGGTGGTGCTAAGCATCTGACACAGGGGGCCCAACTCAAGCTAGCGGGCTGGGAAACCCAGCTGAACCATGGCGGATGACAAGGAGCTGGCAGGACCTCCCTTACAGATCTAGAAGTTCCTGCCTGGGCACAGCTCGGAGTAGGGGGAGTATGTTCAAAGCATCACCCCGAAGCAGGCAGTGTGCACTGTGTCAGGTGCACAATGGTTTGGAGGATGGACTGGGGACAGGAATTTTTAAGGCCTGAATTGGAAAGCCTATGACCAAGGTGTGGGGGGAAGGGGAGCAGTGGTATGGGAAAAAAATGAAGGAATCTGAGTCACTGGAAAGAAAGGAGAGCAGAAGCGAGAGACCGAAAAGAAGCAAGAATCAGAGACGACCAAGGGCTGCTCAACCGGAGAGACCGTGAGCGGGGATGCCAGCCTTAACATGTATGTAGCCGTGACAGGAGCAAACGTAAGGAAATGAGTGGGTGTTGCTGGGAGTTTGATTTAAAGTGATGATACAATATGCACGTGGAGATGTCTAGAGGCAACCCAAACCCTCAGCCACAGTGAGAGAAGAGGGCCGGGGGACTGCTGCTACTGGTAACACCGCTGGATGAATCACGATTCGGCGGGCATTGCTCTAAGTGCTGTATATGTTGATTCATGTAACCCCAAGGCCCAGGTGCTAGTATCGCTTGTCTTACAGGTGGTACAAGTGAGGCTTTGGAAGTTATACGGGCCCTACCTCCCTGCTTATAATTGAATTTTCCTTAGCTCATTTCGTCTCCACGATAACATGGAATGATGGCTACCGACACAAACGAGGAAATGGAAGAGTATGGAGATGAGTAAGTCGCCCAAGGTCATGCAGCTAGTACATGGCAAAGCCGGCACTGAAAGCTAGACAGGCAGGCTCTCAAGCCCTTACATGAACCTCTCCACTGTGGAGGACGAGGGCAGAACCCTAACCTCAGCGCCTCCTTCACGCAACAAGCAGAGGACCAGGTGTCCAGACATGGGCAGTAGTAAAGGGACCACTCTGGCCACCTGACAGCTCCCTAGTGTTGGCTTGGAGGAAAAGCCTTTGGATTGTGCCATGGTCACTGTTGATGTTCTGAATGCCCTCTCAGGAGAATGAGGACAGAAGTCCGAATGCTAAAGGTCAGGAAGGGAACATGTGGGCAGGACAGGCTGACCGCCAGCGTAAGCCTCCCATTTGGTATTGAACAGAACAAATGCTTGGAAAACAGCCAAGAGGAGCAGTGTCCCCAGAGGAGGTCTGTTCAGAAATAGACCAGTGTTTGCCTGGAGCTGGGGGAGTTGGGGAAATGTGGAAGGACTGCTAACATGTGGCTTTTCTTGGAGGGATAAAGATATTCTAAAATGAATGGTGGTGACGGCTGCACAGTGTGGTGAATATACTAAAAAACCATTGAATTGCACACTTTAAATTAGTGAATTGTCTTATACATGAGTTACATCTAAAGTCAATTTACAGATATCATTTATTTGCTGATACAGCTACAAACACTTCAAAATGTTCGTGGAAAATGAAAATAAAAGAAAAGCTTGTTTTGATGCAAAAAATTTGGAAATTCAAGGGCAGTTATTAACCTAGTGGCTAAAACACTGGTTAAGATGCCTGCATGCCACATGAGAATGCCAAGGTTCAATTCCTGGCTCTGGCCCCTACCTCCAGCCTCCTGCACCCTGGGAAGCAGTGACCATGGCTCGTGTAGTTGGTTTCCTGCCATTCACGTGGGAGAGCTGGAGGGCATTCCCAGTCTCAGCTTTGACCAGGCCCAGCCGAGGCCTAGCCAGAAGTGAGTCAGCCAGGTGGGAATGTTCTCCCGTCTCTTCCATTTCATCCCCATTCCTTCCTCTCTCTCTCTCTCTCTCTCTCGCTCTAATAAAAATTTTAGAAAATTTTTAAAACACATGCACGGCTTTTTCATGTACGCATTTGTACCATTCGTATCTCCCATGAACTTGCTGAAGGCCCCTCTAAGGCACATTAGTCGTTGAAAAACAGAGAGAGCATAGGACTGGTTAGAGTTGACATGAGAGGGGACATCAGAGAGGAAGAGGCCTCAGTGGACAACGCACAACCATTTACAAGGCCATGGCAGAACTCAATAGTTGGACAACTGCACAGGCAGTGAGTGAAACCCGAGAAGGGGGCCGGCGCCGCGGCTCACTAGGCTAATCCTCCGCCTTGTGGCGCCGGCACACCAGGTTCTAGTCCCGGTTGCCCCTCTTCCAGGCCAGCTCTCTGCTGTGGCCAGGGAGTGCAGTGGAGGATGGCCCAGGTGCTTGGGCCCTGCACCCCATGGGAGACCAGGAGAAGCACCTGGCTCCTGCCATCGGATCAGCATGGTGCGCCGGCTGTGGCGGCCATTGGAGGGTGAACCAACGGCAAAGGAAGACCTTTCTCTCTCTCTCTGTCTCTCTCTCTCTCACTGTCCACTCTGCCTGTCAAAAAAAAGAAAAAAAAAAAAGAAAGAAAAGAAAGCCAAGAAGGGAGATGAATGAGGGGTGACACCCAGGCTTGCATCACAGCCTGGGCAGAGGCCTGGAGCTAACAGTGAGGGGGGCTGGTGCATCCAGCACAGATCAAAGGTACATCAGCCCGAGCACTGAGAGCTGGGGAGGCCAGGCTTGAGGGGAGACGGGATCTACTCAGATGGACCCATTGTTCTCTAGCAACCCGCGCCTCCACGCCTCCCTGCCTGTGTCAGTGCTGTCAGCTCTGCCTCTTGTCCCTCCAACTTGTTCTGCCTGTAAAAAATTCTAGTCACCTCTCAAGACTCGGGCAGGACACTGGCTCCTCTACCCCCCAGTACACACACACACACACACACACACACCTCTTACCCCAACCCTGAGCTGGGAATTTCCACTCTCAGACCCTGGGGCGTGCCTCTTGGCCTTACATGTTCATGCAAGACAGCAAGAATGTCGACATGGTCCTTCCGTTCCTAACTGGAGGGATTCCTAAGGCACAGAGAGTCAACGTTGAAAGGCAGCAATTGCTTCTCGACCTTTTGGCTAAGATCAAGAGAACAGCAGTGGTGATTTTCACAATGCACGGCTGATGCCTATCCTCCCCACCCCCGCCTAGAGTTTGGATCTTTGGTGTCAGGGACTCAGGGCAAGCCAGGAGAACACAGGCTGTGTCATGCAAAACATTTCTGGGGCCTTAGCCCATGCATTTCCATCACTGGTGCGGCATCTCCCACTGAGGCTCTAACCAGACCGTTTTGTCTACACTGGCGACCAGACTATGTTGCACAATTAGGTTATTCTCAACTCAGCACTCCTTATTAGGAGTCTGTGAGCTCAGCTCCAGATTCCTGTTAGGAGGAAAACAATCGCTCTTGCCTTCACAAATGTCACTTGGCTGGAAATACATCCAAACTGGATTTCCTTGTGAGCCAGGGATGAAATCAATGCAAGCTAATCTTGGCTGTGCGGCCCAGGCCAGGATTCTACCACCTCCAAATGCTGAGATGATCTATTTGCCTTTAAAGGTGATGGAGAAATCGCTTTATGGATCTCATTTTCAAGAAGGCAATAGAGGCCTGCTTTCCAGTATTTTCTAAGGTATCTGTACTGATAGGTTAATTGCAGGTTCTTCCCTAGTCACTAGATTGGCTAAAAGAAGAGCCACACTGCATTTGAACATGAGCACCTACTTTTAAATCGCCGAATGCATGGAGAAGGTTGTATCCTGGCAGGTGCACATGCTGAGGCTACTGCCTCGCTCTCCCCCTCCGGTACCCACTCCCTTCTGGAGCATCTGTTTCATCCTTGAAAACTGGGAGTACCACCACTTCCCTGGCTGCTGCCCAGGATTCTGTTATTCTTGTCCCAGTGGGTTCATCTCCTACAGAGTGTGAGCCTAAATAGATGGGATAAGAACGTGAACCAACAGGTGGGGACTCTTAGCTTGCTGTCCGGACCCTGTGACCTCATTTTCCTAGAACGACTGACCCTCATTCTCAGACAGTGGTGGGGTGATTTCTCCCTGACTCCTTTTTCATAGAACTTCAGTCATACTGGAGTAGGTTCTGCTCTACTCCTGTATGACCTCCTCTTAACAAATTGTATCTACAAACATGTGTTTCCTGGTCACAGTCTGTGGCCCTGGGACTTAGGTCTTCAATGTGTGGATTTGGGGAGGAGGGGAAGGACACAACCTTTTTTTTTTTTTTTTTTGACAGAGTGGACAGTGAGAGAGAGAGAGACAGAGAGAAAGGTCTTCCTTTGCCGTTGGTTCACCCTCCAATGGCCGCCGCGGCCGGCGTGCTGCAGCCAGCGCATCGCGCTGATCTGAAGGCAGGAGCCAGGTGTTTCTCGTGGTCTCCCATGCAGGTGCAGGGCCCAAGCACTTGGGCCATCCTCCACTGCCTTCCCGGGCCACAGCAGAGAGCTGGCCTGGAAGAGGGGCAACCAGGACAGAATCCAATGCCCCGACCGGGACTAGAACCCAGTGTGCCAGCGCCGCAAGGCGGAGGATTAGCCTATTAAGCCACAGTGCCAGCCCAGGACACAACCTTTTAAAAGATTTATTTTTTTGAAAGGCAGAGTTAGAGAGAATAGAGACAGACAAGTATTCCATCCACTGATTCATTCTCCAGAAAAACACAATGGCTGGGCGAAGGCAGGAGCCTCTTCTGGGTATCCCACATGGGTGAAAAGGCCTAAGCCGTCCTGTGTCACTTTCCCAGGCACACAAGCAGGGAGCTGGATCAGAATGGAGCAGCCAGGACACAAAGTGGCTCCCATATGGGATGCTGGCATCACAGGCACATTTTAGCAGCTACACCACAACACCAGCTCACAGGAAGGACACAGTGTAATCCAGATACAATTTGAGTTGGATGCAATCAAAAAGGGAAAATGTTTTGTAAAGGGCTAAAGAGACAAAATTCAGCCCAAGGGTTAAAAGGGCAGGTTCCCGAGTAAGTCCTTCCTCCTGCAGCTACGGCTGTGTGTCCATGGGAAAGTTAGCTCATTTCTTTCTGTCCTGGATTTCGCTTCCAGCATCTGACACAGGATCATGGAGTGGGTGCTTGGGCAGACCTCCCAAGGCAGCCTGTGGCGAGCTCTCAGGGCACAGCCCTGACACAGTCGTCTCCAGTATCATCTCGGAAGGCGTGCAATGGTGGAGCCCCTGCCTCTCTTTCGTCTGGCATTTTCCGCTCTGAGTTCCTGCCCCCGTGATGTGAACAGACTCACTGTGCTCTTTCCTTATGCTTTTGCTCATTTCCAAAGGCATTTGGGGGAGCTGCTTTATGGAACAGAAGCTCCTAACGGCACAAATGATAAACACATGCTGGTGTTTGGATTCCTCCAATTCTCCAACCATTTCGTTTCTGATTACTAAACTGTTAGTTTGTTTTGGGAGACGCTGCCAGGAAAGTGCCAAGCTCCTGTTAGTCATTTAATAAACTCTAAGCGAGCAGCTGCCTGCAGGGCCCTGGACGAATGACAAATAACCACGGTGGCTAAAGTCGTGTTTGCCCTGAGCCAGGCAATGTGCTGAGCACTTTCTGGGCATTAGCGCATCTGAAGTCACAGCAATCCTGTAAGGGAGGAACTATTATTTCCCCCATTTTACAGACTGGGAAACTGAGGCTTGAAGAGAGCAAAGTGAGCTGGGTGAGGTCACACAGCCAAGATCTATGAGATCACATCACAGGACTCATGGTGGCTGTTTCCTGAGGCCAGGATCAAACAAAGGCTTTCCACCCCTCCAACAGTGTGCTAGATGACTCTGTCTTGAGCCACTCATCCTGGTCGCCCCGTCTCTGTGATCGGAGGCATCCCGGCTCATGGGGGAAAAGACTTCTGTGATTACAGATGGGAGACCTTGAGCCTCAAGCCTTCGTTTCAACATCTGTAAAATGGAAATGATAACCTTTGCTTTTCCTACCTGTGCCAAAGACTACTGCAAGCAATGTCTAAGCAGCAAACTGCATGATGGATATAAATGCTACCACGGGGGTGTACTTGCTACAACTATAGTTTATTTCTTCCTCTCCCTGTCTCCTCCCAAGCATGTGTCAGCCTCATAGCTTCCCTAGCACATGCACAACTAAGCATTTCCATTTCGTGAGTTTGCTCAGTGAACACCTCGTGGGTTTATTCCCATGATCAGCAGCTGGTGCCACGGGATGCTCACATCAGCCTCTGAGGATGGGGAAACTATGCCCGTATTTCAGATGAGAAGTCTGAGGTGAGGCAAGCTGCCGCCTCCTCCAGGACGCACGTCTCCAGGTGGGAGAACAAATCCCCTCGACTCAAGGCCAGTGCTTCAGCATCACCGCTGTCCTCTTGGTCTCACCCCAAGCACGAGTGACCAGCTATTTGGATTCTAATTCACTACATTAAAAAATTATTTATTTGAAGAAAAACAGACAGGTCTGTAGAGTCCCCATCCACTGGCTCACTCCCCCAAACACCTTCAACATCTGGGATTAGGCTGAGACTGAAGCCCAAGATGGGAACTGAATCCAGGACTCCCATGGAGATGGAAAGACCCAACTGTCTGAACTGTTACCATGTTCTTCTAGGGTCTGAAATCAGGTACCAGAAACAGGAGTGGAAGTCACTTGAGCATCCACCTGGTATTGTAGCTGCTGGGCCAAATGCCCAGCTCTCACTGCCTTTTCTTAGTGGCATAAAGGCCAGCAAATGGACATAGTCCAAACAAACTCTCACCTTACATGCCATTGCATGCAAAGCTGTGCTGGGAAGGGCAGAGGTAACAGTTCAAAGGGGCCATAGCCCACTACACATCCGTTTTTACACAGCATTTTATTGCCTTTGCAGGGATCAGGCCCCACAGTGAACCCACAGAGATAGGCAGGGCAGGTGCTTTGTCCACTAATTAGATTTTCATTCAGACTAAGCAAAGTAATTCATATGACATAGCTGAGCCAGAGATCCAAGCCAAGTTTCTTTTTTTTTTTTTAAAGATTTTATTTATTTATTTGAGATGTAGAGTTATAGACAGTGACAAGGAGAGAAAAAGGTCCTCCATCTGCCGGTTTACTCCCCAAATGGCCGCAACGGCTGGAGCTGCGCCGAACCAAAGCCAGGAGCCAGGATCTTCCTCCCGGTCTCCCATGCGGGTGCAGGGGCCCAAGGACCTGGGCCATCCTTCACTGCCTTCCCAGGCCACAGAAGAGAGCTGGTTCAGAAGAGGAACAGCTGGGACTAGAACCAGCGCCCATATGGGATGCCAGCGCTGCGAGTGGAGGATTAACCCACTGTGCCATTGCGCTGGTCCCCCAAGCCAAGTTTCATATTCTGGAGATCTTGTGGGTGCTGCTACATATGTGTGTTTGTGTAAGCATGTTGCTTTTTTTTTTAAGCACCATTTTGCTTCTTGCAATTAAAAGAATAAATTACACAGTGTACAACCACAATATTCAATATTTAGAAAAGAGAAACAAAGGATGAAAATCACCCATGATTGTGTCATCCTAAGCAAAACCACTGCTATTGTTTTTAATGTGCCTCATTTTTGGCTTTGTTACTCTGTATCTTTTTTTGTTCCCTCCTGCAGTTGTCACTGTAAGAGCCCCAGCTCTGCTCCTGAGCCTGTGTGTGCAAATTAAGAGTTTATTATCATCAGGGTCACAAATAGAGGCAATATTTGCTTTGGATTTGTGGAGGAAAGTGGAGGAACTAGATTCATTTCCAAGTTTATGGCTGTGGAAGCATCACATTTAGTGGGTGAAGTATGGGCTGGAATTGGAAATGCTTAGCAGGGTGACAACCACAGGAGCCAGGGATGGGGCTGATGTGGCTCTGAGACACAGAAATGAGACTGTGAATGTCGCCTGTCCTGTAGTTTACCTGGCATTCCGCATCTGATGCATTTTCTGCTCTGTTCCTCCATGGTCACAGAATCGTTTGAAAGAATTATTGCCTGAGTTCTATCAAACACCTGTACCAAATTCTGCTTACTCATTCTCCCGTGACAGTAAGTAGAATATGCCTCCCTTGAGACAAGGTGTGGCAAACTCCACAGCTTAGCTGTCATCAGTACTTTGGCCAAAGCCTGTGGCAGACATCACTTACCCACCCTAGTCATTTCCACAGGATTCATCTCAGTGTCAGATCTCTTTCAGCTCAACATTACAGGCAATCCCATTTACCCAAGCATAGGGGCTACAGCAAATGAACCACACTGGCCATCCCTGCCCCTAACCCATGTTCAGGCCACCCTGAGTACTCTAAGCAAGGGAAGCTGCTGATTTTAAGAAGGGTTCTCCAGAGTGTTCTTGTTTGTGGCGTTTCCTGGCTACTTCTTACCTCCCCTATGGTTGCCAAGGAAGTGGCTGTCTTCACGGGCATTTCTGAAAAGCTGTCAGCCACTGTTTTTCAATCCAAATACATTCACAGTTTTCCCAGCTCTGCTTTGTGCATGACGATGTTTTCACATAATATCACACCATTTATTTGGAGGTCTTGCAGCTACTAAAAACATCCAAGTTTCTTACGTGGAGTCATCTCTCAGTGTTCACAGGGGATTGGTTCCAGGGCTTCTACAGACCCCCAGAAGACTGGCAGGTGCTCCTTCCCTTATATAAAATAGTGTAGTGTTTGCAGATAACCTATGCACATCCTCCCATATATTTCAAGCCACTTTTAACTTACATATAATACCTAATGACATATAAATGTAAAATAGTAAATACTTTTCCTAATGTATTGTTTAGAGAACAGCGCTGAGGGGAAAAGTCTCTGTGTTCAGTACAGGCATACGATCTTTTTTAAAAAAAATTTTTGATCCATGATTAGCTGAACCCACAGCTGCAGGACCTCTGCATATGGAGGACTCAGCATCTATGTGTAATTTACTGACATCCTAACTGCGAAGCAAAAAAGCATACACAACTGCCAGAATTACTGGCCAGTGAGTTTATCTTCTCTCTTTTTGTTCTTTGCATTCTATTCAGTACAAAGGGAGCAGGGAACCATGGGTGAAATAAGAAATGCATGGGAATAATTCTCAGTAATTAACCTCACCTGTGCATGTCACGGGACAATAGTGAATCACATTATTTCTGTAATTTATCACATTTCCATAAAACACCGTGAAATTATCTCAGTAGATACCAAGGCATTTGGTGAAGTTCAACAGCTATTTTTTGTTCTATGCAATCACCGAGTTTTTTTCTTAACCTGATAAATGCTTTCAAATGAAGCTAAAAACAAATGCATTATATTTACTGGAGAAGTCTAAGACCCTCACCATGCTATAGAAGGTAGTGATGACCTTGTCTGAAAAAGCATTGGCAAAAACAGAAATGAAAAATGACACATCAAAGGAATAAAAATATTATGCCTTATATTCTTGTAGTTGATAATGCTTTTAATGTATGATATTCCCTTTATTCAAAAATTCTTTAAGAACAATGTATCTGTGTTCTTATTTGACATCTCCTAGGTTTGGTCTCAGATCTGTCTGTTAATAAGTGTGACTTTGGCAAGAAATGTAGCCTCACTGTGCTGGAGTTTCCACACCTGTGAATTTTGAGTGAATTACAACAGATATTGTGCATAATAAGCACGAAGAGAAACCCATAGTCCCCTCCACCATGCATGCTCCCCCTTTGTTGTGTGCCATGCTTTTCCACTTAGAGCTCGAGTCTTAAAGATGGATTTGCTTCTATAAATGACGTTGGAAAGGGTGGGCATTTGATGCAGTGGTTATGATACACTCTGCCCCATATCAGAGTGCCTGGTTCAATTCCTTCCTCCTCCACTTCCAACCCACCTTCCCGCTAACGTACATCCTGCAAGGCAGCGAGTGGTGTCTCCAGGAGTTTGGGCCCTGGCACTCAAATGGAACACCTGGCCCATTCCTGGTTGCTGCAGGCATTTGGGCGTGAACTAGTAGATGGGACGTCTTTGTCTCTCACTCACTCTCCCTCCTTTTGTCTGTCTCTATCTCTCTTTCAAATAAAACAAATTGATTTTTTAAGATAATAAGTTTGGGGATATACTTTGCAGTAAGTACTTAGGATATACAATGCAGTCTGTCTGAACCTGCATTTCTCTGAGAGTGAAAATTAGCATACACTATAGCCATGTCGTAAATAGAATGTTGCTCCTAAAGTCATGCAGATGGTAAAGTCCAAAGTCATGGGCTGATGGTGATAACAGAGTAAAGACCAGACCAGTTGTGGTGTGTAGGAGGTGGGACAACTAGGAGGTCGTCAGGTCACAGGGGCATGTGCTCAGAAGGTAGTTCTCAAGAAAGGATTGGTTATAAAAGCCTGAGTCAGGCCCAGCTGCTCTCTCTCTGCTTCCTGGCTTGGTCACCACTCCTCCTCCTCCAGCATTGCTGTCCACCAGCCTCATGAGACAGTTGAATCAGTGGGGCCTGACTGATCTTGAACTGGGAACCTCCAAACCCACAAGTCAAAGTAGCTCCCTTCTTGTATAAGCAGCCTCTGTCAGGGGTTTACTGACAGTGATGAAAAGCTCACTAATAGAACTGCTAATGGAAACTAAAAATAAGAACACCACTGTTTACTGAAGACCTATTCTTAATCAAGCACTGGATCGTTGGATTGGGTCAGGGCCCACAAAAATTGTAAAAGCAGGGGCTGGTGCTGTGCTGTAGCAAGTAAAGCCGCCACCTACAGTGCCGGCATCCCATATGGGTACTGGTTCGAGTCTCAGCTGCTCCACTTTTGTTCCAGCTCTCTGGGAAAGCAATAGAAGATGGCCTAACTCCTTAGGCCCCTGCCCCCACGTGGGAGACCCAGAAGAAGCTTCAGTCTCCTAGCTTCGGATCGGCTCAGCTCCGGCCATCACGGCCATTTGGGGAGTGAACCAGTGGATGGAAGATCTCTTTCTCTGCCTCTCTGTAACTCTGCCTTTCAGATAAATAAATCTTTTTTGTTTTAATGGTAAAAGCAAACCCAGATGTCTCCCAGAAGAGTTGCTGATGGCCACTTGATCTAGTCCTGCCATCCTGATTCCTGGGAGTTTAACTTGGGTATTTATTATTATTTTCTTAAAGCTTTATTTATTTCTTATTTGAAAGGCAGAGTTACATAGAGGCAGAAGGAGAGAGAGAGAGAGAGAGAGAGAGAGAGAGAGGTCTTCCATCCTCTGATTCACTCCCCAAATGGCCGCAACAGCTGGAGCTGGGCCAACCCAAAGCCAGGAGACAGGAGCTTCCTCCAGTTCTCCCACGTGGGTGCAGGAGCCCAAGGACTTGGGATATCTTCTGCTGCTTTCTCAGACCATAGCAGAGAGCTGGATCAGAAGTGGAGAAGCTGGAACTCGAACCAGCACCCATATGGGATGCCGGCAATGTGAGCAGCAGCTTTACCCGCGAAGCCACAGCACCAGCTCTGGGTATTTTTTATTTTTAGAAGCAATTATGCAATACCACTTGATTTAAAGGATATTAACACATAACAACTATATTCCCCTATCAAAAGAAACATGCTTCTATATACGCATTATCTCTCTTATTCCTGGTGTTATTGATTCGTTCTCCTTTTTCATTAACAATACAGTGGTTTATCTGCTCAGAGGTGGGATTCATTTACCAGACTACCCTGCTTTATTTCTAACAGTTTTTAGTTTTAACATTATCTTTGGCTTATCATTTTATATCCTCCCTTCATTAGCCTTCTTGGACTTCCTCTAAAACACAGTGCTATCCACTGGGTGGTTGAAACAAAAGGATTCTCAAGGTTCTAGAGGCTATAAAAAGTGCCCGGTTTGGGTCCTGGCCAATCATGGTGCCAGTTAATGTGGTTCCTAGCTAAGAGTCTCTCTGGTTTGCAGGTGGCAACCTTCCCACTGTGTCCTCCCATAGTGGAGTCAGACAGGAGGGCCAAGCCCTTATGGCTTCATCTAACTCTGAGTCCCTGCCATATCTCCAAAGGCTCTGTCTCCCAGTGCTGTTGTCTCTGGATGGGCAGTCAGGGTTTCAACATATGACTTACACAGTCATTCAGTCTAGAATACTTTCTAAATTTTACCTAGCAAGAGACTTAGATCAGTCTTCTTCCCTTCTAAACTATATAGGAATACTGGGTAAGGATATATGTGCTTTAGCTGCTGTTTTGGTGTTGTTTGTTGTTTCTGTTTTCCTCCCTTGACTTTTTGAAAACTTCTATTTGAAAGGCAGGTGACAGAAATAGAGAGGGAGGAACTGTCGAGAGGTTTTCTGTCCTCTGGTTCATTCGACAAATGCCCACAACAGCCCGGCCGAGGCCAGACTGAAGCCAGAAGCCTGGAGATCCATCTTGGTCTCCCACTTGGGTGGCAGGGATGCAAGCAATGGAGCCATCATTCATTGCCTCCCAATATGTGCATCACACAAAGCTGGATCAGATGTGCACAGCGGCCAGGACCCAAACTGGGCACTCTGATATGGGATGTGGACATTCCAAGCAGCCACTTAACCCAGGGTGACACAATGCCCACCGCTCCTTCCTTCATTTTTTATTTAAGAAAATACTCCCCCGCTTTTTTTTATAATTTACATATGGTTGCTTACTTTTTTTTTTCATTCACTTATATATTGTTGTTATTGAACACCTGCTGTTTAAACAAATTTGGGGGCAAGGACCTGGAGAAAGAAAATCAATGCATCTTCCAGGAGAATATCAATTCATGATACAGTATGGTGTTGCAAGCACCACACAGGGAGTGGTTCCTGGGAAAACGAGAGCAATTTAACTCTGCTTCGTGTCATTATGAAAGATGCTTGGAAACTCTCCTACTCGGTGACAGGTCACGCTTTCTTTGCATGCTTCTTGTTGGCAACTAAGGCACACAATTGAATGTTATAGGTGCTCTGAGTTTTGAAATAATTTCCTGTAGCAAGAAAAGGAAACACTAGCTTTGTCGGGATGGCTTCATTCTCTTTACAGAAGAAAAGAATTTGAGGCAAAATCAAGAAAAAGCAGTGGCACCAGGAGATGCTGAAGTTTTTCTTATTTACCTTTTCTTTCTTTCCAAGATATAACCTTACTTTTTATAGCTAAAAATTTGACAAGCAGGTTTCTCCCTACGTCCCTTGGAGGAGGCAGCTGAGAGCAAAGCTGGACTCATTCTGCCCACCCTGCTGAGACCTCGTTTCTCTTCACACCTGTGTTCCTGTTTCTCATTTCCATTTGGCTACCATTTTTCAGGGCCTGGCTGTCTGTGTTCTGTTTTCCAGGGCAGCAGGCTTCTCTGCCTCGTTACTCTCTGTTTACATCATTAGATGCAATTGAGACTTGTTGTGTTACAGGTACCATCCCTCAGTGCTTTGCAAACATGACTCACTCTCTAACTTTCTTCACCCTTGTTCTGGCAGCTTCTAAAGTGTGTATGAGTTTATCACAGGCCCGCAGTGTTGAAAAACACGCCCCTTAAAAAACAGTCGTTAGCAATAGTCCATAGCAGCGGCTGCTGCTTCTCTCCGTGACCCTGCCAGCGTCTGGTTGAATTTAGGAGGTCTGAGTTGGTGTTTACTACAGGTTTTTCTTTTTTTCCTTGCATGTGTTGTTGGACTTTTCCCTGAACATCACTCTTGGGGAATTTTGGATAACTTGACTCACATCAGGAGTTCACTACGCCATTATTTATACCCAGCAAGAAGTGTTGAGATGAACGACTCTCCACAGAGTTGTCCTCTTGGGAAATCCAAGGGGGGAGCATGTGTCATTAACATCAATTCTCACTAGTAAAGGATGATCCCGGAGGTACTACCATCCACTATTCCCGAGTTGTGCATGCCTGTGAGTGGGTTCTCAAATCATAGACAGCTTTGGGCAAAGTAAAGGTGCAGACAGGACCCAGGGCACTATCAGACCACACCTGCATGATGCTGGTCAAAGTCTGTGTGGAACTGGTCCCAACAGCAGGAGCTGGAATCTGAGTGGGGCTCAGAAGATTTAAATTTATATACAGGAGGTATGTAGTATAGCAGATAGGAAATTTCTTTTGTGGGAGAAGAGAGGAAGACCTGTATGGATGGTTATATCATATAGAAGACAGCAGAGAAATCTCCCAAATGGAGCTACACACCATGATATGCTAGTAAGCATTTTAACAACCAGCCCTGAGATAGAAAGTGCTGATGTGTGGTAATTGACAATTTCCATGGTATAAATAGTCCTCCCATGAGCAATATCAAGTTACCAACAAGATGTCATTGAAAATGCAGAAGCGCCCTTGGTAGACCCAAGTTCCATGGGGAGTGGCACAGAGCTCACGTTGGCTCGTCTCCAACGTGCAGGAGCCTGGGTTATATGCATGCTTGACCTTCTGATGCAATATACCTGGAGCAAAAAAAAAAATATCAGAACTTACGGGAATGTTTATGGAGAGACTATTTAGAAAAACAATATGCAGGCAAAACCTGTCTCAGGAGCTCCACGCTTCATAGGACTACTTCAGCATCATTTTTCATTTTTCTAATCAGCTCCTATCTACCTCCCAGCTCCCTCTTGTATAATCCCAGTACCCTGTGTACTTCCAAAATGCAGATGAAACTGTTTTTCCTGTCCAATTCCTTATCAAGCTACGTGCTTCCTACAGGCAGGGGCATACATGTTCACTTGGATGTCCCCAGCTCTTAATTTCCTAGCTCAATGCCTGAAACTTCATAAATGTTAGCTCTTCTCCCCAACCCTTAGAGAGGGGTACTAAGCGGTGCCGAGTACTATGTTTGCCCCTGAGCTGGGCCATTTAAGTCTATCAAAAGCAAAAGCCCGTAACTATGTTTCTCACCATCAATGATTTTAGTGCCTGCTTAGAGAGAATGGTAATAAAAGCATAGAGTAGCAATGAAAGATTGGAATAATGGCTTCAGACAACAATAGAGAAGCCATCGCAAGGCTCTCCATGATTAATTGTCAAGTGAAAAAGCCCAGATAATAGAAGCTGCGGGGTTCAGAAAAAGCCAGCTGAGAACACTTCCCACACCGTCTGACAGCCTTGACCTTTCCCTGGCTTGACAGAAGAAAAGGAGAGTGGAATTGAGAGAGGAGAACCAGAGAAGGCTGTGGGCAGCAGATGGTGATAACAGCAAGAATAGATGACAATAAGCATGATAACCGTGCACTGTGTGCTGGACCCTGTTCTTTAAAAAAAAGAAAAAGATTTATTTGTTTTGAAACACATAGAGAGGGGGGACATCGGGAGGCAGATCTTCCATCCACTGGTTCACTACCCAGATGGCTGCAATGGCCTGAGCTAGGGCAGGCCAAAATCAGCAGCCAGGAACTTCATCCAAATTTCCTGCATGGTTGGCAGGAACCCCACCACTTTTACCATCTTCTGCTGCTTTTCCCAGGCCACTAGAGGGAGATGGATCTGACGTGGAGCAGCTGGGACATGGGCTGACACCTATATGGGATGCCTGCATTGCAGGTGGCTGCTTCACCCAACACCAGCTCCTGGACCATGTTCTATGAAGCACCCAAGTTTCACTGATTACCGTATGAAGCAGATGGCATCATTTATCCCTACTGCACAGAGACGAAAGTGCGGCACGGAGGAGTAAAGTAGCATGTCCAAAATCACCAAGTCAGACAGGAAAGAGAAGAAAATAGCTTACATTTAAACAGTTCTATTTAAACCAAGTGATGACAGTTCCTTCTGAATTGGTTGTAGATTTCTTGCAATTCTTACCTCCTTGGTTGTCTACAGTGAGAATTGAACAGACTTCTAGAGCTACTAAGTGCTGGGCACTCTGCCAGGATCTACTCCATCCATCTATGCACACGCAATCTGACTGTGGAGGCAGAGGCTCAGAGAGGCTCAGTAGTTTGTCCAACACCACGATCCACTCAATGGAGGAGCTTAGATTTGTACCCGCAGCACTGGGATTCTGACCCATTCCATGCCTGCACGTGTCTGCCTGTCAACTCAGCCTTCCCTGAGAGTGGCTCCCGTGGGAACGCTGTAGACAGGATGTGTCATTCTCCGACTAGGCTGGCAGGAGATGTGTTCCTGAGTAAAGGAAAACAGACCAGGAGCTGCCCATGACAACACTGGACAACCGAGCCAGAGGGAACGTTTGAGACCCTATTCAGAAATACAATCAGGAGGTGAGGAGGAATGTGGCAAATTTTGGAATGTAGGACAAATAGGGCAAAAGATCCAGGATCAATTCTATGAACTTCAGGGGGACTCCCTCTGCAGAGAGGCCACTGTTCAGCAACAACATTTGCTGAAAAAATGCTTGGAGGCCACCTTATGTTCTCAAGCTCTTTGGCCAGCTGCCTTTTTGAAACTAAAGCCGCTCACTCACACAGCAAGTGTTCAGAGAGCTTTTGCTGTAATCGAGAACATGTTAGACTCTGAATTACAAAACACACACAGTGTTGTGCCAGAGTGGCCCAAACCAGCTCACAAGAGCCAAACTGTTAAGTGGTCAGGAACTTTGTGAGTCAGGCACACACTGAAGCTATTATATATTACACTATGCAAACATATTTAAACCACTTAATAAGAACAAAGGTGATATACATTTAAAACTCATCACGTCCTAATTAATCCACTGTCTTTGACTCTATGCTCTTGAGGTTATTTGCATTTATTGGAACTATTAGGTAGAAGCGTAATAGTGTGCTACCATGGATCGTATCCCAGGGCCATGTTCAATGATGTCCCTCTAGTAGCTTGACAATGAGCTATGGTAGGAGTAGTTACACCAGGGAAAATGGCAAATGCTACAATCAGGAATTGATTTCAACATTTTGTTTATTTTCTAGGCTTAAGAAAATAATGGAGAAAATGTGAATGATGCAAATTAAATTTTAAAATGTGTCTCCTCTAGGACTGAAGCTGAGATTATAGTTCAGTGAATAGAATTTCTATGAGAGCGAGTAATTGTTTCAATCACATATCAGGTTTAATGACGCCAAATTTATTGCATAAAGAGGAACCGGATGGGGCTCCAACTCAATTTGTCAGATCATGATTGAATTGTACCCACAGGTTGTCTATGAATAAAAGAGTTTGGCAAAGATCAACAAAGGCAGTCTCTGGGAAGAAACTGATTATGTGGACTAGGAAGGAGAGGGCTTGAGGGAGGGAGAGAATTATGGTTATCATCATGGAAATGTGTGAAATTTGTTCTCTTTATATTAGTGATAATTTTAAAAAAGTATGGTAGGTCTTATGCTCATTTGCACATGGGTTACTACACGTTCTCTATGATGTTAAAATTCATCATAAACTTGCAAAGTACATATGTGGATACTTTTTTTCCCAGCCAGTCTGTTGTTAAACAGTTGCTGTCACTCCCCCTGCTTCTTCCCTGGCACACGGGGACTTCAAGTCTACTTGGGCGGGGCAGGGGGGGATCAAATCACATGGGTAAAAGAAGCATGAGGGGGAAATGGTGGGTGATGTGAGGACTTTCCTGAAAGGCGTGGGAGTGGATCTGTAGGGGACTCATCAGGGAAAGCCCTGCGGAGGAGCTGGCTTGCAACAAGACCATGAAGGGAGCACAGAGCGAGTGTGTGTGAAAATAGCAAAGGCTTAGGGGCAGGAGAAGGCACTGCTGATGAACCATCAGAACGTGAACCGCAAGACCCAGCCTACGGGAAGGGATGAGTGAGTGGAGGACTAATGGCAAGTGAAGTGGAAAAGAGACGCAGCCACGTAGAGGGGCTCAGCAACCAGAAACAGGCCCCGAGACAGGCCTGCCAAAGCAGGATGTACAAGCAGGGCTCACAAGCACGCTTGGTAGAAGGGATGGGAATGGGAGGGAGAGAAGGCAGCCAGTCTCTAGAAGGTATGTTATCAAGTCAGCTCCCTCTGTGGCTAATGGGCCATGAATCCCACTGGGGTACCATGAGAGGCAGGAATCCCACCCAGGAGACCAGAGCACTGGCAGTCACTGGCTAAGAGCTGTTCCAGGGTGGGGAACATTAATTTCCTGACACATGCAGCTTGCTGTGCAGGCACCATAATCAAGAGAAAGTCTGAGATGAAGAAACAGGCTGTCTGTACTGCGGGATCAGCAAGAATGCGGGGTTGGGCAGACCGCTGGGAGCACCCGCTATGCCCACAGGTCAACTGGAGCTTATCATACTCAGCGTTAGGAACTCACTGCATGTTCTTGGGCAGACAGGCATCCCCAGCACCTCACCCTGTGCTAGGGTCCCTACCACCTGGCACAGCAGAAAGCACAGGGACTCAGAGTCAGAAGATCAGAGTTCAAGTCCGTCTGTGCCACTTAGCCACTCTATGACTACAAAGCTCAGAAAGTTCTTGTCTCCTCTCCTGTAAAATGGGGATCGTATTACTCTGCACTTAGGGTTCTGAAAATGAACAATATAGGTAAGAGAGTTCCATAAATTGGTATTTTGCTTTTTAAATCACGGGTAGAAATGTCAACAAAGAAAGAATGAGGTTTTCCATCAAACTTACGGCAAGGTTGTTTTTTAATTAATTAATTTATTATTTTTAGTCTTCTAAAGGGATCTTTCTTATGCCACATCTAGTTTTGCTCTTTGCTAAGACAGGCACATCTTCAAAGTGACCTCCACCATTTCTCTGCTTTGTTGTTGGCCTCCTGAGCAAAGAGCTCCCTCTGATGAGTGGCGATTGCAATGATGGTGACATTAGTCATTCTCACAGTAATAGCCATGCCAGGCAGGAGCCCTAACGAACACTGCTTTGATTTTAAAAAAAATCATCGTTGCATATTACTTCAATGAATCAACGTTTATTATTCACCCACCAGCACTGGCAAGGATTTAGATAAGAGATAATATTGAGTAATTTATCTCCGTGGCCACATGGAGCCTCTGAAGTGTGAGCTGAATCCTTACAGCTATCATGGCAGCCTCGCTACATTGATTAAGGACCAATTTGGAAGGATGAGAAGGGAGAAGGGGGAGGGGGGAGGGAGTTTAAGCTGCTCTTCCTAGTTAGTAGTGAGATGACAGGCAGGAGGTAGGACCAAGAGGGGAACAGAACCGGGAGAGAAGGAAAAGATGAAAAAGGGAGGGTTAAGCCGTCTTGAGCTCTAAGATGTGTTTCTGATATAGAAAAGTGTGCATGTGCTTTTTCGTTTCAGTGGTATTCCCTTTTATTAAAGCTGTGCCTTTAATCATATCGCCTTTGATATTGGCAAATAAACATTGCTAAAGGGACCCAGGTCCCACTGCAAATTTAACAGGAATAATTAAATTTGCCCTAATTCACTCCCAGAGATCCCTGTTCAACTTTGAATCGTTGCAGCTAAGAAGGTGGTTTTTAATCCAGCTCGGAGCAGTATTGCAGAGTTGCATTGCATTTGGAATCTTGGTAGAGGGTTTACAGGGCTACAGATAAGATCGACTGAGGCCCAGAAGGGTTGTTATACCATGGTAAAGAAATTTGGATCTGTTTATCAAACCGAGATTCCCTTCACTAAGCTTCCCTGACTTTCTGGTTCCACTGAATTTCTCAGAAGGTAGAAGAGACGATTGCCAACACACACCAAGGAGGATGAAGTGGGTGTGTTATATGTTCTGCCTTTGGAGGGCAGATGCATGGGCTCCAAGGACTCCAAGACCCTGGGTGTCGCCCAGTTTATGCTTGGGGGAGCCCCAGGGATGGCAATCACCTAGAGCTAGACACTGAAGTTCGGGATATCCAAGACTTTCTAGGTCGAGACTGCCTGGCCCCATCATCCGAAGAAACCTTCCACTGTTACCATTCATCTAGGCAGGAATCAGGCAAATAAAGAGCAGAGGCATGTGCCTGAATGTTTTCTACCAAAAAGACACACTTGGAAGAATTTCACATCCAATAAATGTGTGAACGGGGAGCTGTGGAGTTGCAATGCAGAGGCATGAAGGGACTTGCTAATTGGCTCAAGAAATTGCTCTGCCTCCCTCCGTCACCCCCACCCCTGCTGGCCCAGCAAGCTGTTTGTTCTGCAGGTGTCTCAAAGGCCATGAAAAGGTGATGCGCTGAGCCCAATAAGCTAAGTACTGATGCAGACTTTTAGAAACGTTCCTCTCATTACAGCCCAATTAACGGTACTACTGTCCGTGTAGGAAGCCAAGGTAGTAACCTCTCCTTCTCTGCAGACACATGTTCAGCCTCAGTTCTGTCCATTCTTCCTGCTCCATTTCTCCTGAATGTAGTTATTCTCTCGCTCCCAAAGCCACTGCTCTAACTCCACCCTCTGTCTTCCCTCAGTTAAGACTTCTTCACAGACCACTTGTCTCTGTACTGCCTGTCCCCTCTCTCTTTTTTTAAGAGTTTATTTTTTTATTTACTGGAAAGGCAGAGCTACAAACAGAGAGAAGGAGAGACAGAGAGAAAGGTCTTCCGTCTGCTGGTTCACTCCCCAAATGGTCGTAATGGCCAAAGCTGGGCCGATTTAAATCCAGGAGCCAGGAGCTTTCTCCAAGTCTCCCATGTGAATGCAGGGGCCCCAGCACTTATGCCATCTTCTGCTGCTCTCCCAGGCCATCAGCAGAGAGCTGGATCTGAAGAGGAACAACCAGGACTCAAACCATCACCCATATGGGATGTCAGCGCCACAGGCAGAGGCTTATCCTACTCAGACCCCATCCCCTCTCTTGACCCCTGCTCTCCTTGTCCATCTGTGACTCTCAACACAATGGCAGGTCCCCATGCCTGCCTTGAGCCTAAGCACTACCCATGGTGCACTTCGCTGACTGTGCTGTAAGACGGAGAGAAAATCTTCTCTTCCAGTCATTTCTCAACATCCAGGTCCACTCCTGAAAACAGGGTCTAAAATGGGAAGGGAACGCACCTGCTCTCCCCGCTCAGCATGGGCGGTTCTTACTTCGCTCCTGCATCTCTTCTTTCCAACGCTGAGCTCCCTGGAAGCAGGGAGCTTCCCTTATTCAACTCAGGGCTCAGAATGTATAACACAATACCTGCCCCAAATAGACTCCCAGTAAATGCATGCTCCGTGGAATTTCTGTCTCTCCCCCTCTTTCTTTCTCCCTCTCCCTCTCCTCTCTGCACCTTGGCATGACTCTTAGTTGAAATTAAGCTGCTCGGGAAGCAGGAATCATCCATCATTCCTTGTTATCTAGCTTCTTATTTATTCGAGAGAGTCTCGGCTAGTGACACCAAGGCATCCTTCTGACCTTTCGCAGCAGAGGCTGTGTCAGTGGGGGAAATGGAAGGACATTGGAACCAAGCAGCCACTAATAAATGGCCAAAAGTCCTTCTGTAGTTCTGAGAGGGGTGTGTGTGGGTTTCCGGATGCTTTGCCTGCTGCCAGGGAGGAAAACACAAAACCCCTTTGTGCTTCCTGAATTGCAAACCAGACCGGGCTTTCCAGGGTGTTGTACTCGTATTGGTAGACTATTTTGATTGGAAACCATGCCAGGTTTATGAGCTGAAACCAAACATCCTCTAATTAACAGAAATAGAGGCTGGTGCTGCAATGTGAGGTGTTCCACAACAGTGTCATCAAGTGGCTTATTTGGAATTAATTGGAGATGTGCTGTTTGGGGCTGAAGAACACCTACTCCCTTCCCCTGGCCAACCCCAGGCTGGGGTGGGACGAACAGGATGTGAGAACATGCAAGTGTTTTCGGATGAACTTGAGCTGCCTTCTCGGGTCTCGCTTCTTCATGGGGTGGTTCTCATGTAGCGTGAGCTGAAGGGAGTCTGTGTGGGAAATAGAGGACAGAGGAAACCATGTACTCATGGTTCTCAAGCTCCTTGGTTCCTGGGTTTGCAGAACAAGGGCTCTGAAAGTAAGAACTCAAAAGGCAAGAGGCACCTGGTACTATCGAGATGGGTTCAGTACAGCTCGTTTATCTAAAATGTAAACCATATCCAGACACAGAAGGAAAAGCTGAGTGATCACAGCAGAGACTGCTGGGGGCTCCCAAAGCATGTGCCTCACTGAGCACCGCCTGCAGTCCTGCTCTGTGCAGATTTGACTGCTTCTGATGTTATCTGGGCTCTAAAGGTCCCAAAGATAGGGGAAACAGGCATGGACACTGACACCTGCTGGACTCGTACAGCAAGAGGAGGAGGAAGCTGAGTAGATGCCAAAGTGCACAGCTGCCATTGCTAGGGGGAGCAAAGCCATTCCTTAGACCTCTTCAGCACGTGAAGCCCCACACTAAACAAAAGTCAGAAGACGGAGGATCTAAATACATGCGTACACATAAAAGACATACATGTGTGCATATGAGAGGACTTCAAACAGTTCACAGCAAGTGCAATCATTTTTTAATTCCCGTTTTTTCATGGACTTTTGGAAATACCATCATGTGCACGTGATATGTATATGAATGTAAATATGTACATGTGTGTTGCTTGTGCATAAACTGATGTATACATACATACATGGAGTGAGTTCATCAGATGTTAACACAAATATCCACTACTCTAGATCAGTAATGACAAGCCAGTTTTATCTCATGTGCCACTTCGGTGGGTTGATAGTGGGAATCTGTGTTAGGAAGGATTCAGGGGCCAACCCTTATCTTAGAGGTCACAGTGGCTATTACTGTCAGGGATGAGAGTGTTAAGATGGTTGTCAGAGTCCTGCTGTTTCCTATTTGGAGCAAGTTAGAACCCAAGAACACTGTAAAACAAGGCCTTACCTCCTAGACTGCACAGCGATGAGGCCGCCCCATCTTCCACAGAGAGATTTTGTGGTAAGAAGACTTCCACTGTGTACCTCATAAGGGTATCTGCAGACTTGGCGCCTCCTCAGAGATCCCTTTGGTGAGCACCCACGGAAGAGAACAGGAGCCAGAGCTGTGTGTCTCTGGGAACTCTCACTTGCTCCGTTCTGAGGACCACAAATCCTAGATTGAGTTACGGTCCACCCTTTGCCTGGGCTGTGGGAGACAGGCTTGGGCTTCCATGGGGGCCTACACAGGGCCTTTGGTGTGTATTCTACCTGCTCATTTTACTCCTGACTTAACTTTATGTCTCTTCTGTTGTTTTCTCTTTATCCTACCTCAGTCATTTTCTTTGAGACTTCCAGGCATTTGTGTTTTCTCTAAGTCACCTCAAATCCTACTTAAGTAGCAATCAGGAATTGTATGTACCTTAGGGAAAAACTCAGATTAACACCTAGCAGCCCTGAGTTGTTATTATCTGGTAAATTTCAGCATGTGAAATGCTGTATTTGATGAAGATGAATCTGTGTATGTGTGTGTGTGTGTGTGTGTGTGTATACATATGTGTGTCTCTGTGTATCTATACCTATGTGTCTGTGGGTTTGTCCATGTCTCTGTGTGCCTACATCTGTATGACTATATGTATCTCTTTGTGTTTCTGTACGTCTGTGTGTGTGTCTATACATCTGTGTGTCTCTGTGTCTGTGTCTATGGCCATGTCTGTATGGCTCTGTGCATCTGTGTGTACAGCCCTATGTGTTTCATGCATATATAAAATCCGCATGACTCTCTTTAAGTCTCAGGATTAAAAGCACCATGTTCAGGCTTAGCTATTTGAAGGCACAGAATTACAGTGATTACCAAGGTCAGTCCCATCAAGGCTGCAGAGTTAGCCACATTTCAGTTGAGCAGACAAAGGGAGCCTAAGCCATTGTCAGAAACCTGCTATTTATTAATGACTGCAAGAGAGTGTTCTTTTCTTGCCTTGGCTTCAGAATGAAAGGAGAGGGATTTTTTATGATGAAGAGACAAGCAGCTGCCAGCAGCTTGTCACAGCTAACAATATGATGAGGAGGGGTGACATGGGGTGTGACAGTGGCGCAGGGTGTAGGAGTGCAGGAGCAGCAAAGCAGCACCCAAAACAGGGGCACAGGCTGTGCAAGTTGATGGTGCTCTTCCACCAGGCTGGGCACCTGTAAGGGGCTCTCCTTAAACGTGCACACCCCAAGCACTCGCCACTGGAAAGGTGAAGAAACTGATACAGAGCGGGGTAAATCCCCCCCACACCCGGAGCTCAGCTGGGCTCCCCAAGCCATGAACTGGTCACTGCACTAGCACTCCCCACAGTGTGGTGGGTGAACCACCTGGGCTGCAACTGCTGGGCAGCTCCAGCATGCACATTCCAGCCCCAGCCAGACCTACTCATCCGGGATCTGGGTTGATTTCTCTATCCACCTCATCTTGAGAACCACCACACGTTGCTACTGCAGCCTTACAAAGCCAGCGGTTCTGGCCTCCGTGCGGGGCTCTGGCAAGTTCTCAACTCTCAGCGCCTCCCCCCGCAGTGGGCCCTGGAGCCTGGATCCTCTTGGGCCTCAGCCCCTGGAGGACAACACTGGGGGAAGGGATAGCTGTGAGGTCGTTTGCCAGCAGTAGCTGAGGTCTGAGGACTGGAAGGGGGCTACAGCACCCACTCCAGTGGGCTAGAATCAGATATTAGATCTGTGTCCCCAGGAGGATGCATATGTACAAAATATACCAACTTGCCCTCTTGTCAGCCGCTTTCTGCTGTGTCTTGGGCATTTTCCATAAACCAGTGTGGCTTTTCCCCCGGGCCTGTATCCCAATCTGTAAAATGAGAGGGCTGGGCAAGGACATCTCCCTAGGCCCCTTCTGGCTCAGAGTGGCCATCCTGACTGGCGATTGCAGCTTTTGCAAACACTGCCAGCAATATAAAAGATGACTACTGTGAAAACTGCTCCAGGACAGTGAGTGTGAGCTACTGGTCCACCTGCTGGCATGGAGGGGACCCATCTGTCCCGCTGGTCCCCTCGCACAATCCCAGCTGTGTCCCTCATGGTCTTGGTTCTCTCGTCCCACCTTCCCTTCCCCCTGTGCACATGAGGATCTCTGTATATGCAGCTCTGAAACCGGACAGTCCAGGGGTGGGGCCCCACTGTCTCTTGCCAGCCACGGGACATTAGGCAACCTACTCAACCCCTGGGAACCTCATTGCCTCTATTAGTACCTGAGACTGATATCAGCTGGGGTTCCCCTAATCCTTGGGACTCAGGCACATCAGCCAATCCTGTGATCTGCAAAAGTCTGAAACTCTTCCTTCAGTATTTGCTGTGTCCTAGGGTGTATGATCTGGTTTCTTCCTCGTGCCCATGGACAGGGTCTGTTTCAGCCAGGACCACTCCAGCAGCAAGTGCACCTCCTCCACTGGGTTCCATAAGATGCCCCCTCCCCAACACACATACCATGCCCTTTGGGCATCTGCCCTCAGCTTTGTTAAAGCTTCCCCCCACTTCCCCTTCTTTCACATCCCCTCAACTGAGCTTCCAAGACCTTCAAATTCAGTTCCCTCTTCCTAGCAGAGAAATGTCTTCCTTTGCCTCAAGACCTGGTATCAGCAAACAGTCAAGCTCCAGGTAGGGAAAGAGTGGGATCAGTCTCTGTCCCGTTTTACTTTACTAGAAGGATTCCATGCCAACCAATCGGCCTCCCCCATAACAAGAATTCTGATACACAGCTATTCGTGTGTACCCTGGCAGCAACCGCCTGCTCTCACGATGTGTTTGGAGTTTTGGGTGGTCCTGGCAACATCTAGCTCAGAGAAGATTCTGAGTTAACAGCTAACTAGCCTACCACCAGCCAACGGTTATGGCCAGGGACAACCAGGGGAGGGCAAACCAGGTGGTCAGGGTGCAACATTGAAGGTATTCCTGCCTAGGTAAGCACTTCCTTAAATTTGTGACCCTCAGTCTCTCTCTGGCCTTATTCTAATCCTGGCCCTTGCTACAGGAGTGACCAGCACTCTCTATGCCTTCTAGTTACTTGAATCTGGTTTCCCTCATTCCCAAATAGTCACTATTTGACCTTGATCAAGTTGCCAGAGCTTCAGCCTCCTATTTATAAAATCAGGCCATTAATACTGCTTAATGGAAAGGATTGTCGCAGGGATTAACAGTGTGTGTCCATGTATGCATAGCACTTCATTCCCTAAAAGCTGCTTTTCTCTGCTCAAAGTCAATGTCTGAAAAAAGGCCCCATTTCGGCTTTCCAGGCTCTAGTGTTTTCTCTGCTTCATTTAATAAAATGAACTCAGCAGGAGATGAGACCAACCCAGACCATTTTTCACAGTTCTTCTGCCTAAAATCAATTTTGCTTTTCCCTGGCCCCGTGGATGACGTCAAGTCTCAAGGAGAGACTAGAGGAAATTGAAAGAATAGAAGAGATTGTGGGACTGTGGAGTTGTTGCTGGGTCACAGAATGGTGCCTTTTCAGAAATCTTTAAAACAACCTGAAAATCTTGAAGCATCGTCTTTCTTTAATCCACAACCCACCCTCCCCAACTCCTTGCTTCGAATGACCTTGACCATGAAATTGACTGGATACTTTATTTGCTTCTTTGATGATCAATGGTCCAGGTTCATGTGATCCTTTCCTGCCGTGGTCCATTGTTGAAAAAGTAAGGGACTGGGGGACCAACTGAAAGATGCAGTGATTGATTAAGTACAGAGAAATGCGGCCAGATTTTCTAAGACATTTCAAGATAAAAAAATAAGGTTGACTCTGCAGCCCTCTCAAGTCCTTCCCCACATCCAATGTCTCTTCCAACCATACAACTTCTCTGCCCAGAGCTCTAAGCTTTCACTGTCAGCCCAGAGACACAGCTGTGCCCCACTCCTCTTGCAGTCGCCCTGTGGGGGGACACTCTCCCTCCACATGTGACCTGGAAAGGGACTCTTATTTAAGGAAACAGTTACGAACAAGGAAGTAAGGTTTGACATCAACCCCCATTCAATGACGTGGATCACATGAGTCACCAAAATCAATTATAAAAATGACAGTGCAAAATGTCTTTAATTGGCAGAGGCATCAGGAAGGGAAGAAATGTTTTTGCCAATGAGAGCTGAAGTCCTGTAGGTCACTTGAGGGTGATGCTGATGCATGCTGAATGCTCTTTATTTGCATTTTGCGTTCTGCATTCTGTGGACGGATGGAATGTGACATCTTTGTCTCCAGAAATTCCCCTCCCTCTCCTTCAATAATTAGTTCCTTGACTCAGTGCCACCTGAACAATGGGGTACTCTTCTCCAGGCTGGGGTCATTAGTGAGAGAAAGATCAGCCACATTGGTCAGCAGTGGTAGAAACAGGAGTTTGGAGAGCTCTCTGCACGTGTGTTTTTAAATACATAGATTCGTATTATTCCCTAAGGACTTTCCAGACATGCTGAATTTCCCTCAGCCTTTCATACTTCATAAATAAAGCCTTAGCAGCAATTCTCAGCTCCAGCAAAATCATGGATGTGTTCCAGAGAACATCTAAGAGATGAAAGTAAATTTCAAGTGGAAGAAAAGAGCCCCATTTCCCCAAATAGCCAGCATATCTCAAGCCACTGACATCTTCAGAGGGAGAGGGCAGCAGATCAGGACTCATGAGGACTCTGGAGAGGCAGACGCCACACAGAAGGAAACAGAAGCCACCTCATTCTTACGAAGTGCTTCAATACCCACAAGATGACACAAGGCAAGTACTGTACTTCTCCCCATCACAGAGTGTGGGAAACACTTAGCAGTTACGCAGATTGTCTGAGAAGACTCAGGTGGTAAGTTTTCAGTTGGCAGAGTGATTCCAAAACTGCCCTTCAAGCCAGCCTCCTGGCCAGCGCACACAGTGCTGCTTCTTACACGTCTTTCCCATAAAGCCACCTGAATTCCCACTGTCCCCGCAGCCCACACTCACAGCCCATGCATACTCTTGTCCTTGGAGTGAGCCACCTCCTAGCTCAAATTCATTACTCTCCCTGGGATGAGTCACCAACAACTCCTCTTTCCCAGAGCGCAGCTGCCCTATCCTTCCCTGGAATGACCCACCAACACCCACCCCCTTCTGTATTCCTGAATATTCTTGAAATAAACCACTGACTTCCACCCCCAGCCCGTGGTGCCTGTCTTCCCCAGCCAGGCACAGCCTCCAGGGCTGCCGTTAGGTTTTCCCCAGTGTCACTGCTTTTGGTGTTTGGGGATGCATTTACAGCTGCTTGCTGCACAATGGCCACCACTTCCTACTCCATCCTTTGGTCCTGTCCCTCACCACAGTGTCCTTTGAATGGCTCTCAGCCATGGCATGTAGGTAATGCTTTGAGAATCACCTGAGCCATAGCATGCAAGAGAGGTCTCAGGGCTCGTGCCCCACTTGCATCTCGCTAAGTTGCCTGGCACTCAAGAAAACCCTCTGGAAAGCATGGAGCACCCTTCAGTACTTGGGCCAACTTGATCCTCAGATGTTAAAAACCTTTACCACTAAGAACGCCCTTCACTCTCGTTCTTGGGAGATTCACACGTCCTCTCGGGGTGAATCTGCCCAACATCACAGTGTCCAAGGGAGCATGCAAATGAGCATCCTTTCTGGTCCAGAAAGAGTGGCTGGAAAACTGTGTGTTCTCCTGACACTGGGTCCTCTGGCTTCGCCAGGATCCAGTGCAGTAACCAACATCATGTATGGTGTATGCATGATATGCCGGGCACTAAACCGAGAGCTGTGAATTTCATCTCATTGTAACTCTCAGAACTCTAGAGGGTGCTAATGGTGTCATACCTAGTTCAAGGTGTCCGGCACATAACAAATCTTCCCAGGCAGACAAATCAATTCATTTCAGGCTTTGATTGGGGTTCTGCTCCCCGGCGAGGTTCCCCGGTCCCAACAGAGCAACACAGCAGGGGCCGGGGAAGTCATGTGTCAGAGATTGGGAGAGCTCCTTTTATAGATTCAGGGCATGGGGGTTAAAGGTTGAGGCGGGTCTGATCCTCATTGGTTGACCTTTAGGCACCCGCAGGGACCTTGACAAGGACTTTCTTCCCCGGAAGTAGGCCTCTCCATTCCCGGAAGTGTAGGCCTTCCCTCATTGCGGGTCCCAAAGCTACCACCTAGTGCACAGATGATGTCACAAAGTAGCCACTTGCCCAGGGCAAACAGCCCTTCTGTGGGGAAGCTGCAGTTCAAATCTAGAACATTCTCCTCCAGAGAATGATCTCTTTTTATGAGATTTCCCCTCACCTCACCTACTGCCTCTTAAGAACATTCTTTGCTGAGGGGGTGGCTCGGACTGACGCAGCTTAGCTTCGTATAAAATGACATCAGCCCACACAGAATGACACAGTGTCGGAAGTAAAAGGTTCTGGGCTTTAATGAATTCAAAACCTCTTCAAAATAAGGAAACTGAGACCCAAAGAGAGGAAATAACTTGCCCCCAACCACGCATGTTACCTCTGGGGAACACGTAACGGCTGCCTACATAGATTTAACCTTTATCCCAGATTTTGCAGTGTGTGTTCCATGAAGCAGGAGGCCATGAGAAGTTCAAAGGTATTTTAGGAAAGGAGGGAGGGAGGGTCCTGGGGTCAAAATACTATGCTTACTAATGTATAAAATTCGCCAGTTATATGAGACATAACGATTTTACAAAGAAATTCTATGCAAGAAAGCGTATTCCATGCACTTTTTAAAAATTGATTTTATAGAGGAAGAAAATTTATTAATGTAAATGCAGACCATTAGAGAGCAGAACTCCAGTAGGAAATCATACAGTCTGCATATGTAGTGACAGCTTATAAATCTCCAAGGGGATATGCAAATCACACGACAAAAAGAAATACATTGGTTTGAGTGTATTCTGGCACATGGTAGGGTTAAAACCAATAAATTTAAGTTAAAAATATTAGGGGGAAGTCCACACTTTATCACTTTATATCTAAGTAACTCTGTGGACTTTAACTAATAAGAAAAAAAATCTGACCTAATGTGCAGAAATTGTAACTTTACCGAGAAGTTTGGGGGCATGTCTGTTTTAGCTGGTTGACAGGGGGTTATTGTGCATTATTTTGCTTAGAGTTTCAGTCACTGATCCGTTTGGTACAGGATAATGTTTAGAGTCTCATTCTTTTGTTGCAAAGTGAGAAGAGGAAAGCAGAAAATGCATCCGCTAAGCTTGAAATAGAGATTAAGAAACACTAGGGTAAACCAAGTCATTCCTGCAGGACTTCTTATTGATGGGATATATAGCATTTTCCCAGAGCTGACTATGAAAATGTTTTTCTTTGTATCTCATTTAATAAAATTTCAAAAAGCACAATTGTCCCAGCACAGTTGGGATAATAAGTTCTTTACAAACATATCACTGTCTCTGCAGTACTGAAATTTGGGGGACGAGCAGGACAGTTTTTACCTTTTAAAACTAACAGTGGAGACAGAGTCTAGAGAAGTCAACAAGTGGCCATTGCCGCCTACCAGCAGAGCCATCCCTGAGATGTAGTCACTCATACTTAATACTGGCCATAGCACTCCCAAATTTCCCTACTCCCCGCTCTGCCCACCAACCCGCATTCCTGCTGGTCTCCATGGATTCACAGAATTCCAAAGGGAAATAACAGAGAGGGTCTTTGTTCAACAGGAAACGCTGAGACAGCTCACAGAGGGACGGTGCAGTGATTTCAAGGACTTGGGAAGTATTCTGCCACACACATCTCACTGGCTAAAACTGGTCACATGACCCCACCTAACTAGGGAGACTGGGAAATGTAGTCTTCCCAAGAGTCCAGAAAGAAGGAGAAGTAAAAGTGGGTAAGCACAAGTGTCTGTATCTCAAGCCCTTAAGTTCTCACTCATTACAGTGGCCAAGAGAGGAAAAGGAAACTAATGTGATAGAACAGTTCAACTGTCACCTTGTTCAATAAACCTTGAAATGTCATCATTCCATCTCATTTGAACTTAAAAGTAAGCCTGCAATGCATTTTAGTGCCCCTTTGTAATTGAGAAAACTACAGCCCAGGATAAATAACTTGCCCCAGATTCCCTCATCTTGTAAGTGACAACACCAGTGTAAAACCCCTTGCTTTCTGATTTCAAAAACTGTATTCACCTTACAGGGCTTTGTGAGGGCTGATTCAATCCAAATTCCATTTATTGGATGTATACTAAACACCTCCATGCCCCATTCACTATTCTGAATTGGGGGGATTCATTGGACACTGCCCGCAGAACTTGAATTCATTTGGGGATAAAACAATCAACATTCAGCCCAATCATTTCAGTTGGTGACATATTCTAGGGTGAGAAAGCAAAAGCAGGAGAGGAGATGGAGTGACAGGTGAAGAGCAAGGCAGTTGTTTCCGGGAAGAGAGTCAGCCTGAAGAGGTGATATGTGGACAGGAACCTGAGGGTAGACAGACCCAGTATTCAGCAGAGCTGGATAAGGAGGGAGAGGTCCTAGGGTGGGAGAGGGCTGGGTCCATCTGGAAGACAACAATGAGGTAAACAAGGCTGGAGTGAGGAAGTAAACAGGAATGCAACCATAGCTACGGTCAGAGAAGAAGGCAGCTGGTGCACTGTCTGAGGGCAGGGGGCACAGCAGGGAGCCTGGGAATTTTCTAAACAGGGCGTGAATGGGTGAGGAAGCCATTGGAGTGCTTGGAGCAATGAATTCACCTGGCCTGATTTATTTATTTATTCGTTTGTCCTTTGGTTCCTCTGTGCAGAGTAGACTGTTCTGGGGAAGGAGAGGACAGTACCAGGAGGGGGAGTAATTAGAGAGCTACTGAGGTCACTCAGGCAAAAGCTGGTGGTGGCCAGAATAGCTGTGGTCTAAAAGCAGGGGCAAAGTGGTTAGATCCAGATTCTCCTTTGGACATTCAGCAAATCAGACTTAACAGTGGATTGTTTAAAAGATGGAGGGGAAAAGAGAGCCTGAACAAACGGTGCATCATGGTTATTATAGACAGCATGATCATGGTTATTATAGACAGCGAGAAAGCAAAGGTCAACCTCACCCCAGACCCCAGAAAAGGTGCTCACATTCTCATACCTGAAACCTGTGAATGGGTTCCTTTACATGACAAAGGGACTTTGAGATGTGATCCAATTACTCTAGTGGTCCCATTGTATTCGCAAGAGTCCCTGAGATAGGGAAGGGGGGTGTGGGAGTCAGAGATTTAGAGCCAGGCCTCCCTGCAAGCACAGGAAAAGGCCACAAGACAAAGAATACAGGAGGAATCCAAAGGAACAGAGCATCCAGAAGGAACATAGCCCAGGTGACACCGCCTTGATTTTAGGCCAGGGAAAGCCATCACGGATTTCTGATCCCTGATCCGCGAGATCCTAAACGTGTGTTGGGGTAAGGCATTGCCTCTGTGGCCATTTGTTCTGGCACCATAGGAAGAGAACACAGTGGCATGTGGAACAGTGCTTTGAAACGTGCGCTGCTCAGTGCCGACCATGGAAGATTTATAGCAGAAAAGACGCGGGGAGAAAGGATCGGCTTATTTGTTCAACCGGAAAATGGAAAAGTACTTAATTGTGAGTTTCACTGACAAGCAGGAGATTCTAGCTGATGGCAGGTCCTGTGTCTGGCCATGAAGTGCTGTGCAGGCCCAGGTATGAGGGATGAATCTGCAGGCTGGGGAACAATTTCACAGCTGCTTAACAGACCTCCCTCTAATTTTCCCTCTGAAAGGGTCCCTGAACCAGTTTTCGTCTTTGAGTGAAAAGAGCAAGGTGTTGTACTTGGTTCCCTTGGGACCCCCTGGCCTATTTCTCCAGGCAGCCCTTTCTTCTCACACTATCTGCCCATCCAGTTTAGTTTATCCCACTGGGTTCTAACTTTGGACCAAAATCAGCAAAATGATTCACCTGCATATATGGCATTTCTAAAAAAGAAATAGTAAAAAACTCATTTGCAGAGTGAAATCTCTTTTGGTTGTATGAAATGTCTCTTTGTCTAATCCGACATAATTCTAGAGTGATAACTGAGATTTTTATGGAGTGTAATTAAGAAATGTCATTAGTGTTTATTATGGGTAATGAAATAAATTGGCAGTACAGGTAATAGAATGAATGTTCTACAGAATTACAATGCTTTGGAAAAGCGGAAGCAAGCAGCCTCTTTGGAACACCGGGATTTTTTTAACACCTTAATCAGCAGGAGTCTTGTACTGAGTTCTCAGCGTGCACAGTGCTTCCTCTGCTCCGCATTTTATGATGTTAATGAAAAAAATCCTACTCCTCTCTCAAATCTCACAAACGTACAAAAAGATGAAGGGAGAGATAATGAGGATGAAGGGGAGAATGGCAAGTGAGAATATGGGAAAGAGCTTGGGACTTGGCGGATTGTACCCACAGTCGTGGCTGCAGAAAAACATGCTCAGAGATCAGTCCTGGCTCCTGGAACGTGAAGCCCACCTGGGGCATTCACTGCCTGGGGCCATGGACAGAACATCTGAGCCCCCTGAGCTTCAGTTTTGCCAGCCACCACGCTGGAGTAGTAACACGGGTTTGCAGGGCTGTTGGGCATTCTGATGTGAAACTCTGAGGTCCTCGGCACTAACACATCGCTGACATCCAAAGATACTCCATTCTCCAGAGCATCCTGCCTGTGTTTCTTTTTTTTTTTTTTTTAATTTATTTATATATATATATATATATTTGACAGGCAGAGTGGACAGTGAGAGAGACAGAGAACAAGGTCTTTCTTTGCCTTTGGTTCATCCTCCAATGGCCGCCGCAGCCGACGTGCTGCAGCCGGCGCACCGCGCTGATCCAATGCCAGGAGCCCACTGGAGCCCTAAACTAACAGTGATATCCCATGAGCTGAGGATGACAATGGATCTAAGGGACCTGCCCAAATATTTGGGACAGAACCAGAGTTGTTTTTTTGTTTTGTTTTGTTTTGTTGTTTTTGTTTTTGTTTTTGACAGCCAGAGTGGACAGTGAGAGAGACACACACACAGAAAAAGGTCTGCCTTTTGCAGTTGGTTCACCCTCCAATGGCCGCCAGGAGCCAAGTGCTTCTCCTGGTCTCCCATGCGGGTGCAGGGCCCAAGTACTTGGGCCATCCTCCACTGCACTCCCAGGCCACAGCAGAGAGCTGGCCTGGAAGAGGGGCAACTGGGACAGAATCTGGCACCCTGACCGGGACTAGAACCCGGTGTGCCGGCGCCGCAAGGCGGAGGATTAGCCTATTGAACCACGGCGCCGGCCAGAACCAGAGTTCTGAAATGAGATGCTAAGCCACCAGAGGTTTGAGAATTGGGAAAAGGTATGATTCTAAAAATAAAAGACATTGCTCTGAATAGGTAGGATGGTCACTGCTTTCACTTTCAAGTCCACTTGGTGCTGGTGGCAGCCACCAGGAAATCCACCTGTCACCAAAGCGGGTCTGAACCCTCCCAGGGAGGAGATAAAGCTTGGCCCATGTCTCCTGGACCAGCAACCCTGGCAGATGCACCCAGCTTCTGCCATAACCCAGAAAGGGTGGACCTAAAATCATAAGGACCATCCTCCACTGCTTTCTGCGGCTCACACCCTCTGACTAGAGCCTGGGTATCTCTCAGTGCAGACCACTGAAGCCAGTGCCTGAGGTCCACCTTGGCCCTAAAGGACCAGAAGTCACTGGAGATCACCCACTGGCCCTGATGCATACTGCAGCTGGAACCACTGTTCGAAGTTGCCATTTTCTGTCTCTTGCCCACCGGATCCTGATTCAGCAGATACTGAATTCCAGCTGTGTGCCAGACTCTATTTTAGGCACTTTGGGTTACATCCAAAAACAAAACCGAACAAAGAAAAAGAACCCACTTTGTTTCCTAGAGCTTACATTCTATTGTGTGGGGTGCATGAGTGAGGAAGGAAAGTCATTAAATGTAATAAGTGAATTGGTTTTTGTTTTTATGTTAGAAGGTGGTCTACTAGGAAAAAAGAACAGAGGAAGGTAAAAGGGGAAGCTGAGTATGAGGTTGGAGAGAGGGGTGTGTTGGCTGGTGTGTGCATTCAAGGATCCCTTCCCCATTTCTGGAGGTACAGGTCAAATATCTCCTACCTGCGTCCCTGGGGTGCTCAGATCTGGACACCCCGCATCTTCTGGCTGCTTCCTGCCCTGAGAGCACCTTTTGCTGCCACTCCTGATTCCTACATGCTCCACCCACAGTGTGCAATGCAGTAACCCGTGCATTGCAGACTGGTATTCACCACCACATCTCTATGCTACCTTGGGGGAAATACCTGTCTTTACCTCTCTGTAGGGCTGAGCACCAGCCAGTTCTCTGAAATAATGGAAGAGATTTATTTGAACAACACTCAGGGGCGTGTCAGAGCCAGGATACGCCAGGGCCTGGGAGCTGACGGCTCACATACATTTCCTTCTGGCCGTGCATCCGTGATGTTATCTCATAGCCCGGAACCAGCAGGTTTGGAAGTAGTTACACCGATGACTGTAATCAGCAGCAAGTGCTACAAAGCAGGTCTCGCTCAGAGCTCTTGATGCTGCATATTTGCCACCATACCACTTGTTTGCTAACAACAGTCACACAGGAACATACCTCCTGAGCCCACCCTTTACCCTACACCTAACAACTGGGTTCAGTCTTTCTCTTGATTCCTGAGTAATAAAAACCAAAGGGCTTCAGACTCTGGACACCCTCTCCCCTCCAATACACAGAAAGGTTTGAAATTAAACAGTAGTGCCTTGAGGGAATAAAAGGGTGAAAACTCAGCATTCAATTTATCGTCTTATATCTTGGTTTGTTTGGTTTTATTTCCTGATAGTCATTATACCCCCAGAAATGGATGGGTTCCCAGGGCATTTTAAATTTCAAGCATTTAGCAGGGCCAGTGCTAAAATAGCTCATTGAAGATTGTGGGCGGGAAGGAAGGCTTGTTAGTCTGCTTTATATACAACAATCAATGGCAGCACGTCGCTCGGCAACAGTTACTATCACTCTTCTTTAAGATGCAGTCATGGAAATGAGATCATCAGACTTAACAACGTTGCTCAGTGCTTCTCAAGTCTTTCCACAAAAATTCTCCAAGGCAGGAGAAGGAGGATGGACAGCTCCAGAAGTCCAAGGCTAGCACCCGAAGAACTTAAACAAGCTCCCAGTCCCAAGAGCTTCAGCCAGTGGTATGCCAGCGAGTACTGGGGGTGGACGAGCTCTAACTGGTTAACACCCATCAGTTTCCATGGTGTAAATATTCCCATCACGGCTAATCTCAGTCTGGCAAATGTGCTACCAACAGACCTGCTAAATTCTTGAAAATTTGTCTATTTATTTCTTGTTAGTCCAAGTCAGTTCCAACACCCATCTCTGTCCTGCATTTAGCTCAGTCATACATCCGTGATTAACTAAAACATAATAATGGCTTTTCTCTTTACCTGTAAACTTTCCAGCATCATCTAATGTGTTTTCCAAGGAGCGTTCCATTCTCATGTGTGATTCCTGGGGAGAGGCTTGGTCACCGAAGAGCCTCACATTGAATCACCCGGTGAGAAAGTTATTTCCTTGGCGTTTCTCCTCCAGTCCTCCTGATTAGATCGCCAGTAGACTCCCAGTGGGTTGCTAATCTGCTTTAACCCTCTTGCCACTTCCTTTTAACAAAGCAGGAACAGGCCCGGGGACTAGAGTCTGCAGGCAGGCAGCCGCATCAAGATAGGATGCAATGTAATCATTTCTTTTTATTTTACTTTTTACGTTCAGCTGTTCATGATGGATAAGTAGTACAGGATATTCTGTTTGTTTTTATTTATTTATTTATTTTGACAAGCAGAGTGGACAGTGAGAGAGAGAGACAGAGAGAAAGGTCTTCCTTTGCCGTTGGTTCACCCTCCAATGGCCACCGCGGCCGGCACACCGCGCTGATCTGAAGCCAGGAGCTAGGTACTTCTCCTGGTCTCCCATGGGGTGCAGGGCCCAAGCACTTGGGCCATCCTCCACTGCACTCCCGGGCCACAGCAGAGAGCTGGCCTGGAAGAGGGGCAACCGGGACAGAATCCAGCGTCCCGACCGAGACTAGAACCCAGTGTGCCGGCACTGCAAGGCGGAGGATTAGCCTAGTGAGCCGCGGCGCCAGCCAGGATATTCTTTTAAATGTGTTACTAGTGTATTATTTCACGTGTCTCTTCTCCGGAGGTGCCACCTGGATGAAGCAAAGGCCCTTGTAGTTGTGGTCCTCAGAAGATGAGGCTTCGCCTCCTATGGGGTTGGGGTGGTGATGCTTGTCAGGCCTCTGGGGACAGGAAGGCCTGGAGACAGCGTGGTTGCATTTGCAGTCACTCTCTACCCATGAGAGTCTCTGTTCTTATTCATCCTGTTCACCCACACATACTTAGATTCAAGCAGTGACCTGTCATCAGACGCTGATTTGTGTCTGCTACTTTCTTTTTATCAATGCTAATTCCCACAGTGTAATATTCCCGCCACAGCTGATGTGGGGCCACCAACCCGGCCTCCCTGAGCTCGGAATTGGGAAGAAACAAGCACAGTGTCCGTGAATCATGAACCAGTACAAGCGCTAGTTCACCGGCAGATTCAGCCACCACTCTTGTAGGACAATATGGGAGGACCATGCAGGTCCTAGACACCACAGCTTCCCATTTTGTAGACAAGTGACTTTTGAGCGGCAAGTCACAGGACTGTGAAGTGGTGGTGATGAGACTGACACGCAGGTGTAAGTCCACGTGTCCACCCCACTGCCGGGTCACCCTCACACACTCCAGCAAGCGCGTTGTCGCCCAGCTGAAGGAGTGCAGCTCCTCTCCGCCCACCACCTGAGGCCTGAAACACCCTTTGTGCATTTGTTGCCTTTCTTCTTTCCCCATACACGCTTTCTGCCCCCAAACTCATCCACGTAGCATTCAAGAGGAAAAAGGGAAACAAAGACATCAGTGTCCACCAGGTGTTTCCTGAGTTCCTTGTTCAGTGTCTGGAAAGACCCAGTCATCTCTGCTGTTAATGTTCACTTTCATGTTGGCCATGACATTGAACATCCTGCTCCTATACAATAAAGAGAGGAGAGGACCTGTTACCTATTGAGTTCCTATTGTGTGCATGGCTCTGTGCTTGTGGCCTTACCCCCTTATCTCATTTTTGTCCTCACAACCATTTCACAAGTTAGGCATTGTTGCACCCCTTTACAGATGGGAAAATTGAGGCTGAGAGTTTGAGTGACATGTTGAAGGGCAGCTTGCTTGGACATGATGAGATGGGGATAGGAGCTCCAAAGCCTAGCCCATTTCCACTAAACTCTTTCCATCCCATGCTTGAGCACAAGCCCAGATTTGCCAAATACTGATCTCTTCGTGTCTGTCAAGGTGCAGGGGGGATGGGCAGTGGGAAGAAAAGGAGCCGTGTACTCTCAATGGCAAAGACGCTCCCAGAATTTATTGAGCTGGGTCACTTGGGCAGATGAGCTTATTGTACTGAGATCCTAGAGTGGGCCTTGGGATTCCCGTCCTGAGAAGGTGTGGTATAGCCCCTAGGAATTAAAACTCAATCCCATCTCCCCATGCAAAGCTGGGGACCATCTTCTTGGGATGCCAGCAGTGGTCACTTCATGTGCCTGCAGCAGCCTCCACTTCTCTGCTCTGTGCAGTCCTTGCCTTGTTCTCCCTAACAGTGAGCTTTGATAGGTATGGACGAGGTGTGCCTCTGTACGTGTTATGTGGATGGATCAATGCTGATTGGCTGGTATTTCTGAATCATCCTTTCAGGTGCTCTGTTTTGGGGACAGGCTCTTGGAAGACAAGCTTTCCTGTAGCTACATGCAGAAAGATCACGTGGTCTCCAGCCCGAGTCTCTGCCATCCAGGGTCTAACACGGTGGCCAGCTGGCTGCACTCTGCTTGCCCAAGCTTCCCCAAAGGCAATCATTTCTAGCAAAGCCACTGTGGCAGGGAGGGTGAAGGTGCTAGAACCCCACAGAGGAGGAAGCAAGAGAGTTCCCATGGATCTTTAAACAACCCATCGATCTTCCAGTCAGTCTTAAACACCTTTACCTGGGGTCAGGTGACCCCTCATGCTATTTCAGGTGGAAATGATGAGGGCGAGACAGTGAAAGGATTTTTTTTTTTTTGACAGGCAGAGTGGACAGTGAGAGAGAGAGACAGAGAGAAAGGTCTTCCTTTTCCATTGGTTCACCCTCCAATGGCAGCTGCGGCCAGCGTGCTGTGGCTGGCGCACCGTGCCGATCCAAAGCCGGGAGCCAGGTGCTTCTCCTGGTCTCCCATGTGGGTGCATGGCCCAAGGACTTGGGCCATCCTCCACTGCACTCCCGGGACAGAACCCGGTGCCCCAACTGGAACTAGAACCCGGTGTGCCGGCACCGCAGGTGGAGGATTAGCCTATTGAGCCACGGTGCCGGCTGACAGTGAAGTGATTTACAAAGGTCAAAATCCCTTCCCAGTGTCAAAGTCATGACTGTACTGCAGGTCTCACGGGGGCCAGACCCTCTTGTTTCTCCCCCCTCTGAACTGTGGCTGCTTAAGAAGACTGACCAAGGCTTCCTTCTAAGTCATTTCGAGTCAGACTGCCTGCAATGTTGAGCCTCCACACTGACTTCAGCCCTTCAAAAATAACAAAAAGAGTCAGGCTTTCCAAGCCAGACAAACTTGGGTTCCTGTCCAAGGTTTTTGTGTGCTTCAGCAACTTCCCTGCCTCTCCCTGATAATTCCCCCTCTCATGTTCTTTATTGGCTGTCACCGTGGGGTTACCATGAGACGAAGAGAAGACGCTTCAGCTTCACAGAGAGATGAATAGCTTACCAGCTTAGCATCGGAGCCTTTACTTAAGTGCTAGTGACGCATCGGAACCAATTCTTCATGCAATCAATAATTAAGCACAACATTCCACCACCGTGCAGGGGACAAACAGTGAAGACATCAGTAGCCCCCACATGTCACGGCGGCAGTGGCAGCAGTGATGTAGAATCTCTGAAGAAATCCTCTGGACAAACAAGCACCTTGCATCACAGCCCTCTCGGTCCCCTCATCCAATAAGTTACGGGAGGTCCCAGGCTCACTAACCTGTGGACAATTCCAGACCACGATTCAGATTCAGCAGTCATCTTGGATTTTATCTCAGCCCTGCTGGCCCTTCTGGGTGCGTGTCCTCAGCTAGATCACTCGACCACCAAAGCAGTAGTATTCCCAGTTGCAAGGGGCATGGGTTCCTAAATAGCAAATGGCAGCTATTGGGGCGCTGTCAGGATCTGTTTCTACCCCCTCACGTCTGCAGAACCAGGGCAAATAAGTGAACACTGTTTAAAGAGAAGCATTAATGCTGATGCAGAACCAGGGCAAATAAGTGAACACTGTTTAAAGAGAAGCGTTAATGCTGTCCCTTGAGAGCTCTGGTTCCAGAGCGTTAGTCTACCCGATGCCTAGCCACAGACTTGGCTCCCCTCCAATCTCCTATGTCATTTTTTTTAAAGATTTATTTTGTTAATTTGAAAGGCAGAGTTACAAATGAGAGAGAAGGAGAGAGAGGAAGACAGAGATTGTCCATGTGCTGGTTCACTCCCCAAATGGCTCTAACAGCCAAGGTTGGGCCAGACTGAAGCCAGGAGCTTCTTCCAGGTCTCCCACATGGATGTAGGAGCCATCTGCTGCTGCTTTCCCAGGCACATTAACAAGGAGCTGGATCAGAAGTAGAGCAGCCAGGGCTAGACCCGGCATCATATGGGATGCTGGCACTGCAGGTGATGGCTTAATCTGTTACATCACAACACCGGCCCCTCTAACTTCCTACTTCTAACATCTACTTCAAAGGCAGTGCTTGTCAACTGGGAGCAATTTTGTCCTTCAGGGGACAGATGGCAGTGTCTGGTGGCATTTTTGGCTCTCACAATTGGAGTACTACTGGAATCTAGTGAGTAGTAACTACAGATTGTGCCAAACATCTCACACAATACACAGGGACAGCCCCACAGCCAAGAATTAGCCAAGGAGCAAAATTCTGCTCTCAGAACTTAGTGAGCTGGTCCTTTTAGAAAATGCATTTATGCTACTGGAATACTGGAGAAATTCCTTGTATTCGCATCCTGAGCAGTGCCCAAGCACCAAGAGATTGTAACTAAATCTCACACTCCCCCAGCAGAAGGCCCAAGGTGTCTCAGGCTTGTTAGCAACACTGAATGTCCAATTGTGGGGAGCATGATAGACTGTTGTAAGCAGTCTGTTTCCCTCTTTTTCAGCTGAGTGGGACCTTGGTCTTGCTCGGTTCTAGGATCCTTGATTTCATCACCTATAAGGTATGCACCTCTACAAAGCTTGTACAAAGCTGTTGTGAAGCTTAAGGGAGAGGATGCCTGTAAACCAGTCAGCTGGCTGCTGCTGGCTCACTCTCAGAATGCAATAAACACAGTCATTGGCATCATTACTATCACTATTGCCTACAGGAGACAGAGCTCAGCTATTTTCATCAGCGTTATTACGCCAGATCTATTTCAGTTTCTTAAGTAGTCGTGGGTGCTGAGAGGCACTTGTACTTGTCGTTTCTTTATGCAAAGACCCTGTGCAGACTGGTGAACACTAGGAAAGGACTACAATGCAAAACCCCAGCAAATGGGACCTTGATGGGGCTAGATTTCAGCTGATCCCACCTGCACACACACGGAGAAACCAAACACTCTCCTGAGCTTCCTTCATCCCTGGGATAATTTCTCTAAAGCCTGCATGGAATCCCAAGTCATGAAGAAGGAGGCGGCTAATTATAGACTCACGTTCTACAAAGACCTGTCTGGCGGGTGTACATATGGAGCACCTGGCTTGTAACAGGGCCATTTAAGGTGTTCAATTTCATAACCATCCAGAAGCTAACAGACCTAATCCATCCAATCTGTGGAGGCACATGCCATAGAACTTGCTTTTGTTCCTCCCACAATGCTTGGAACCGCTCTGGCACACAGAAAATCCAAAAACTGTGACTCATGTTATCTGTACCTGGTGAGATCACTGTGTGTCCACTTGGACAGAAGGTACTTGAAATTGTCACTTTCTTTCCATAAACTATCACTGCTTCAATAAAAGTAGTGGAAAGTATGCCCTGGGGGCTAGGGCTCGGCACAGTGGTTAAGACACTGCTTGGGATGCCTGTGCTTCCAATTCCAGCTTCCTGCTGTGGTGCACCCTGGGAGGCAGTGGGTGATAACTCAAGAGCCTGAGTCCCTGCCACCCACGTGGGAGACCTGGATTGAGTTCTGGGTTCCTGGCTTCAGCCTAACACACTTCAGCTCTCCCAGACATTTCAGGAGTGAACCAGCAGATAAAAAAAACCTCTCTCTCTCTCTCTCTCTCTCTCTTTTCTGCCTTTCAAATAAATTTTTAAAAAATATCTTTTGGGGCTGGTGCTATGGTGCTGCAGGTTAAGCCATGGCCTGCAGTGCCAGCATCCCATATGCACACCTGTTGTAGACCAGACTGCTCCACTTCCAATCCAGCTCTCTGCTAGTGCTCCTGGGAAAACAGCAGAGGATGGCCCAAGGGCTTGGCCCTCTGCACCCACATGGGAGACCTGGAAGTAGCCCCTGGCTCCTGGCTTTGCTGTGCCTCAGCCCTGGCCACTGCAGCCATTTGGGGAGTCAACCAGCAAATGGAAGTCTCGTCTCTCCTCTCCTCTCCTCCCCTCCTCCCTTCCCCTCCTCTCTTCCCTCCCTCTCTCTGTAACTGTGCCTTTCAAACAAATGAATAAATCTTTTTAAAAAATCTGTTAAAGATTCTGCAAACATTTCCTACTATTTGGCATGAACATGACTTCAGTTCCTTATTAGCATGGGGAAATCACTACTGCCTCCTCAAGTTCTTTGAAACTACTTATCTGTTACGGGATCTTCCCAGACCCAGCCTGTCATGTGACTCCAGAGGATCCAACCATCACACAAAGCCACAACTCAGGGATCAACCCGATCTGACCCTCCATGAACCTAAGTGTGGAATAAGAGTGATGAAATCTGCCCACTCCTCTCCCTTACACATCCCCCAGTCGGCCTCAGAGCAGGAACGGAAGTTGCTGGAAGACGCTGCCTCCCTTGGCCACTTACTTTTATTCCTTAATATACTGAGACTGTTTTTGTCTCATTGCCATGGCAACACAACCTCAAGGCTAATAAATATTCCTCGTTGCTTAGGGGGAGAAAAACCACAGCTGACAGCAAGCAGGAAAGAGGCAAGAAAGATGAAGGGAGCCCTTTTCTCTTCCCACGTGTGCCTCAGTAAACGGGCAAAGATAACTGAGCATCAGACTTTACAGTCACACAGGCTGGGACAGAGCGAACACATGGAAGATTCCTGGGCTGTCTCGACCACCTGCTTCCATCACTAATTAGAATGGATGAAGGTAAATCAAAGGACCACGATGCCATCTCTCTTTGGTGGAGAATCTCCCAAAACACAGGTCATTTGAGAAAATCCTTTCACTGCTTAGGGAATCATCTGAGTCCCAGACATCCTAAAATGACCTTAAAGATGAAGTGGGTTGCAACAGATGGCTCACTGTCCTGCCTCCAGTGTGGTTGTTCCCTTTGCCAATAACCTCTGTTTCCAGGTTCTCTGCCTCTATTGCCTGCTCTCCAGGATGCCTGCGTGGGGCCCAGCTCTGATTAAGTCCATGCAGAGACCACTCCCTACCCCCTACCACCTGCAGAAGACAGCCCAAGGGACACAGCTCCACACGGTGCCCAGGTCGCACCATGTCCCCCACTCAATTCCCCAGGACTTGGTTCTCATGCAAGAGAGTACACTTTCTCTCCCTGGAAAAATGCCTCACACTCTTCAAAACTGTGCAGATGCCACTTTTCTGAGCTGAGTCACGTCCTCCCCTGAGCCCACCACCTCTTCATTTGTCCCTAGAGCCCAGCTCTTCTCTGCTCTACTGGGACTATCTCCAGGCCTCTTCACTCCTCTCTGAGCCTGCGGGCTTCTCCAGGGCAGGGCTTGTGCATTAGCGTCTCTGCAGGCTGCCTGGCCTGTAGCAGGTAGGACTTTTTACTTCTGCAAAGATGGGCTGTTTGATGGAAAGGCTATCTTCTCCCACCTGGAGAGACTGGAATGACACTCTCAACTTCTCCAAGACCAAGCTTCTAAGGAACCCAAATGCCTTGGGCTACAAAATGTCATCAAACACACACACCCTGGGTCCTGGCAATACAGTATGACAGGTCAGCATTTGGGTGCTGGAGTTCTTGTTATAGTTGTTTGAGGAAGAAAGGGTCCAATTCATATTATGTAAATTCTTTTCTGGAAAATTCAGAGTATGATCAAGAGCAGTGCTATTAGAATCCTGACACCACTCTCGCCAGTTCTGCCTTCACACCAGGTACCCATCACCACGGTTCCAGGATGAGTAACCGGCAGTCATTGTGGTTCCCTGTTTGCCTTCCTTCCCCACATCTTTCTGGTGCCTTTTAAGTTAAATCCCAGACCTAGCATAATTTTATCTGTAAATATTTCATACACAGTATCAGTTCAAATCTAGCCTTTCCACCTATTATGCAGGTGGTGGGAGGCAGGTTTATTGGCCTCCACAACCCTCATAAATGTGAGATGAGAATCATTAAGGTTCATCCATCACAGGGTTAGGATGAGGAGCAGACAGACTAGTCCATGGGAAACACCTGACCCAGAGCACAAGCCTAGTTCATGTGCAAGTGATCAGTGTCAGGCATCAACAGCACTGTCATTGTCTTCACTGCCTTCACAACACAGTCCCAAGCATTTAGGACATGAAAGATGTAAGACTGTGGCTACCAATAATCAAGAATGAGGCAGCAGAATCGGGCAGAGGGGAGCATGCAGAAGCTGGAACCCAGAGACCCAGTGGGAACTAGAAAAAGAATCCTGTGGGGACAATGAGGCAGCCTTGGATGGGTATTGAGAGGGGAGACGGTACACACGAAGAAGTTAGCACAAAGACCTCAGCTGACTGGCTACAGCAGGGGGCGTCCTTCTGCAAGCAAAGATCATGTGTGGATTCTGGGGGCCTGGAGAGGGGAAATTAAAGAGGAGGAGGAAGTGGGAGAGATCGTTTCTTCTTAGACTCCTTCTCTCTGTGTAGCAATGGGCACCCCAGGAAGGGCATCTTGACCTGGGCTGTGTGGCCGCTGACTAGGATAAGGCAATGTTTGTCCTGGCCATTGTGAAGCTTGGTGCTCCTTGTTGGTTTTGTTGTGGAGTTCCATACACATCTCCAGACTGCGCTACCACAAGTCTTCCCTCAGTCCTGGCTCTGCAACCTTGCCTCCCTGTGGTGGTGATCAAAGTTAAGTTGGTGGTGGGGTTGCCACTGTGGCACAGCGGGTTAATCCTGCACCTGCGGCACCAGTTCCAGTACCGGCTGCTCCACTTCCAATCAAGCTCTCTGCCAATGGCCTGAGAAACAGCAGAGGATGGCACAGGTGCTTGGGCCCCTGAATCCACGTGAGAAACCCGGAGGAGGTTCCTGGCTCCTGGCTTTGGGTCAGCCCAGTTCTGGCCCTTGTGACCATTTGGGGAGTGAACTAGAAGATGGAAGCTGGAGCTTCTTTCAGGTCTCCCACATGGGTGCAGGGGAGTTGGGCCATCTTCTACTGCTTTTCCAGGCCATAGCAGAGAGCTGGATTGGAAGTGGAGCACTTGGGACTCAAATCGGTGCCCATATGGGATGCTGGCACTATAGGCAGTAGTTTTACCCACTGTACCACAGCACTGGCCACTCGTGTTCATTTTTAACAACATTATTTCTTGCAGATATTATTTGTGTGTGTGTTGTATAGATGCTGTCACACTAGCTATGCAGTTACTTATACAATTTATTATTTCAGTAAGAAACGGGAAGAAGTGATCCTACAGGGAGATCCTATAAATCCCCTTAGCCACTCTATGGATGCAGTTTGCCTCCATAACTGTGATGGAGAACATTTCTGTTGTCTTAAGTCATCCAGTTAGTGTTACTTTGGAACATCAGCCCCAGAAGTGAATGTAATTCCCCAGCGTTACCATGTGGGTGTAATTGTTCTAAAAAATGAAAGAATGGTTAGTTTAGCTATAGACTGGGTCTAATTTTCCAAGGCATTATTTCTGGGTTCTCCTCCATAAGAAGATAATTATTTATTTGGCTGTAGTTATAGCCAAATGCAGGTTTGTTTTTCCCCTAAAGACATATTCATTTATTTGAAAGACAAAGTTACATAAAGACAGAGGCAGATAGAGGTCTTCCATCCACTGGATCACTCCCCAGATGGCCCCAGTGGCCAGAGCTGGGCTGATCTGAAGCCAGGAGCCAGGAGCTTCCTCTGGATCTCCCACGCAGGTGCAGGGGCTCAAGGACTTGGGCCATCACCTACTGCTTTCCTAGGCCATAGCAGGGAGCTGGATCAGAAGCAGAGCAGCCAGGATTTGAGCCAGCACCCATATGGGATGCTGGCACTGCAGCCGGTGGCTTTACCCACTACGTCACAGCGCCAGCTCCACAAATGCAGTTTTTATTGCTGGACCTGTGTTTCATTGGCACAGTACTGATTTGCATTTCTTAAGGATGTGCATTCTCCACTAGGCACTGGTGCACACCAGATTCTGCTGTCTCCTTTTGAGACGAGACAGGCCCAGCTGCTACGCTCTGCTTCTGAGGTTTCTACTCATTTCACACCCAAGATGCCCTGGGCTGTGGGTGGCTTTGGTAGCCTGCTGGTTCCACCTTTTCACCCATGTCCTGTGTCCGCATCATGGAAA